>NC_062220.1:103917475-104520392 GCF_902686445.1 Sciurus carolinensis
TCACTAATGGACCAAAACCATGATGGAGCAGAAATCACTTCTAAACCCTAGCAGTCCTCCCTTTCTTCCTGTCGCCTCCTTTCTGTGTGCGTGCAAGGCACCACAGGATTAAACGTTTAGATGTTAGAACAGCGAAATAAAACTCTAATTATTTCTGTAGTGACATTTGACTTGTATGAACATGATAGCAAAAAGCCATCTCTTAAATGTTTCTCAACTGAGGCATTAGAATCATTTATATTCAGCTATTTCTGTTTGCCAAAAAAAAAAAAAAAAAAAAAAAGAAGAAGAAGAAATAGAAGACACACCTCCTCCCTGCCTGCCTCAAAAGGTTAAAATTGCAACGTGAAAACCTGCAGGAGGAATTTGCCTAGTCTTTGCTTTTGTACAGGATACCTCCCACTGTGGTTGTCAGCCATTGCCTTGGACAGGACTTAACTGGAAGATTCAATTAGAATTGTCCCCTACTTGTTTTGTCTCTGGTACAAAATACAACCAACATCTGTACTTTGAAAAGACAAGTAGGGGATTCAGTTAGAATCTTCCAAGTCATTGAGATATCCTAACAACTACTCATGGAATAGTCATTTTAAGTAATGTTTACTGTAGAGTTTAGAAAATTGAGACTTTGAAAGTTGAACAAACTTGCTTCAGGTCATGCAATATAAATGACAGAACTGGGACATAAACTCAGGTAATGAGTTCCCAAAACTACCATTGGAAAATAGACTACATCAAATTTAATCATTTTATTTTCAATTTGTTTTATGGACTTACATATGGGGTAACAGCAAGAAAACATTTTGTATAATCAAAGCACCAAAAAGTTCTAGTGTGGACTATTTTGCTGAATGAGGAAATTTATTCACCTATCCTGTGCCTTAGTTTCATAAGAGAAAAAAATATTTAAATATATTACCAATGATGTAGCCAATCATGTAAAGAGTATCCTACATGTTAGATAATCAAAGCCAATTATTTTATTTTATTTTTTAAAAAAATTTGGTACTGGGAATTGAACCTAGGGTCACTTAATCACTAAGTCACATCCCCAGCTCTTTTTATTTTTCATTTCTAAGTTGCTTAGGGACTCATTAGTTGCTGAGGCTGGCTTTAAATTTGCAATCTTCTTGCCTCAGCCTCCCTGAGCCACTGGGATTATAGGTATGCACCACTGTGCCCAGCAAAACCAATTCTTTTTTAACATTCCTCTCTGGTATACAGCCACATTATTTTTAGTAATCATTATGGAAGAGTTAGTAACAATGATTATTTTCTAGATTTACTCAAATGAAAAAGCAGTTAAGTTTAAAGAATAATAAGTGTCATTTAAAAGTACATGCTTCAAATCCACTAAAATATTTAATATTGTAACTAAAATATGCTCTGACTACACAAAGGTGTCACACTTTCCAGACTGTTCTCTGGCTCACTCTTTTAAGTTTTAAATTCCATATGACCTCCAAATGGTCATATGGAATGAAGGGGTCAAAATCACTGTACCACCATAGCTGATTTAGAAGGTACTGCTTAAACCTCAAGAAAGCATTGTACCCCAGGCACTGGACACACAAACACATTCAAATTGAACCTGAATGAGTTCTAACCCTTTCAAATTTACTCTCGAAATGAGCTGTGTGACAAAATCTTACAGCTGTGGGTAGCTCAGAGCCCTTATTTAAGTTGTAGACCAAATAACATATTTTAGGGAAAAAGGAACATTTTATCCATGGTGTTATTTAGAATTGCTAGAAAATCCCGATAAGATCCAGTCTGATTTTTATTGAAGATTATGATTGTTTTCATGTTTTCTGGGAACAATGTATCCTTCACTGCCTGCATTTAGAGTAGGTAACAGTCCACAGCCCAGCCCTTGCTATGGCTTTGATCCAATGTTTGTGGTATCCCATTTTGCCAAAAGTCTGTGTTGTTCGAAACTGTATAGGTCATCGTTAGTCCTACATTTCATATTTGTGCATCTGTTCCACAAGTCATTTCTCAAGTAGTTTCAGAGGTGAGGGTGAAAGTAAGGTGTGGACTCCTAAGCTACTCTGGACACCCTTGTTTCCAATCAGTGTGCCTCTTGCTTCTCTCATGCAGGGTAACCAGAGTCCTCTAACTCCCTCCATCTCTGGGACTGGAGGGGACTTCACCCCAAGTTTTCTCTTCCAGTGAAGGGCACACCTTCTACTTGTAATGAGAAGGAAGCACATGGTCATTCAGATTTTCGGTCTCTAGATCCTGAGGTTCTGCTGACCAGGGACAAGATTCCTTGTTGCACTTTTTCAGATTTAATATCGCCTTTGTGCACTTAACTTCTGCTAACCAGGATTTCAAAACCTTGAAATAAGGAAGGGACTGGTATTTGCTGCATATTGACAATAACTTTTGGGAATCTTCCTTCCCTTTTTAAATAAGAAATCAAGCAAAAACTTTGGTTTCTAAGGATCCTTAGTTGAGTAAATAAGAGTATCTCCCAGATGTCCAGAGTCCAGGCTTCGTGCGGAGTGGGAGGCACTGATGGCCCCTGAGATGGCTTCTTGGGATGCACTCAGCACATCAATCCAGAGCACCCCCTGAAAATGGCCTTTCTGGCTCTCTCAGTTCAGGGCGTGGTGCAAAATGTTGATTTAATCTACAAAGTTGCTCGGCCTGCTTCGGGCCAGAGGAGGGACCCACCCTCGGGAGAGGTGCCAGGCCACCCGACTCAGTCGTGTCTACCCTGAGCAGGGAACCCGCAGCTGACTTCTCTGGGCACACCTCACAAGCCTGATGGAGAACGGCATTATCCCAGGCGGAGGTCGCCTGATCACAGCCGGCACGCCCGGGCGAATGCGCACGGCTCACCTGTGCCACATCTCTCCAGGAGGCGGCTCAAAGGATTTTGCTTTTTATGGGTGTGTGGGAGGGTGATGAAACAGGGATTCTTGGGGATGACTGATCATACCCCGTTTTCACCTCTTGAATGCCTTTTTCCTCATAGACTGAATTCTACCAGATAAGGACATCCTGAGCTTGATTTTCTTTTTCTTTTTTTAAACGTTCTCTTCTAAAATTTTGTATTTGTTCTTTTTAGTTATACATAACTGCAGAATGTATTTTGACATATCATATATGCATGGAGTATAATTTCCCATTCTTGTGGTTTTACATGATGTGGAGTTAAGACAGTGGTTTTGTATTCATATAAGAACACAGGATAGTAATGTCTGATTCACTTTACTGCCTTTTTATTCCCATTCCCCCTCACTTCCCTTTATTTCCCTTTGCCCAATCCAGTGATCTGCTATTCTTCCCTTCTGCTGCTTATTATGAGTTAGCATCTGCATATCAAAGGGACTATTAGGCCTTTGGTTTTTTGGAATTGACTTATTTCACTTCGCATGATAGTCTCCAGTTCCATCCATTTACAGGCAAATGCCATAATTGTGCCTTGATTTTCATAAGAAAAAAATAAAATAAATAAATACAATAAAAATTAAGGTTGTCAGGTTGAATTAATTAATTGGTTTCTTTTTCATTAAGCATGTCATTTGAGAATCCTGAGCCCTTTCTGATCCAGACCCAGTCCCATACACCTATCCCTCTTCTTAAAAAGAAAAAAAAAAAAAAAAAAAAAAAAACTGGTGGATTATTTTCACTGCAATTTTTAATCCTTCATACTAAAAATTGATGTATGATCACAATATACTAGTGGTTTTAGGGAGCACTGAATCAGTCCGTCAACACACCCAGGGTTTGGAATCTAAAAATAACAATTGTGCTTTAAAAGTAAATTCCTTGATACAAAGAACAAACTATGTCTAACTTCAGTATCTGGGATTAGCCTCTTTTATTGTAAACAAACAAACAACAATCACGAAAAACTTTCCTGTCCCTAGTTAGGGGCTCCCTTGACCTGAGTCATCAGGGGAGACTCAGAGTTTAGAGTCTATGTGACCCTCACAAGTAGGTCTATCAACCTTATGCTCTACACCACCATCACAGATTCACTGTAAGAATAAGCAACTGACTATTCGGTTTCTTTTTTCTTTTTGTTTATTATTGTTTCAGTGTTTATTTATAGTCATACCTATTTAATCCTGAAATTTGGGCTGGAATTTGAAAAGTAAAACTCATCCATAGTGTATAAACCCAAGTTGCATCTCATTTTAGTTCTGGGGACACAATTTCTATAGACAAACACACTTTCCAAAAAATTTTGAAAAATCTTCATCTGCTCACAAACTGTGGTAATTTTATGTATTGAAAAGAAAACAGCTACAAGCAGAACATTAGATCTGGTTGACTTTACTTACAGATTCTGTTCATTTCTAAATGATTCATTTATAAAATTATACTGGTAACTCCTAGGTCCTGGGAATCCTCTAAGAGCCAACCACTGGACCTTGTTTTAAAAAAAATTAATTTCGGGGAAGGAACTGTTCCTCGGGTCATGTGTTTCTCATTTTATTTTATTTTTAATTTTCTCTGAGGTTTGATGTTCCACCTGCAAAATCCACTTTAAAAACACATTATTATTAATAAGCATGATTATTTAGACTAGAAAACTCATTAACCATGAAATAATAGCCTGGGGCAAGTATTTGTTCTCCCATCACCATTGGCCTCTCACTTTCTCCATGTCTTTCCAGCCTGGACTGAATTTGCCACTCCGCTTCTTATTTTAATGTCAGTTGTAGCAAGAGGTTTGCACATTGTTTCCATTTAGTTTTTTCACTTTATATCTCTAGGAGATCTTTCATCGCTTAGAGAACATTATAACAACTATATTATATTTCACTGTTTTAATGAAATCTAATTTATTTAACTAGTATTTATAGCCTATTGCTGAATATTTAGGATGATTTCCAGTCATTGCCCGCCACACTGCCTCCAAGCATGAAAGTGTCCATCTCCACTCACACTTGTGGGTGTACAGGTGAAAATCTACAGCTTACACCATTCACAGTGGAATGTCTTGGAAAGAAGAGTTTGCAGGACTATTTTCCACATGGCTAGAATTTAATGTCTGATAGAACTTTCAACACTGCCAAATTGTCTACATGAAGGTGTTTGGCATACTCTCTCTCAGACTGAGTGTTTATATCTAAAATTCCTGCTTTCCTTTAACTTCAAAAACCAAGTGCATCACCAACCATGCCGGTGTCTGTGATCTGAGAGGAGAGGCACGTTATTTTGTCTTGTTTCAGCTGTGTAAGTGATGAGTGATGGTAAGCTATTTAGCACAACTTTAGGTGCTGTTTGGATTTCCATTTTGTGACTTACTTGTTCAAAGTACTTTATGCATTTTTCTAAAGCCATCTTGCCCTTTCTGTTAGAATATGTTGAGCCAGTACCCTCATAGCAAATGAACACTGTCTGTTTTCTTCCACGTATGGCAGAATAAACAACAATTTGCATATCACTTTTGGGAACTGTATATCTTTAAAACACCTAGATTTCAACACTTCTTCATGATAAAAACCCTGAAGAAACTAAGAGTAAAAGAAACTTATCTCAACATGATAAAGGCCATATATGTCAAACCCCTAATCAACTTTATACTGAATAAAGGGAAAATGAAGGCATTTCCTCTGAAATCAGGAAAAAGATACTCCTATTCAATACAGCAGTTGAAATTTTAGCCAGAACAACTTGGATATGAATAGTCAAATTATCTCTATTTTCAGATGATATGATCCTATACTTAGAGGACACTAAGTGTTCCATTAGAAGACTTGAGAACTGATAGACAAATTCAGCAAAGAGCAGAATACAAAAACAACATACATAACTCAAAAACTTTTCTATACACTGATAATTCATTCATTGATAAAGAAGTCAGAAAAAATTCCATTCTTAATAGTTTTGAAATAATAAATAAAATACCTAGGAACAAATCTAACCAAGCTGATGAAAAACCTTCACAAGAAAAATTACAGAATGCTAAATAAATAAATAAAATTAAAAAATGAAGAAGATGAAGGAAGAGGGGAAGACATTCCATATTCATGGATAGGCAGAATTAATGTTGTTAAAATGGCTATATTACCAAAAATGGTTTACAGATTCAATACAAACCCCATCAAAAAACCAAGGATATTTCTTACAGAAAAAGAAATCATCAAATTCATGTGGAATAACAAGAGAACTAGAATAGCTAAAGCATGCCCAATAAAATGAGCACAGCAGGAGGACTCACAATACCTGACTTCAAATTATACAACAGATTCATAGTGACAAAACCAGCATAGTGATGACATAAAAACAGATAGATGGACCAATGGAATAGAACAGAAGACAGATGAAACCACAAAGTTATTGTCTTCTGATTCTTGACAAAGGTGCCAGAAATTTACAGTATTTTTAACACATGGTGCTGAGAAAACTGATTATCCTTATGTAAAAGAATGAAGCTATATTCCTATCTCTTTCCTTGGGGAAAAGCAACTCAAAATGTACCAAAGATGTAGGCATAATACCAGAAACACTGAAACTTGCAGAAGAAAACGTTGTAACCCTTCAGCACACAGGTACAGACGATGATTTTCTGAATAGGATTCTAATAGCTCTGGAAATAATAGTAAGTCACAATAAATAGATCAAAATCAAATTAAATATCTTCTTCACAGCCAAGGAAACAGAAGAGTGAAGAGACAGCCTTCAGAATGAGAGAAAATCTTTGTCAGTTATACTTCCAAAAGAAGATTAGTATCCCAAATATATATTATAATGTATATATATATATATACACACTATACATAACATTATATATTTTATATATATATATAAATTCTTACTATCAAATAACAACAACAAAAATTCAGATCACTCATTCAATAAATGGGCAAATGAACTTAACAGGTATTTCTCCAAAGAAGAACTACAAATGGCTGACCAATAATTATAGGAAAATTTGTTCAACATCTTTAGCCATCAGAAAATGCAAATCAAAACTGCACTGAGATCCATCTCACTTCATTCAGATGTGGTACAGACATCAATCATCAAGAATACAAATACCATAAATGACGAAGATACAGGCAAAAAACAACTCTTGTTTTCTTTCCTATTTTGTTATTGGTGCATTATAGTTGTACATAATAGTGAGATTCATTATTACATATTTGTATATGCACAAGGCACAACAATATAATTTGGCCATTATCATCCCTCAGTATTTCCCTTTTTCCTCCCATCCTTCTTCCTCCTAATCCCTTTCCTTTATCCTACAGATCCTCCGTCAGCTGCAAAAAGAAACTCTTACACATTGTTGGTGCAAATGTAGATTAGTATAGCCTTTATGGAAATCAATATGGAGACTCCTCAAAAAACTCAAATAGAACTACTATATGATCAAGCTATACCACTCCTTAGTATTTATCCAAAAGAATGAAAGTCAGTACACTTCAGAGATACATGCATATCCATGTTTGTCACAGCACCACTCACAATACCAGGTTAGGTGTCTGTAAGGAGATGGGTGGATAAAGATTATGTGGTATGTACTTGCAAAGGAGTTTTGAAGCCATTTGAAGGAAAATGGATGGAACTGGAGAGCACCATGTTAAGCAGAACCTAGTGGAGGAAAGAAATAAAGGACATCTGAGATTAAAAGGGAGATCAAGGTAGAAGACGGAGCAGAAGGAGGGAGAAGGGAGTTATAAGGGGAGGTCTTGGAGAGTAAAAATAATTGTTATGTTATATGCATGTGCCAATATGAAACCTATCATTCTGTATAATTAATATGTACTGATTTAAAAAAAAAAAAAACTTGGGGAAGGCGAAGGACTAAATGGAAATAATGTTTCCACCATTCACTTGAAATGAAGAAATATAAAAGGTAGGTAGGAGACTGCTGTAAGTCACATAGGTATATTGTCACATTCAGAGCAACCACTTTGAAAGCTATAAGAGCGATACAAATCAAGATATAACTCTATAAAGTATTCAACAAACCCCAAAGAAGACAGGGAACAAAAAACAGAGGAAAGAAAACCTGAATAAACAAATGGAAAACTAATTGTAAGATGGCAGACTTAAGTGTTAACACATCAGTAATTACTTTAAATATAAATGGTGAAAATACATCAATCTAAGATAGGCATGAACAGAGGTAAATCATTGTGACAATAAAATGACCAAACCATAATTTTATGTGATTTACAAGAAACTCCTTTCCAATTCAGTAATAAAAGTAGACTGAAAAGAAAAGGATGGGTAAAAATGTGCCCTGCAAATGCTCATGTTTTTGGAAAAAGGAGGAATGGTTGTTTTAATATTTTAAAAAGTAGACTTTAAAACAAAGAAAAGCACTAAAGGCTTAGAGGGTAATGATGAAGTGATCAAGACATCAGGGAGACAAAACAATCTTCAATATTATACATCAAATGACAGAGTCTCAAAATACTCTAAGCAAAAACTAGTAGAATTAATTAAATGTTGAAATGGACATGCCATCAGCTATAGTTCACGACTTCAACACATTCATCTCAGCAACTGATAGAAATATGAACAAGAAAATGAGCAAGGCCTGAAAAGTATACTCAATTCACAAGATTGATGTGATCAGCACAAGAGCAGAACATTTCCCTTTTCCCCATGGAATATTAACTAGGATGGACAATATCTTAGGTTGGTAGTGAAGCCAGAATTAAAGACAGGCAGTTAGTGTAGAATAGGTAATAGGGCAAACGGAGAAAATGGAAACTGATCTGAGTCTGAGAAGTTGGAAACAGTCCTGGAAGATTGGGATGTTCATGTCTCCAGAGCCCTTGGATACCACCCCTCCCAACAAGGTTGTTACTGAAGCAACTCCTGAGCAGACAGAGAACTACTAACTGATGCCCCCAAGGTTGCCTCTCCCTTCCTGTCTAGCACTCCATCTTGGTCCTTCCAACCCACCTGCTCACCCAGTGGCCTTTCCACTGACACCTCCTGGGTCTAGTCACTTAGGCAGGAAAGAGAAAGATAAGGGGGGAGAAAGCAGAACAAAGGAAACTTTAGTCTACAAAAGGGGCAGAGTGCTCTCACTTCCTGGGATATCAGGCTACCAACTATGGCCCCCTTCTCCCTCCCAGGCGAAGTCTGTGTTACTAACTCTAAATAAAACCTGCTCTATATGCTTGCCTTGGTGTGCTTCTCTAATGTTCAAACTTCAACATTTGAGGAAGTGCAACTCATCATCAAGTTGTATCAGTAGGTAAACTCGAACAAATGCAAAGATTTGAGATGATACACAGAGTGTTATGAGCATAATGGAATCAATTTAGCAATTAAAAACAAGAGGCAACTGAAAAATCTTGGAAATTTAACACCATAGTTATAAATAATTCACAAGACAATGAAAAGGTCTCCAAAGAAGTAAAAATACACATATTACTGCATGAAAAGGGAAACATAACACAAAGCTATGTGGTGGGTGGTGTGAGTAAAACTGAGAAGGATATGGATAGCATTTGATGTTAACCAGAAATAGTTGAAAGTCCCACAGAAATAATCCAAGACTGCATCAGGAAACTAGGAGATAATAGCAAAATAGCCCAAATAAACCAGAAAGAAGGAAATAAACAGCAAAAGTCAATGAAATTGAAAATAGAAAACATTAGAGAAAAATGGTTTAAAAAAAATTCTCAAAACAAAAACAATATCATAAAATTAATACTTCTAGGGACACTGGCAAAAACAAAGAGGACACATAAATCAGCAATTATCACCAATATAAGAATGAAATGGGTAGAACACTTCAGATTCTCTGGGCCATTCATAAGAAGACAGGGAAACCTGTGAAGAAGCTGATTATTACACTCCACAGCTTTGAACAGGGGAACCAATTTCTTGCAACCCCAAACTACCAAATACCCCCAAAACAAAATCCATATGGGCCTTTAACCTAATGGGAAATGAGAAAGTGAATTTGTAAGTCAAATCTCCCTGGAAAGTGTTATCCAGAACTAGAGAGTGTCATTAGAGAATTCTACCAGCCATTAAAGAAAAATTAAGGTAAAGTTTGCAAAATCTCTTCCAGAATACAGAATAGGATGAAACACTTTCAACTCATTTTATGAGACCAGCATTAGTCTGATAGTAAACCTAGATAGAGATTGGAAAGTGGGGGTGGTGGAAAGGAGAGAAAGCCACACACCTTTATTTGTCATGAACATAATACTTTCCATGACGTATTAACCCTCCAAACTGAGCAATGTTTTAAGAGTATTATATAACATAGCCAAGTGATATTTATTCTCAATATGTGTGGTTGGTGCAATATTTGAAAACCAGATGCAATCCATCATATGATCAAGTTCAAGAAGAGAATTCATATGATCAATTGATGCAGAAAAGGCGCTTGACATGATTTAATACTCACTCAGGATAAAAATGCTCAGAAATAAAATAGGTGCATGTCGCGGAGGCAAGTTCCTCAGTTTGATAAAGAACATCCGTAAAACACTCTCTAGCTAATATTATACTTAATGGTGAACAAATTTCTTATTTTTCCTTCAGGTCAGATGAATGCCAAGGTGTGTCCACTCTTGCCACTCTCATTCAACACAGTGCTGGGAAGTTCAGCCTGCTTAATAATATACGTAAAGTCATTTGATCAAAAAGACAAAAATTTAAGTGTCCCTGTTACAGAGGACATGAATGTCCACATAAAAATCTCAGGAAATCTACAATACTACTCCTAGAAATAAGTGAATTCAGTAAAGTTATACACTACATGATCAACACATAATAATCAACTCTATTAATATAGATGAAAATAAAACTGCCACCAAGACATGATACCATTTATAATTTCTCCAAATAAAATTAAATTATATGTACACTGAACATATGCAGGAACTGTGTGATAAAAATTACAAAATTCTATGAAAGAAGTTAAAGAAGGCCCAAATAAATGGGGAGGAATATCATTTTTATGGATTAAAAGACTCAAGATAGTAAAGATTTCATATCTCCTCAAATTGATTTATTAACAGCTTTAATGTGATTTCTATCAAAATCCCAGGAAGTTTTCTGAAGACTAGGCAAATATTCTAAAATTTGTATGGAAAGATATTGACCTTAGAATAGCTAAAGCAAACTTGAGAAAAATAACAAGGCAGGAGGAATGCTAACTGATGTTGGTTTGTTACATAGCTACAGCAGTCAAGACAATGGAATACTGGCAAAACAATAGACAAACACATCAATCACAGACAATAACCAGCCCAGAGATGCAGACAAGTAGCCAGGGCTTATATGACGAAGAGCAATATTAATTCAAGGGGAAATGATAGTATTTTCAATAAGTGATTCTGGAACACATGCAAATGGATGTCCACATGCAAAGACCAGACTCTCCAATAAAATAAAAACCCGAAAGCAAAACAAAACAAAACACCCAGACCTTAGACCTAGACCTTATGCCTTCCACAAATATTAACTCAAATAGGATCAAGGTGGTTTCTGACAGAGACACAAAAGCAATTCAACAGAAGAAGCGTAGCTTTTACAAATGATGTTCAAGCAATTAGACATTCATAGGCAAAAAATGAACTCCAGTCAAGTCTCACACCTCACATAAAAATAACTAAAAAATCAGTCATGAGCTTTAATGTAAAATGCAACATGATGAAACTTTTAGAAAAGACGTAGGAGGGCTATGGAATATAGATATAGGATATATCCCCATGTCCAAAGGAATGGCTAAGTACAAATAGCACATCAAATGCGGGCGGGGATGTAGAGAACTGGAAATTTAGAAATTCTGGGCCAAGAAGAAAATTTAAAGGAATAAACTTGCATTATAATGTCAAAGATGTGCTGTTCAAATTCCTTCTCTTTTTCTTCCCATATTTTCAGAAACCTGAGTCCCAAAGAGTTGCAATAGCAAAGTCCCTGTCATACCATGACGGGCTCCCACGTGATATGAAGCTTCATCTCTTTGGCTGCATCTGAGATCATGAATACCTGGAAAATTATGGCAAAATCCATGCTATTTCAGCAATCATGTGTAAGCCTCACTCTAAAATTGCAAAATTTTCTTTTTAATATTTTTATCACAAATGTCTAAAATGTTACATTTACCCTATCATCTTCTAGTTAATTTAAACCTCCAGGTCTTGCAATGTCAGTTAGGATGTGCATGAAGTGGGAATCAGAGAAAGAGAGATTCTTGTATAAGTAGCACAGTGGATACTGATGTCTAGGTCAGTCTACAGTTTGATGTTTTCATTAGGAGTATATTCCCAAGGGTTTCAGATTTTCTCGGTGGGAATGAAAAGTCCTATTCTCACCTGCAAGTGTGTGCAGAGGTTGGAGTGTGTTCATGTCTCTAATGCTGAGCCTGTCCTGTGGACTCCCTGGGTCCAAGCATTCTACCTATCTCACCATCAATCTAAGTGGGCAATCTAAGTGGAAGTGTCTAGTAGGAATTTTATCTACCAATATGTTGCTTGACTTCCAACATTTTCTAAAAGTGTTTTTAATCATTATTTTTTGAGGTCCTGGGGGTTGAACCCAGAGATGATCTACCACTGAGTAGCATCCTCAGACATTTTTATTTTTTATTTTGAGGCAGGATCTTACTAAGTCACTGAGGCTGGTCTCAAATTTGCAATCCTTCTGCTTCAACCTCCAGAGTCACCAAAATTATAGGCATGTCCCACCATGCCTGGTCATCTCTTTATTTGACATATAAAAACCTAGTGATATTTCCTTTTCTGCATTTTTGTGTGCATTGAAGACCTTATAACTATGTTAGAAAAGAATTATTATATCACTTTTCTAGTAGTTCTAACTTTTTGCTCTTTAGGTTTTGTCTTTAAAATAGTTGTAACTTCTGTGTATGGCACTTGATAGAGTTTTTGGAGTTTTCTCTCTAAATTTAATTGCAATGTTTCCAAAATGTAAGAGAGCTCTTTCTTGCTTTCCAATCCCTCCCTTTCTTTCTCCTTTTTTTGTTTACTTTTCTGACTATGACACTCCCCTTCCCCCTTCCCACGGAACTGCTTAAAGCTCTTGGTCACTCTCCTCTCATTCCCAGTCTCAAAGGAAAGGGTTTTAGTGTTTTAATTTTATGGCTTAAATTCACAGAATGATTTTTATAGGTACACTGAACTGGTGCAGCCATTTCCTTTTTTAGGAATTTAATTTTTTGTTATAAACGAGGTTGAAATTTATCAGGTGTTCATTTAGCTTTCACTCAGAGATAAGCAAATGATTATGTAATTTCTAATCTGCTGATACAGTTACTCTCTCATCCATTAATTTGTTAATTGGGCAAACCCAATTTAATCCAGTATAATTGGTGTTGCTCTTATTTTAAATAATGCTGAATTTAATTTGTGCTGTGGTTTGAATGTGTTCTTCCAAAGTTCATGTGTTAGAAATTCAATCCCCAAATTGATGTCAATGGCATTTGAAGGTGGAGCCTTTGAGAGATGATTAGGGTTAAATGAGGTCATGCAGGTGGGGCCCCATGATGGCATTAGTGGTTTTATAAGAAGACGATGACAGTTGATGAGCTCACTTGCTATGTCTTGCTAGGTAGTGCCCTTTGCCATGTCATGATGCAGTAAGAGGTCCTCACCAGATGTCAGCCTGATGTTAGACCTCCCAGTCTGCAGAACCATGAGCCAAATGAACTTCTGATCTTCATAAATTGCCTTGTTTTAGGTATCTTTGTCATAGCAATAGAAAATGGACTAAGATTGTTATTTAATATTTCCTTTGAGTAATATTGGGTTTTGGAATCAAGTGTGTTTTAATTGATTACACACTTAAAATAATTTCATTTTTTCTTCTTCCCTTTGTTTGGAAGTTATATACTCTGGTTCTATTCTTTAAGTAGGCAACACAGAATTCACAAGGTGCAAAGTTACCCTAACAAAGCCTGAGGAAGGTCAGTGTCTTTATCCTTATATACCCAGATGATGCAGGGGCCTGAGAGCATCTTAACTTGTTTTATTCCCTCCTTTGCCTCTGTGTTACCATTCACATAAATTTAAATTTTAACTTGTTAAAGCCACATATGTATTAGCAACATTACTATAGCTTACACAGTCCACTCACTCAGACTGTTTCACATGTTGGCCACTTGAGTGGTTCTTTACTCTCCCTGGACCCCGTGTTTCCTGTTTTGAGGTTACCTTGTTCACCTGAAGTCTTTTTGAATTGTCTTTGATAGGAAGAGTTTGCAAGGAAAGCTCTCTCAATTATCATTTGCCTACGAGACTTCTGTTTCTGAGCCCTTTCCCTTGGCAATCACTTGGTGATCATTTTCCATCTACATATTGGAGAGACTGACCCACAGCATCCTGGCTCCTGGCCTTGCTCTCTCTCTGTCCATGTTTCCTCTTCTGCCTCTCTAAGGTTCCTGTTAACCTTCTCCCACTTCCCTCTGAGTTTCTCTTATCTTTACATGTGCTCTCAATTCCCTGCTAAGCTCAGTGCCTCTGTTATCATGCTCTATCCACTATCTTCTTCCTGAAAATACTTGCATTTACTTTTCTTTTTTTTTTTTTTAACTAGTCCAAATGACTTTTATTTATTTATTTTTTTATTGTAAACAAATGGGATACATGTTGTTTCTCTGTCTGTACATGGCATAAAGGCATACCATTTTTGTAATCATAAATTTACATAGGGTAATGTTGTTTGAATCATTCTGCCATTTTTTCCCTTCCCCCCTCCCCTCCCACCCCTCCCCTCCATCTATACAGTCCTTCCTTCCTCCATTCCTGCCCCCCTCCCTAAACCCAACTCCAACCCCAACACTAACCCTTCCCACCCCCCATTATGTGTCATCATCCACTTATTAGCGATATCATTCTTCCTTTGGTTTTTTGAGATTGGCTTATCTCACTTAGCATGATATTCTCCAGTTTCATCCATTTGCCTGCAAATGCCATAATTTTATCATTCTTTATGGCTGAGTAATATTCCCTTGTATATATATACCACATTTTCTTTATCCATTCATCAATTGAAGGACATCTAGGTTGGTTCCACAATCTGGCTATTGTGAACTAAGCAGCTATGAACATTGATGTGGCTGTATCTCTGTAATATGCTGATTTTAAGTCCTTTGGGTATAGGCCAAGGAGTGGGATAGCTGGGTCAAATGGTGGTTCCATTCCAAGTTTTCTAAGGAATCTCCACACTGCTTTCCAGAGTGGCTGCACTAATTTGCAGCCCCACCAGCAATGTATTGCATTTACTTTTCTAAACCACCTTAAAACAATGCCATTAAAGTGGGCATGTAAAATTCAATTCATGTAAAATTCAACTTGTGGGCTGAAAATGTTCTCTTTCTTATTTTTCCATCCACAAGAGAGATGAAATTTTGGGCAACAGATCATGTGAGAGACACCTTTTGCTTACAATATTCCTCACTAATTTCCTTCTGCAATACACAAATGCATAAACACACACACACATGTGCATACTCACCCTCTCACACACGAACACACATGTGCACATACACTCATCCTCTCACACACATGCATGACTTATGTATCCACATGCATCGTCTCTCATACACACCTGCACACACACAAGGGCTCTCCCTCACACACATATACAACTGTGAGCGTGGTGTGTGAGAGATCAAAACTGTTATGGATGAGGAGGTGATTTTAACCAAGGTGATATAGTGAAAAGAATCACTTTAATATGACACTTTAAACAGTGGCTCAGGACAAGGTGACAATAAGGGATAAAAATGATTGCCTCCACATAGAAGCTTTAAATTTTAACCCAGTCTTTCACACTGAAATGTCTGCATGATCATCCTCATTTTTTTTATGTTCAGAGATCAGGAGACAATATTGCAAGCTCATGTCTCTTAACTGATCAGATTCAAGATTCAAAGCTATCTTCACTCATCCCAACATCCCAAAGGCTGCCTCCCTGTGTGAGCCCTTTCTCCTTTCTATAACATGTTTTCACATCTTACCTTTGCAGCATGTTTGGGAACTAGATTTTGTTAGTGGATTAGTCAACTTCCTGTCACTGTGGAAAAATACTTGGGACAAACTAATTTAATAAGATGTTGGTTTATAGTTTCAGAGGTTTCAGTTGGTTGGCCCCATTTCTTTGGGCCTATGACAGCCCATGGTGGAAGAGGCCTGTTCACCTCAAGACATTTGAGAAGCAAAAGAGAGACAGGAAGGAGCTATGTCGCACTTTCCAAGGCCACGGCCCCCAGTGACCTAACTTCCTGCTATAGGACTGGGCTCCAAATTTCCATTGCTGCCTGGTTGCACCACAGACAGGGACCAAATCTTCAACCCATGAGCATTTGGGGACATTCAAGATCTAAACTATAGTAATTAGGAACCCTATTTTATAATTGGAAAGTGAGGTTCATTGTTTATAGATCATAAGGTTATACCTAGACATTCTGCAAACATGCAGAGTTTTCTGAGCTGTGTAGATCATGTCTGAGGCTGCCTTATCCATGTGGCTGCTTCTCTAGTTGTATGAACCCGAGACACAACATCATGCATGACTTTATCACCCAAAACCTCATGTTCCTGGACACCTGATGAGATGCCTCACAGGCTGGAGTCTAGAAAACTTTCTGGGGCAGGCATAACAGAGGCTTGTATACATGAGAAAGGAGGGTGTCCATGAGTCAATCTGTGTAAAGTACTAAGAAGACTGCTTGGCATGCAATAAGTGGTTAACGGATATAATCTGTTTTGGTGCCAGCATCTGTCGGTGGATGCCTGGCACACCGTTGTTGAGAATGATTCTGAGTGTGTGCTTAGTTATTTACAATGCTGGGATTGACTGGGATCTTTGCACAGCATGCAGTGAACATTGGCCACCAGGCATTTAGTTGAATCACTTCCTTTCATGGACAAGGGAGATGTGGCCCAGACAGGAAATACCCACCTCTTAGACAACACAACCACTCAATAGCAGGGCAGGAGCTTGTTTCTCATCCCTCGAGGACCCCGTTGGTTGTCTTTCATGTGAATTTCATAATTTGCTGGATGTATTGATCACTATAATGTGAGACAATATCAACAAGGACACTTGGATTGTGTTTAGGAATGTAGTAAATCATTCCAGATGAGCAGACTTTGGGGTTGCTACTTCTAATAGTAAGTGAGAATGCTGATTGTGCCTGAGTTTCCATTTTTTCTCTTATTCTCAATAAACACAATCCTTTTTTAATTTCAGGTACAAGAGCCCAACTAACAGTAACATTTCCTTACTTCCTTCTAGCTGAATGTGATCAATGTCATTAAGTGGAACTTTTAGGAATTTTCTTAAAGAGCAGGACCCAGCCGGTCATATGTCCTTTTGCCCTTGCTCCTTCTTTGTATGTAGAATATCAATATAATGGCTGAGTGCCAGCAGCCATTTTGGACTAGAAGATACATTGGGAGATGAAAGCCATGTTCTATATAGACAGTACCAGTTTTCAGGTGAAATTGTAGAGTTGTCTCATTGTCCCTGGATTTTCTGCCCTCAGATTTCTTTTGTTTGGAAGGGAAATTAATCTCTACGTTTTGGAAACTACTTATTTAGATTTTCTTTTTTTTAGAGCCAAATCTAATATTTATTGAATTCTTTAGTCTAGAAAAATGCTTAGCCTGAGTCAACCAGGTGAGGCACTAAATTTTTATCTATCCTCCTCTCTCTGTTCATTCTGAGACTCAGAAAAGGGTTGCTGCATGACAACCACAGTCAGGAATCCCCACAAATCTCATAGTACCTCACTGGCCTTTGGTCACTTCATGTTATCATGAAACTTTCTTATCTCTGAGCCCAACTGTCCTTTTCCTAGGAGGTGTGGACAGACATTGCTACCAGGAAGGGTTCTTAGGAGTCTCAACTGAGAAAAAGATATGATACAATGTAACTTTTCTCACATGTATGTTGTAAATCACATCTCCATTTGGCTATTGAGAAAACAGACAGAGGCAGGAAGTGACATGTGGAAGTTCATACAACCAAGGGGCCTGGTACTAGCACTGGTCTGTTCCAGACCAGCTGCCTCCAAACTTTCCTAATCCTCAACAAACCCAGATCCTGCTATGGAATCCCAGACTTCATGTTTTTAAGGATATTTTCCAGACATGTCCTAGGTCAGAATGCACAAGCCTACCAGCCAACAGAAATGCCAGGAACATCCCAAAACTATCACATTTTTATTCGATTCAGCGCTCAGGAATCTCCCCAAGTCCATATTTAGGACACATTGAGTTCCTTCACACAGCTCCTCCTTCCTTCTGTTCCTGGAGAGGTGGAGATGGCCAATTTTCCCCCTTGTCCCTCTCCTAGGAATGCCACTCA
This sequence comes from Sciurus carolinensis, assembly GCF_902686445.1. NCBI lineage: Eukaryota > Metazoa > Chordata > Mammalia > Rodentia > Sciuridae > Sciurus > Sciurus carolinensis. The sequence goes on from NC_062220.1 coordinate 103,935,758, forward strand.
CTCCTCCTCTGACGTGTGCAAGGTTGAGGGTGGCTTTTGATTTCAGCATCTGTGCTGAAAGCAGAGTTGGATTTCCCAGTGTCATGAATAGGATGGGGTGTGCAAGACCTGAACATGGTCAGAGTGTCTGTTTCTAAGTGATTCTTTCTGGGGCTGGGAACATGGGCTGGAGTGCAGAACATTATTTGATTTGTGGCACTGGACTTTGGTCCCGATCTTGAATTGTCTACACAACACACAGTTGGCTTGTATATTGCTTGCTATATTTCTCTTGGCACCTTCAAGCCTTTGTCATAACTTCCATGATGGTTCTTGGTTCATCTGTGGGACTGCAATGTACACGGGGGTGACTCATGTTGCAAGATCCACAGCCCCAGGTGACTCTGGGCTCAGCGTCATCTGCCTGGTCATGGCTGCAGGTGTGGTATCTGGGCTGCCTCAGTACCTTCCTTTGCAGTAGTCCCCTGGCACATCCTGACCTCCATTCCGTGTTGACACCTACATTGTCACACCAGAGAAGAACCGTGGATGAGAAGGCAGAGGGGACTCCAGACGGAGAAGCAATTCTGTGGATCTGAGCAATATGTGTCTGCCAAACCAGTACAACCCTCATCAACATCCTTAGGAAATTGGTTCCAGGACCCCTGTGGATACCAAATCTGCAATGCTCAAATCCCTTCTACAAAATGGCATAATATTTGTATATCACCCAGGCATATCTGCCTGCATACTTTACTTTTCTCTGCATTACTTGTAATATCTGACACAATGTCTTCATAATGCTTTATTCACATGGATTCACATGGATTCAATATGTGGCAAAATTCAAGTTTTGCTGTTTGGAATTTTCTGGACATTTAAAAAAATGTTTTTGATTTGTCATCGGTTGAATTCAGAGATGCAAAACCTTAGAACACAGCTGTACTCCGCTTGTGTAGATCTTATTCAGCTGAAAATACCAGGCACCAGACACATTGCTGAGTATCAGCCAGTCACATGTCTCTATGCTCTGTCCCAATTCTCACCCTGGGTTCTGACAGGCAGTATTATCTTCTGGATAATGGAATTGCATTTAGAAAGGTGTAGAGGAGTACTCAGGACTGTTCCATCAAATGCAAGTGAAGATCAGTACTTTTTTTCTTTATCGTCTATTCACATTTCTTTATTTGTAAGTGGCTAGCTCATGCATTTCACCTTTCCTTTGGATGTGCTGCTCTTTCACATGTGGTTTTATAAGAGGCTTTAGTAGATCAGGGGTGTCCACCTTTGTCTCTGGGTGTGTTGCTTAGGATTCACAACCCAGGTCATTTGCCATTGTTTACAGTGGTTTTGATGCATGGGATTTTTTACCTATGTCTTCAAATGTATTTGATTATTATTGTTATCGTCATCATCATCATCATCATTATTATTATTATTGCAATATTGAGGGCCTAATACATGCTGGGTGAATGCTCTACCACTGAGCTATACCACAAACACAGAAATATCATTTTAAAAATGGCTTCTGTTTTATTATTAGATGTGGACATTTCATTGCCTCCTCAGATGTGGTTTTATTTTGTTGTAAATGATAACTTGTCATTTAATCAAATGATAACTAGGTATTTAAATGTATACTTATTGTCTTATAACAACTGACTTTTAAGGAAATCTTAATACTCTTGTAAGGTGTCAACATTCCCAAAGTTTTATACCTCCTTAGTTAATGAGGGTGATTCTATGACTATAAGAAAGAATAGAACATTTCATCGAGCTTTCAGTAATGTAATCTTTGAAGTCTTCTGACTTTGGACTCAGGACTAGGTTTTGGGAGCAGACCTGTCCCCAGTAGTTGAATATATAGTGCAGCCACTTATTTCTGAAACTCAAATTCTCACCTGCAGAGGGAGGTTAATATTTAGAATTTAGTAGGTCAGGCACAGTGGTGCACACCTGTAATCCCAGCAGCTGGGGAGGCTGAGGCAGGAAGATTGAAAGCTCAAAGTCAGCCTCAACAACTTAGTGAAGCCCTAAGCAATTTAGCTAGACTCTGTCTTAAAATAAAAATAAAAAGGGCTGGAGATGTGGCTCAGTGCTTAAGCACCCCTGGGGTTTAATCCCCGGTACCAGAAAAAGGAAAAAAGAGGGGAGATAAAATATGTAAAGTTCTGAGTGCAGTGCCAGGTGCATAGAAAATCCAATGTGATAATTGTATTTCTGCTTTCTGTTGCAACCTCCCTACAAATTTGTGCCTGAGTAGGAGACTTGTACTTGACTTGTGCTGAGCACATGACAGGTAATAGTTTTACAGATTGTTTGATAAGAAGCTGACAGAATGAATAAAATTTGCCAAAATGTGCATTCCACTGTCTACTGAAAGTGTAGATAACATGAGCAGAGCTGAGTTTGTATTTGGACTGGATACCGACATTGTTTTTTATTTTTTATACAATATTATTTTATTTTATTTTATTGCAGTTTCATTAAAATTAAAAAAAAAAAAGATGAAGGTGTTTCAAAAATGCATTCCTAGGATGCACAATTCTGATGCTTCCTTGATGTGGCAGCTCTTTGGTTGTGTTGGAGGCGGCTGCACTCACCCAGGACTCTTCCCTCCTGTGACAGTCACCAAAGGTGAACATTTGCACTATCTCAACAACCAGGAGAATCCTCTGTTTTCATTAATGTTAAAAAAACAAAAAAGTAGAAAGCAAGATCACAAGAGTTCATGATGACAACATTGAAGAAATAGTTTCAGGCCCCTGGGGAGCTCTTAGGTGATGTAGGCAGTTACAGGTGAATTCAAACACATAATTAGTTATAGGAACGATGGGGGTCAAAAACCTGTCCTGCAAGAGGCACAGAGTCTGTTGCTGACAATAAAAAGAAATCTTAAAGTCCTTTCCCTTGGGGAACTCTTAGTCTAGCCAAGGAGAAAGGTGTAAATAAACACCTGCCAGCAGTGAGCTCACCCTGCAGGTATGCAGGAGGCAGGGGAAGAGGTGGGGTGAATGGACAAACCCCTCAGGTGCTTTGTGAGACTGACTCCTTGTTTCCCCTCATGGGGTGTCAGTGAAGTGGGACCATCCTGATCAATATCAAGGCCCTTGGTGGGGTGGATGAACTGATGATATACAGGAATCTTTCACGGTTATGCTTTGGAACGCCATAGTCATCAATACCTGTCTTCTTCTTTCTTTGTCCAACTTATTCAAGTCTCACCATGGATTTCTCAGCAGCAGAGGCTGCTGGGGTGTGGGGCTGCTCTGTTCCCAGCCTGTGGGAATGGGCACGCACACCATTTCCTTTGAGGTGACTCACCATGAACACCCACAATGGAAGGCCCTGTGGAGGTCCACAGCTCAAAAGAGAACAATTTAGCATCGTTTCAACTAAGATGTCTGGAGTTTATTTTACCCTTGCCTTCTCTTTCCAGGAAACACTTTTAACTTCCCATGACGTACATTTTGTAAAAAGCTACCATCCCAGTCAGCCTGTGTGAATGAATACGGACATTGTTTTTTTTTTTTTCTTTTTAATCAATGTGTATGTCATTTCTAGGTGGTCAGTCAAGGAATGACTATCTCTCTGACACACCTTGCAGCCCTGGGAAGAGGATCCAGGTGTTGGAGGAGGCTTGACCCACAGTAACTGTGAGGGAATTTCAAGACTTCAAGCCTGTGGTTTCATCTGCGTCTAGTGCAAGTTCAGTGTTTCTGGGATTCAAGGCAGAGTTCCTGGAGTCATGGCCATTCCAGACAAAAACCTAGAAAGTCAGAACTCTATGCTGCAACATGGTTTCTTAGCTATCTAAGCAGCTATGCAGTGGCAGACACGTTCACACAACTGAGACAGACAGCAAAAGGAGTCTTCCATCAGCACCGTTTTCGACATTATGCTGAAAATTCTCAACAGTGAAATCAAACACCGCAGCAATAACCAAATAAATTGAATTCTGAGAGGAAAAGAAACATAATAATTATTATTTGCAGATGATATTCTGGTCCTCCTGGAAAACTGTGGAGGAAATTTGAAAACTACTGCAACTAATAATTGAATGCAGTGAAATGTGGTTAGTTAAAAATAAACATACAAACATAAATAACTTCCTTATGTAGCAGTCATAATCTGTAATAAATTAAGGCAACAAAATGATGCTTTTTACAGTAACAGACGACAGTAAAACAGGTAAGTATAAATGTCATATGTATACATACCCATCTCCTACAAGAACCACACCAAACCAAACCAAAAACAACTAAAAGATGTGTTAAGTTCCACGAAACAGCTCAAACTTCTCCTCTGGGTGAGAGATGGGAGAGATGTTTGGTTCTCGCCCAGGTCTGGGAAGGGGAGGGCAGCACTTTGCGTTGGTGTAGGTACGTGCTAGGTGCCACCATGGGTGCCAGTGTGCTGCAGAAGAGAATCCCCCCTGCCGCCCGGTACCCTCATCTCACGGGTCTCAAGTTGGGTGAGAGGATTTTTCCTTTCTCACAGTGTGAAGAATAAAACAGCATAGTTCTCACAGGGAAGTAGTATCAGATTTCTGTCTGGAGGACTGCTGTGGTTTGGGAGGGGATCTGCTGGCAGGACAGTGCAGTAGTGGAGAAATGGAGGGCACACTCTGAGGCCCTCCTGGGAGCACAGGTGGAGATGGTTGGGTGTTGGTTGGGCCCCGGGTGTGCAGGAGGTGAGGACACTCCAAGGAGCAGCGATGGGGCCCTGGGAGAAGGGTTAGGCTTTGCACTTTCATCGCTTTGTTTAGCATTACACCATATCCAAAATCTCCATATATAAACTTTCAATGGATGGAAGATTTCAAATTTGCATTAAAAAATACCTATAAAACAGCAAGAGAAGGGAGGGGAAGGGGCATGGGAGAAATAATGATAGTAGAGTAAAATAGACATCATTATCTCATGTGCATATATGACTGCATGACCTAAGTGATCCTGCAATATGTATAACCAGAAATATTAGAGATTATACTCCATTTATGTATCATCTATCAAAATGTACAAATGCATTCTACTGTCATGTACAACTAATTAGAACAAATAAAATTAAAAATTAAAAAATGCATGTGAATAGAATCTTGAAATGGAAATACCTAAGTGTTGCTCTATATCAGAAAATATGAAATTAACCACATGATTACATATTTTAAAGTAACATGTTTGCATAACTAACTATAATATAAAGGTAGAAAATCCTTTAAATAAGGAGGAAATAAATTCATTAAATATGTATGAGAATCATGAAGTAACTGAGACCACTTAGGACTTCTCATTATCCATTCTCCCCTCTTCCTTCTTGGCAGAACTCCAACTTCTAGTTGAACACGTAGCTTCTGGGAAAAGAGTTTCCATTTCCTGGTCTTTTTGGCAATGATGAGTCTAATGACTCACCTCTGTCCAGTGAGAGGGCAATCTGGGAGGACTTCAGGAAAGATTCTTTTAAGAGAAAGCAGACTCAACCTGCTTCTCTATCACTTTATTCCATTTCTTTTGTGATCCTGATGTCCTGGAAGGGAGGTGTAATGGCTAGACTTCCAGTAGCCATATTAGTCCGTGAGGTGCACTTGAAAGTAGAAGTCACTGTCTGGGGCTAGTGATTCAAGAAGGTAGGTGCCTGAGCCCCTGGAATCTCCATGTGAGCACCCGACTGCCTTTTCCCAGTATTCTTTCAGTTGACAGAGAAATAAATTATGTAAATGCATGTTTGCCTGATAAGTTCAAGACTAGAGAGAATGCATGACAATTATTGAGAAAGCATCTTATAAACTTTCAAGAGGACAACACACCTGGAGGTTGTTCCCTCCTTCATCAATAATTTTGACTCTGTTGTGTATCCTAACCATGTAATTGTTCAGGGAATGGGAAGAAATAGGAATAAGTTAAGTGTTTAAAACAGCACATTAGATGTTTGGTTCCTTCACTCAATGAAATGACACTGCTGTTTTATGTTTTGTAGAAAGCAACAGAAAAATAGATCTTCAAAATAAGTTATGAAGGTTGAAATAAAGATAAAAAGCATAGGATTTCCATTCTTTAAACTTCTGTTAAAATATAACTAAGATTATTTTCATATGGCAAGGTACTCTAAATGCCATAGGAGTACTCTGGCTCACTGTCTCTGACCCCCCTCTCTATCTTTCCTTCTCTCTCCCTCTACCTTTCCTCTCACTCATTCTTTCTCTTTCATTTCTTGCCTTTTAATAGCAAAAATCATGGATACATTAACATATGTATATATAACTTTCTTTATTAATTGTTTCTATCTCCTAATATTTTGTGCCTTAGCACAGTGAAATTGATCTTTATTGTTAACCACCTTGTCAAAGTCCCGACTCTCTTGGCTCTTCTGAGGGGTCATTCTCTTTTCTCTTTATTGCCCAGTGATCTTCTGAACCCTCTGGCCACTAGCTCATCCTTGAGCTTCAGTGGACCCCTCTAGCCACTTGCAGATGATCCCAACTTCATTCTTTCCCCAGGATGCCTCCTACTATCCCAAATCAGTTTAAAGACTTGGATGCCTCTTGGAGCCTGGAGAAGGAGGAGGTGAGCTTTCAGGTTAAAAACAAAAGAGACCCCGTGGATCCAAGGTGTGGTGGTGGCACAGGCCTGTAATCCCAGCAGCTCAGGAGGCTGAGGCAGGAGAATTGGGAGTTCAAAACAAGCTTTAGCAAAGGAGAGGCACTAAGCACCTCTGTGAGACCCTGTCTCTAAATAAAATACAAAATATGCCTGGGGATATTACTCAGTGGTCAAGTGCTCTAAGTTCAATCCCTGACACCAAACAAACAAACAAAACAAAACATCACAAACACGAACAAACAAAAACCCCCCAAACAAAAAATCCCATGGGAAGACAAGGAAGTTAAAAGACTCCCCATGGGAAGACAAGGTTGATACAGACTCTGGGCCCAATTGTGGATGAAGATCTAAGTGGAAATGTGCAGCATGGGTCATGGCTCCTGAGCTCTGGGGAAAGCAGGACTAGATAAGGCAGATGTAAGGTACACAGAAGGTGTAGCAAACCAAGACAGTAGGCTCATCTGGAGAGAGACTACAGAACTTGCAGAGGTGGGAAAAACTGCATCTGGACAAGAGCCTCTAGGTGTACTTGGCGGGGAGAGAAGAAAAGTTGAGCTCCACTTGTGTCTCTTGGTGAAGGAAAAGGACCAGTATTGAGGCAGGAAGACAAATCTGCAGTGCCAGAGGCTGAAAAGCAGGAAGGCCAAGGAGAAGACGTGGAGAGGTGATAGTGACGAGGCAATATAGAATCATTTGTGTTGCTCAGAATCACACAGGACATGCTCAAGGTATGTGCTGGTGAGTCTATTCATGCTGAAAGGCTAAAATGCACAGTTTAAGCATCTTCTGAGACAACTGATGAATCCATTTCCTAAGTGTTGGGGAATTTTTGGCAAACATTCCAACTATTTCATCCACCCCAGTCCTAGTACCAAATTTATATTGTGTGATTGAAAACATCTGAGCCATAAAGTGCAATGCAAAATAATAGGCATGTCAAGTGAATGAATAATTGTATTCTTGTGTAGCTAAGAGACTCAAGTTCACTATGAATTTTTTCTGTCTTTTAAGGGTAGAGATCAAAATTTACCGTCTTTACCCTGATTTGTACCAGGAAAGGAAAACTACCAGAGTCTATGCAGAAAACCAGGCCTGGGTGTTTGCTGTTTTAAAGACATTGGGCAAACTACCTATAAATCAGTTTTATTGTCTGTAAAATGGGAATAATAGTCTCCTGCCAAATTAAATAGGTTTCTGCTTCAATAAAATGAACTAATGAGCACCAAAGAGTATGACAATCTATAAGAGGTTCCAGGAATTCTTGCATTCTAGGAAAATCAGGACATTTGGGGTGATGACATTTTTGACATTTTGGGGTAAGATATTTTAGGAGGTATGAGTAAAGAGAACGTTCCTCATATTGCATAGGGAATTCTCTTTCTGCACTAAGGTTTTGCTCCACTATCAGTAGATGATAGGAGAAGAGTAGGTAGGACATTGGTGGAGTAGAAGACACTGACAAAAGGCCAGGGGAAGGCTGGGGTTCCACAGATCTACTGACCAGGGCCTGTCATTGTTTGCTCTCAGTGACAAGATAAATCCAGAAATGGAAAGTGTTTAGAAACTTCTAGAAATTTTAAATTGTATCCTATTAAAAGTTATCACTCTCAATTGGAAATGTAAAAAGTAAAACCAAACCAAACCAACACACCCGACTCTTCATCACATAATCTGGGAAGCATGAGTATCAAGACAAGAACAATTCAAGATATCTATACTAAAACCTACTAGGGAACGTATGTGTAGTGGAGTATGTTTTCTAACTTAAAAGCAATAAAAGCATCACACATATTTTAAGTAAATTTGACTAATATACATCTATAATATATGGTAAATTTATATTGAATTAACATATATTGTATGTATTAAAATTCACCAGAGGACATACATGCAGTGGATTATCTTTTTCTATACAGAAGTATTATAAATAGCACACATATTTTTTAAATGTATCTGACTAATGTACACATATTCTTCTAGAATACAGAAGTTCAAATAACCAGGGGCTGTGATGCATGTCTATAATCTCAGCCACTCAGGATACTGGGGCAGGAGGATCTCAAATAGGAGGCAAGCCTCTGTGTCTCAAAATAAAAAATAAAAAGGGGCTGGGGATGTAGCTGAGTGGTAAAGCACACCTGAGTTAAACTCCACTACCAAAAAAAAAGTAATAAGTTGAAATAAACAGGAAGAACATTATGGTATAAAGTAGAGACAAAACCAAGTAGAGAAATGTTAAAATGCCAGCAAACAGCCTGACAAAGGCCATAGAGTCATTAATCTCATAAAAGGAAGTAGAATTTATTTATATAAATAGCAGTTATTGCTATAACTTGTATACTTGTTAGATATATTGAAAAGTGGTTTTATGCTTTATGATAGCAAACACTAAAAACAAAACTGTGTGATTAAGGTGAGATTCGTACATGTTAGGAAGCTTGGCATTTTTAGCTAATATATGAATTTGATAAGTTTAAAAAAGTAAAAATATGAAAATAAAAAAAGGATTTCTCTCCTGCTTAAATTCTTACATACATATTGTACTGTGTGGTAAGTTATGAGATTAGTCGTGGTGTATTTTAAAGTTTTATACTAATAAGTTTTCTTTAAATTTTACTTTTAAGAAATCCTATAAAAGTTGATATTTCTACATTGTCTAATCACAAATTATATTATGAAATATAGTATTTTGAATTAATGTTTTTCAAACCTGAAGAGAATGCACCCTTGATTTATCATGCTAAATAAATTACTAGTGGGATTCTCAATTGAGAAGTACATGTTGAATAATTGCTTACATTATGGAGTCCTAAAAGTGTTAAGAATAACTTAGTTCAAAGAAAATTAATTTTGTGGAAGCAACAGATGGAAGAAGAACAACAAATAAAAGCACAAAATAATGATTTCTAGGCAACTTCCCGAATTGCCAGAATGTCTTTCTTCATCTCCAAAAAGCCAGAGGCGTATGTCAAGATCTGTCTCAAAGGAGATTTCTTGTTCTGATCCTCCCCCAGGCTCTCAGACCAGGCACACTGCTTCTTACTCCTGGTATTCAGCAAGCACTGCAGTTTTTAGAAAGTGATTCATTTTGTCAATAATGTCAGAATATGTATTTGTTTCCTCCTGCACTCTCAAATTGAGTGTCCTCCCTCTCCCCTCCCCCCTCTCTCTCCTCCCTCCTCTTTCTCCTCCCTCCTCTCTCTTTTTTCCACATTTCTGGGGATTGAACCCAGGGTACCACAATTGCTGGGCAAGTCCAACCCTTTTTTTTTTTTTGAGACAGGTCTTGCTATGTTGCTGAGGCTTACTCTGAACTTGCAATCCTCCTGCCTCAGCTCTCGAGTATCTGAGTTCACAGGCCTGCACCACTGCACAAGCTTACTTTTATCTCTTGTCTTTCTTTTCTTCTGATCCTTCTTCTTTTCTTCTTTTTTCCTTTCCTTCCTGCTTCTCCTTTTAATTTCCATTTATTTGCCCCATGTATATAATAAATTGATTGGTCTTAATAACCACTTCACCAAACAGAAAGAAGCACTGTTCTCTGAAGGCATGGAGGTGGGGTTGAGGCAGGAACCAGATGAGGAAAGGGCTCTGCATGGTCCCCTGGCTCTGAGTACATGCATCTTACCCCGTTGGATTATTTGGAGTAACATACACTAAAAGAAGGCTTTCATCTCGCAAAGTCTATGAGACTGTCTTCTTATTTCATTGGCATAACTAATTAATTTGGCTAAATTGTCATGGAAATTTCACTATTTTAATAATTGAAAACCAACCATAAGCTATTTCCGCCCCCTCCATGAAACACAAATTGAGTTAGAAATTCATTAGTCTCTAGTTTTAACTAAAATGAAGAAATGTGCTATGAGGTTATAAATTCTGAAAACAAGAATGTGGATGTTGGAAACAGCAGCTCATCTAAGGTCATGTGACCACAATGATTCCTGACTCAAGCTCGTTGGACAGTAGCACGAAAGGATTGAGACCATCCCTTCTGTGAAGGGTCCTTATTAGAAGTTAATGGTGATTCTGGAATTCTCTGGGATCAAGCAACCACTGTGGACCACATTTAAGTGTTCAGATGTTTTCTTTTGGAGGCAAAAGAGGGCTGGGTTGTGATAAATAAACCTTCTCCATTGGGCCATTCTTGGGTCAGATGATTTTTTTATAAATATATTTTTTTTATATATTTTCTATTGATTTTTAAAAATTTGTTCTAATTTGTTGTAATTGCTTGAGCTAACATTGCTATTTGGTGAAATTGAGAATTCTCATCCCTGTCCTGTCTACACCACAGGGGACCATGGAGAACTAATTGAAAGGAGACTTCTCCTAAGGCTTTGCAAACCTTTGCAATGCAAATGAAGGATCACAAGTATTTTACAGAGGAAGTCATTGAGAGTCAAAGCAAAATGTCTAACATCATAAATCTAGAAAGTGACAGAAATAAGCAAGTTCCTTTGCTTCTAAGTTCAATGCTCTTTCTATCACATGCTATTTACCATTAACCCGTCTTGTGTTGCAATGAGAAATGTAATACACTAGAAAAGACCATTTGCTCTTAACTTTTTCACTATAGCTGCCTTTCTTATTTCATACTTAAAAATAGAGTTTGTGGACTTCCAGTACAGAGAGAATTAGAGAGATAGAAAGGGTGCCACTCCTCCAAGAAGAGAAAACCTGAGTAGTCTGTAAATTAAAGACATTTTTTGAACCCTTGAGAGTACTGATGTCATAGGGCACATAACTAACCTGAAGAAAATGGAAAGAGACAGGTGTCTGCAGGGATAAGCAGGACCTGATGATTGAATACTTACCTATCTGGAGCAAATGCAGCTTCATGCTGTATAAGATACAACAAAGACTGAGTTAGAAACTTTTAATGAACTGCTCAAGGTGGAGTGTGGCTAGCAAGAGCATTGGAGATCATGGGGTTTCAGACAGAGCGAAGTTTGTTCCATCCTGCCTATATGCTTTCATTTCAGGGATTCCAAAAGATGTGAATTCCGGGGAGCCCTGTGTAGCCTTCCACATGGTGCTTCCTGGCACAGGGAAATAATAGCCACTGCCCAGACTCCACAAAGACCCATCAATCCCTCCTGTCCCCTAAGGACTACAGAGGAAGACAGCAAGGCTGGAAACCATGGCATAGTTAGAAATTGTTCACCTAGGGATAGGGAACAGAGAAATGAATCTCATGACAGGGAAATGAGGTTCTAACCCTGCAGGTGCCTGACGTAATGTTAGGTTCAGCATTACATCCAGGTGGGACTCAGGATCATTTGCGAAGACCACACCAGAGACTCAGGTCCTCGCTGCCTGCAGAAAATGATGACTTCTTCAGAATCACAGAGAAAGAACCCCTTCCTGACCCAACAAATGTCAGCAAGTAAAAAAAAAAGAAGCAGCAGCAGCTTTGGAATATAGCAAGGAGATGTTTCTTGGGGGACACAAAAAGAGAACCAAAACCCAACTCTTGAATAAACGAACATAAATCCTTGTACCAGAATCCTAGCAACAGAGGAGGTGTGCTCATTTCCAATCATCAAAAATATCTATTTCATTTTCTACTGCCCCATATAACACAGGTTGTCCATAACAATATATTATGAAGCATCCAGGAAAATCAAGAAAAACAGTCCCAAAAGATAAAACTACCCTGAGCACCAGGCTCTATGTCAGACCTGTGGGAAAGGAAACTTAAAATATCTATGATTAATATGTCGACAACTCAGAAAAGTAGACTTTAACAAATTAGCATCAGGAATAAAGAGGACATTGTATATTGATACTAGCCAATTTTTCTTTGTCTTTTCTTTTCTTTTCTTTTTTTTTGGTACCAGGGATTGAACCCAGGGGTACTTAACCATTGAGCCACATCTCTGGCCATCTTTTGTATTTTATTTAGAGACAGGGTCTCACTGAGTTGCTTAGGGCCTCCCTAAGTTGCTGAGGCTGGCTTTGAACTCCCAGTCCTCTTGCCTCAACCTACTGAACTGCTGGGATTACAGGCATGCGCCACTGCACCGGGCTACCAGTCTGTTTTGCAAGAAGACAGTAACTCTAAATGTGTATGCACCTAACAATAGAGCTTAAAAAACTGACAGAGCCAAAAGGACAATTGATACATCTGTGATTATACTTGGAGGCTTCAATATTTCTCTCTTAAAAGTGAAAAGAACAAAGAGGAAAAAAAATGCAGTAGGAAGATAGGAATGGCATAGTCAATCAGCTTGATTACTTGACTTATGGATCACTTTATTGAGCAGAGTAGAATACACATTTCTCTCAATTTCTCATGGAACATTCATCAGCTAGATAGCATTCTAAGCCATGAAACATAACTTGAAAAATCTAAAAGAGAAATCTCTGTAAGGTGTCATGATGCATATCAGTAATGTCAGCAATTTGGGAGGCTGGGGGAGGATGATCCCAAGCTCAAGGTCAACCTTGGCAACTTAGTAAGTTCCTGTCTCAAAAATGGAAATAAAGGCTGAAGCTCAGTGAGTAGAATGCCTCAGAAATCTCACAATGTAAGTTCTCAGACCACAAAAGAATTAAACTACAATGACAACATTAATAATAAATCAGTAACAAAATTACTTCTGGAATACAGCAATTACTTTGAAAATGAGTGATACATCTCCAGTTCATGGTTCAAACAAGAAGTCTCAAAGAAATTATAAACTTGTGTTTTAATTAAATGAAAATACAAGATACTTGACATTGATGCCAAAAATCCAAGCAAACCTAAGTAAATGAAAACATACTCTGTGTTCACTGATTGGAAGTTTCAATATTATTGGGATGTCATTTTCTACCAATTCGATCTCATCTATAGGTTCAATGTAATCCCAATAACCCAGTAAGTTTTTTTTTCTCTTTCTGTTTTTCTATTTCCCCCACACCTTCATCTCATGATAACCACAGCTCTACTCTCTGCTTCTATGAGTTTGGCTTTATTTTTAGAATCCTTATTTAAGCGTGATTATGCTAAATTTGGCTCTACGTATCTGGTTTATTTCACTTAGTGTAAAGGCCTCATGTTCATCCATGTTGTCACAAATAATAGAATTTCCCTTCTTGCTAGAGCCTGAATGGTATTTCCTTGAGTTTCTACTGCATTTCCTTTACCCATTCATGCACTGGTGGAGACATGGGTTGTTTCTGTATCCAACCTGTAGTGAGTTATGCTGCATAAACATGGAGGGGCAGATATCTCTTTGAGATTACTTTTTCATTTTCTTTGTGTATGTACCCAGATGTGGAATTCTGATTCACATGTAGTAATTCTGTCTTACTTTTTTGAGGATCCTCTATACCATTTTCCATAATGGTTGCATGGATTTACATTCCCTCTCAGGGTGCATGGTTCCCTTTCTTCACACTGTAACTGAGACTTACCTCTTGTCTTTTGGTGATAGCCATGCTACCAGCTGCACAGCAACATCTATTATGGTTTTGATTTGCATTTTCCTTACTAGTGATACTGAGAATCTTCTCATGTACCATTTGTATGCCTTCTTTGGAAAAATGTCTACTCAAGCACTCTACCCATATTTAATCATGTTATTTTATTATTATTACTGCTGATGAGTTGAGGTCCTTATACACTTTGGATATTAACTTTTATCAGATAGATGGCTTGTAAATATCTTCTTCCATTCTGTCATTTGTCTTTTCATTTTTTAGAGTCAGTAAGGCTTTTTGTATGTATTGATATGTTGATCCCGAATTTTTATGGAAAAGCAAAGGAACTAGTAGAGTCAAAATAATTTTAAAAAAGAAGATTAATAAAGTTGGAGAACTCACATGAACCAGTTTCAAAACAATGTGAAAGCACAGAGATCAAGGTGCAGTATTGGAAAAAAGATGCAGATAGAGATGGATGGAGCAAAGTAAAGTGACCAGAAAAATGTCACAGAAATATAATTTACTGCTCTTAACAAATGTGTGAAAACAGTTCAGTGGAGGATGGATAATCTTTTCAACTAATGTCAGTAAGTTGATCACCATGTTCCAGAAAACCAAAAATAAACCTGGAGGCATATCTCATCTTATAGAAAAAGTAGGTAAAAATGTATATGTGACATAAATGTAAGGCACAAAATTATAAAAATCTTCAAGACATATAGGATAAAGTATGTATGATCTTGGGTTTGTTATTGTTTTTAAATTCAACATTAAAAGTGTTATCCATAATAGAAAAAAAAGGATTTTATCAAGATTAAAAACTTTTGTTCTTTAAAAATGTCATGAAGAAATACAAAAGAGAAGTGACAGGGAAAGAATATCTGCAAATCACAAATCTGATACCAGACATGTTAGAAAATATGAAGAACATGTAAAGTTTAACCATTAAGGAAGAAAAAATAAATAAAACACACATAAAAACACAATAAAATTGGGTAGAAGCTTAACACAACCTTTTCAAAGAAGACAAGTAAATGGCAAACTTATGGAAAGATTCTCAACTTTGTGAATCATTAGATAAATGTATATTAAAACCATACTGAGATTGTAGTGCATATATATATTAGAATAGATAAAATAGTACTTTAAACATGACAATGTCAAATGTTGTTCAGGATAAAAAGTAACAGAAATTTTAACTCATTACTGGTAGGAGTGCAATATGGTGTAGCCTCTCTGAAAAACTGTTTGTCAATTCCCTATAATTCGCAATCATGATATGACCTAGCATGATGCTTGCCAAAAGAAAAACTTATTCTCACACAAAAACTGTGCGTAAATATTTGTAACAGCTTTGTTCATAATTATTCTCCAAATAATCCAGATATCCTCCAATAAAATATTGGATTAGCAAATTGTGGTATGTCTATACAATAGAATGGTGCTTTCAATAAGAAGGTATAACCATTCACTCAACAGCTTGGATAAATTATCAATTCTAAGTGAAAGAAACAAGACCCAAAAGTCTATATTGTTTGATTCTATGCATGTGACATTCTAAAAAAGAATGCAGAGACAAATAAAGAGCAAAGAAACTGAGGATTTGGGTGATAGAGAAAAGTTTATGAAAAGGAGCCTGCCTACAAGTTGTAGGGTGCTGAACATGTTCTACATAGTGCTCTGGTTGGTGAATAAAGGATTCTAGACATTTGCAAAATCCTTAGAACACTTTATGTACACCATAAAATGTAAACATTATTGCATGCAAAATGTGAATCTCACTGAAAGGGATTGGAAATAATGGATGATATAAGTATAGTAATCCTTCCTACCTTTAGTTTCAGTTATCTGCTATCAACCTCAATTTAAAAACATTAAGTGCGAATTCCAGTAATAAACAATTCATATATTATAAGTGGTACACTGTTCTAAATAGCATAATAACATATCTCTTCTCACTTCATCGTGCACAGCACATGAATCATTACTTTGTACAGTGTATCCACACTGTATGCACTACCTGCCTATTATTCTCTTAGTAGTTTGTCCAGGTAATCAAATCAACTGTCATAGTATCATAGGGCTTGTGTTTAACTAACCTTTATTTCTGCACAATGTGTTGTTTGATAAATTCTTAAGCCTTCCAGTGTATTCTTTAATTTTCAGTCAGCTAGAGAAGTGACCTAGTATTTTGATTACTTACACTTTGGTTTCCAATATAGATTGACTGGAACTTGCTGCTAATATGTTGTGTTTGTTCTCTAAGAAATATCTCATGTATCTGTCTTTCCTTCTGACAGAATAGCAGACTAACTATGAATATACATAAAAATGAATCTATTTCAGAGCTGACTGTGATAGTTTAGATTTTATAACTAACTTTAAAAACTGATTATGAGTCTGCTCACAGCCTGGAATATAACTATAATAGCATTTAAATAAATTTTACTTCTTTGAGTCTAGGACATTGGAAGCCTATGTAAACTTATTTTGCAAAGAGCCTCTACATATGAATGAAATAACTAAATACATTTACATATGATAGGAATGCTTACTTTGATGAGAAAAGGCATATTCTTTCACAGTTTCGGTGATAAAAAAATGCAATGATATTTGAAATATTTCTATTAGATAGGGTTGGTTTTCGAAAACACTCATGGAAGAGTTCCTTTTGAGAATTTGATGTCTCAGTTTCTCTATAAATCCAAAAGTCCATGAAATATGTGTCTATGGATCTAATTATAAACAATACATTTATTTTGTCAAATATTCACAAAAGTATACCTTCGGCAGGAAAAAGAAAATCACTCAACCCTTTCTCTGTTTTTAAGAGTCCTCTGCAGGTTTCAACAAAGCCACCAGGTAATGATTGTGTTGATTGATAAATATCATATCAAGACTAGCCAAGCCTCCCCACCCAGTGAACCATGACTCTGACCATGGTGATGAATTACTCAGAAACACACCACAGGGTTTAGCAGTTCTTGGGATTTTTCCCCCCAGGAAAACTAAGAGCAGGTGAAATAGTAGGGTGTGAAAGTCCAAGTGGTGACTCAGCATGCAATCACCTCCCTGACGTAATCCCCGGACTTCTGAGAGTTCCTCTAAATTATTCATGCCTTGTGTGCGCAACTGGGGAGACACTCCTGCCCTAACGTGCCTTCTTTTAGTACTGTTTCAGCAGTGTGGATGGTAATGACGATCCTATCTTTCGTTTGTTCGTTTTGGGGGAGTGCTTATGGAATTGATATGATGTAAAAGGGACTCTTTGGTGGAGTCCTGAAATCTGATCAGGAAAGAGCAATGCTGGGTTAGTGTTTTGTTAAGTTTTTTCATATCACACTTATTAAAATGGAAATTTAATAATAATAAATACCCCGAATACTTGAGATGTGCCAGGTTATGTATGTTCATTTTCTTTGCAAATACCATTAGATCTTCTCCAAAGGATCACAAGTCCAGAAATATTAAGGAACATGTCTGAGGTCATCCAGACAAGAAAGAGGAGACAGGAACTGAACCTTGGTCTGTGAACCTTGATGAGAATGATTGTAAAGTCAACTTTTAGAACTGATGCATTTTTGGGGGTGTTTAGCAATGAATCAGATTTTCATGTAGTATAGATGTTCTAAGGCAGAGGTTTCAGATGCTGATGATATTTCTCTATAATAAGTTGAAGCTTGAAAGTATGTATGCCTTCATTTGAAGATAAAGAACGGAACAGGGTTAATTGCCAACTGGATGTGAAGGGCAGAGTGGGAGAACTGAGCATCTGTTTGTGGTAGGTCCTGTGTCAGACACATGGGCTGTGAGTGCTTCCTTCAGAAACACTGTCCAGAATCATAGGAAGAACTAATCCTGGGGAGAAAGACAAGGGTAGGTACTAGAGAAGTTTAAGCTGTAGTTAACATAAGAAAAAGTGTCTGTTGATGAAGTACCCAAGGCAGGATAGGAAGTGAGAGAGAAATACAAATGGCCCTGGGGGAAGCCAAATTATTGTATGCATTGCAGTGTGCAAATGAATGTGAAACCCTTTTTGTCACTTTAGAGAGCTTTGAATAGTCAAAAATATCCCAGCAAAGAAAAAGATAAAATGTAAGTGGGACGTTAATGGTGAAGAAAAACTGAAAAAATTTCAGATTTGTTTTTTCCCTAAAATGAGACGGGACAGTTTCATGGATGAATTTTATAAAAGAATAAAATTTATGTAAAGATACACCTCCACTAAAAAAGTCTAAATTTACAATGATGTGATAACAAATTTTATCCCTCACATTACTAATATTTTTAAAAGTTTTATAATATTTGCATTAACTTCTATCAAGATTTAAAAACTCTTGTGACACAGTGATTCTGCTTCATTGAAATTTTCTTAAAAATTTCACAGGAGATATGCACAGCAAGAAAGCTTTTTGTGTAATAGCAAAAGATGTTTAATAATCAGATGGTCATGAAGTAGTGGGAATTAATTATGATCTATGAAATCCATAAACGTTCATAAGAATATTAAAAAGAATGAAATGTGTCCACATGAACTAGTGACTTGGGGAATATGATTAATTCTTTTTAAACCAGAGTCTAAAACAGATATCTCTCTCTCTTTTTTTAAAGTAGTAAAAGATAAAGAGAGAGAGATACAAATATGGATACTGATTAAGGATAGGAATAGAGCTAGAGATAGGGAGGGGGTAGAGGGAAATAGGAATAGATCGACAGAAGTAGAGAGGTAGACACAAAGACCTAGGTAGAGCTAGACACAGAGGTAGTGTGTGAAACTATGGAGCAACCCCACGATGTCTGTATAAAGGCCATCTCCAGAGGCATGTTCAGGAAGCTGCTGATAATCTTCCTCTGGAAACAGGACTGTGGATTTAATATCGGTTCTAGGCTGATGATTATGAGATCTTTCATAATCTGAAATTATGAGATATTTCAGATACATATACACACAAAATGTAATAATAAACATCATTTCTTTGCCTAACGGTTTATAAGATAAAATATTGTGAAGATACTCCCCTAGTTGTCTCCTAAGAAGGGAAAACCCTTCTTTCTAGAGATAACAATGTCTTGAATTGATACTTGTGCATTTTGCATACGGCTTTGTACAGAGACAGAGGCAGTGTTCAGGGGTGGAGGGAGCCCAGATGTGGCTGCACCTCATCCATGGTGTTGCTGAGGTATAAATGCAAATACACACATGTAGATTTGCAAACCTTTCTAATCATTTCACATATTTTTATATTTGTAGAATTGTATCCTAATATGTAAAGCATTTTACAACTTTTTTTTTCTACTCTTATTATCTCCACCCTCAGGTCAATGTATTCTTTCAGGATTTTGAATAGTGTCTTTTATAACTTTTTCATATATTTTTCTCTTTTTTCATATGGATGTGTATTCATGAGGCACTCATTTTCATTGCTTACAGCATTTCTGGAGTGAAGACATATGGATTTTTTTGGAGTTTCTTCTGTGACTGCATCCTGAGAGCATTTCCATGTGTCACTATGAATGATCGTGTGTAGGTTGTGTCTCTATATACACACTGAGGAATGCAGCTGTTAGGTGGTGGCAAAGGTACATTTTCTCATCTACTTCATACTGCTAAATTCCTTCATTTTCCATAACTATTTGCATGTACATGGTTTTTCTTTGACTTATGGTTTACGAAATAGTGTCACATGAAGCCTTAATTTCCATTTCTGAATTATTAGTACCAAGATTAGTCATATGTGGTAGAAATGACTCTTGAGCTTTCTTCTGTTTCTAAGCACACAGAAGACTGCACTTTGTAACCCCAATTAATCCTTTGTGGGTGAACAGAATAAAGAGTGGTGTATATATGGGGTGTATCCTTCAAAAAACTTACTTGTGTCTTAGTACCTCCTTTGGAATGCAGAAGATTTTGCAAGCTGTTACCCACTATAACATCTTGTTACACTGGTTCCTACTATTACTATATAAAAGTTTTTTTTTTTTTTAACATGAAGTGTAAAAATCATGTGATTTTCCTTTTTAATCTTTAAAGTAGTGAATCACAGGAATAGATTGTCTAATCTGGAATCAGCCTTACATTCCTGGGAGGAACCTAACTTGGATTTTATCTTTTTAATATATTGTTGGCTGAGGTTTCCTGAAATTCTATTAAGATATTTCAGTTCATACCCATAAATAATTTTGATCTGAAGATTTTCTTTTTCACGTACCTAAATTTAGGGTTTGTATTACAATAGTCCTACACTCTTAAAGTTACTAACATTCCTCGTGTTTTTTAATTCTCTTGGAAAGTCTTTCATAAGACTGAAATTCTCTGTCTCTTGAATATTTGATATAAATCACTTAATAAATGCAAGCCTGATTATTTTCTGTTTCTTAAATGTTGCTTTAATTAGCATAATATTTATCTGTCCAAGGAGGTTTTCTCTGTCACCTTCAATGAATTTTGTAACATGATGTTTCTGTAGGAAATGATCCAACTGATTTGATTTAGAACAGTAATTAACAGTTGCTCCTGGTTCAAATAAAGAGAGACAACTAAAGGAGAATCCTGCAAACAAGTAAGAGAAAGGACAAAGTGGTTTCTCTCTGGGCCTTAGGCCTAGAGGAATCACATAGCAGAAAGGCACAAACGTCTCCCACCTGACAAAGCAGGTGACCCACACCTGGCATTTCCCCACCCGCAAACCAGAACAGAAGGCAGATCAGATGGGCTCATGTTCCTGTGGGCTGAACTGAAGTCTCTGGTATTTCCAACACAGTCCCCTCTAACAACAGGCAACCAGGACCAGGTCTCTCCCTTTTCTGACACCAACACTGCTGTCTGCCATCATCAGGCACGGAGGCCACAGGGGAGAACCAGCAGCACAATATGTGGCTCAGGAAACCCATTTGTCAGTCCCTTTGGACACGAGACTCACCTTTCATGCTCAGAGACAAGGGGACAGCAGGGGAGTTGCAACCAGAGGGGCCTGTCACTGAGACCCTTTGATAGCAGAGTCTCAGGGACTGCATGAGACTTGGGTAAAAAGGATTGCACCCTAACCTGGAAAGAGCCCATGTGTCTTTTAGCAAGTACATGATTAAACTGGTACATTAGGAGATAGTGTAATATCTGTCCTGACTCAATCTCTCTGTATGCTATGTCACAATATGAAAATTTGAGACTGTTCCCTCTGATCTTTTCTTCCATTCACACACTATTTTTGTTCAGCATTTACCCCATCTTATTTTGCTGGGGATTGAACCCACAACCTTTTGCATGCTAGGCAATCACTGTTCTACTGAGCTACATCCCCAGCCCTCCACAAACTTAGTTTTTGTTATTATTGATAATTTGATTTATTGACAGTATTTACAGCTACAGTTCTGATATATTTACAAAACTTTTGTTCATAACTACTTCTAAAATATAAACCAAATTGTTGAAAAATTTTTCAAAAGGGAGTGCAAATGAAGAATAAACAGGGATGTTTAATATAAATTTTGTTAAATTTCATAGAAGAGATAGAATATTATCAGACAATATTCCAAGAAAGAAGAATGAGAATTTTCCTGAATTGATAAAATTCACAAATTTAGGAACCTGCCTCTTCTACCTGGCTGTTGGAAAATTTTCCACTTGTAGTTTTGCAGTTTCCTAATAACGTGCTACTAGAAAAGAATGGAAAAGATTTATCATGCAAACAGGTCTGCTTGTTATTGCTGCATTGGTTCAGGATCTAAAAGTGTTTGTGGTTGTTTGCTGTTCTGCGAAGAAAACTTATCTCAGAGAGTGTGCAAAACTGAATGCTAAACTTGATACAATAAAAAAAATTGTTGAGTTGAAAATAGCACAATAGTTTTATATTATTATATTTGAAATGCTTTTGACCCATGTGTTCACCCATAATTTTATTATCCTTTAGAACACAGGTATTTTATGCTGCAGTTTTTTTGTTTTGCAGTACTGAGGCTTGAACCCAGGGGCACTCAAGTACTGGGCTGCATCCCAGTCCTTTTTATTTTTTATTTTGAGACAAGGTCTTGCTAAGTTGCCGAGGCTGGCCTCAAACTTGTGGTTCTCCTGTCTCAGTCTCCTGAATTGCTGGAATTAGAAGCGTTCACTACCACATCCAGCTGTGCTGCTGCATTTTAAAAAAATGACTGTAGTCAAGATGGTTCCTCTTTCTCTCTCAAACACACACACACACACACACACACACACACACACACACGCACACACACACACATACACACACACATATAATTTTAGTAAGTGTTTTCTTTCATTTCTCATGATGTCAAACTTCATTTATTAACCTTTTTAGAAAGGAGTTATATTGATCATGAGTTATACACCTCCTGTGATAAATACAGTGACAAACTGATCACAAGTATTAATTACTTGGTATTCTCTACATACTGGGGCACAGAGACAAAGCACAACCAAAGAATTTATTAGAAACACAAGTAAGTTTGGTAGCAACTTGCCTCTAATTGATTATAATTAGACACAGTATTTTAACATAGTTATTCAGGTACAAGACATGAGCTATGTTGGAACATGCTGCTTGCATTCTAAGTTGCCATACATGGACATTTTTACTGGAAAGTTCAAAGGAGAACAGGAGAGAAAGAATGGGAGGGAGGGAAAATTCCTTGAGCAACAGAATTGTAAATTGGATACTAATTTTCTGTTCATTTTGTACTTGCTCAATGAGCGATTGAATCTTCCCGTCTTGCATAGTCAAGAGCATCTCAGTGGGGTTCATTCTTCACCTTTTCTCTGAACAGATTTAACCCTACCTAATAAGCACTTGTACTTCCCTTGAGTCAATCTTTGGGTTCACTTGCTTAATGTGATGATGTCAAACCTTTGCAAACCTGTGTGCCATAGTGCACTCTCCTGCCAGACCTGTCCCCTAACTTCTTTATAAAGCCATCACTTTCAAGAGCACTGGACATAAAAAAGTGGGGGACCACCTGTACTTCTGGAGGGTCATTTTGGTAGAACAACACTGGCACCTAGTGGCATGTGTTATGGGAGGAAATGCCTCCCAAATCCAGCCCATGCAGGAGTGAAGCTCCCCACAGACTCTTCACCTGGTTCTCAGGACTTGGGTTCACTAGTCCTTAATAATATGCAGTTTAATTGCTGAAGTCACAGAGCTCTAAAAAATATGATGCCAATAAAAAGATTATGCTCCCTTTTGAGAACACAAGTGTTCATTTACAAATATTATCTTCTGCAGAGTGGTTATCCTAAAAGGAAAGTCAATACCTTCATTGTTGGTCAATGCCATTTTATCTAATATGCTCAAGTAGATGGTAAAAGGAAAAGAAACAAACAAGCAAATGACATTTTTCTTGTCCTAGAGGAATTTGAGACCTAATCAGGGTGGATGAGACATTTATTTACCAATTGATACATTCAAGGATATTTATGGACCATGTCCCTGGACACTCTGTGAGGTGCGATGGGGAAAGAAGGAAGCAAGACAGGACAGAAACTCTCAGCCTCCTAGCAGAGGTAAGTCAAGCAGTCAATTATCCATCCTCAAGAGGTGAAGGGACAAATTGGGGAGAATTACAGCAACAAGTCTCTGAAGGTCACAAGGGGGAAGGTTTTTGGCTGAGGACCATGGAAGGTTTGTTATCTCAGTTGGGTCATGAATAGTTGGCAGAACTGATCTATGTAGACAAGAGCACCCAGGAGCAGAGTGGGAGATGTTCCCAATCACAGCCTCAGAGTCAGGGAACCTTAAGGTATACATGAAAAAAAGTCCAAATTCATTTTTACTGAAATTGTGGTGGAGGAATTGTACAGAAGCGTTGTGCAGGGCATTTGAAGGAAGAGTGACTCCCAGATCAGGTGTGGGCACCCTGGCAACTCACAAATCCTCTGACCTCTCTGTGGCTTTCAACATCTTTTTCCAGAACTCCACCCCTGCCCAATCCCACTTGATGGTTTTCTTCTGCATGTGAAAGGCAATCTGGTCCTCCACTCTCAATTCTCCTGGGGAACAGCAATTTCAAACATCTGTCTTGTCATCAGATCATATGGATGAATTCTGATTACAAGAAAAAGATCAGAGAGAATTTTTTTTTTTTTTTTTTTTTTTTGGTGTGGAGGGGGAGGCATGTGATGTGATAAAATTGTTTCCCAGAAGGGTGGCTCCAGCTTAGAGAAGTAAAATGGGCTATGGGTGAAAGACCGTCATCCACAGAAAACTGGATCAAGTGGGCTGAGAGCAGCATGGCGTCCCAGACTTTGCAACAAACTGGAGAATGGCCAGAAAGGGGAGTTGAGACCTTGCTTGAAGACCCACTGGGCGCTGTGGGATGAAGTCCATGGGGGCAGGAGCAAATTGTGAACTACTGTTACCTTCAAAGTAATAGAAACAGGAAGAAAAGCTGACTTCTAGAGGAATAAGCCAAACTCCAAGATGATCTGCACAACCATCACCATCATGCTAACTGGTCATGATGGCAGGCAGACTGGAGAAGCCACATCTCTTAGTGATGGGACCAGGGCTCTGACATCAACGT
Organism: Sciurus carolinensis; assembly: GCF_902686445.1. NCBI lineage: Eukaryota > Metazoa > Chordata > Mammalia > Rodentia > Sciuridae > Sciurus > Sciurus carolinensis. The sequence continues at coordinate 103,960,279 of NC_062220.1, forward strand.
TTAAGAGAGTGCTAGGACAGGGTCTTGGGTTCCATAGCAAAAAAGGGAACAGACATCTTAGTCTCCTAAGAAAGTGATGGTGGCATTCCACAGAGGTGGAGCCTCCATCGATCCTGCCCTAAAACCGCCTGGACACCCATTGGAAGGAGCTGGGACAGGGTGCCTTGTGTTGTCCTTCTTCAGCCCTGGGAACTTGCCAGTGGTGTTCACTGGGGGTTCAGAAAGGTGACTCATATTTATTCTCAGGGTGGAGGGTAAGGTGGCAGTGATTGGGGGAGGGGTCAACCGAAGGCTCTAGAGCTGGTTTTGGATTGCAGGACTGGGACTGCAGGGTGGCTCAGGGTATTCTTTTGTCAAACTGGATGACGTGTGCTCACTGCTATGGCCTCCAGCAAACTCATGCACAGAGGGTGCTGAAGGGCAAGCTGGGCGGGTGCCGGGTAGGCTCTGGAACTGACTCTGTGGTTTGCAGTTTTCGGGGATGGGCCCATGTATATCAGTATGGGTGCACCTGGTGGGTCTTCCAAGCTGGTGAGGAGAGCTCACAGGTGATGGGGTGACCTGCTAAATTGAGTACACATGCATACACATGCACACCCTTCACTGACAGGATTTGTGGGTTTCTGTCTTTTCCTTTCATTCCATAACTAATCTATGATCATGAATCAGTTGTTCTGCCTCCAAAATGCTTCTCCAACACACTCATTGCCTGCAGCTTCCCTGTCATTAATCTTCCTGAAGCTGCCTCATTTGTCAATGGGAATGTCACAATGGCATCCCAGAGGTTTTTCAATTCATTATTTACTGTACTGAGATAGGTTTTGGAAACATAAAGTTTTAATCACGTGCCTAAACCCAGCTGGAGTTCATCAAAAGATCCTGCCACCCTGCAGTTCCCTGGACCCCGTGCCTGCCTTCTGCCTAAGTGTCTCTCCACATTCCTGCTTCTCCATGACGATCTAGACTTCCTTCAAGTGATGATGTCTTCCCTCCTGGCATATATCCACTTACTGCTCCCTCTCCTTTGAGGAACTTTCTCCCTTCTTTTTTAAAATGAATGATCCTTTTTAATCATTAGGTTTCTGCTTGCATGTTCACTCCTCACAGAGGCTTTATGGACCGTTTTATCTGAAACAGCCTACAAATCTCCACCACATGATTTCATTTCCTGCAGCTCACACAACCCTAAAGTTACCTGATTTTCTTTATGATTCTTGACATGTAGGGCAGTGACAGCAGTTAGTAGGCAATTGGGAAAATGTAGTGACTACATGACAAACACTGAAACTCAGCAAATGATTAGTAATTGCCAAACTCTTGAGTAGATACCATTTGCGCCCTTCTGTGCCCTGTCCCTGAGGCTCTGGCTGTCCCATCCAGAAACCAGACAACCACACACACAATGAATGACAGCTCCCACAGTCGGGGATGAAACAGGGGAAAGGATAAATTATTGTACATAAGAAACACAAATTCAGTCATGGCAAGCACCTTGAAAGAGCTGGTACTGAGTTGGCAGCCTGAGAGGAGCACATGCCACAGAGGGGCAGGAGGTGCCTGCGGAGGTGAGGTCACATCCAAAGATGTGGAGCCAGGGGATGATGGAGGCAGCAGCGGAACGAAGACAGATGATGGCGGTAAGAGATACGTTTTCAGGGGAAATGTTGGGCGGCCTAGACCACACAGCATGAATGGCCTGACAGGCCACATTGAAGAGAACCTTCGATTACACTCCACCCGGCCAGGCCCTGCCTCTCATGACAATAACTATTGTCATTTGGGGAACTTTTAAAACAGGGGGAAGAACACTGTTGAAGAATGAGGAGGGAAAGGAGAACTTTACTACTCAAGATTGAGAGGGTCAGACCTGCTGTGACAAACTCATATAAAGAGCCCCAGAGAACACACATGCATAGGAAAGCACACAGCTTCCTCGGGTGTCACCCAGCAGCATGCCCATGGAATCCAGGACATCTCCCCCTCAATCACTATGCTCTCTTTCCTTTTCACTGTTAATTATTCTCTTGACTTTTAAAGTCATAAAGAATAATTTTGCACAACTTAATGTTCTATGAGGGTCTGGGCGCAGTGGCACATGCCTGTAATCCCGGGGGTTCAGGCGACTGAGACAGGAGGATCATGAGTTCAAAGCCAGTCTCAGCAAAAGCAAGGTGCTAAGCAACTCAGTGAGACCCTGTCTCTAAACAAAAGTACAAAATAGGGCTAGGGATGTGACTCAGAAGTCAAGTGCCCCTGAGTTCAATCCCCAGTACCTACCCCCCAAAAAAGAAATTCTATGAGAGAAATTGTTCAGTACATATTCTGTTGGGTTTGACTTCTTTCACCAGCTCTACAGCTGTGAGAGACATCTATGTTGTATATAACTATAGTTTATTTATGTTTATTCCCACAGAGTATTCCAATATGTTGCAATTTATTGATCTGCTATTGATGGATACTCAGGTTGTTTGGGTTTAGGGTCTGCTATGAGTATTTTTGTAGTATATCTTTGGGTTCACCAAAGTTAGCATTTTTGTAAAGCTGAACCTAAACATATAAAGCAAAACTTCTGTGGCAATTCTGAACCCCATCACTAGCCTGTTGAGAGCCATTGTTGATCCATATCCCCAACCAACACTTGTTTCTTTTTTTATGTTAGCTCTTTCAGTGTAGGTATATCTCCATGGTTTTAATTTAACTTCATTGATGAAAAGAAACCAAACCCATATAATATGTCTATTAGTCATTGGATATCCTCTTTCAAAGCGTCATGGCTCAGTGGTGCATCATACCATCAAACCTCACAGTCTCCATCATCTTCTGGGGTGTGTTACTTTCAAATCTTAATTTAGGGATTCTCATTTGAGGGAACCAGGTTGGGTCTGCCAAGAACTTACCCTATCTCTTTTTAACTCAAAGAGACACTATACTATAAGAAACAAATCAACAAACTCACAGACGAAATGGAAAACTGATAAATCTCAAAAAAGCAAGATGGGGAGGGGCTGGCTTCCAAAGTACATATTAAGTTCCATTACAGAGTTTCCCCAAAATTAATTGTTTTAGTCAACATTTTTGCTGCTGTGACTAAAGGACCCAAACAACAATTGTAGAGGAGAAAAATTTGAGGGCTCACAGTTTCAGAGGTCTTAGTCCATAGAAGACCAGTTTCATTCCTCAAGGTGAGGCTGAACATCATGGTGGGAGAGAGTGGCTGAGGAAAGCAGCCTACACAGTGATCAGGAAGCAGAGAGAGAGAAAGAGGTCTCCACTTGCTAAGTACAAATTTATACCCAAAGCCACGCCCCAATTCTCACCTCCTCTAGCCACACCCTACCACTTCAGTTACTACTCAGTTAATCCCTATGGGAGGATTAAATCAATCATTTCTCTTCTGAATCTTCTTGCACTGTGTCACACGTGAACTTTTGGGGTGAGATTTTGGGGGATACCTCACATCCAAACCCTAATACTCATGTACCCTCCATTTCTATCCAGACTTCATGTAACAATTGGTCTACATTAGAGTAGATGACATTTAAAGACAAGTAAAGATGAACAGGTAGGAACTTGGAAGAAGTACAAGATAAGCCAACCATGGACCTCCTAAAATGATCTCATACTTCCACTTTGATCCTTGCTGAGGCTAAGTGGCTTCAGTTTTCTTCTTTGCAGGTTTTGTTCCAGATCTATCCTATTACCTTACCCATTCTCCTTAGAAACCCAGTTCCACAAAACCTGCTATTAACACACTGAAGGGTCATCAATCTTTCATACCTCTATGACTTTAATCCCTCAATTCCAAATGCATTTTAACCATTGACAGGGACCAGATAAAAACTGAGTGAAAATAAAGGAATTTTCTCAAGGTCATCTAACCAGGCAAAGCAGAGACTCAATTCAAAAGTAGAAAACCAACTCCTTCCTTTATCCTTTCTTAGCTTCTACCACCTCTAAGTAAATACAACCTAGTCAAGTCTTCTGTTTTTGTAGCTTCAGTTGACTTAATGTGCGTATGTTTAGTGCATAGTTAAATCTCTCAAGCACAGGCACTCAAAACTATGTTCCTTACCTCTGACCTGTCTCTTCTCCTCATCTAATCTTTATTAAAGAAATTAATATTTCAGAGAAGTCTAAATACTGACACAATAAATGATCATATGCTCCCCAACAAGAGCAATAAGTTGTTTCTAATTATATCATTAGCTTTATAGCAATGATCATATATTACATTTACTTTTCCAACTCTCAATGACTCCTTCAATCTAGAACTGTCCTTGTATTTTGGGGGGATTTGGGTTCAGGTCAGCTTTCTTGCAGAATGTCTTGCCATCTGGATGTGTCTTTTCTCCTTGAGACTGTTAGGATTCAATTACAGTTAAATATTTTTAGCACAAATGGTCTGTATGAGTGTTGATTTTTGTATTGCATCAAGGGGTGCATAATGTTAGTCTGTTGATGGCTATTGGCAATAATAAATTTGTCACTTGATTAAGATCTGGAAGAAAATGTAAACAATACTTTTTCCCAAAACTTTTCTTTCAATGATTTTTTTTTACCTAAATTAAAGATCTTTTTTTCATTTAATCATTCCATTGTTGGTTGAAAGTTCTGATTTTCAAGTTATCTCTTCCTTATGTATTTATTTGGTAGCACTCATGTTGAGGAAAGAGCTTCTCCCCTCTGCTAGTTATCACTGTGGATTCAAATTTTTTTTCTGATTTAGGTTACATTATGGTCATTATTTTCTTGAAGCTTCAGTTTTTTTAACATGCCTAGTGGGAATGCACTTGAAGTGACTCCATTTGTCTTTAGGCATTTCCTTGCCTAGTGGTACAAGATGTTTGGCTTGAACATTCCCTTCTCTAGATGAGGTACCAGTCACTTTTCTTCATATCTGAACACTAAGTGTGCTCAATGATGCTAGGGTATCATTGCTTCTTGACCTGAACTTCAGTGAAAAGAGTTGTGGGAAATGTGAATAACATAGGAACCAAACAGAATTCCAAAACAATACCACCCACTTCCTTGGGCACCTCAAGATTCTTCCTTGTCTATTACTCCACAAATGTCACCCTGAATAACTCATATCCTGGGAAAACACAAAATTTCCTGTGACTGGGTCAATTTGTTTGTTGAATTTACTTCTGCTGCATTCACTTTCTGTTTGAAGCAAGAGGCCAGATCACCTTCTCAGAGTGGTAGTGGTGTTTGTGGGCTGTGGTAAGAAAAACACTTAGAGAAATGTGAAAAAAGTAAAATAGTGTTTGTGGAGATCAGGAGTTTATTTGGTTATGGAAAACATAATTTTGACAGGCTCTGCTGGATGACCATTCTAGCTAACTAGCTAACACAGAGGACATTTATGTCAATTTCTCCAAGTGTTCAATTGCTGGAATTTCATTATGTGAAAAGCAATAGTAGGCTGCCATCTTACTGAAATGCCAGCAATCAAATGTCATATTAGTACACTGCAGTACTAGCTAAGAGACTCCATTTGAGAGGAGGTAGGTCCAGAACACTCTCCTTATCTATCTCATAGAGAAGACCAATGGCCTTTCAATTGGTTTGTGAATGTCTGGGTGAACAAATGACAGAAATATGAGTACAGAAATGACAAATTGCATTTTCCTAACACTATATAGATGAATTCTCATTGAAATTTGAAATCGCTAAATCTGAGCTTAATTTTACCCTCAATGAAAAACAACAACAATGACATAATAAAACTAACCTATTTTCATTGTGCTGTGGAGATTACTATTTTACTCCCCGTGAAAAGTTTGTACTGAGATTTTGGATGTAAGGTAGTTAGCCCATCTCTGAACCCTGTGAAGTTATCCTGAGCTTAACGATACATTTTCAAGGAAGGAGGTTTCATTTCTTTGCTGTCTTTCTCTGTCCCAAGTGTCCACAAGTGGGTTGAAATAGTTGAAAGCAGCCAGAAAACCATTCCAGATGCAGGAACTCACACAAGAGATTTTAATAAGCAGACAGACTATCTACTCTTAAGGGTGAAAGAGAGTAAATGGCAGGGGAACTACCCTTAAGTAGTGGAAGTCCGAGGATTAATTGGACCAATGACTGATGAGGAAGTTAACAACCTAGGTTGTAAAATGGTGTGTGTGGAGGCAAAATCAGGGGAGAAATGGCTTCAGCCTTGTTCCCTTCAATAGTGGGTAAAGATAATTTAAAATGCAGACATGCTTGTGAGAACCTGTTGTAGTGGGAGCTGTGTGGACAGCTGTCCAGTGAATGTTGCCCTGAGGCAACTATGGGAGGTCACTTGCCCAGTTCCCATGACCTACCTTTGGTTGGAGTCCAAGCAGCCCTCCTAGATGAGTCCTGAGTCTCTGGTGTATGGACCATTCACTTATTTTTATGTGTGTAAAAAAAATTATTCATAAAGTTTAGTTTATTGCTTTGTAAAATATGGGTGGTAGGCCTATCAATCACCAAGATCAGCATCCCGCTGTTTGTTTAAATACCACTCCTTAAAGTGAACTTGCCACCTCACAGCACCGCCTGTTCCATTCCCAAGTAGTCGGTGTCATGAGCAAGTCCCCTCTTGTGGGTCCAACCTTGTGTCTGCCCTGTCATCACCCTTTCATACTGGCATACTCTCCTGGGCCTCACTGAGTAGTTTGTTTTGCCAGACAGAATGCTCCAGAACAGGAGAGAAATTCAATAGTACCAAATAAACACGTTAAAGCATTTTCCCTGGGAAAGTGCACACCAAGTGCATCTACTCTTCAGAGAGAAAATATTTACTGTTTCTCCTAGGTGATTTCCATGGAGCAGTCATTCAGTGCAGAGAACACCTCGGACGACCACAGTCAGAAACTCAGGTGTGGACAAGCAAAGTGGGAGAGGCCTGAGTGAAAGGCGGTGGTTACAGGATAATATCCAGTGGCAATTATCTGTAACCCAGGCCTGACTTACCAATAACACTACTCCTGCAACCTATGTGAAGGCAACAAAGCTAAACTAAGCTAATAAGATCACTGCATCTTTATTTCCCCAACTGAAACACCTTCAGTAATTACAAATAATAAAATAAATTAATAATAATACATATTATTTAATAAAAATAAAATATTATTCACCATATTATGTAAAATATCATTTAGTAAAATAATTATAAACAATAAGACATTAATAATTACCTACTTTTAATACAAATAAAATGTCCTTTAAAATATTTTTTTATTTATTTTTATTGGTTCTTTTTAGTTATACATAATGTTAAGATTTATTTTGACATAATTATAAAAGCAAGGAAAATAATTTGTTCGAATTCAGTCCCCAGTACTTCTCCGATCCGTTCCCTTTTCTCTCCCCGTTTCTTCTACTCTACTTGTCTTTCTGCTGTTTACTTAATTTTTTTTTAAATTAGTGTCTTGTGGATATATATGATGGTGAGATTCACTGTGGTATATTCATATATGTACATAGGAAAGTTAGGTCTGATTCATTCCAATGCTTTTTTTCTTATCCCATCCCTCTTCCCTCCCCTTCATTCCCCTTTGTCTATGCCACTGATCTTAGTAATTAGACAATAAAATAAAAATAATGATTATTTTAAATGATTTATTCTCTTACCTTCAACCCATCCCCACCCTTCCTTTCTTTTATGGGTGATGACTTAGATACTGTTCTGATTTTTTTTTTTTTGTACCAGGGATTAAACCCAGGGGTGCTCAATGGCTGAGCCACATCCACATCCCCAGACCTTTTTATTTTTTATTTTGAGATAGGATCTTGATAAACTGCTTAGGACCTTGCTAAGTTGCTGAGGCTGGCTTTGAACTTGCGATCCTTTGTTCTGAATTCTTTCTGCAGCCATGTCATTTGTGTTCCTCCTTCATACACTGAACTCAGGAATGCTGAGGTCAGTCTTTCCTGACTTCAGTATTGTCCCCTTATTCTGTCTCCATCACAGGCTCCTCCCGGGTTGAACAAGTCATTGATGCTTTCTTGTATCATGGTACCAGAAGGCTGGGAGGTCTTCAAGTGGAACTGTGAACTCCTGAGAGCCAGGGACTGGACATGGCTCAGCTCCATTCCTGTCTGGAATGGGAGATGTATGCTTATCTGAGGAAGGTGGCCATACATGGAGAGCAATCAGAGCAACCAGACTTAATGTTAGTCATTCAGGACAACAAAAAGAATATCTGATAAAATGAATAGTTTAGAAACCTGAGATCTGAAAACAAATTCCCTGAAAAATTATCCACTACAAGTTGGAGTAGTCTTTCAGAGACCCCCCTATAGTCCAGCAGTCTTGCTGTGGGAGTCAAAATCACAAGAGCTTGTTTGTTCCTTTAACTGGGCCACTCAGGGTTGTTTCTGAAGCTGTAAGTTCTGAGAAGTATCTATAGAACAGTTTTTTTTTTTTTTTTTTTTTTTTTTTTTTTTTTTTTTTTAGTGGCTGTGCATTATGTTACTTAACCAATGATATATATTTGAATTTATCACATTGCTATGGACCATTGCAGTAAATAAAGAATGGAGTTCATTTCTGTCATTACTGAAATAATGTATCTTTTAAAGAGTTTTATGAACCATTTCCATGTCTAGTCTGGGAACTATTGATTTATTTCATTCTCATTTTCCAATGGATTTTGTACCAGTCAAGGTAGGTTAGAAAATTTTGCTTTAGGTAACAAGCAACGCCGAGGTCTCAGTGGGTTTATGTGCTATTTCAGATTTTTTGAAAACACTTATTAATATTTTATTGTTTAAGGCAACTGGAAATTTATGGTTAACTTAAAGATTTATTTACAAAAGTGGAAATTCTAACTGAATCTTGGAAAATGAAAAATTGAAAATATTCAGTGACAATTCTCATAGGATATTTGCCTTTTTCTACTTGATTTTTAGATACATGAAACTTCATTATATGCATTATACATATGTATTTGTGTATTAGTCATACTATCTACATGGAATTGCAAAAATTTGTCTCTTGTCTTTTGACTCTGTTGAAACTATTTTTATAACTTAAAAGGTTTTACTATTTCTTCCTAAGAAGGCAGTTGGCTTCATAAGTCTTCAAATACTTTTCTCATATTTTCATAATTTAATCTGGTTTGGGATGTCACCTACACTTCATTCCTGCATTTTTGGAACTGTCTCTGGATTCACTATATTGTCACTTCCTGTATCAAAATACAGTAGTATCACTTCCTATGTTAAAAGAACAGTGACTTCACAGGAAGTGTTAATCTCTGATTTGGCAAGTATTTTTTTAATTTTTTTTTTGAAACTATTTCATTAGTTTTGCACACTGAATTTTACAATCAAATCTTAGAATTAAATCACTTAATTTAAAAATATCAGTACTTTTGGAATTCTGAATAAATAAATGTACTATTGGTGACTTGGACAACTTACCCCATTAAGAGACATACCTTCCTATTCTAGGCAAGGTTTTGATTTACTTAGGTTTGCCACATTTCTTAGCGATAGATAGATAGATTTCACACAGTATGTTCATCTGATGTGGCTGCTCTCTGCACTGTGGGAGGAAGGTACTCAGCATGCAGGAAGTGGTTTCAGGGCCTTGTCAGTTTTCCTTGTGTGACTCAGAAACACAGGGTCTGCCCAAGAAAACTCAGGAAATAAATTACCTTGGATCCTTTAGAAAAACACATCTGCTCTAGCTATATAACATGCTTCCATCTTTTAAATTTATTCACATTTGAGAAAAATGAGTACATATATTTACATATCATTAGAAGGTGGCTGAATCCCCATATCAGTGCTAAGACTTCTAGTGTTCCTCTCTAAATGTATAAATACGAGAGTACTAAGACTACACTGTGAACTCTACCAAGTTCCTAGACAAAGTGTTATGAGTACCTTTTCAGATATGGAGGATAAATTTTTGTGGGCAACATTTCAAACCCATACATAAGACTTCAGGGAGATGTTAATGTTCCAACTTTAACCATGAAGAGTCTGAAATCAAGTCATGACCATGTAACTGGTAGGGGGCAGCAACAGGGTTTTCCTAGTAGTTTATAAAGTACTTTCAGCTGTTACTGAAACAGTAACAACCAACAAAAAAAATTAAATAAATCACAAGCTTTTATTTCTTTCACATAAAAGTCCCAGCTGGCTTCAGCTTGGTTCTGCAAATGACATCTTCCACTGTGGCCTCTGATACCATTTCAGTCACCACTCCATCCACAGTGAGCAGGATGAAAACCTCTTCAAGCTCTTTCCTCTTAAAAATGCAGTTTTGGTGGCGCTTCCATCACCTGCACTCAGATCTCATTGGCTGGTGCCACACCTGACTGCAAGGAAGGCTGGCAAGTGGAGTCTCAAGCACAGCTGAAATTGTGATTCCCATCCAAGTGGGGCAAGGAATAGATAAAAGGGGAAAACTAACACTTTCTATTTCTTTCTAAAATAGTTGACATGTCTGGGCCTGGTGGCACACACCTGTCCAGCGACTTGGGAAGCTGAGGCAGGAGGTTTGCAAGTCCCAGGACAACATCCTCAGCCACTGAACAAGACTGTCTGGAAATAAAAAATAAAAAGTGCTGAGGGTATTGCTCAGGGGCAGAGTGATTAATCTCTAGTTTCTCTCATACACACATACACACAAAGAATAAAATGGTATAAAATAAAATAATGATAGACATGAATGAAAGTTCAAATACTTGTTTTAAAAAGAAACAATGAAAAACAAAAGTTATAGAACAGCCCTAGGTCCCATGTTGCCTGTGCAACTCTAAATTAGTGCATTATTTTAGAAAATATTTTGGTATATTTCAGGCAGGTTTAGAGAGGCCAGGGTATTTTATGCCAACCTCAGTGTCTTGACTTTTGTCGGCATATGGGGCATCTAAGTGTAGGGATTAAATCCATGCCCAGTGATAAAGCTACAACAAGGCAAACGGATGTAACAAAAAGAGGCATCCACCCAGAGGTAGACTCCCACTTACAGGTTTGGATGTGCCTCTCAAGAATAGAGGAGGACAACTTGTGGACTTTCAAAACCCACTGTCTCTGCTGGGATGCTAGAATATGGTAATGCACAAGAACATGTATCCTTCACAGTGCAATGTTCAAGAAATCCTATGGAAGGATTTTGTTAAAATAAAAAGAAAACTTTGTGGGATGCAAAATAAACAAAACAAGTTTGCAATGTAAACATTCTTTTGTTTTTTTGGATCAGGGATTGAACCCAGGTGTGCTTTATCACTGAGCCACATCCCCAGCCCTTTCTCATTTTTTTATTTTGAGACAAGTACTCATCAAGTTGGTCAGGGCTTTGCAAAATTGCTGAGGCTGGCCTCCAACTTGCAATCCTGCCTCAGCCCCAAGTTGCCAAGTTGCTAGGATTGCAGATGTGCACTAGTGTGCCTAGCTAAACATTCATAATATTTAAAAGATCTTACAAATAAAAATTAAAATGAACCTATTAGTAAAAAATTAGCCAAAATGAACTTACAAAAAAGTCAAAATGGCCCAAAAATATGATAGTAACTTTTCCAAATTAGGAAGCAAATTCATACATATTTAAAAGAAAAATATTTTCCCACCTACAAAATTGGCAAAAGAAAAAAAAATCAAACTGAGTGAAAAAAAAAGGAGAAGAGGATATATCCAGAACTGTCAAAAAAACTCGGGGTCTCAGGGTGCAGGATTCTGTCACCATCCCCTGATTGGGATATCAAGCTGAACAAAACTTTTTATAGAGCAACCAGCTACCCCTGTCTATAAACTATAAATTATTTAGTGATCTTTTGAATGCAATTGTCAAAACATTAATTTGAGCTGGGTTATATGTCATCTTTATTGTAAGGATCCCAAGGCAGCTCCAAGACCTAAAAGGAGGATGCCAAATAATGTCTATTAAGAGAAGGCATTGATGCCACTCATTCTGCAAATATATTGGAGCCTTTTGGGAGTTAGAATGTAGAAGAAACTTCTGGGCAGTTTGTTAAAGGTGCAGGTTTCACAGGCTCCAGCCCCCAAAGGAGGCTTCCTCTGGTTTAGGGTTGGGACTGGGATCCTGCACTCTAACCAACCTTCTTGCTTAGTTAGCAGCATGTGACCCAAGAACACTGAGTAGTGAGTGCTGGGCTGGATGTTTACAGAATGCATGTGAGCATGTTGGTTCCTTAATTTAAGGATCCTACACTCTGGTGGGAGAGTAAAAGAACTAAGATCAGAGCTATGATGGGGCAAATGCTAAAGGCAGTCAGGACTGCCAACATTTCATAAATATAATCATGTCATGTGATAGTAATAAACCATGTGCTTTGAGTGAATTTGTGCTTTGCCAAAACTTCCTTAGCTATTAGCTCTCCAGGCTTCTTACTGGCCACTGGGCCCAGTTCTTTTTGCATGTATTCTGACCATGTATCATTTCTTCTGATTAATTTGGAGGGACCAGAATGCCTGCACAAATGTCTTTGCAAATGTGTGAGTGTGTTTATGTGTGTGTGTGTGTAATTCTATGTGGGAAAATTCACCAAAAATTTGCTACAGATGAATTGTATCACCCACAAAGATATATGGAAGTCCTACTCTGTGAAAATGGTCTCTGCAGATGTGATAAAGTTGAGATGATATTGTTCTGAATTAGGGTTGGCCTAATCCAGATTGATTGATGTACTACTCATAAGAAGAGAGAGGCACAGAGAAAATGGGACAGGTGAAGACATAGACTTAGAGGGAGGTGGAAGAGATTGAAGTGGTGCTTCTAGAAGCTAAGGGATGCCAAAGATTTCCAGCTCTCACCAGAGCTGAAGAAAGCCTGAAGCAGATTCTTTCTCAGAACCTCAGAAGGAAATAACACCACTGACACCTTAATCTTGAACTTTGGACCTTTAGAAATACGGGATGATAATCTTTTGTTGTTTAAGACACCCAATTCTTGCTGTCTTTTATTACAACAATCTTAGCAAACCGATTCAAAGGTGCTCCAAAAATCCACATGAAATAGGTAAGCCAAGCCTGTGCTCAGAGAGTTGGAAATAAAGTGTTTCAGGTGAAGTCCAGAGAATGGGGGCAGCATGGTCGAGCACCTCATGTGGTAGCAACCATCATTGTCAGGGAGAAGGGGTTATGGTTTGGATATGAGGTGTTCCTCAAAAGCTCATGTGTGAAGCAATGCAAGAAGGTTTAGGAAAAATGATTGGATTGTAAGAGTCTTAACCCAATCAGTGAATTAATCACCTGCTGGGATTAATTGAGTGGTAAATTGAAGGCAGATGGGGTGTGGCTGGAGGAGGTGGGGCATTGGAAGGTGTATATATTTGTATTTGGCAGGTGTAGTCTCTCTCTCTCTCTGCTTCTGATCATCATGTGAGCTGCATCCCTCACATCATGTGAATGTGTGCCACACTCTTCTTCTGTGATGTTCAGCCTCAACTTGAGCCTGGAGAAATGGACTAAGACCTCAGAAACCGTGAACCCTGAAATAAACTTTTCCTCCTCTACAATTGTTCTTGTTAGATCTTTTAGTCATAGCAATGAGAAAGCTGACTAAAACAGAAGGTCTGGTTAGTGAGTAATTGGAAATTTCTGGATGAACTTGATATATCATCTCAAGAATGCAACTTAGGTATTATTTGAAATGAAGGTGAACTTGGCATTGTTTAAAAAATTTAAAATTCAGAGATTGTGAATGAAATGGAGGGAGAATGTATCAAGATTATTGGAATGTTAGCTGTGCATGGTGACTCACACCGGTAATCCCAGCTACTTGGGAGGTGGAGGCAGAAAGATCATAAGTCCGAGGCCACCTTGGGCAACTAGTGAGACCTTGCCTCAAGATTAAAAATTTAAAAGTGCTGGGGATATAGCTGAGTGACAGAGTGCCCCTGGGTTCAATCCCCAGGAGCAATTACATAGATTGTTAAAATGTCAACCTTGAGGCAAAGCGTGTGTGTGTTTGAATTTCTAAGACTACTGTAACAAATATTCACAAATTAGGTGAATAGAACTTTATTGTCTCACATTTCTAGAGGCTAAAACTGAGATTAATATGATTCAGCAGAACCACACTCCCTCTGAAGTTTTAGGGAAGAAACTTTCTTGCCACTTCCTGGCCTCTGGTGGTTTCCATCATCTTTTGTCTTTCCTGGGCTTGCAGCTGCACCCTTCATTGTCACGTGTGTTCACTCTGGTCTTGGATTTCTTTTAAGAACATTAGTCATTGAATTAGGGTGTGCTGGTGTATGTGCATGTTTGTGTGAGTGTGTTTTCATGGACTTATGGTCATACACATAAGAGAAATATCTAAGAGTATGTGTTCTTTAATAAAGCAAAACAGTCTTAGAGGTGGGTAGGTTCTTAAGAATGACCTCAATTTTACTCTTCTTCCCAAAGCAAAAATGCTCTGGAGTGTCCTATGACTTGAAAAGTGGCATAATTCAAGATTCAGAACATAGTCCCTCTGGCTGTAAGAAGGCATTTCTTACTTAAAACACTTCCACAGACCATGCACAAAATTACATGGATTGAAGAGCTAACTTTAAAAACAAGATCGGACAAAAGAAAAAAAATGTACCAACAACTATAAAAATATTTCAAGAGATACGTTTTTATTAATCTGAGATCAGTGAGTACCTCTCTGAGAAAGACACAAAGATAAAGTTTTCCTTTCCTTCTGTGTTAGTCAGATTTTTGTTGCTGTGACCAAAACACTCAACAAGAACAATTTAGAAGAGGAAAAGTTTATTTTAAATCACAGTTTCAGAGTTTCAGCCTATGGTCAGCTTGACTCCATTGCTTTGGGCCTGAGGTGAGGCAAAACATCATGCAGGAAGGCAGCAGAGGAAGAAATCTCCTCTCCTCATGGTAAGCAACTGGGAAGTAGAGAGGGAAATGGGAAGGAGCCAAGGAGACAAGATATAATCCCAAAAGCACACCCGTGAGACCCACTTCCTCCAGCTATGTCCCTACTGGCTACAGTTTTCACCCAGGTAATCCATTCAAATTATTAATCCATCAAATGGATCGTTTACTGATTAGGTTATGGCTCTCATAATCTGATCATTTTACTGCAGAGACATGTTTAAGCAGCTCTAAGATGGTGGCTGGCGTTGAGCTAAGAGGTGGCGCATAATTAGTGTTAATATGGCGCCATCTCTTATGACCTTTTGCCTAATTAGTTAATGTCTCCTTTGTGCTAGTGGTTAACAGATGTTCCTCATTCTTTCTTGATTGGTACTGTGGCGCATGCTCCAATCTTGCTACTTAATCCTAAACTGATTGGCTGCCTTAGTGTATATAAGACATTCTCTTCACCTGGGAGGAGATCGCAGATCACAGGACGAAGCAGACAACTCTATGTCGCAGATCGCAGAATGAAGATCACAGATCACAGGACTAAGAACACACCTCTGGGTCACAGGTTGCAGGAGGCAGACTGCAGGCTGCACGCAGAATGCAACACCCCGCACCTCCAAGAAGCGACTCACCTCTAAGAAGCAGACCTCTGAAAACGTAGCCTCTCTGAAAGCGTAGCACCTCTAAAATTAAGCAAAGTCTTTCTTCCTCTAAGCAAAGCCTCTCTTCCTCTATAAACTAGCAAACAAGCAAGAAGAATAGAAGTAGTTCATTCCCAGTCCACCTCTGATTCCTTCCCACGGGATTGTTGCTGTGGGCGGCAACATTTTACTTCTTGCATTAACACAATGGCTTTTATGAGGTACCTTATATCCACACCATAACATTTTCCTTTTTTGAATAGTCAATTCAAACTGCTTCCCTAGATTCTCTAATCATTATTTTTAAATCTGGCCACAACTCTATTGGGAATGTTAAGCTGTGAATGGCTTCCTGGCTTCTTCCAAGTTGAAATATCATTACCTTGTGGGGATGGGGCAAGATGTACCTTGCACTAATTCTGTGTCTACCAGTCCTTTTCCTGTTTGGATAGGTGTTATAAACTGAATGTTTACATCCCCCCAAATTCACATGTTGAAAATTTAACCACAATGTGCTACCAGAACTTAGGACATGTGGGTGGTGAATAGGTTACAATGATGAAACCATCATGAGTGGGATTAATGCCCTTGTAAAAGAAGTTGCAGAGAGCTCTTTCTCTCCTTCCAGTGTATGAGGCCATGGAGAGAAGGAAGCAGTTCTATAAACCAGGAAGAGCACCTTTACCTGAATTCAACTACGCTAGTACTTTGATCTTGGGCTTTTAGTCTATACAACTATGAAAAATAAATTTCTATTGTTCATAAGGCACTTACTCTACTATAATTTATTAGAGTAGGCCAGGCTAACTGAGACAATAGGTTTCTTAGTTTCTCTCTGGAACTCATGTCAAACATGTGTTTTATCTTTTGGACATTCAGCTTTCCCAAAGCTGTACATGTGTGTCCACTCAAGTCCCAGGTTTTGCAGTTTCTGCTTGAGAAATCAGGAATTGTTTTACAATGTACCCATTAGATGAGTGAATTTGGAAAATGTAGCCTTGGGAGACCATCCTGAGAAAGGGGGAACTGTATAATCACCTTAATTTTTCCTTGCTGCATGTCTGTTCTCAAGCTATCTGGCTTAAAGTTAGGAGGAGGACAGAGGTTTCAAAGTGTGATAATCATCAATGCTGCAATTACAGCTCTAGCATCCAAAGAGGAAAAAAGGAAGAGAAAGAATTTCCAATGTTTACTCTCTCCAATTTAAATATAATTTATGAGTTTATTTACAAAATAAAATGATAGAGTGCTCTAAACTCTTTGGACCAGGTCCAGTGGTTCTGTTTGTTTGTTTTAGAGGAAAGTGGAGTCCTGGGTTGGCGCCCTTGGGAACAGGCTCATTGGTGCCTTTTGCCCTTTGGCTTTTGCCCTGGATTTTCAAAACCCATGAGTCATGAAGTCAAGAATCCAGCTTCATGGTTCAGACAGCTCAGCAGGCCTGGGCCTTCAGTCACGGCATTCCTCCTCCAATGCCCTGATGATAAGCTGTAGAGTCACGTCACCCCAGGTTCCATTTGCTGAAACCCATCTCTAGTTAGAACTTGCTCTGCTTCTCAACTATAGGAACACAGTGGATACTCAGCTCCATGTCACCAACTCTTGGTTCCACTCTATTTCCTCTGTAGCAGGGAAAATGGACTGAATCAAAGTTCTCAATATTTTGTTTTTCTTCAGTGGTTTTCCTGTTTTCCCCTCATCACAATGAATGTCTTCAAAAAGTAGTTTGCTGTCATGCCATTGTCTTATTATCCATCTTTGAGTCTTTGATGAAATTTCCACCTCCTCTACTGCACTTGAATTGCCCCAATGACATTGTTCAATGATCTAATGGCCAAATTGAGGGGACAGTTTTGATTCTCCATATAACTACTCTTCTAATGTTCTAGAAATATCTTCCTTCTCCAGCTCAAGATGGTCCTTTCTTGTTCTTTATTCTCTTTAGTAGTCCTAGTTTTCCATTGGACATGATCTTTCATGGTTCATTCCACCCTTATCTCCCTTCCCTTCTTTTCTACAGTATCTTCACACAATTTTCTTTTGTATTTATTATTAAATAAAGAGTGGGTAACTGTTCAGGTGTAGTAAATTAAATTACATGTTGAAACCCTAACCCCTCTTGTGATTGCATTTGGAGTAAGGAAGTAATTAAGGTAAGATGAGGTAATAAGGGTGGACCCCTGATCCAATAAGATCAGTGTCCTCATAAAGAGCTCAGTGTCTCTCTCCACCACATATGGACATAATGAGAGAAGCATGTTTCAGGCTGAAAAAAACAGAATGAACTCAAGAAATCAGGTGACAAGTGTTTCTGAGAAATATGATACTATTCAGTGTAGGAGTGGGAGGTTCACTACCAGTCGTGTTTCTAAATGGTAAAAGGCATTACATTACTCAGCTGCTTACCTCTCTTTAGTCTTCCACTTACAATTTAATGTCCAACAGTATCTAAGACAACATTGGTCCCTTGGTGCCTGTCTCATCTCTTACCTCCTCTCCTTTATACAATGTAGTGATTTTCTTCCAGATCTTCTGATTCAGTGTATTGTCCACTTGGAATTTCATACACAATGTTTCCAGTGCCTAAAATATTGCCAAAGTATGTAGTATAAATATTACCCAACCTTTCTGAGACTCCCAGGCCAGTCACATGAAACCTGTGAACCTGTGAGAAATGCAGTTTTCAGGTCTTAACCCAGAGTTTCTGATATGGAAACTGGAGACACTCTCCAGGTGATTCATAAGCACACTAATGTTTGAGAACAACTAAGATGTGGTATAGTTATCACTGACTATTCTCTTTCACTCGCCTCACTCTGTCAAAGGCCTTGCATTTGATGATTCGGTTGTCTTGTCACCTAAAGCATTCTTAGAACTCAGTAAAGTATCTTGCACTGTGAAATTGAATGAAAACCTGTGACCAAAAATATTGGTCACAGTCAACTATTGAAGATCTAAATAATACTAGTAAAAATATAACAGGATCATTTATTGAGTATTTACTATGTGCCAGGTGCTATTCTAGAATCTTTATAGGTATAATTTCATTTATTACTCAGAATGGAGGAGGAGACATGGGAAGACATGGGAAGAAGAAATTTGCAATGAAATTGACAAAATTATGCTATGTACATATATGAACATATAAATGAATCATATATCAAGGTTGAATTCTACCTATATGTCTATTTATAAAGCACCAACTAATTGAACAATAAATAGATAGAAGGAAGATCAGAAAAGGAAAGATAACGGAGAAGGGAAGAGGGAGGGAAAGTGAAGTATTGGTGACTGAAATGGAGCAGACTATGTTCCATGCATCTATGAATATGTCAAAATGAACCCCTTTATCTATGATTATAATGCACTAATAAAAACATTAATAATAGCAAGATGAATTAGCTCAATTTACAAACACAACTTAGAGAAATTAAAGTCACAAAGTTCCTGAATAGTAGTGACTACTCAGACCAAATTCTGCCTAAGAAATAGATTTACCATTTTTTTCAAAATCCCCTTGCAATTCATTATTAATGTTAGACTACTGAAATGTAAGACGTTGCACCTAGTATGGCCCTTTGAAATTTCTCCTAATAGAGGATAACTCTTGTGGGATGAAATCCTTAATGGAATTGTTCTACAACATTCTCTTTGTATCCATTCATGGTCCTCTCTTACTTAACTGTTGACTTGAGGATTTCTGCAGAAAGCCTCTTTTGATTGGAGGATGAAAAGTTTTAACCTGATAAGCCTTGCTAGAGAAATGTCAAGGAAGCAAAATGAACTTGCTAGTGAAGCTGAAGTACCACACTCATGAGTCAGCATCATACATAATGCTGGATCCCTAATTAGAGTATTTTCTTAACGTCTTTTATGCTGCAGTTCTCTATACAAAGTCTGATCCCATGAATTACAAGGCAGTGTGTGCATCTTTGCAGAAATATTGCAGCTTATACAATATTTCTTTTTATGGTTTAATAATATTCTATTAGATAGATATATACTACATTTTGCTTGTCCATTTACCATTATTGGACTTTTGAGTTGTTTCTAGTTTTTGGCTACTAAGAATAATGCTACTAAGAATAGTCATGGTCAAGATTTGTTTTCTTTATTTCATTTGCTCCTTTCTCCCCCTCTTTCCTCCCTCTTTCCCTCCTTCCTTCCTTCCTTTTCTCTTCTCTTCTCTTCTCTTCTCTTCTCTTCTCTTCTCTTCTCTTCTCTTCTCTTCTCTTCTCCCTCTCCCTCTCCCTCTCCCTCTCCTCTCCTCTCCTCTCCTCTCCTCTCCTCTCTTCTTCCCTCCCCTCCCCTCCCCTCCCTTCCTTCCTTCCTTCCTTCCTTCCTTCCTTCCTCCCTCCCTCCCTCCCTCCCTCCCTCCCTCCCTTCCTTCCTTCCTTCCTTCCTTCCTTCCTTCCTTCCTTCCTTCCTTCCTTCCTTCCTTCCTCTCTCTCTCTTCCTCCCCCCAACCTCCTTTCCCCACCCTTTCTTTCTCTTTCTTTCTTTCTTTCTTTCTTTCTTTCTTTCTTTCTTTCTTTCTTTCTTTCTTTCTTTCTTTCTTTCTCATGATTTCACTTCTTTTGGGAGGAATTTCAGAAATGGAGTAGCTGAATCATGGTAACTCTATGCTTAACCTTCAAAGGAAATGCCAAACTATTTTTCAAATTGGCTGAACCATTTTACATTCTCACCAGCACTGTATAAATATTCCAGATTCTCTGAATCTTTACCAACACTCTCTAGTATTTACCTTTTTTTGACTATGGCTCTCCTAGTGGGTATAAAGTGACATCTCATGGTTGTGATTTGCATTTCCCTGATGACTAATGATGTTGAGTATCTTTTCATGAGCCAGTTGGACATTTGTTTATTTTTTGGAGAAGGATCTATTCAAATCCTTTGCTTGTTTCTTTTTTTTTTTTTTTTAAACTGGGGTGCTTGTCTTTTTGTTGTTGAGTTGTAAGAACTCTTTACATAATTTGATACAAGTCCATTGACAGATACATGAATTGCAAATATTTTCTCCCAGTTAGAAAATATTGCCAATATCGCATTTTCACCTTTTTGATAGTGTTCTTTTGTGTCTATATGTTTTAGATTTATAAAATCGAATTCATTTATCTATTTTTAATTCATTTTATAACTAATTTTCCAGTGCAAAAGTGAAAAGCTAACTTCTACAAAGGAATTATTCATTACTGTGCTTCCATGCCATTAAAACAAATTGGCTATTGGAATAAAACTGGTATTCTTAGCACTGGGGAATGACCCTCTCATATGGGTCCTTAAAAGATCATCATAAAATCCTCTAAAGAAGTATTCCCACATACTCCCATAATGCCTAAATCCAGCTATTTTTTAGCCATTGTTTAGCAGTTGATTCATACACAGTCTTACCTACCCACCAAGACAAGTTGAATGTCACTATTAGGCTTCTGTTATCACTGTGGGGCAATTAAAAAAAAAAAAAAAACTGAGCTAGTGTTTATGTAGGTATTTAATGATTTGCATGACTATCAGTAAGATCCATAAGGAACGAATGTGGCTACCATTTTCCTTTTTCTATAATGCACCTAGCAGAGTGGGTTTTTAATACATATCAAGCATTAAAATAAATTCACATTAATATAATTAATAGGTTTCATGCGTCTGTTTATTAATGTATTTATCAATCCTATCAATTATCTCAGGACTAAATGCAGCTCAGAAAATACAATTCTATGGAAGATCAAGAGATACATTCTTGACACACAATTTGCTGATGGTCTGAACTATTCCTTAGACATTCCTTAAAGATATCTTTAATTTATTTAATACTAACTGGTCTGGTAGCAGAGGGTTCAATATCATAGTTGCTGAGAAATCTGAATGTGAATTTTCTTGAAGGTACTTTTTGGATGTTCTCTAGTATCATAATAAAGGTGCTATGAATATCCAGAATCTATGCAAGAACTATACAGATTAGGTTTTTCCAAAAAATTATCTTTAGCAATTAAGGCTGAAAAGTGTGTGTGTGTGTGTGTGTGTGTGTGTTAGGTTGGGAAGGGTCTAAAGGTGGGATAGAGAGCGTACTTGCAGCCCGTGGAGCCCTCCAGTTCCTTTTCTCAAACAGATAAGCTGTTTCTTTTATTCTCTGTGCAAAATTTATTTAAAGTAATCCAATTCTGTAATCTTTTAAATGGACATTTTAAACCTCTGGGGGGCAAACCACGAGTCACAGGAATTTTAGCCTGGAAAACTCTGAAGTCCTGGTAAGTCTACTCCAGAAATCTTTTTTATATTTTTTCAGTCCATCCTTATCTCCAGATATAGTACTACCCAGGTAAACTGCAGGGACTTATTAATCATCTGGACTTCATTTTCCTTATCTCTAAAGTGAGAATGTTAATACATCTACTTTGTGTCATTTTTGAGCAAATACATGAAAGCATAGTGAGTAGCATTTGGTGACTGGTACAAAGTAGAGGACAGAGTTCAGCTACTTTCACTGTTCTGTGCCCACCTCTGCTTTGCATAAGGAGTAGGAGTCTCTCAGTTCATCTTGGGCTGTTCACAGGTGACTGTTGTATGGGATCATGGCTATTTCTGGCACATCATTGTACAAATGAAGGAGCAGTCACTTTGCCCAGGGAAAGTTGGCTAAAATTTCCAAGGAGAGAAAAGCTCTATGTTCAGTTTCAAGGCCTGAGGGATTGTTTGGAGGGTGAAAAAGTTGAGGTAAATTTGGGGAGGATAGAGTGTATATGCTACATTTGGTAAGATCATACTCATGCCAGGACACCGTGGTAAGAGCCTTAACACAATCATCTTGATCCTTTGCTAACAACCTTGTAAGGAATGCTTGGTTGACACAGCTGGAATTGTGCTGCTTGGGGATGCTGACTGCAGTAAATTGAGAGAGAAGTGGGAAATAAGGCTGACTGGCTGGAACTAGGGTCAGATTCATGGGGCTGGGGGGTTGTCTTTTTATATGCTAATAAAAGTGAATTGGAACACATACAGCAGTAGGAATAGACCTTTGGTGAAGCAGTTCCACAGCATCCTGTGCTCAGTGGGGCCCTGTCTGTGGTATGATACTCTGCTTTGGCCTTGTCGATTTTTTTCTACAGTCCTTACTCCACACAGTAGTGCATGACCATAAAAGTGACCCTGCATGCTAAAATTGTGCAAAGTAACCTTAATTTATCCTTAGGGAAATTATGATTGTTCTGTGACCTTTAACTTTTTTTTGTCAAAACATTAAAAACTCCCTTTCCATTAGTTAAAAATGTGTAGTAAACCAAAAGAAATGCTAAAAGTAATATTTACTCAGTGTACTGTAATTTAAAAACATCAAAACCATTGAGAAGTCAAGTAGGTTTTTTTCTTTTTTGTTATAAATAACTCATCAAGAATAGACAGAACTTTCAGTGTTATGAAATATCTCTAAGAGTTCCTTAAGCCTGATTTCTTTTTGCCAGCATTGCTTCTTTCCTTGTTATCATAATCACTTGCTTATAACTTTGCTTTAATTCAACAGACCCAAGTCTAACTGGGTAATCTATAATGCAATTTACTTTCAACTTGAATTTCACTTTCAGCATTCCCACTTCTCATTTCCTTGATGCATTTGCTTCTTTGTTGGCCCATTCCCTCTTCCTTTGAGTCATTTTTGGCAAACATCTTGTGGGTTTATCACCAGAGACAAAACTCATACACAGTGGTGCACTTTGTTGTCAGAATGAAAGCAATAGCAATTGTACAGGGACCAGTCACTGTCAGAGGGGTGTGACATAATTGGTCAAGGATCATCAGGAATCTGTTATGCACACAGTGATTTGGGGACTGAATGCCAATAGCAAAAGCTATACTTTATGCAATCACAGATAATATGCCACAGGATCTGAAATTTGAACTGGTTTTATGGGGCTAATGTAATTAATTGGTGGTAACATGAACATCAAAACTGTGTGAAACAAGGCCTGCCTGTAATTTTATCTTTAAAAATGTGTGTTTTGTAAGTGATGTTTGTAAGTGGCACATACTGGAAGCAGCGGAAATGAGTAGAAGTGCAGTGTGCGTGACTGCCATCAGTCCTGACTGTTCCATTTGTATATAATGTTTGTCATGTCCCAGGAGCACAGAGTTTTAGCAGACTCATGCTGAGTGGTAGTGGAAGAAGTCAAGATGAGTACAAGGTAAGTCTGTTGCATCTATGACTAAGTGAAAGCAGTCTCTATTGGCTCCGCTCTTCAAAGAAATCAAAATTTCTACCAGATGAAGAAAGCAAGAAATCAAATTCTACAGAAACTTGAACAACCAAGGACCCTAATCATATCCTTTCTTGTGTGTTACTTTCATATATTAGTTGATCATTTTACACTAAACATGGGAACAGAAAGGAAGGGAAGGATAGGGCCCCTAAGGTTTCTGTTCTTCTAATCCTTCCTTACTCATCAGCAGCCTAAAGGTAGAAAGTGTTAGAATGTGCATGTATCAGAAGTGACAAAAAACAGTTGATTAACATAGTTGTATGCAGTATGTCTGCAGTTCTGGTGTGAATAACATGCATATGCATTGTGGGTTTCAAAATAGAAATTTTTTAATTTCAGGGTTTCTACACGAGTTAAATGATTTACATTGATTTACTGACATTATACAAGATGAATTCTTAGCAAGAATTTTACATACATCCTAAGAAAGACTGTGAAGAAAGGGAAAATTTTTGTATTTTAATGACTCTCATTACTTGCATACTGAACAAGAGGGCTTATATTTTCATTTTACACAGGGGCCTGCAATTTATGTAGCCAGACCTGCTTTCAGCATTCCTAGTGTCTCCTCTGTGAATAGTGCTTAAGGACATTTAGGACCTTTGCTTCTATTAAACATGAAAACACTGAAAAGATCTTATGTAGAAAGTAAAATGTTGTTTCCCACTTATGAAATGATAAATTATAGATTCTTAGCAAGTTGCAATCATTTAACAAACCTTAGAATAAAAACACAACTAACTAAAACAACAATAGTCTTTAACCTTTGTATCTTATTCATGTCTTTGGGGAGCACAGGTCAATGAATTCATGATTGCATTACACTCCTAGGAAAAATAATGTGAATAATGAAACTGATGCTCAATGAGACATTTTCTTAGAATCAGTAAGTGTGCAAGTGTTAACATTGGAATGTGGGCTCAGGCATTTCAGAAACTGAATCACTTGCTCTTTACACAGCTCATATAGATTATCTCCAACTGTAAAATCACAAAATCACGTCTGTTCACAAAGCCTTTACAGAGTATAGACAGGAGTGGCCATGTGCTATCGTGCTTACACTAAAGCCACAATAACTTTTCTTTTAATTCCTCTCCTTAAGCCTACAACTGGTCC
Source organism: Sciurus carolinensis (assembly GCF_902686445.1). Lineage (NCBI taxonomy): Eukaryota > Metazoa > Chordata > Mammalia > Rodentia > Sciuridae > Sciurus > Sciurus carolinensis. The sequence continues at coordinate 103,985,096 of NC_062220.1, forward strand.
TTCAGATTATGAAATACATTGTGACAAATTTATATAGAGCAATATATTGTAATCTAAAATAAATGAATATACAAGGATGAAAAATTATTGACTTATAACTGTAATAGAAATAAAAGAGATTATAACATTTTTAAAAAGTAATACTAGTAACAAAAGTTATTATAACTATTACTTTAGCTCTTCTGCATTGGAAATACAAAATACTTTGAAAAAACTTGAAGCATGTTCCAATCTCCTGTAATGATAAAAATGAAACATTTTAGTGAGAAATTAAGGCACAAAGAAATGTGCATACAATGTTCATGGATTGTATAATACAATATAGTTAAGATACCTGTTCTAACTAATTCTATCTATAGATTGAAAGCACATACCACAACTCTATCAGACAGTTTTGAAGAATTTTGAAAACTGATTCTAGAAAGTATAGACAAAATTATAAGATGTAGCATAGCCAAAGCTGTCTTGCAAAAGCAAAACAAGGTTGGATGGATTATACAACCTGATTTCAAGATTAATTTTAATGACCTAATAACCATAATCATTTTGTATTGGCATAAGAGTAGACAAATAAATACATGGAATATAACAACATCAAGAAGTACATGAAATAGGTAGCCAATTATCTTTTCTACAATTTGAATAATTGCCTAATCATGTGTGTGTGTGTGTGTGTGTGTGTGTGTGTGTACATATATGTATGTGTGTCTGTATGTGTTGGTATTTATCTTGCTTAGTAAGATTTTTGGATCTGTGGTTTGGTATATGTCATCAATTTGGGAAATTTTTCATAATTTTTTTTTCAAATATGTTTTTGCTCCATTCATTTCCTCCTAATATTTCAGCAACTTGTGTTTTGATTTTTAACTACTTCTTAAAATATTTAACTACCATGTTTATATGTTATGTTGTAATTTTTCCTTGTGTTTTAGTTTGGGTAATTTTGTTGATTAGTCTTCAATTTCAGTTACTCTTTCCTGTCACTGTTTGGACTACTGATGATCCAACCCATCAAAGTCATTCCTCATTATGTTACTGTGTTCTTAATATCTAACATTTCCTTTTGAATCCTTTGAGTTCCCATCTTTGCATACATTCACCATCTGGTCTTGTGTGAGATATTTAATATAAACTCACAATTAAATTTCTTGTCTGATAGTTTTAACGTTTCTGCCATCTGGAGTTTAATGATGAAAGCTGGTTTGTCCCTTTGGACTGAATTTTCTTTTTCTGGCCTTTTGGCATGGGCTGTAACTTTCTTGTTTGGAACTAGACATATTGTATAAGGTGATAAACCTGAGATAAATAGGCCTTTAGGAGTTGGGCTGTTTGACCATGGGAGTAGCTATGGAGAGTAGAAAAATCAAATTCCTGTCAAGTTCTTAGTTTTGTTTTCCTTTTCTTGGTTTGAGGACTTCCTTTGTTCTGCTCCTCAGAGTCAGTTTCTTATATTCCTCCTAACTAGAATCCACTTTTACTTTCCATCGTAGTAGGTAGTGTGTAAATCTTTTGGGTACATAGTATGCTACCTCAATGGTGAATTTTTAAATGTTGTTTCTGACCTTTCTTCTGGGGAAGTGCTTTCCCCTGATGTAGCTAGTGTCCTCTGAAGTCTGTGTCATTGGAACCCTCTTCTTATAAATTATACCCCTCCTCACAACAAGAGAGGCAGAGTTTTTGGAGCAATGTTAAAATAGGATGGAATTCACTCTTCCCCAGTTGGGATGAGATAATCTTACTCTTGCCACGTGTCATTGGTGGGAATTGGGGCATTTGTACCAGCAGGGAGAGAAGTTGTGGGGGATTTCATTATGGCTATTCTTCCCATTTCACTGCCAGGGCCAGAGGCAGGAGAGGACAAAGTAGAGAATAATGGGGGAGGGGAAATGAGGATGGAGAAGTCAGGAATTCTCCCATCCATGAGATTATAGTGGATGGTGGGGTGCTTGGTCAAATCTTGAAAAGTATGATCTGCCTGTGACTACAACCCCCAGGACAGACGGTCTCATACTCCTTAATCCCATAGTAAGCATCTGAGAAATGGGAACATGAAAGAATTTGGGGTTCTTTGATTTTCTGCTTTTTCAATTTCCATATCATTCAAAGTTTATGAAAAAGAAACATTATAGAAAAATAAAACAATAAAAGTTAGTTTGGGTAGAGAGAACACAGAAAATTATTAGGGCAATGTGATGATTTTGCATGATCTATAATCCTGGGTAGTGTCATACATCTGTCCAAACTGATAGAATGTATATTGGCAGTGAGATGTATTGTGAACTATGGGATCTGAGTGATAATTATATGTCAATACAGGTTCATTGATTGTAATTAGCACACTTTTCTGGGGGAGGATATTGAGAGTCAGGGAGGATGTACAGGTGATTGAGAGAAAAATCTATGGGAAAAATCTGTATTTTCCCCTGAATTTTAAGTTGTTGTAAAAATAAAATAAAATGTATAAAAAATCTACTTCAGTGTTCAATAATCCAAAATTACAAATTAGAATTATTTTTGCTCCTGTTAAAGAAAATTTTATGTATATATGTATGTATATATATTTTATGTATATATATGTTATTACCAATATGCAAGTCCCATTGCAACTTAGCAAGTCCTATTGTGAATTATTTTAAAATGGAAATGTTCAATTTTTGTTTAAATGAAATTGTTTAGTGACAACTCATTTTGTCAACACTGTTATTGTGCAAGGAGAAGACTCTGCTTTATCAATTATGCACAGTTCATAGATGTGCTAATTCCTCCGAGAAATCTTAACTGAACATTTACTTCATGTCAATTCTGTAGAGAACCAGCTGCAGAGAATTTTTGTTTTAAAGATAGACCAAGGTCCCAGTATGGTGGGCATAGTAAAACAGTGTTGCTATGGGATAAAGCATCAAGATAGTTATTTTAAAAAAACTTTCCCAAATATGATTAAGGATAAGAAAATTCTTAGGTCCATGATGAATCATAAATTCTACTTTTCCCAGAGAGATCTAACACAGCAAGATTAACAGGCTCTTAGTCACATCTTAATCATGACAGGGTTCCCTAAGTCACTCACTAGCCTTGTTCCAACCCAGGATCCAGGAATCTGTTCACCCACAAATTATCCTGCCACTTTGCTAAGATCCACACCCATGACCAAATTATTACTTATTTCGAAATATTTAACTTTCCCAGAATTTATAAATCTATGAGATGTCACAAAATATTTCATTTTTCCTTATAATTAGGTGTCTTTTTTTTTTTTAATACAGTGTTCCCAAAGGATGGATACATTATAGTCTAGAGCTGGGCAGATTTTTCTGTATTGTTGTATTCCAGGATTAATAAGAAATACCTGCCAAATGTAATAGAACTGATCATTGATTTACACCTTTATTGATATCAATATCAAAAACAGTGTTCATTTCTAATGAAAAATGGTTCACCCCATCCCACATTCCAAGGTCATGTTGATTCTCTGATTCAGGATCACATGGTTGAATTTGTTAATTTCCCTCCTTGGCAGGGGTCTTTTGCTCTAAACCATATCCTGGTGCATGTCCACCCCTCCAGGAGCCTCAGGGATGGAATAAAAATGTCTCATTTCAGTGAAGAGAACTCTCAGTGTCAATGAATCCTCCAGTCAGTTTTGACTTCACCGACTTCAATATTATCTATGCCTCTGGATAAGTGTTTCTCTAGAAGCAATATCACTATTTAATCTTCATGTATTTAGAATCTTGTTTGTGACTTACAAGAATGTAGACTTACAGGTTCCTTGGTATTCTCGAGTCCACTTGTCATCTTGGAGGCAGTTCATCCTCTTAACTGCCACACTCATAAACTCACATCAGAACAGGCTGTGTCTTCTTGGCCCTCACATTTCTTTCCCATGACTAATTCGTTCCTCATAGAATCTCAATTCTTTCCTACAAGTAGAGACTGCTACAGATAGAATATTTACGACCCTACCGTATATATACATTGAAACTCAATCTCCCATGTGATGGCAATAGGAGGTGTGGCCTCTGGGAAGTGACTGGTCATGAGGTCAGTACCCTTATAAAAGAGATTTCAGGGAGCTTCCTTGCCTCTCCCACAAATTATGAGGACACAGTGAGATGATGTTGTCCAGGAACCAGGAAGCCCTCACCAGACACTGAATCTGGTTATGCCTTGATCTTCTATTTTCCAGCTTCCAGAACTGTGAGAAATAAATCTTTATTGTTAAGGTGATCCATTCTATGCTCTTTTCATTATGGCAGTCTGAATGGGCCTAGATAGGAACATATATTCAAATTCATGGGATCATATTCTATACTAGATTTATCAGATTTATGACACATCTTTTTCAAAGTCATTGTTTCTCATTTCACCTACACTTTGAGTGATGTGAACATAATTTCCTACCATATATATATACTTATATATATAAAAAATTTCTTATTATATATATATATTTTCAATTTTAGTTTAAAATACAGAAAATAGTGAATGCATGTTTTAAGCACCTGCTCTATGCTAGACACTGGACCAGATCTTTTCATGAAAATTGACAAATGGAATGAATTTTGATTGAACATCTAATGAAGACCAGATATTTTAATATATCTTATCCCACGTAAACCTTAAGGGCATCTTCCAACAATTTTGCTATCATAATTCATGATGAAGATTTAGTCAAGTTAATGTCAGACACAGAGTTTAACCACAATCTACTACAAATTTGCCTGGCAAATTTGATTAGGAAGTGATTACATAAGAACAGCAATAGGAGACGAAATCAGGATACTGAATATCAATGATAAAAAGTTTTGTGATTGTGGTTTGGTGCAAGTGAAAAATGGAATGTTTCAATGTGCACCTCCACAGATATGGTATCACATTAAGGCTGAAAGAGAAGTCTGGTCCCATCCTTGTTTACTTAGTTTCTTTGACTCTGTCCATTCATGGATTTCAGATTGAAAAGAGAATCCTAAGATGATCAAAGATATATAAGAGAAACTTAAAACCTGAATATTTATCCTTGCACCATTTATCGAACATTAATGTGTGCCAGAAACTTTAGTCTGTTTCATCATTGTGACAATGCCTTTGGAAGTCAGGCACCTGGGTTGATGTTGAGAACTAAGTGCCTTAATTCAAGACCATTGAGGTACACAGTATAGAATCAGGTTGTAGGCTAGCCCATACTATGGAAGCCCATAGCCTGCTGTTGTGTTCATGACTGTCTTTCACACATTGATAGACTGTCCATGTTTCTCTCTTCTTCTTTACATGTCCCAGATGATGAGTCCATTTTGTGTGGACCTTGTAATACAGTTCTTTAGTCCATTTTATAGCTGGGACCTAGGTCTGTGATCATGACCCAAACTCAGTTGCCCAGGTCACAGTCTTTGAAGCAGGCACCATAGAGCAAGTTGTTCTGGTTGGGGCTGAGCCCCAGGTGCTTCAGTGCTTCACAGTAGCAGTAGCAGCTTCTCAGGGTCTCAAGGTCAAGCTCAAGGTACAGGAGAACTAATGGCTACAACAGTCAAATTAAGTCAACTTTCTGATTCTGAAATCTCAGCAGTGCCCTTGTTTGACAGCTGATTCCTCATTGTGGCATGATAATGACAACTCCCTGGAAAATCTCTCATCTTTTCTACCTGAAAGGATGAGAGCAGTCACTGACTCCCCTCCCCCACCACAAAGAGTCCCCCCCCATCATAATTGTAACATATAAGCTTCTTCAGGAACCCCTATCATATAAGTGTCACTCCTAGTCAACAAGATTTTACAAAGAATGTCAGTAGGATTTCACAGGAGTTGGGCAGAGAGCTCCAAGTGGTTTGAAGCTTCCTCTTTCTTGTAAATGCCAGATTTGCAGACAAAAAGTGTGATAGAGTGTATCTTAAAGAGAGATTATTGCTATGCTAAAGATTCTATCTCTACTTTCTTGGTAAAAATGTGTAAAACCACTGTCTAGGCTAAGAATATGGGATAAAGAGTAACTAATTGTTCCCATACACTCCCACTGTCATGTAACCACCCGACTCAGGATAAATCTAAAGGAATTTTCAGACTCTGAGGTCCAGAGTCCCCAGCAGACCACTGCAGCTTAAATAAACCATCTTCCTGAAAAATCCCTCAGGTGTTCAGCTTCATCTGTTCTTCATCATTGCTTTACTACATAAAATAACTAGAGTCAATTCTCTTTTCTTTTCACATCTCAGAATCCGTGACTCCTCATGGTTCTGCTGCTTCTGAGGACAGAGTGGAATGCCAAGATCCTCTGGTGTGGAAGGACCCCAAACACCCACTGATAGGAGAGGTTGGCTCAGTGCTCTTTCCAGAAATGCAGAGCAGGTTGGAGCAGCTGCTACCATGTAGAGCCCAGGATGGCTTGAAGTGGAGGGTGGTGTGAGTTAGTCCTGGACTAGAGATACTGGCTTAAGTCTTAGGGGACATTGTCAAGTGACACAATTCAAAGATGGCTTTTTGAAAACGTATAAAATAACTAGCACCTTGTTTTAAACAACCCAAAATAAAATGAAGCATTCATGGTCATCCCCAGTTTTGTGTCTGGTCCTTACACCTGAACAGGAGGCAGTAGGGATAAAACAGAAAAACATCTTTCTCTAAGACCTGCTATGTGCCGAGACTAGCCTGGGGAGCTGCATCTGTGCGGTCACATGGAGTCACATCAGACTGACTGAGAAAACTGTGCCCAAAGACTCAGAGAAAAACGGATTTGGGGATTGGCTGCTCCACCTCTGACCAAATGACATTGAGTGAACTTCTTCATACTTGTGCTTCCTCTGGGTGAGTAGTGTGGAGAGTTAGGGTTGAGAATTAGAAGTGTTCGGTGGTGATTCTTAGTATCTCCATTGTTGACTAAGGATTGCACTGTTTCAAGGTAGGCACATAAGGGGTTTAAATTGTGGATTCTCTATGGAAAACTACCCTGCTCTGATCTCTTACCCAGGCTCCTGTTTACAAAAATAAGAGGCAGTCCCCAGTGGAATGACCAATGCCCCAGAACAAAGCAGGACTCCATGGCATGGAACAGAAGGAAACGCAAATCACACTCAGCAGAAAAGTGTGTTCTACTCACCACCTCTGGTGATGTGGCTTCAATTTTCCCCACTATTTTGTGGAGATAAGGAGCTTACCTGGAGCACTCGTGAGGATTACCTGTGAGTGTGAACAAGTGAGACGTGCCGTGTTGAGGTCCGTGATCCTACTCAGGGATGCTATTTCTCATTTGGCACAAACAAAACCAAAAAGGCTTCAGAAACCTTATTTTTCTCATGACAAAATTAAATGAATTATTTTATAAAATACTGGATCATGACTTATTTAACAAATAAGGACCACTGTGTGACCAGCATTGTGCAAGATGTTGGTTTCAGAAGAGAGCACTTTCCCTCATGGAGACTACTTGGAAGAGATGGGGAGAAGGTGAGAGAAGTGGATTCAGGATGTGGGAAATAAGGAAGGAAACAGAATGGATTCCACATCTATCTGAGCTCTTTTTAAAATGTGTTTTTTTTAAAAATTGTAAACACAGAAAACTGCTTTTAAAAAAATTTAGGAGACTAACACTATCTTTGTAACAGAACCCTGGAATGAAGAAATGAAGGATTGATGGGAAAATTTTGCTCAGGTAAAAATAACCTAAGTATCCCTTAGAGATTACTTCCTAGGTTACAGAAGTGCCTGGATTTTATTCACCATTTTAAGGTTTTATCAAAATCTGCCAAATTTCACTTTACCTTAATGTTAAATATTATAAGATGCATAGACAGTATTCCCTCACTTATCTGTGGTTTTCCTTTCCAAGATTTCAGTAACTCATAGCCATTGGCGGTTCAAAATATTGAATGGAAAATTTCAGATTTATGCAATGCATAAGTTTTAAATTGCATACTTTCCAGAGTTATGTGACAGAATTTCATGCCATCCTGCTTTGTCTTGCCGCCTGGGAGGTGAATCTTCCCTTTGTTCAGTGTATCCACATTGTATATGCTCCCTCCCCATTAGTTGCTCAGTTGTCTTGATTATCAGATCTACTACCTCAGTTTCACAATTCTGTGTCCAAGTAACCCTTATTTTGCTTAACAATGACCTCAAGGCACAAGCATGATGATACTAGAAATTTCATTAGAGTATATTGCCATAATTGCTCTATTTTATTGTAAGTCATTGTTCTTATTCTTTTACTGTGCCTGATTAAAGTTTAACTTTATCATAGGTATTATGAGTAGAGAAAACAGTGTATACTTTACAGGGTTTAATAATGATGCGGACCAGGCTACCCCTCCCACCATAATTGTAACATATAAGCTTCTCTAGGGACCCCTAACATAATTAAGCTTCTTGTCAGCAAAATTTTACAGAGTGTCAACAGGATTTCACAGGAGTTCTGCACAGAACTCAACGTGGCTTGAAGCTTCCTCTTTCTTGTAAATGCCAGGTTTGCAAGCTAAAGATGTAATAGACTGCCTCAAGAGAGCTTGTTGTACAAAAATCATTATCTCTGTTTTCCTTGATAAAAACTTGTGAAACTTCTGTCTGACCTAAAATTGGGACAAAGAGTAATTGTTATGTACCCACCCATTGTCATGTAACACTGAGTATAAATCTAAAAGAATTTCCAGACTTGGGGTCCAGAGATTTCAGGCATTAGTACCCTCTGGACCACTGTAGCTTAAATAAACCTGCTTCCTGAAAATTTCTTCAGGTATCCAGCCTCAATTCTCCAACATCAACACTATCTGCAATTTTAGGCATCCACTGGGGTCTTGGGATGTACCCCCTGTGAATAAGTGGGGACTCATCTATTTAGAAATAAAACCAATAGTAGTCTAAAACCCATCACTTCCTAATAACCAATATTTCATCCATGAAAGGAACAGGAAATGGAAATCAGTTCAGATGAGGTCTTTGGATTAGTGACCTTAACCTTATCTGAACTAGTAAAAACCCCGTGGTGTGTGAGCTGAGTTGAGCTGAGCTGGCGCAATGTTGAACACAGCTTTTCCTCTGAGATTTATGGCACTTCTGCCTTAGTCAGGTTGGAAACACTGAGAGCACTTAACCTCCCACTTCACTTGCTGGCTCGTCTTCTTAGCTTGGACGAAAAGGGTGCATCAAAGTGAAGCTAGAACACTTAAGGGAATGTTTTACAACCTCAGGAAAGCTGGGGTTAATCTCATCCCATGTGAACTGGTCAAATATCAAAAAGCAGCTTGCTTTTTATGGGCTCCCCCACATCCTGAAATCAACAGAAGTAAACACTTTGTGAAGTACACAAGCCTGTGTGGGGTGAGCCACAGCCTGGAGGCTGAAGAGGCTGAAAGCTTTGCAGGAGATGGGATCACAAGGCAAAGGAGATCACTGGCAAGGGGCTCCCCTTAGAGAAATCAAACCCAGTTCCACTGTCAGGGGCATCTGAATCAGATGGCTTTCCATTCTTATGGATTTCTAGTCTAACAAAGACTCTTCTGAGACAAAGACAAACAACTTGTGGTGCTTATGAGCCTGCTAGGTCCAGGAACCCAATAGTCTATAGGGAGAGCTCTTAGTTAGCTCTGGACTGTGAACACAGCTGAGCTGGCATCTGGGAGGTGCTCAGATCCTGCTCATGACTGTGTTACAAGCAATGAGCAAAGGGTGTTGGTGGCCCCTTAGAAGCTGCTTCATGGAGCAGCTCCCTCTCATATCCTTTTTGTAAAGTGGTCTTTCTCCAACTTTCAGTTCTCTCTCTCAGGTGACTGCAGTCTTTCTCACATTTCCAATGGCACATCTTGGTAAGTAGAAATTTGCACATGTAACTTAACTGCTCTCTATATTCTGAACTTTACTCCATCATTGCATGTTGGCCAAACATTTCTCCCACAATGTGCTATGAACTCCTCATCAGGATGACTTCACCTCCACATTGAATCAGCTTCCATTTGCCTACAGTTTCTCTGCCTCTCCTGATGGCACCAGCATGGAACCACTCTCTCCCCATCTCCACTAGTGGCCAATTCCATTCCATGCTGTTAGTAGAAGAACCCTCTACTCCTGCAGACAACTTGTCCCATTGGACCCTGCAGTGTCTCCTCTAGGTTATTATAACTCTTTCCTAACTGGCCTTTCCATATAACATTTTCAACCAGAAAGCTCTCATCTTCTAAAGCTCAGCTCTGGTCGGGCCACATCCCAGTTCCTGCATAGTTAGCATTCTTCTCTTTTACCTTTTCTGCCCTGGCTTGTCTATCTTGCATCATCTGCTTATTCTATGTGTCTCTTCACTCTCCAATCATTATCATACACTGTCCTCTCTGAACATCATGACATTTTGTCTCTTCCCTTATCTACAGTATCTTCACAGCACCACACACTCTTTATCCCCTACTGATCAGTTCAAGTCTTGCTGTTTCATGAAGACATATGACATTTTCTCTCCTTGTATAATTTCTAATGTAAGGAGGATCTCCAAAAAGGATCTAATGATGGATTCTTTTCAGTCTTCTGACTGTTTTCCTTATGTGACCATTTCTCATCTTCTATGGTTACTTGTTGTATTATTAAGCACCATAAATGAGGTGGCTCAAAATAACTGTAATTCATTTTCCCACTGATCTGGTGGGCAGAAGTCCAGATTCCAGGTGAGGCCCTGGTCCCCATGAAGCCTGATGGGGAGAACATTTCCTTGCCTCTTCCTGGCTTCTGGTGGTTGCTGGCCATTTTCCACACTCCAGCTTGCAACTGCATCATGCTGAACTCTGCCCTCTTCACCACATGTTGTTGGATGATAATCAGAAACAAGAATTTATTAGTAAGGCTTCTTCCTCTCTTGAATTCGAAAGAACTAAGCTCTATCATGTATTATTAAAGTTTATTTCTTTCATTGATACTTTTTCAACCTGAACTAAATTTGAGACATCAGAGGAAGAATAAATGCACCATTTCCCTCTGTAAATGCGGACCTTGTTCTTGTCTATACAAGGGGACCTCCTAACTCACTGAGGAATCCTGGAGTCACTCTCAGCTCTTGTCTCCTGTGCTGTCCTTACACCCACCTGTGAATCTGAGTCTTAAATGAAAGGACCAGCATTATATTCACCTCTGCATCATCTCCCTCAGCAAAACAAAATTCTGAACCCAAATTGAGCATTGGGCAGTGGAGGGGGTTTTCCTGTGAGAAATCCCAAAGTTTCAATTTTATGAGACCCATAATATATTTGCCTCTGTGTATAAACCTCGGAATTCCAGGTGATTTAGCCAATTCACTCCATGTTATGACATCTCTGATTTTTTTTTTTTTTTACTTCAGATGTACCATTTTAAAAATCAAAAACACATTCTTCCCCCTTCTCTTTAAAAAATGTGCACATCCATGGTCGAATTATTCACAATAGCCAAGAGGTGGAAGCAAGGTATGTGCCCAGTTACAGATGAATGGATGAGCAAAATGTGCATCCACACAGTAGAATATTATTCAGTCTTAAAAATGAAGAAAATTCCAACACATAATGCAACGTGGATAGATCTTTAGACCTTGTGCCAGGTAAAAGAAACCAGTCACAATAAGACAAATACTATATGATTCCCCTTCCACGAGGTACTTGGGATCGTCAAATTCATAGAGATAGAAAGTAGAATGATGGTGCCAAGACTGGGGAAGGGAGATGGGAAGTTAAGGTTTAATGGACACGAAGTTTTAGTTTTGAAAAATGAAAACAGTTGTGGAGGTGGTTGTTGGAGATGTTGTTAAAATGATGCATATTGCTTAGTGCCACTAAAATGGTCCAAAGTGCCCTGAGCCTTGGAGACAAGTAATATATATGAATGGAATCTGAAGACAGATGCGGGAAGGGCACTGAGGGTGAAGACAATGATGTGCACAAGTGTGGGAGGGGGCTGGAGGCACATGTCACAAGGAATCTGTAAACAGAGTAGCCTCATTTAACTGTGTGAGTTGGGTCAATAACAAATGAGATTGGAAATGTAGGCACGAAAAACTCAGAAGCTTGGGCTTTCGCCACTGTGTGACCCATGAACCACCTACATCTGTTTCATTTAGATGCTTGCTGAGATGGGAATCCCAGGCTCAGTTTTAATTTGTATGCATTAGATCTTTGTTGCTGTTGATAGGAATTGGCATCTCTCACAAGCTCCCCAGGTGGTCTCTATGAAGAGGATAATCAGAGAACTAGGTTAGCTTAGGTCTCACTTAAAAACCCCTCAGTCTCAGCTACAGCTTGGAAGAGCACCTTTTCCATAGGTCACGGAGGTGCAGAAGCCCTGCAAACTGAATTCTGAGATGAGCATGTGATGTTAAGGAGCTTTCTTGTTCCAAGCAAATATTGGCTTGCAACTCAAAATGGAAACTTTGCAGCCTGTTTTATTCATGACTTTTGCAAGAGTTTCCACATTTGCCAAAGGAAGTGCTTGCCAGAAGTAAAACACACGAAGGATGAACTGCTTTTTCTTCCCACATGGGTAAGTCATTAAAATCGAATCAGTCTGACAGCAGACAGCTCAGGTGTTCATTGGTTGTTCGAACCTTATTTTTGCTTTTTGTTTGTACATCTTACTTTATTTTTTTAAAAATCAGTTACAAGGAATGTGAAAAAGTACCACCAGGTCCTGAGCCTGTGCAAAATTTATTGTTTAACTTTAAACCAAGCCCTAACATTTGTTTTCCTTTGGCAGGAGGTGAAAATTTCCTTTTAAAGGAAGATGGCTACTTATTAATGTGCACACATACATGCAAAGTCAGAGTAGAGAGAGTGTCGGAGGGGAGCATGATGTGATGCCACCTTGCTGGATGGGGTGAATCAGCTTCTACTGTGAGGGTTGGGAAGGCAATCCTTGTGAAGAAAGGAAAATGTTACATTGGAAGTGACCTGAAAGGACAGTGTGGGCAATGGGAGACACAAAATATGGGTAGGAGGAGTGTGGCAGTGTGTCCAGGGACTGAGGCTATGGGTGGAGGTGATCCTGAAAGTAGGTGATCTCACATTGGAGAAGATTTTGACAACAAGGAAGTGGGGATTACACTTAATCTATAGACAGCACAGAGTCCTTGAGTGCTCAGTGGTATCATATTTTGGGTAGAGTGTTCTAGTAGTCTTATTTTATGAACACTGAAGGGAGAATATTGTAAGATGATTACAATGGGTTTCCAGTCCTTTGACTCCTCAGTGATTTTACACCAGTGAGAGCATAGGAGGGAGTGGATTTAAGAAAGGCTGAGTTAGAATTGGCAGGATGGCTGCCATGGTGGCTCACACCAGTAATCCAAGTGACTCGGGAGGTTGGTAGGCTGAGGTAGGAGTGCCACATGTCAGCCCCTGCAACTTAGTGAAACCCTCTGCAACTTGGCAATAACCTATCTTAAGAAAAAAAAAAAAAAAGGAAAAGGAAAAGGAAAAGGAAAAGAAAGAAAGAAAGAAAGAAAAGGGGCTATGAATGTAGTTCAGTGGTAGTTCACCCCTAGGTTCAATACCACAGGGGGAAAGAAAATCTTACCAAATGGAATGCATTTTGTGTATTTGATATGGTGGGGGAAGGGTAGAGGAAGGGGTCATTTGTCAACAACCAGGACTGAACTGTTGAAACATTTCTTAACCTTTAACCTTAGTGGTCCACCAGCTCAGAATAGTGTACCAGACAATTCCCCTCAATGACCATGCTGACTGTTAATGATTATTAAAGTATTCTTGGGGAGCCATTCCTTATGAATATGGGTAAACATGGCTGTTTTTCTCTCCCAATACAGCCTTCTGCCCCACACTGCTGCTATTCAGACATTAATACAATATGCTTAATTATGTGATGATGTAATTTAATAGGAGGGTGTCGAGTCAGCATGGGATTCTGGCTGAACAATCAGTTATGTGGAAGTGATGCATCCTGCTACATATTCCTAGGTGCTGGTTGTCATTCCATGCAGAACATCCAGCTTGACATAGGCATGGCATGTTGCCTAAAGATACAAGTGTGGTCAGGACAAGGACTCTACTTTGAGCACCATGACCCCACCAAATCAATGACATAGCAGAGAAAGGCAGTGCATCTATAACAAATCTTTGGCAACTAGCAAAAATTTGAGGGGAAAAAAAGTGAAAAACATTACCCCCTTACTAGTTGTCCAAAATAGTTTTTTAAACATCGAATATTTTTTTCCTAAAAAATTGTCTATGGCCCATTTTTGTGAAATTAAATGTGTATGAGCAAAGGGAAACCTGTACTTCTCCAGTGTCCTTCATAGAATCCCAGTCCTTTTAAATTTTATAAATCATCAGTATCATTGGTTTGACAAAAACACAAATAATTGACACATGGCTGATTTACAAACATTGATTTACAAGAATTGCTTCAGATAACCTGGTTGATATTAAACGTTTAAATTTGATCTAGTGATTACCTCTCAGGGATGGATATTCCAGGCACATTTTAAGGCCTACATATGCTAATTAACTTAGTTCTTCAGTTGTCTTTTTAGAGAGGTACTATTCCTATCCTCCATAAAGACCAAGAAGCCGAAGCACAGAAAAGTCATGCCAATTTCCTCAGGTGAGATCTAGAATGAGAATCAGATCTTACCCCAGAGCCACTTTGGAACCACTGTGCCCCACTGCCTCTTTGTGTACAAAAAGAACAGAAACAAAAGTGAAAATATTCCCTAAGATGAGATTTGGTGATAGAACTTAGAATTTATATAACTTCTTATTTACTTATCTTCTAAAAAAAGACATTAACACAAAGGGCAAAGAATCTCAATAAACTTCTGACATCATTATTTAAATCATCTAATCATCTATAAAACATTTAAGATTTTCAAAATACCATCTTCGTACTTTGGAATACTTACAGTCTCTAGGATCTTGGTCAAGTCATTTGTGTTTCAGTTTAGTTTCCACATCTCTAAATTGGGGATCATTTCAAATCTGTGAATTTCTACTATGATCAGGTATGATAAGGAATCTTCCAGAATCAGCTCATAATAGTTCCCCAATATGTATGACTTGTGGTGGTTAAGTCAGTGCGGGCTGGAAATGTAACAGTGGTAGAGCACTTGCCTTGCATCTGTGAGACCCCGAGTTTAACCCCTGGTACAAAAAAAAAAAAAAAAAAAAAAAAAATGCTTAGTCAATAGATCAGGGAACACAAAATTCCAAATTCTATTAAACTGTTGGGAAGAACAAAAGAGAAGAGGATAACAACATCTGTTAAGACACACAAACACAGAAGGAAAGTGGCCCATGAACGGTAAATATCAGTGCCAAGTTAGTTCAGAGGCTGAACCCTCTATTAGAAGAAAATAAGAGGAACAGGAGGTGTGTTTGTTATGAGTTGAGTTGTTGAGTATGAAACATGATTCATATGATGAAACCTAACCCCATCTCTTTCATAGGCAATAATGTGGCTTTATTTAGAAATAGGGTTGTTGTGGATATAATTAATTAGAATTAGATGAGGTCATACAGTAGTAGGGAGGTCCCTAATCCAATATGCCTGTGTCCCTATGCTAAGGTCTGACAGTTTTCCTCCAAAATTCATATGTTGAAATCCCAACTCCCAAGGTGATGGTATTAAGAGTTCAGGTATTTTGGATATAGGTGATGAGGGTGGAACCTCATGATAGAATTGGTGTCCTTATAAAAGAGGTCTTACAGAGTTGTCTTGCTCCTCTACCTGCTGAGCATTAATCTGAGAATGCTGAATATTAAGTCTAGGGAATTGGTCTGTTGGTGTCCCTGGCTTGTGAAGAAAGTCCCTAAGGAAAAATAGCACCACATTTTCAAATTGAAGTGTGCTATTATTGTTTGATTTACTTTGCTTTTAGATTTGGTAGGCAAAGAACCTAGGTGTGCATCTCAGGAGAATGACTGAAAACTTAAGAGTTGTATTAAGCCTAAACTGGTACTTGGGATTGAACCCAGGGTGTTTAACCAAGTCACACCTACAGTCCTTTTTTATAATTTATTTAGCGACAGGGTCTTGTTGAGTTGCTTAGGTCCTCGTTGAGTTGCTGAGGCTGGCTTTGAATTCACAATCCTGCCTCAGCCTCCGGAGAAGCTGGGATTACAGGCAAGCGCCACCACATGTATTCTTAATCAGAAGAAATAACAGCTACATTAGCAATATATAGAAATGAAAGGTTTTAAAATTAGAACATAAGTAAACACTGAAAATTACAGAAAGTTTTTTAATTTTGAATATTAATGAAAGATGAGATACAAACAAAAATCCTTATGACCTTCTTAAACTGTCCTTTCTTTGCAGAGCTAGTGAGTCCCTCACATAGTTCCTGTTTCTGATATCTCCATGTAGGCACAGATTCATAAGGCAAATTTCTTCAGCTTTATTAGTTTGAAGGAAGAAGACAAGATCTACACCGGGCATGGAACTCAGAAGGCCTCTGGATGACAAGAGTTCAGTCACATAGTCCACAGAGAAAGATTGATCCTAAGTGTGCAGTTTTAGTAAGTTTTTGAAAAGGATAGGGAACAAATAGCAAAAAAAAAATTGAAGACCACAGTTATGGAATTATGTAATTATTTATAAATGAAAAGGTAATTTTGAAAGTGTAAAAATAGTGAATATTGTATAAATCATGCTAGAATTCAAAAAATACACATTGACTAAGCCTCAGGGGATAAACGAGTATATTGCAATAGATTGATATGTCCCTTCTTCGATCTATTTATTATTTTATTTTTTGTTCTTTTTAGTTATACATGACAGTAGAATATATTTTGGCAGATTATACATATATAGAGTATAACTTATTCTATTTAGGATCCCACTTTTATGGTTGTACATGATGTGGATTTACTCTGGTCATGTATTCAAATACATGACTAGGAAAGTTATGACCAGTTAATTCTACTATCTTTCCTATTCCCCTCTCCACTCCCTTCCCTAGGTTTCCCTTTGCCTAATCTAATAGATTGCTATTATTCCCCTCCCCAACCTTCCTTGTTTTGGGTTAGCATCCACAAATCAGAGGTAACATTTGGCCTTTGGTTTTTTGGGATTGGCTTATTTCACTTAGCATGATATTCTCTAGTTTCAACCATTTATTTAGGTCTCTTTTAAACTACAAATTTCTCCCATTCTCTATTTTGTTTTATTACTTGCAGTTTATTTATTGATGAAAATGAAGTGTTTATCTTCATTTCCCAAGGAATGCTGGATTTGTTCTTAAAATTATTGTGTTGTCAGTTAGCTCCTATATTTCCTACTAAACACCTGACTAGGTTTAAATTGTGATGCATAGTAAGAATTCAGCAGAAGTGTTGTGTCCTTTGACCAGGAGCAAATGATGCCTTTATGTGAAATGAACACTATTGATGATCATTCTACAGAACCATTATTTTATTAGCAGTTGCAAAATCCTGATATTTTAAGGACATTATTCTTCAGCAATTTGCTAGCTAAAATACTTTAGTGGGAAATTAAGTCACCACCCACTATATGGTTAGCTAGAAAAACAGATACATAGGAAATTGGGGGCCTTTTCAAGTTAGCTTCTGAGTCCTTTTGACATGGACAAAGCAGTCTTTGATGCTTCATGGTTTCATATGTTACAAGATTTTTCAGGCTCATTCTGCACATTTCCTGCCCCAGACTTTGAACCAAGTTTTAGCTGGAAATAGTATTTAGAGTTTATGGCTAAGACATTAACAGAGAAATAACTATAGTCATTTGGTTAGTTTGGGGCAGTTATTTCTTCTATCAATGATACTTAAGTACCTGAATGTGGAGTGAATGTATGCAAAATAAAATTTAAATATTGGTGTCACTTTTCGATGAATTGTTATAGTTTATTTGATAATCACCAGCATATTTCTGAAATACTATTTGAGCATATATGTGGAACAATTTTTGGGAGGATTCTCATTAGCCTGATTTTTTTTCTGTTCCTTTCTTTTTTTTCCTTCTTTCTTTCTTTCTTTCTTTCTTTCTTTCTTTCTTTCTTTCTTTCTTTCTTTCTTTCTTTCTTTCTTCTTTCTAATTTGTTTTGTTGTTTCAGGACTCTCATCTGCTGATCATTAACACTGGAGTGCTCTAAATCAACATCTTATCCTATTCTTTTAAATGCATATTGCTAAGAACAGAGAATTAAGAATTTTACTTGTTATGGTTTGGATCTGGAATGTCCACTCAGAGGCCCATGTACTGAAGGGTTGGTCCCTAATACAGCAGTGTTCAGAAGTGGGGTTTTTGGGAAATGATTGTAACACAAGGGCTCTAAACTAATCAGTGGATTAATTAATCCATTGATAAATTCATAGCTGAATAGAATATTGGAAGTAGTAGAAACTGTCTAAGTTGGCCTTAGCTGGAGGAAGTAGGTCATTGTGGAGTGCCAAGGGAGATGTTTCTCCTGGGGTAGTCCTCTTTCTGCTTCCCAGACACTAAGAGGTGAGTAGCTTTGCTCTGTCACACCCTTCCACCAGGATGTTCTGCCTCACCACAAGATTAGAAATAATGAAATCAGCTGACAATGGACTGAAATCTCTGAATCCATGAATCAAATAAATCCTTCTCCCTTTAATTGGTTTTCCTCGGGTATTTTGTTACAACAATGAAAAGCTAACTAATACAGAATATCTTACATTTGACTACTTTTGGAAGATGTCTCAAATGGGCACTAAAAGAACAGTTTTAGTTTTAATAAATTCTGTAGATATTTAATATCTGTCCTGACAGATATTAAAGTAAATCTCAAATTCTAAGTAGGGATTGCTTTGTTGGCTGGATCAGGCCCCTGGTGCCTCCTCTTCTTCACACACAGGCATTCTCTTCTTCACATCACAGGCATTGTAGCAGTGACTACCTAGGCAAGGTAGCAGTGAGAATAAGTTTTACATTGAATAAAACTCAGAGTTCCAAGATTTCCAGTTATAGGTAAACCTTCCTTTCTTCATAATCCTTGCAAAATATTTCATTTCCTTTCTGTGCATATAAAGTTCACTTTAAAATGGAGAGACTAAAACAGCAGAATTCAGGGTCTTCAGACACAAATGACCTCAAATTGTGTTTTCTTCCCCTGCTGGATGTTCATTCCAAATGAATGGCACAACTGCAGAGCACTCAATGATTTATAAGTGGGTGTATCTGTTTGTCCTGTGGGTTTTATTACTGTAACATAATTTACCATCAAGTAATAAAATTGTACTATTTCACATTTTAGACTGAAAATCTGCAAAATCTTTCCCTGAAATTTGTCCATGTTCAGAGCAATCTTTTTTTGAAACTTAGCATTATTTTCTGCACAATTAAATTCTAAATATGCCTTAATAATAAGGAAGCTTTGTTATGTGGAACATTTTGATATGTGGAGTATTTGGGCAATAGAACCACTATTTGTCTATCATTATTTGCTTTCACTTTTGCTAGCTACAGCCAGTTATTAGTGAACATAAATATGATCTTACTTATGTGATTCATAGTGCCTTAGGCAGTGTTCAGAAGAAAGTTTCCATCTATTAAGACTCACTCTATGGTCATTACCACTCCATAGAGCCAGAAGAGAAAAGGTCCATGATTTGACCACAGTCACAGGCAGAAATGGCAGAGTAGACTTTGAACTCAACCACTTGGGCTTCATGAGCCCATGGTGTTAGATACCATGTAACACAGCTTCTTACTTTCTTTCACTAGCTGTAAGTAGATCTCAAATGACTATGAAATCTCAGAACTAGGTTTAGTGTCATCTAAATTAATTCCATATTTAACTCCAAACTTCTTCCAAAACACCTGGTCCAAGTCACAAATGGGTCTATATTTAGTTACCTTTAACAACTGAGAACCCCATATATGTTTATTAATACTGTGAATGCAAACGTGCTTCCCTTCTCTGAAGAGGTTCTTGGTCTACAAATGACAGTGGCAGGGCCAACCTAGAAAATTTCGATGAGATAGATATGGTGAAAGTTTACAGAAAATGCCTGGCAAAGAGCCTTGTCCTCAAAGAAAGTCATCATTATAATCACTTCTCCAACACATGCTGGCATTTCAGTCTCCTCTTTTACAGGAGTGTGATCATGTTTCTCTTCAAACAAGTTAACTCATACGAAACACTTCTCATTGTACTAGATGCATTGTAACTGATTAATAATATTTAATAAAATATTGTAATTTATATTAAAACTCATTAGAATGTGGGATAAAGTGAATCATTTTAGAGATATGAGTATTAAGGACAACTGAGTTATTCTTTCACTGATATTATGCCCTGTGACTGCTTTACTTAGTCATTAAACCTTGATTCAAAGCCATTTCATGAGTCACTGGTAGCCACATGCACTTAGGATGTACTTAGGATGATCCTGGTGTTTTTACCCTTGTTTCTTTAAAAATCATCTTGTTATAGTGATGCTCCATTTGCTGTCCCCCATCATAGCCTGATTCACCTTCAGCTTTTCCTCTTCCCAGGAAGGATGGCTTCTATGTCATTTTGTCTTTGACCACCACCTTTTGGTTGCATTTCATTTGGTCTATTGGTATGATAAAAAAAAAAAAAAAAAGGGAGGGCCTGTCACTGCTGGGCTTCCCTGCTGTACCACTAGCTGCATGAGCTCCCTTATTAATGAGGGCTTTCATGCCTGGAGGAGGTAAAGTCATCCTGCAGTTGATAAGCGCCAGGGACTTGAATCCTTGGTGTATTTCTTTTCTTTTTCCTCCTTTTTAAATTTTTTTTTTTATACTGGAGAATGAACACAGGGGCACTTAACCACCACATCCCATCCCCAGCCCTTTAATTTTTTTTTTTTTTAATTTTGAAACGGGTCTCACTGAGTTTGTAGGGCCTTGCTAAGTTGTTGAGGCTTACCTTGAACTCCCAATCCTCCTGCCTCAGCCTCCAGAGCTGCTGGATTACAGGTGTGCACCACTGCAGTAGCTCCTTGGTGTATTTCTTCAGTCCTTTCTTTGTTCTTTTTTCAATTGACCCGTATAAAAATGCTCTTTCCTGGCAGGCCCTATACTGATGCACATTTATTGAGTCCTAACTGTTTTCCAGGCACTTAACAAATAGAGGGGATAAGGAGAGATCTAAGACATGGAGGCCCTACCTTAAGTTTGTCTATAAATAATAGCAATAAACATGAAGGTGGTCATGTCTCAAGAAGGAGAAGAGAGTGGTGCCTTCCCTGGGAGAGAGGGGGGACAGATGGAACAGATAAACCATGAGCTGGTTATGGAGGGCATGCAAGCATTTCTAAAAAATTAAAGAATCTTTTTATTTGAAAAGGCAGCTCATTATCCCTCCTTCAGGGAGATCAGTATGACTCCATAGGTTGGAAGATGAAATAGATAACTGAGAATGGTTTCTGTGGGGTTTTTTTGGTGGCCTGTTCCAGGAGGGTGTTCCTGAGTTAATGGTATCAGGCTGCAGACGGCCCAAGGGAATTTTTATCCTTCCTGGGTATCCACTTGGCCTTTGGCTTTTACAATAATGTAAGCAGATGAAACCAAATGATATCTTTTGCCATACATCATAAATAACTGATATAAAGGGGCAATATATGCTCCTTTGAAATATTCTGGAATTGAACTATTTATAAATATTATATATCATGAACATGATCACAGGCTTCACTTTAAAAAATGTTTTCCTTGAACTTAAGGAGTTCATGCTGTAATTATAGTATATCTGTAAATCGAAATCATACACTACAACCCTCCTATTTGCCAAATATGGACATGCAGATCAAAATAATAGCAGAAAGAATGTCCCTGGTGGTGGGAGGCTATGATTCATGAAACAAGTTATTTCTAATCTGAAGTTTTAATTTCCTTATTTAATCATTCAGTAATTATTACACTAATAGATGCATTTTATAGAATAATCAGCATATATGATATGATAAAAGAAGAGTAGGTGGTCAAGCATGTTTGTTTAAAGAAAACACTCAATGCATTGGCCTCTTCTTCCACTGTGGAGTTCTGTGGACATCAGTGGTGAACTGAGGGGTAGCAGAATGTTACTGCATAGGTGAGAGCAGCTAATGGACATTGACAGAGGGGCTGTAGGGGTGACAACTAAAAAATCAAGATTAGGGTGAGGGAAGAGATAAATAGATCTGTTACCTTTTTTTAAAATTTATTAACTGTGACATGCCAATAAAATTCAGTAATTCTCTTACAAGAAAATCCAGATATGTAAAAATTAAATAAAAAATAATAGCAAAAATTCAAACCTCAGTCATTTACCCACATAAGGGATGCATAAAATTAAAAATAGAGAAAAATTAGCCTTTAGATTTTAATAACTGAATAAAGACAGTCAAACAACAAACTAACTTTCTTAATCGATTGAAGTTGTCAATTTGTCAAGATTTACTTCTGAGAATGTTGGTCATTAGAAGAGCACATACCTGGCATGTGTAAAACTTGTTTGATCCATGTCACCTCAAATAAAATAAGAATAAAATGTGTACCTATATAGCTTTGATTAAAATAATAAATCAGGTAAAGTATTAAAAATAAAAATGGAAATTGGCAAAACAGTTTGAATTTGTGAACATGGGTAAAGACTATGGAAATTCATTTAACTATTCTCTTTGCTATTATGTATGTGTGAAAAATGTTTTGTAGCAAAAGGTCAAATCATGATAAACCTGTGGCTTTGTGATCAATGCAAAATAATTCTTACTCTTTTTAGAGAACTTTATGTAAGGAAATTCAACAAAGAGCTCAAGCTACTTTTTAGAATTCAAGTTATTGTAAAACAACACCTTATGAATCCAAAGGTAATTTTAAAGACAATTCAACTATGATACTAAAATAAAATGTAAAAATTGATCAAAATATTAGGAAGTTTTTACCTAGGTTTATCACTCTCATGCAAATACAGACTTTCAACAAATAGACTTTGAAACATTACTTCCTCATATTTTGAAACATTACAACATATTTTTAAATGCTTCAATTTTAAGCAAAAATCGAGGAAAAGTTGGAGCTTTCCAAATGAGTCTGAGCATTTCTTGTGAAAAATATTTTGCTTTTTTTCTTCAGATTCCTTCAAATCTCAATTATCAGACAAGAAAGCAGACGAAAGTTCTATTTTTTTCACTTGGTTCTTTTTAGTTATAATGACAGTAGAATCCATTTGGACACAATTATGCAAGCACGAACTATGTCTTATTCTAATTCAGACCCTAGTACTTCTCCTTCCCCTTCCCTCTCCCCACCCCCTGTGCCCTTCCCTCTATTGATCTTTCTACCATTTGCCCATAGTTCTTTTTTTAAAAATTAATTTCTTATGGATGTACACAGTGGTGAGATTCACTGTGGTATATTCATATATGTACATGAAAAGTTATGTCAGATTCATTGCACTGTCTTTCCTTTGTTCATCCCAATGTATGCTTTTGGTACCTTTGTCTAGGATGAGATAACTGTATTTATGTGGGTTCGTTTATGTGTCTTCTATTATGTACCACTGGTCTATGTGTCTGTTTTGGTGCCAATACCATGCTGTTTTTGTTACTATAGCTCTGTAGTAATATTTATGGTCTGGTATTGTGATGCCTCCTGCTTAGCTTTTCTTGCTATTACTTTGTCTATTCTGCCCCAATTATTTTTTCAAATGAATTTCATGACTGCTTTTTCTATTTCCATGAAGAATGTCATTGAAATTGTGATTGGAATTGCATTGGATCTCTATAGCATTTTTGGTAGTATAGCCTTTTTGACAGTATTAATTCTGCATATCTAAGAGCACAGGAGATCTTTCCATTTTCTATGGTCTTCTTCAATTGAAAGATCTATTCTTTAATGGCAGCTTTCTGGTCTGAAATGTTCAAACCATGGAACATACCACTGAAAGAATTTTCAAAGTCTCCCATTCTTAATTCCATATATTTAGGTTTCCATGTCTGTGTCCTCATTAATGTGTAGAAACTATTGCCAACTTTTTCAGAGTTTAATTGAGTTATATTTAAGAAATAATAAACAGTACACATTTGAATTATATGACTTGATAGGCTTTGCCACCTGCACAAATATAAAGTCATCACCATAAAGGAATAAGCATGTGCATCACCACCTCAAATCATTTCATATTTTCTGATGTTAGCTATTTATATAGATTTGTGGCAAGTCAGTCCTGCCTTCCACACAACTCCTTCCAACCTTGCCCCTTAATAACCACTGTTCTCACTTCTGTCAATACAGATTAATTTTCTAGTATTTTATATAAATGGAATTGTGTAGCAAGTACCCATTTCTGTCTGGTTTCTTTTGCTCAGTGTGGTCACTTTGAGATCTATCCATTCTTGGTGTGAGTTGAAGTTTGCATCTATTTTGCTTATTGATAGATATTTGGATTGTGTCAAGGTTATAAATAAACCTTCCATTTATTGAGCTGTCCAGATCATCCACATGAAAATCTTTGTATATCTGTGTGCTTTATTCTTTCTTCTACAAAACAAGCTATATTTTATGACATTTAACTTTTTAAAAGAAAATGCTGAATGTTTTCCAAAGTGACTGCACTGTTATGCATTTTGACAAGCAATGTATGAGAGCTATAGTTCCTTTTCATAGTTGTATAGTAATATCTCACAGTCATTTTTATTTGCATTTCCCTAATTACTAATGACAAACATTTTTCATATGCTCAGTGGCCATTCACATAACTGCTGTGAAGTATCTGTTCAATCTTTTGCCAATTTCTAAATTTGGCCTGTTTGTTATTGAGTTTTCAGAGGTTTTGGTGCATTTCAGATTTCAATTTTTTTATATATTGACTAAAAATATTTTATTCTGATTTGCAACTTGCTTTTTTCATTTTCCTAACAGTATCTTTTAACACAACATTTTTATTTAGATGAAGAATTATTTATCAACTTATCCTTCCATACGTCATATTTTTGGCATCATAGTTAAACAAGATTTCCCCAATTAATTCTTATAAAGGTTTTATCCTATTTTTTCTTCTAGAATCTCATGTTTTTAGATTTTATATTTATGTGTATAATCAATTTTGTGTTAATTACTGTACATATTGCAAAATAAGGACTTATGTTCATTTTTACATATCAATACAATTTTTTTTTATTTGCAAGACTATTGTCTTTCCTTTGTACTTTTATAAAAAATTAGGCATATCAGTGTAGGTTCATTTCTGGAATCCCCATCTTATTACACTGATTTATGTATCTTCATGTTAATACTGTGCTCTTGATTACTTGATTATTTAGCATCATATATTTTGAAATTAAGTGTCGTTATTTCTTCAATTTTATTCCAACATTGATTTGAGTATTCTAGGTCATTTTTCTTTTCTTACTGCAATGGCTAGCACTCCTCTCATGTTCCTGAAATTCAGAGGAAAATATCCAGTTTTAATGATTAAATATGATGTTATTGGTAGTATTTCATAGATGCCTCTTTTGAGATTCAACAGGTCTCATCTATTCTAGCTTGCTGAAAGTTTTCATCAGAATTAGATTGTCAGATGCTTTTTTTTCTGTATTTATTCTGAACTTACAGGACAAATTCCACGTGGTCATAAAAGATTACATTTTTTGCTATGTGGTTGGACTCAATTGACTGAAATATTTTTAGAACTTTTCTTCATCTGTATTTATGGCACATCTTGACTTGTGGTCACAATTATTTTTTTATTGTATTTTTGTTTGGTTTTGGAATCAGGGTAATATTGGTTTCATAGATTGGTTTAAGAAATATTCCCTTCTAATCAATATAATGCTCAAACATTTTTTTCTTAAGTATTTTGTAGAATTTACCAGTGAAAATTCCTGAGCTTGGGTTTTTCTTTGTGAGAGATTTTAAACTACAGATTTCATTTCTATATTAGAGAGCAACTCGGGTTATCTATTTATGTTTGAATGAGCTTTGAGCTTTGGTAATTTGTATCATTGAGGGACTTGTCCATTTCATTAAAATCACCAAATTTATTAGTGTAATGTTATTCATAGCATACCTTTTATCCTTTTAATATTGGTAGCATCTGTAGTTATGTCACGCTTTGCTCCTGATATTGGTACTCTGCGTCCTCTTGGGTGCTCAGTCTCTCACTTTCCAGATCTCCATAGATATGTACCAATTTTATCAACCAGTACTCAGTTGAATATTCTAGATGATTTTGCTGTATATTTCTGGATTTTGTTTTTTTCTGTGAACATACTGCTTCTCCTGTAATTTTTCTTGTAACACTTAGTTACCTTTGTTCAGAATCTTGGTGTGATGATCTCAGCTCCAAAGTCTGATAATCATATCATTAATCACCTTTGTTTCTATTCCTTTGAGCATCACTGACCTTTCTCACATGATGTGCTGTGCTTCCACACTTGTTTTATTTATTTAATTCATTTTAATTAATTAATTTATTTTTTGGAGGTTGGAGGAAGGGGTTGTCCTTGGTCCTTGTGACTATCTAGGCAGAAATAAAAGTAAGCTCAATTTATTTTAGCTGATTAAATTGTCTTTCATGCACTGTAGTTTTAAAGGCAACAAGCATATCTGTGGATTAATTTTAAGAATAGAATTTTGGGCCCAGTTATGTCTAAGATGTCTGTGTAGATTGCTGTGAAGTGCTGTGATAACTGTGAAGAGGAAGAAACTTTCATTCCCCCATTGGATGTGAGAGATTTGAGACAGGGGACATGATTAACTTCATAACTAACTGATGGATGAGTGTCAATCAAGGAAGAATTGGAAAGATCTTGGGTTACTCATCTTGGTCATTATTACTAAGTTATAAGCATTAGTGGAAAGGCACAGGAAGGGAAATTGTGTCAATGAGCCTGGGTTGTGACTCAGATAGGTTCCATTATTGGTTTCATTTTACCCCCAATAGCACAGCAAGGCAGGACCTTTGAATAATGATGGGGTAGTAGTGACTAGCTAAAAGAAATAGTAAGACATCCATTGGAGAAAGGTAAGTGCCAAAATTTACAGAAAGTTTCAGAGAAATCTCACCCATTCAAGTTGAATTTAGAAGCCAACATTATAAAAGAAGAAAATTAATGCTTAAAAGACATCTGGTAAAAAACAAATGCAAATGTAGAATTTCAAAAAGGCTTTAAAGTGAATGATTAGGATCAACATAGGGATGCATATAATACAAAAATGAAACAAGTTTTAAAACTAAAATATGCCTACATGAAATAAACAACTGGGCACTCTAAAGAAACAACTGGTGGGCTGGGGATATAGCTCAGTTGGTAGAGTGCTTGCCTAGCAAGCACAAGGCCTTGGGTTCAAATCCCTGGCACCACAAAAAAAAAAAAAAAAAAAAAAAAAACCAAAAAAAAAACCTGGCAAGCTTGGAAATAAAAAAGAAATGTGCACATTGAAATGTTAAATACCTGATAGCTCAAGACTGTCAAAGAGCATTAGTAACTATTATGAAATATAACAAATGTGAAAAATTACATAAAATGTATTAGGTATGATTTAACAAATAATGATAGGTATAAGTCCTTGTAACTACTATCAAGTTTGAAATATACTGCAGTCAGATCAGTAGGCAACACCTGTGTGTCTTTTTCCTAACACAAACTCATTAGCCCTACATTTATTTGCTATGCTGACTATAATTAAGAATAGCAATTAGTATACTGTAGAACTGTACTTATTCTGTTATGTATTCTTTTATATCAGCTTATTTCCATCACTATTAGTTTAATTAGATTCAGGTCCATATGAATTTTCGTGTGCTCTGGTTTTTCTTTGTTTTCATTACCATGTAGTATTTATTTAAATAAAAGTTTAATATATTCATCCATTTTTCGTTCTTGGACATCTGATCTGTTTTTAGCTCTGGCTGATACCAAAAGTGTTACTATGTGCATTGTTGTATATGCTTCCTGGCCAACAGAAGCAACCATTCCTCTAAGCCATGGATTTCTCTAACTCTACTAAATAATTCCTAACGGCTTAATGAAGTGTCTAAAACATACCCTAAGTATGATAAAAATAAATCAGTATAACCATAGACTTAGAGCATAATTGCATGGACTATTTCTAGCTTGCCTGAGTCCTGAGTGGTCTTGTTCTGCTCACTCATTCAGAAACCCAAACCCATAGTGTCTCAGGACTTCCTGAGTGTTGTTATGGTCAGTTGGGTTGGGAAAGGTAGGGAGAGCCATGGAGGTTTTCCTAGGCTGGTCATTTCATTTCCTTTGACATTTTCTACCTTGGCCTCAGGCTTGTGGGAACAGCTGAAAAGAAGGATGGGAAACATAGTCTAGGACAATATATTCTTGTGAGTGGTTAGTATTCTTGGTCCCTGTCTACCCATAGTGGGTGCCTATCCCTCAGATTCATCCCTCTCTTAAAGAACACAGCTCCATGGTCCATAAAAGGTCTCCTTCCATTTGAAATTCAGAATTCCTGCATGTTTCTCCATCAGATATATGATAACTTGAGTCCTGGTGACCCACAAGTTATATTCTTTAACATCTACTTATTCTCTAGTCTCCCTCTTGTTTTTTAAAATTTATTTAAATTTTTATTCAATTTATTCTAAAATTTTTAAATTGATGCATAATTGTACATATTATGGAGTACAGTGTAATATTTTCACTTGTGTATACAATGTACAATGGTAAAGCCAAGGTACTTAGCATGTCCATCGCCTCAAGCTTTCATCTTTTCTTTGCATTGGTACTTTAAAAATTCTCCTTTTAGCTATTTTAAAATATGTAATAAGTAATTGTTAATGATAGTTTTCCTACTGTAATGTATTACTATCTTCTTTCCAGTCAAATTTAAGAGTGATCAGAGATTATATTTGTAGGATTCCAAAACTCTGACAGTATGTGTAATTTTGTCAATATTCTGTACACACTTGAAAATCTTGCACACTGTGAAACATTTGTAAATGCTCCTTCAGTCATGTCTTCATGCTTATTTTCAAAACTATTCCATGTCTTCCACTGAGTGGCATTTACTTAATGCAGATATGGATTAATCTACTTCTCCTCGTAGTTCTATTGACTATACTTTAAAGTCCACTTTTATTAATTGCATAAAAATTAGGTTATTATATTTTTCTAGTTATTTAATTTTCCTATTATGTGTTTATCTGTCTTTATAAGGCTGACTGCCTTAAAAATCTGTTTTGAAAACTTCCCTTTGCTTTTTGGTTTATCTGTGCATGCTCTACCTTCTTTTTATGTGTATACCTTTCATCTTTCTGTATTCTTGTTTTGGATATTTCTTTTCTAAACAGTATTTAACTTTTAAACATTGAATCTCACCCACCGTGTTTTATCTTTTAACCTGGGTATTTTGTAGCTTTATGTTGAATTGCTACTATATTCTCCTACAAATGTACCATTGTCTGTTCTGTTTTCAGTTTTCTCTAGGTGTTCTCTATTCCTTTTCTTTTGGCGGGGGGAGTCATTTTTGGTCTTCTTTTGGATTGAATTATAATTAAAATTTTTAAATGATATTTTTTAAAATTTAGAATAATTTCGGATTTACAGAAAGTTTCAAAGATTATGTAGAGTTCTTGTATATTCTACTATCAGTTTCACTGGTGCACTTACATAATTAATGAACTGCTTTTGATACCTTATTATGTGTAGTTTGTTTCTTTTTCCTTGCCTGTTGATCAATGTCACTTTTCCGTTCCAGAATTCCATCCAGGACACTGCATTATGTGTAGTTTTCATATTGGTGACAGATTCTCAGAGTTGCTTTGTTTTCCAGTGAGAGTTTTCAGGAGCACTGGCAGGTATTTTATAGAATCTCATGATGTCTTTCCTCATGATGCCAGCAGTTTTTGTTTCCTTTTTCAGAAGGTCACAGAGGTGAAGTGTCAATCTGATTACAACCTATCAAGAATGTATGATTAACATGATTTAAATGTCAGCTTTCAATGACCGGCTGGGATAGTGTTCACCAGTTTTCTCCCTAAAAAGTGGTTCTTTTCCTACCTCTTTCTAAACTGCACCACTTGATAGAAGTCTCTATTTGCAGTTTACGCTCAACAAAGTGTGGAGTTCTGTGCTCCCTCTGCTTGTGAGTGCAATACAATGTGATTTTTATTTTTTCAGATATTCGACAAGTCTCTCAAACTGTTTTGTTCTTATTTTAATGCATTGCTTTTTTTAACCCACATTTTAAATTGGTGCATTACGGTTGTATATAATAGTGGGATTTGTTGTTACATATTTGTACATGCATACAATATAACAATATAATTTGTCCAACATCACTCCTATTATTAAACTGGTTGGGAAGGCACGCAACACATTTTTTTTCTTATTAATTTAGTGTTAACCCCTAGAAATTTCAACAAGCATTCCTTATTTATGAAAATCAAATGATAACTCATGCCTTTTAATGACACTAAACAATAAATCAATTTAAATAGTTGATAAATTTTTGCCACTTCTGACATATCTATTGAAGGGAATTCTCAATCTTCTTAACTCTTTAGCAGCCAATTTGCGTTTGACTGCAAATTCATGTGTGCCAAATTCTTTCTTCTGCCTCTGAGTTTCCTCTGAAATTATTTTCCTTCTTTCCAAAAGGGAGAATTAAGAATTTCTTGAGTGTGATTCTGGCCAACTCCATTTCTGCTAGTCTGTTTTCATTTCGCTAATATTTGAAAAAAATTCTTGACTGAGATCGAAACCCCATGTAGCAGTCCATTGCCTTTTAGCTTCCTGAAGTGTCCCCTGTTACCTGTCTCCCCCTGTTGAGATGTCATCTCCCATCATATCCCTTATGCTCCTGAGTGGCTGCTTTTAAGACTTTATTTTGCCTTTTATTTTCCTTATTTCCAACATAACACGTCTTTGTGAATTTTTTATTCTTCAGAGAGCTCTTGAAATTCTTGACTTTATATAGTATCTTAATCAGCTTTTTAATATTTGTTGCCATTAACGCTATAAAAAAGTAGCTTTTGCCCCATTTGCCATTCCTGGGATTCCAATTAATAAAGGTGAGTCTGCCTCACTGATTTCACTTTCTACATTTCACCCTTTTCTTTGTACGTTCCAAATTTCCGTCTCTCTATGTGCTTTTGATCCACATTCTATTTTACCACTTATCTCTTCAGCTGTGCTTATTGGCTTTCTTTTCTGTTTTTAATTTCATCTTTAGTGTTTTCAGTTCCAGGATTACTGCTTGATTCTTTTCCAAATCTGCAATGTCACTTTGTTCTGGTTTCTAGTTCCCATATTAAAAGCTTGGTTTATATTCTATTGTAAATAGTCAGTGGGGTTGTTGTATAATCACAATCTTTTCATTTTAGCATCTAAATCCTTGTAGCCTGCTTCAGCTTTCTGTCCCACCCTCCATCCATGGCTTCTCACTCATGTTTCCTGCCCTTCTGTGTGGCAATTTGCTTTTTGCTCTTTTCTAAACTTTGATCATATAGATGTTTGTAACTTTCTTTCTTGCTTTTTTTTTCTTTTTCTTTTGATTCTGCCAAGAATCTGGGACAAATTTATGTCCTGATTTCAAATTAGAGACTTCTCAATGTTATGAATTCAGGTTGCAGGGCTGCAAAGTCTGTTGCCTTGTTTATTCTGAGTTTTCCCTTGGGGAAGAAACAGATGTTTCAGTACCCACCCTGAAGTAAGAGAGGCTTTCTCAGGTAGATTGGACTTCATTTCTGAGTACCCGCATGCAACCACATTTGTTGACTCAGATTTGCTGGTCTTTCTTTGAGATTAACCAAAGATCTTAAGGCAAACACGACTTTGAATTCTGAGCTTATCTCTCTGGATTCTGTAAGTAGAGTTTAATGCAATAATTTAACACTACCATTTAGACTTTGGTTGCTTTTGAGCTCTCTCTCTCTCTCTCTTACATGCGCATACATGCATCATTTTTGAGATTGTGTTCTAAGCAGTCTGTGGGATCTAAATTATATATTTTTCTACTTCGGTAATAAGCAGAAAGACTTAAAGTTAAGGTAAGTCCCAGATTCTCCTTAACTTTTCATGTATTATATGTGTTTTTGTAGTGAATAATAGGCAACTCAGATTTCAAAACTATGCCACCCATATGCAGCTATCCCATTAAGTGTATGAAAATGCAAGATGTGTGGAAGGAGAACTTCTTAGTTTGTTAGTTTTATTTTGAGAAGCCTGGCTGTGAAAATAAGGATACGATGGCATCAACTGAACAATAATTCTTTGACAGGAAACCCATTAAACTCTTTGGAGTGAAAACAGGTCTTGACTTTATCAACTTCCACCTCTCCTAAGACAATACAGGGGAAATTCACCCAAAATATGGATACTCAAGTAACATATTGTCTCAAAATAGTATCTATAAGGTAATATAAATAAAATACATGCAGAGAATATTAGTCCAGTATTTGAAAGTAATTGCTACATACTACCAAATTATGTTTTATTCTTTTTTTCATTTATAAATGTTGTAATACAAAGGTACAAAATAATAGGAACATTTTCCAGAGTTTCCAAAATTTTAGTTACTAAGAGCAATGTTACATGTCCGTTCTATGCAGCTACGATGACCAAGAAAGTTCACCCTCAGAAGGGTTTTTTTTTTTTTTTTTTTTAAATGCAGGAATCTGGAGTCTGAACCAGAATTCATAACTGATTTCTAATTTCGTAACACAAGCATTTTCTTTTACATGATAATTCATATCATGTTGACATCTGTAGAACAAGGATATTCTCTGCTTATGCACTATTTTATCTGAGATGTAAGAGGTGAGGTGGTTCATTGAGAATATAGAGTAGGGAGTTGGGACTTCCATCCTTGCCAGCAATATCTTCCCCATGCTCAATGTCGATAGAGACCATGTGAGAAACCTGGACTTTCATTTCTACCTGCATTTATAATCTGTCCCTCCATCTCCCTTTGGATAATGTCAGAGGAGATTCAGTGGAGAGAATCAGCAGTAAGGGGGCTGCCCACATTCACCCTCCTGTGCCTGGAGGTCACATGGGAAAAGCCACAATGAGGCTTAACTGCCTCTCTCAGCCATGGTGATGTCATCAAAGGAACGTGAGAGAGTTGGAACCCTCACCCCAATTAGCAGAAGCAATAAATCGGGACCTTTGAGGGCCGTGAGGAGATTCTTAACTTCTGTCCAGTTCAAGCAGCAACAGAATTGTATTCCCATTTTTTTTCTTTAATATGTTTCAAAGAAACAGCCAGATAAAAGTGAATATTTGAATAAGATAGTGCTATAAAAATATCCACACTGTCTAGTTTTTTCATCAAAAATTACTCATCCTACTAAGAAACAGGAAGAACTCAAACTTGGATCAAAAGATACAATCAATAGATGCCAAGACAAAGATGACAGAGATGTTAGAATATTTTGACTATGATTTAAAAATATTCAGCATGCAATTATGAAAATGGTTGAAAAAAAAAACTGGAACATTTTGGTAATAAACTAGGAAATCTTAGCAAAGGAAAAAAAGACTTACACAAGAATTGAACAGAAATTTTAGTATGGAAAAAACACAAAAGCTAAAATTAAAACAAGATCAATGAAGGGACTCAACAATAGAATAGAGAGCACAAAGGGAAAAAAAAATTAGTGAACTTTAAAGTGAAAAATAAAAATCACCCAATCCAAAAGGAAATGAATATGGTGAGAATTGAAGTGACATCTGACAATGTAACAAAAGATCTGACATTCCTTTTGTTAGTGTCCTGGAAACAGAGAGTAGTGGGGGTGAGGCTGAAACAATATTTTAAAAATATATGGTGAAGGATTGTCATGGCTTGAATATAGGTGTCCCCTAAAGGTCCGTGTGTTGAAGACTTGGCACCCAGTCTGTGGCAATATTGGGAGGTGGTAGAACCTTTAGGAGATAAAGTCTAGTGAAAGAAAATCAGGCTATTGGGGACATGCACTGAATAGGGATATTGGAACCTGGTCCCTTCCTCTATCTCCCTTTGCTTCTTGATCTCCATAAGGTGAGCAGTTTTGCTCCACCGTGTGCACCTTGCCTTGTTGTTCTTCCTTGACACAGCTCTATAACAATGGAGGAAGCTGACCATAGACTAAAGCATGAACCCAAATAAATCCTTCTTCCTTGAAGATGATTTTCTCAGGTATTTTATCACAGTGATGGAAAGCTAACACAAGGAAAATTTACCGTATTCTTGAGTTTCATCCACGTCCAGTGTGGGTGATGGATGGGCTAGCCGTAAATTAATCACTAAGAAGCTTATTCAATAGAAAAAGAACCACACTGTCTAGTAGAGGCAATTATCTCTTTTCAATCAGGGGCATGACTGATTGAGCCATGCTAATCTCTGGCTCTAACAAAAGATGGAAGAGTCCACCTTTCCTTTATTTAGAGTCATACAGGTAAAAAGGGGGACCAGGAGGAGCTTCTTCTGTAAGAAACAGGATAAGGTGGAGTTGAGGAAGCCATTTTCTCTAGTGGATTATCCCAGGAGGACCTGCAAATTCTGGTGGTGAGTCACTGCATGGATACCACACACTCCAGGAGATCTGGAACAATCTCTTAATGATTGCCAGTTCTAGTGAGTCAGATTTCCATTGTCTGACAGTCCAGCAAGCCTGATTTTATTTGCTGGCCATGGATGGCTCCATGCACTATATGTTTCTAAGAAGCTACAAAAAAGGATTTCAAATGTTTTCATCACAAAGAAATAACAAATATTTGAGACCGATATACTGACCTGAATATTACACAATATATATATATATATATATATATATATATATATATAAATCAAATCTCATATGAGCTCATAGATATGTACAGTTTTTATATGACAATTAAAATAAGTAACTAAGAAACAATGACTGAAAATTCCACATTTAACAATTGACATAAACCTCCACAGTCAAGATGGGAACCAATACAAAAATACCATAAACTCAAACAAACCTTCACCAACATACATCATGAATCAAACTTCTGAAGACTAAAGAAAATGGGAAAACATTGAAAGCAATGAGACAGAAATAACACTTTACCTACAACAGAAACCATTCAAAAGACAGCAGATTTCCTTATCAGAAACTGTGGAAGCTAGAAGGAAATTGTACTTCAGTTTTCAAGTGCTAGGGGAAAAAAGAACTTTGAACATAGGATACTATATACAGGGAAAATATCCTTCAGAAATGAAGTGAAATGAGACATTTCAGAAAATGAAAACCAAGAGAGTTTTCACCAGCAAATCCATTCAAAAGAAAAGCTCAGAATAATTCTATACAGAAAAGAAATAATAAATATAGGGCTCTTGAAACACTAGGAAAAAGAAAGAATGATAGAAAGAGTAAGAATATAAATAAATTCAATATGTTTACTTTCCTAAATTATGTTTGATAACTGAAGCAAAAAGAAAGTAATACTGTTTGTTGCAGCATTCAATGTATTTAATAAAAATATTTAAGACACATTATAAACAGCACAGGGTAGAGTAAGGCTTTTACATTGTCACTCAAACCGGTAAAATAAAAACACCATTAGATTATATTAAATTGAGGGTATAGAATGAAATACGGCAACAATTAAAAACCTATATAGAGATGCATTCAAACAGGGTATAGATAAATAATAATGGAGATCAACCTCCACTTCTGATTGTGAAAACAGGATTCTATCTGTAGGCTTTAATATAACATTGTTTAAAGATCTAAAATTGGGATCCATTAAAATTTTTAACATGCTAGTTATTTTAATAATTTAGAAAATACCATGGTTTTGATATTTTACTACTAAGTAATTACAGGTAATGATTTTAAATCATTAATTTATGTGCAAAACATAATTTTTACCTTTATGCATTCATTTAGCAAACAGAAATATGTCTAATTGTGACTTTATCAAACCTATCCTTATGACACTTCTTTTATTTAGTAATGTATGCCCTTCACAAAGTACTTTAAATAATATTTTGCAATTGAAAACCACATCTGTATACAGTACCATGCAACCTACCCTGTTTATCTTAGTGCTGTCATTATTAATTTATGAGGGGAAAAAAGAATCAGAAAAGTAGACAAAAGGATACCAAATGTATATTGGTTGTTTTAATCAGCATTTTTTTTTTCTGCTGTGATCCAAAGCTCTTAAAAGAATGTTTTTAGAGGAGAAAAAGTTTATTTGGGGACTCACAATTTCAGAGGTTTTGGTTCATAGATGGACAACTCCATTCCTTGGGGTTTGAGGTGAGGCAGGGCATTGTGGGAATGTGTGTGGCAGAGGAAAAGCAGCACAGGACATGGTGATCAAGAACAGAGCAACTGCACTTGCCAGTGATAAAATATATATCCCAAAGATATGCTCCACCTCTCTTAGCCACATCCTGTCTGCCTACTGTTACCACCCAGCTAATCCCTACTAGGGAATTAATTCACTGTTTGTGTTAAGGCTATCATAACCCAATCATTTCACATCTAAACTTTCTTGCATTATTTGGCACATGAGCTTATCTAAACTCTAACAGTAATACATAACAAGGTCAAAACTAGCACGCGGGTCACCTGCTTTTTGACATATACTCTTTCAATATGACTATTTCATTCTACTGTTAAGTCAGCATTTAAAAAAATCTCTTTAAGTGCATCAGTTATAACTGAAAACTTCTTCCTGATTAATAAACTTGACCACAGGAGAATTTATTCTTTCTCCTTTGCCAAACCAAGTATGCATGTGCATTTTCAAGAAATAACATAAACAGTTTTCATTAGTCAAAGACAATATCAGAAATTGCAAATTCTTAAGTTTCTCTGAAATTTTATTTATATTTTTACTGTTTTTTTGTAAAATGTATTTCTTGTCTTTAGTCTTAATGTTATTGCAAATTGTGCTTTTCTATTAGTTTAATTTTCAACTTTTTTTTTGCTCTTAGAAAAAGTTTTACATTAAACTCTCACTTAGAAAAAATTGTTAAATTTTTTAATTCTGATAATTGAACTTGAGATTATTTTGAATTTTCTGAATATACATTGATAATGCCTGAAACTGTTGAGTATTAGTTCATCATGACAACTTTGATGCCTTTAATTATTTTTCACACTTTATTACTCAACAAAATTACTTCAAAACACAGTTAAATGCATTAGTGTGAACAAATATCCTTGTCTTGTGATCCATCAAAAGGAAAATTCTAAGCACATTTCATATTACCTACAATGTCTGCTATAGTGTTTTATAGATATATTTATCAGATAAAGAACTTTCCATTATTTATGAATGTGTCCCATTTTAGAACATGAGTTTTAAATAATATCATTTGTATCAAACTATTATAACATTATTTTGATCCTCCCATTATTTTGACAAATAGTATTTTTTATTTTATGACATTAAAATATAATATTTAATGTTTTATATTATCCTATGTAGTAAGGATTTAGAATTTTTAAAGTGCTTTATTTTATTTTGTTTTAAATTTTGGGGGTACCAGGGATTGACCTCAGGGGCACTTGACCACTGAACCACATCCACAACCCTGTTTTGTAATTTTTATTTAGAGACAGAGTCTCACTGATTTGCTTGGCACCTGGTTTTTGCTGAGGCTGACTTTGAACTCTCCATCCTCCTGCCTCAGTCTCCAGAGCCACTGGGATTACAGGGCGTACCATCGTCCCCAGCAAGTATTTTAATTTTGTACCTCCTATATTCCTGAGTAAATTAGCATATAGTTGTTACTCCTTATCTTTTTCGTTTTTGTTATAAAAATTATCTTTATATCTTAAAATGTTCAGAAATTCTTCTATATTTTTCTACATTAGGAAAGAGTTTAAAATTAGTGTTATTTCTCCTTTGAAGATGTATAAATTTAGTTAGTGAAGACAGGTCTAGAGTTATTCTGATCATTGACTAACATTTAGCAGTCACTAAACTACCTCTACATATTTTTTGCTGTGCTAGATTTTAATTATTGTATTTTTCAATATTTCTACTTCTTTTACATGTTTAAATTTCATCTTTCATTCATGACTGATTATTTTAATTTCAGTTTCTGAAGCACTTTTTGTGATTTTTGTTTTTTCTCTCTCTCCCCCACTTTTTTTTTTTAATACCAGGGATGAAACACACGGGTACTTAACCCCTGAGCCACATCCCAGCCATTTTTATTTATTTATTCATTTTTATTTTGAGAAAAGTTCTAAATTGCTTAGGACCTCGTTAACTTGCTAAGGCTGGCTTTGAACTCATAATCCTCCTGCCTTAGCCTCCTAGTCACTGGGATTAAAGGTATACACCACTATGCCTGGCTCACTCTTTTTTCTTGATCAGACTCACCAAAGATTCTTATTTTATTATTCTGCGAAAGAAGAAACTTTCTGTTGTTTTGACAATCTTTATTGTTAGCTATTTCTTTTAAAATATTTTTTCATTATGCTTATTATTTTGTCCTTTAGCTTTCATTAAATTCAGTTAAATTTACTGATTCCAGGGATTTCTCATGTCTATTTTGACTTCTTAATTGATCTTTATATTTAAGGATACATTTCTTAATTTACAGTCTTTTTGATTTTTTAAATTATCTATTTTTGACTTTACTATACTTTATTTTTAAAAATTTTTTTAGTTGTAGATGGACATGATACTTTTATTTTATTTATTTATTTTTATGTGGTGCTGAGGATCTAACCTGGTGCCTCACATGTGCTAGGCAAGTGCTCTACCACTGAGCTATAACCCCAGTCCCTGTACTTTAATTCTTTGAATTTTTTTGAAAAATTGTTTTATGGCTCAGCTTTGCTAGACTGTGAAAAATGTTCCACATGTATTTGACAAAATGTGCATTTTACCATTGTTGCATGTGGCATCTCTCTCTCTCTCACACACATAAAACAAAAGCAAATTATTTTTCAAATATAACTTATTATTATTGCTTTTTAATTGTTATTTCTGAGAGTTTTGAAGAAGTTCTATGGAGTTGTAGAATATTGTATATTTTTCTTAGATCATTGACCTTTCTTTTGACCTTGAGAAATTCACTCAATAGTTTTAGGATTTTTCAAGTAAATTTCTTATAATTTTTATTTTTTCCTTTAAGTTCTGCATGGCTTTATGTTCATCTTTTTACCTTATTACACAGGGTATACTTTCCAGTATAATGTGGTGAGAATGGACAATTCTTGCCTTGTTTTGAAAAGAAATGAAAACTCAGCAAATCTAACATCAAGTATATTTTGAACTATAAATGTTTTGTGGATATTCTTTATCAAATTTAGAAAACTCCTCTCTTCTCTCCCTAACTTTTTGAAAGTTTATATCATGAATGAATGTTAAATTCTGTCATACTTTTGCTGTATCGCTGTATATAATCTGAACCTGCCTAGCTAGCATGGCTATAATAAATTCCACTTAGCCATGGAATATTATTATTTTATACATTGTTAGAATCGATTTGCTAATATTTTATTGCTGAATTTTACCTCTAACTTCAGAAGAAAAATTGAGTGTGTTTCACATATTCCATTTTCTGAAGAAGATGTGTGAAATTGGTGTTAATTTAAAAAAAATATTTGGTATAATTCTCCAATGTTATTTCCATCTGTGCTTAGGAAATTACTTTTTTGGAGTTTTTAAATTAATAATTAATATCTTTAATGGTTATGAAGACATTCAGATTGTGGATCTCGTCTTGATTCAGTTTTGCTGGATTTTGAGTAGCTATCTCATATCTTCTAAATTGCCAGGTTTATGAGCATCTATTTCTTTCTTTTGCATTCCATTGCTATCTTCTCAATGGTTGCAAGATCTTCAGTAATATTTCCAATTTAATTTGTTGTTGACTTTTGTCTTTTTTCACATCAATATATACAATAAATCAGTATCAATGATTTTAAAAAACCCAGTTTCTTGATTCATTGAGTTTTCTCTATCATTTCCTATCTGCAGTTTATTGAGTTTTCATATTCCCCTTCTTAGTTCTCCCACTTGCTTATTTCTTTTTTGGTCTTTGTTTTCTAGAATATCAAATGAGAAATTTTATTTTTTTCTTCTAATTTAAGAATTTTAGTACTACAAATTTCCCTCTTAGAAATGCTTTAGATGTATTCTTTGTATTCTGTGTTTTAGTTTTCATTGAATTTTATTTTTGAAAAATTTCAGAGAGACTTCCATCTAAAGAACTCAAGGAATATTTAGAAGGGTATTATGTAGTTGCTACACGTTTATAGATCTTCCTGTTATGTTTCTATGATTGATACCTAATTTGAATTTATTGTATATTAAGATACACTTTATTTTTTCAGTTTTTAAACGTTTATTAAGGTTTGATTTGTAGACTATCTTTAAATGTTTGTTGGGAATATGAAAAATGTGTATTCTTTTATTGTTGGCAGAAATATTCTACATATGTCTACAGGTTTCTCTAGATCACCATACCTATTTTTTGTCTCCCATATTTTTTATTGGGACATTATAGTTGTACACACTAGTGTGACTTTTTTGTTATATATTTATATATGCACACAATACTATAAAAATATAATTTGGCCAACATCATTCCCCAGTATTTCCCCTTTCCCTCCCTTCGGCCCTCCCCCTGATCCCTTTCCTGTACTCTACTGATCTCCCTTCAATTTTCATGAAATTGCCCCACCACTTTTCCTTTAACCTTTCTTCTCTAGGGTCCACCTATGTGATATGAGAGGAAGCATATGACTCTTGAGTTTCTGAGTTTGGCTTATTAACATAATGTTACCTAGTTCCATCCATTTTCCTGCCCACCATGCCTTTTAATTTCAACATAATATCTTAAAATTGTGGAGCAATTCATGGTGTAGTCTAAATAAATGGATGTGTCTGAGAGTCATTCTTGAGAATATCAAAGAATCTATACTTGTTCTAGTGTTGGGGGGTCTGGGAGAAGCTTACATATACAGAAATGAAGCTAAGGTTTTGTTAGAGTAAGGCAATTCACAAATTGATTATCTCACATATTCCATCCTCTTTTCAGAAAGAATGGTGCAGCATAACAAAGTTCCTCCTCAGAAGACCGATTTCTTCTTCTCAGAGTAATGTTGCCTAAAAAGAAACTCTAAGTTTTCTTGTGGCTGAGGGGTTGAGGAGATATATAACATGGTTGTTGTACCAGTGTGTCGGTTGATTTATGTGCTTCATTTGGTAAGAATATGGGTGTGCTTTTGACCTACTTTATTAGATTTAGGTGATGGTCATAATGCATTGCATATGGGTCACCTTATAAACATTAGCTGTAGTTAAAAGTTGAATTAAGTTTCCAAACTCAAAGCCTGTACCCTGTATCTACTCTCACAAACACTACAATTAGCAGAAAGTCAAAGAGCAAGCAATTGGTCTTGATGAAACTTCTAACTCTAATGCCCTGGACAGGATTTCTGAACTGACATAACAGTTGCTCGTTTTCTAGAATAAGTTACTCAACTACTAACATATGCTACTCTTAACACTGCCTCGCTCTGGTAGGCCTCTAAAATGTGCCAGCCAGCGATAGTTAAGCTGACATGTCCTCCTTCCTCTCAGTAACCTAGAGGACCAGGAAGCTTATAGTTGACTTGAACTACACAAAAATTACTTCTGAATAGTAGAGAAACAGAGGGATATGGATTGAGCAGTGTCTTCTCCAGCCTGGAACAGGACACCATTAAGATGACCTTGAACAAATACCTCTTCTAGGACTAAGAATTGTGTGTGACCTGCACTAGAGTGGGACATTTTTACATAAAATGTACATTTGTTGGTAACCCAAAAATAAAAGAAGACTGACCAAAAGAGAGAATTCTCTTAGTTGGTCCTTTACAGATATCAAAGCTTACTATGTTCCTTATATATTATAATTTAGATTCAAAAGGCTAAGTAAGATGATTGCAACTTTTTTTAAAAAATCAAGTACTTCTGTGATTTATGGCTGACAAGATCAGATGCACACACAGATTATTATTCTAAAAATAAAATGCAGGCTAAAAAGATCCCAGAGACTAAACAACTTTTAGCTAAATGATATGGATTAGGTATATTTATCTGTGTGGATATGCATCTGTGTGTGTGTGTGTGTTTGTGTGTGTGTGTGTGTGTAATAAAAGTAAACTTTTCAGAGTTTACTTTACATTTGGAGGAAGATAAATAAATAAATAAGAAACAAACAAAAAAAG
This sequence comes from Sciurus carolinensis, assembly GCF_902686445.1. Lineage (NCBI taxonomy): Eukaryota > Metazoa > Chordata > Mammalia > Rodentia > Sciuridae > Sciurus > Sciurus carolinensis. The sequence goes on from NC_062220.1 coordinate 104,027,145, forward strand.
AACTTTGATCAATGTTAATAAATGATAGTTACCACAGGGAAAAATGGGTGTAAATATCTCCTTGAATACTGGAGAAAAATAACACTGTGATTGTTTAAATTACACCATATGTTTAGGATCTACCCAACATATTTATTTTAATGTATATGCTTATCTTTAAATTTCATATCCTATAAATTCCTTTCATTACATGCATGACTGGCATAAAACAATTAATACCTGTTATGCATTGAAACTTATCTAGAAATATATTTAGTAATTCTTATTTTATTTTATAATCCTTTTTTCTAAAAAAAAAGTATATCTTCTTATATTTATAGAACATTAATGCCTCCTTGGGATCTCCTTTTTTGTCTCTCTCTTTATCCATACACATGCGTGTAACATTTTGTTTTTCTTATTACTTTGGACGATCTGGCCCAATAAAATGTACATAAAAGAAAGAAGTGACTGATTTAGACCAGGATAATCTATCTTCATAGTAAGTGTACTTTTCTTCATATAAAATGAGATGCGATATAATCATCGTTTGGGGAACATTATGATCCCCCAGATAACTGACATGGAGAGCCATTAGATGTCAACGTGATGGTTAATAACTGCATTTGTTATGTGCCAGGAACTATGCTAAGTGATTAAATATCATTTCATTACTGATGTTTACAACAATCTTACCAGTTAGTTATCATGAATATACTGATCTACAGAGAAGGAAGAGGAAATTCACAGACATTACAGAACATGCTCAGGGTCACAGAGCTGACAAGGGTGGGGTTGGAATTGGAATGCAGGCAGTTCAATTACACCCTTGAGGAGCTCTCTAGTCCGTGGCCATGGGTTTCCCCTCCAAGAAGTCACTTCAGAGCTGGATGCTAATCTGAACACACAGGGCTGCCATGAGGAAGGGCAGCTGCTCCAGGCCAGGATACCATAGGCCTGTTGCACAACGCCTGCTCCATCAGTTTTGCTTTTGGTTTTATTTTTTGCTCCCTTTGTTCAAATCAGATATTTCCTTATTTTGGAATATTCTGTGTGTATGACCTTATATAATATCTTATGACAGAAAGTTTTATAATATACATTTTTAGGATGAGTAAATTGATGAATAAATTGAGGAAGGAAGAGGTCAAATAACTTCACCAATATCCAGAAACCAGTGAGGAGGGGCCAGTGTTAGACACACACACACACACACACACACACACACATATATTTTTTGATCAAACTTTAAATTTCTCGAGATTTCCTCATAGAGCAACTCTAGAAATATAACTGCAATTAAAACAACAACTAAAGGGGGAAAAAAAAAAAAACACTAAAATCTTACCCAATATTTCCCTTAGTACCTTCAGTCATTAGCCATGAGGCACTTTGAAGTCTGTAGGACTCCAGCTATTAGGTTTGTTTGGCAACTCATTATAGTGAGTTAATGATTTCTTTGGCATTTTCTGAGAATTTCAATAACAATTGCTTTTAAATCCCCATAAAGGTTTTGAAAAGCTTAGGGACATTGTCATTTGAGATGATAACAAAGTCATTTTAGGAGAGTAACTGGGTTGTGTTGTGAAAGTTTCTGAAGATGGAGCCCAGATGCTTAACCGGGGCCTGAACTCAAATTTGGGCTGCAAATGTGGAGGGAACAACCACCCTTAGAAATGTTATGCTCTGCAGTGAAAATGAGCACCAAGAACTTAAAAGATGAAGGAATTAGAAAGGAACATGAATGACATAGCCAACCTCTTCACAAGACAGGAGACTAGAAAATGAGGATGTAGAGAAGCTACATGGCAAGATTTTTCATTACATGGATTCTTGGGGACAAAATTCTATTTTAATGCTATGTTATTTTAAATTAAATGTGTTCATATTGGTGTTTTTTTGAATGCTAGTATATTCAATAGCAAAACAATACAATCTAAAGATGGTTTATGGCAATTTCATCTGTTGTTTATGGAATGTTGCTTCCAAAGACAACCTAATTTACGTCCAGTTGTGTAGTATAAGTGGCCAAAATGAACTGAAGTCAATTGCTTTTCTGTTAAATTCCACACTGTATCTACAACACCTGGTGATGACACTGTACATGTTACTCAAACTCATTCTAATGAAAGGTCCCACTTGAACATTGGAAAAGCATCTTCAATACCTACCTTTTGAGCACAAGTGCTGGTTTCCTTTGTAAACATTATTCTTTGATATTCATACATTTGGAACGTTTGACCCAGTTGCATTTGGGTGAAGCCATTCTTGCTTAATGGCTATTCACTTAACTGTCTAGATTGGAAATCTGACTCCTCCTTCAATCCAAAAGTTTTTCTGTATTAGGATTCTACTATGAAGTACCACTGTAATTATTCCCTCTAAATCTCTAATTAAATTCCACTGATTCCATCTTAGTAATCTCTCTCACAAACCTCATCACCCATGGCTTATTTCTCACTTGGATCATTAGGAAAATGGCCCACTTTCTGTTCTCTCTGCCTCTAAATTTTTCCTACTTCACTCCAGTTTCCAGGTTAAAATGCTGACATACCTAATTCCTTCTCTGGCTCTCATTACGTGTAGATAAAATTCAAATTCTTTATATTTTCATGCAAAACTAGTTATGATATTGGGTGCAACCTGCCTGTCTCATCTCCTGTCTTTCCTGATTTTGGTTTAGGTCCCATCTGCTGTCTTGTATCAATCTTGCACATTTGTCTATCTTATGTATTTTGATGTTCTGCTAAGATTCTACCCATGCCTCAAAGGTACAAATCTTACTTCGTTATGGGCTGATTTGAAAATTAGCCCAGACATAACCCATTTTGTTCAGACCCTCACCCTGTGTGAAATTGGCCCTCCTTCACATAAGCCCACCAGCATAGAAGGCTAACACCTCCACCCCCACCCACTTGTACCCTAACCATAATATCCTTGATCTGTGGAACTAATGCAGGATTGTTTTTCTGACTATATGACTATATGACTCTTTTTTTGTAACTGGTACTTTTCCAATTTATGAAATGTATCTTGTGATTATAATTGCCTTTCTTGCCCCCCTTCTTTGTGGTTTTAGTCCTTATGAGCTTATTCCTACCCCCAACTATGCTGAGGGTTTTAGAACTGCTTGGTCTCTGTGTTCTTGACCCTGGCCAGCAAAAAACAAAACAAAACAAAAAACCTTTGTCTTCCTTTCAAAAAGACTGGAGTTTTATTTGGGAATTTGGGAATAATGCCTTAACAATTTCACCTAAGCAGTCTTCTCTTTGCACCCCTTCAGAAATGATGCCCCCTAATTTTGCACTTTCGAAGACCACACATGTCAATACAGCATCTACCACATTGTACTTGACAGTGGAATTTATTAATGGCAAGGTTTTTTTAAAAAAATACCTTTTTTAGTTGTTGCTGGACCTTCATTTAATTAAATATTTATTTATATGTGGCGCTGAGAATCATACCCAGTGCCTCATGCATGCTAGGCAAGTGCTCCACCACTGGGCCACAACCCCAGTCTGCAAGGTTTAAATTTAAGAATATTCATATATTTTCAATGCCATCTATGGATAAGCAATAACTATATATTTGTATTGAACCCTACAGGCTGGGTCTGCTTTGGTACACCCCATCCACATTTCTACTCATATAACCTTGAAAGAGGAGGTCACAAATTAATTCAGTTTACTAGGATTCATTCAGAAAGGAAAGCCTGTGCTGGTTAGGGGAAATTACTGAGCAAAGCAGATAAGAATCTTAGGTAAAGTGTTGGGTCAGGGATTGATTAGGGTTGCATTGTATTTCCTCCCTTCTCCTGGGGTGGTAATAGATGAAGCTGACTAAAGGTGAAAGTTCAAATAAAATCCACAATCTCAGATCATAAGACTCAAAATATTCAGATCTGAATAAAAATGACTTGTCATAAAAGATGAGGAAAATAACTTGAATGGAAACAGTCAATAGCTCCCAATACTGAATAACAGTTGTTAGTTTCCTAAAAAAGATTTTGAAGCAATGATCATAAAAATGCTTTCAAGAAGCAATTGCAAACATGGTTGAGACAAGGTATAAAAAATGTAAAATTTCAGTGAATAAACTGAAGTTGTTCAGAAAAACTAAGTGGAAATTTTAAAACTGAAAAATATAATAACCAAAAAAAAAAAAAACTCCAATGGGTGGACTCAACAGAAGAAAGGAGGGTATAGATGAAACAATTATTGAGCTTGAAAATACAACAACAGAAAATTTTCAATCTGAGCAATAGAAAGACTGAAGAAAAAGTAAGTCAGGCGTCTGTGGGACTATTACCAAAGATGAATGATATTAATAGTATTATTATTATCCCTGTTATCAGAGTGCTGAAAGGAAGCGAGAAAGGAGATATAAAAACACTGGAAAAAATAAAGGCAGAAAACTCCATAAATTCAGCAAAATACAGAAGCCAAATATTTGAGAAGTAAACCAAACAGACAATAGAATAAACCCAAATAAATTGTCACCAAGACACACCATAGTTAAACCTCTATAAACTAAAGGCAAATAAAAATCTTGAAATCCACTTACATACAGGGAAAAAATGATTCATGGGGCAACAGATTTCCTATGAGACACCTTGGAGGGAAGGGAAAGTGATGGGAAGGGTTTTCCAAGTGCTGGACAGAGGAGAAAAAAAAAAAAAAAAAAGGAAAGAAAAAACTGTCCCCCAACCCAACATCCTCAGGAATGGAGGGGAAAGCCAAACATCCGCCGGGGAAGGAAAACAAAGTGTTTTGTTGATAGATGTGTCATTAAGGAAAGTCAAGAGGACATTTTTCAAAAAGAAGAATTATGACAAAACAAACAAACAAACAAAAAAGAGGAATGTTGGGATGGAAAAAACACCTTGAAAACAGAAAAAAAAAAAAAGTGGGTAAATACAATAGACACCTATGTTACAAACATTCAGTTCTAAACAGGGAAGGGCAGAGAGTGAAGGGAAGTAAGATTTCTGCACTTCCTTGGATCTGGCAAAGTGGTGGCCTGCACACTGGATTGGTGAGTTTGACTTTTTTGTTGTTGTTGGTTTGAGTTTGACATTGATGTCGGGTAATTTTTGGAACAACATCGGAAATAGCCTGACAAAGAGATATACTCTAAAACCCTGCGGATAAATCAAATGGAACTTTAAAAGTGCTTCTGGTAAGGCACGATAAAAGAAGTTCACAAAATTAAAACAAAACAAAGAGAAAACAAGAGACAATGGCAGAATTGAGGTCTGACTCCAATAACTGCACACACTACAACAAATGGCCTGAATATTTCAAGCAAAGTCATAGATTGGCAGGTTAGAGAACATGAACCAACTATGGACTGTGTGCATTAAATGTTGAAGGATTGAAAAGGCATAGCGTTGAAACAGTACTTAAAGCGGAGCATCCATGTGAGTATCATACAAAGTAGATCTCAGAGGGAAAAAGAAATTATTAGAGACAGAGGGACATGCTATGTAATGGTAAAGGGTCAATTCATCAAGGATATCTAAATAATTTAAAATATGTTTGCCAAACATCTGCAAAATACATGAGGCATAACCTTTTAGAATTGAAATGAGTAATGAATACATCCATAATTATACTCAAAGATGTCAACACCACTCGCCCAACAAATTTTGGGAAAATAAACAAACAAATGAGAAATCCCAACAAATTAAAAAAAAATTGAAATCATACAGTGTGCGCAATGAACACAATGGAATCAAAACAGAAATCAATAACAAATAGATAGTCAGAATCTTTTCAAACCATTGGAAACTAGTACCATATTTCCAAATCACCCATGAGTCAAAAAAGAAGTATAAAAGGATATTTTAAAAGTGCATTTAATTGAGTAGAAGAAAGCTAAATATGGTTTTTTGATAGTTGTGGGTTACAACTGAAGCAGTACTGAAGAGAAAATTCCCAGCACTAAATGCATATGTTTACAGGGACAGGGAGTAAAAAGTTTTAATAAGTTAGGATTCAATCCACCAAATGCAAAGAGAAGAGAGGAAATAAAAGCAAATATTAATGAAATTGAAAACAGAAAATCAATAGAGAAAATGAAGGAAACTTCATTGGTTGGTTCTTTTTAAATGCCAATAATTAGAAAAAAAAAAAACTTAGCAAGATTGACAGGGGACAAAAAAGAAGACACAGATGATCAGTCCCAGAATGAAATAGAGGACATCACAGCAGACACTATAAACCATCAAAACAGTAATAAGGGAACCCCATGAACAACTCCATACACAAATGTCACAATTTAAGTGAAATAGACCAATTTCTCAAAACTATAATAATTCATCTAGTATGAAATAATTTGAATAGCCCTACAACTATTAAGGAAATTGAATTCATAATGTAATAATTGCATCCTGTACCCCCAAAAGGTCCAAGCCTAAATGATTTCACTAGACAATTCTACAGAATTCTTAAAGAATTTTAAAAGAAGAATTAACATTGTACATAATCTCTCCTGAAAAATACAAGAGGAAGAAATGTCCTAAATACTTTTGTGAAGCCAGTATACTCTGATACTAAAACCAAAGATAATGTAGACCAAACCCAAAACAATTTAAAAAAGAAAAGAAAATTATAAGCCAGTGTCATTCATGAATATAGATAAAAATCCTTAATCAAATATTAACACATAGAAGACATGAAAATAATTCGTACATCAGGAATGCAAGAGTGGTTCAATATTCCAAATTCACCAATGTGTCAATAAGTTAAAGTAGAAAAAGTCCTACCCTAAATATCTCCCAAGTGCATATTTGTCACCTTTTCACTTGGATTTTTGATGTGTCAGGAATGTTTTTAGAGTAAAGTATTTACCAAAGTCTTTGATTTTAGTATGCAGGGAAATCTTTAGTCACCTGCCATGTGGTCCCTGTGAGCTTCATGCAGCTTTTCTAGAGTCATCTAAACATGGTAACAATTTTTGATATACTTCCTCTCATACATGTGTGCATGCATTTACACACACACACACACACAGTTTCAACAATTTCTCAAACTCAACTTCATAGTAATCCTATCGTGATTTCCTTAACCTTAGCAGAATTCAAAAAAGTTTGTGTTCCACATTGCTACAATTTGCTGCAGTCACTCTATCACCCTGAAAAGAGAGAAGGAAAGATACTGGCATTGGAAGGAGTTACACGAGTTTGACCAAAACCTTACCCATGTTAACAGCCCTGGTGTGTATGTGGGAAACAATGCTATAAAGTTAACACAGCAAAGGGTAAAACAATGTGGTAATATCTTTGGTTTTGCTTTCCAAAGTCTTCATTTCATTGTGTGTGTGTGTGTGTGTGTGTGTGTGTGTGTGTGTTTGTGCATGTTGAGATTTATTGTTTCCCTGAAAAGAGAACGTAGTAGACCCAGAGGTAGGATAAAATTTAGATTCCAGATCTATTTAACTTTTTAAGAAACTGTGCTTTAGTGTGCACTATAGTGTCAGGCCCTCCATAGGAAATGGATAATGCTGACAACTCCTTGACCCCTTCCTTCTTCTGCTCTCAGCTTCCCATCTTTTCCTCCTCTCCCTGCATCTGCCTGGGGCCAGTTCTCATTCTCTCATGGTATTCAGTTACCACATCAGACTCTTCTCCCTTCATCCCTCATTTGGAGACAAAAAACACACCCAAAACCATGAAGTAACCATTATTGACAAATGTATCATGGAACTATGAGATACAGATCTTAGATCAGTGTGTTTGCCAGACTCAGAGACCAGCATTGCTCAATAGCCACAGAGGGAAAAAACATGAACAAATTTCTCTGAGAAAGTGATTTGCACTTTAAAGTTTCTCCTATTGACAAACATGTTGAAACTTTGATCCTTCATCCTAAATAAGGCTGTTGAGTAAATGGTCTTCCATGGGCCTAGCCTAGGACAGGCAGGTATTCCCTAAGCATTAGAACAAACTTCCAAATGCAACCAAGGTTAGATTAGCTCTTCAGTGAATAAATAAACAACTTCAGAAAAAAGTGAACATACAGGCTCTGTGTATGAGTGAATTCTTTCTCATCAAAGAACATAAAACATTGTCCAAAAATCTAGAAAGAATTTCCATAAAGATATATGTAAAATGAGGCTCTTGGAGGAAAGATAGGCTTCTGTGTTAAAGACTCAGTCCCTAGGGTGGCACTATTTGGAGGTGATGGGGACTTTTAGAGGCAGGTCCTAGTGGGAGGTCTGTAGGTCATAGGAGCGTGCCCTCAAAGGGCAGGACCCAATCTCTTCCTTGCTCTCTCTTGCTTCCTGGACATGAGATGAATGGTCTTGCTCCCACCAGGCACTCCCACCATGGTGTGCTCCCTTGCCACAGGCCCTAAGCAAGTCGTTGATTGATCATGGAGTGATACCTCCAAAACTGTAAGCCAAAATAATTTTTTTCATTTTAATAAATAGAAATCTGACCAACATACTCCATAAAGGCCCTTCTTTCTCAGTTGTTTCTTTGTTCCTCCCCTTTTACTTTCCATCTTACAGAGTAGTATATATTAGTTCATAAGTTACTTAAATGATCCTTTAGTATTTTACTAAAAAAAAAAGCAAAACAAACCAAAAATCTTAACATGTATATTTATTTTAAAACAATTTTCATTTTTGAATTATTGATCTTACTATTTACAAACATGTCTATTTTCTCATTCATACTAGTTTAGTATGGCCCTTAAACAAGGGTGGTTGCTTATTGTTCTGTTATTTTAAAGACTCATACCGATTTTTAGCTGTATGTTTAGTTTTTCAATGCTACTCAGAATAGAAATGTCAAATCTGTTATGTTGTCTACTGAGTTATTAATGCCTCAAAAGTGTATTATATTTCTAATCAGCTTAGTTTGTTCTTGGCTCCAGCCCCCCACCAATAAAATGACAATAAGATTAGAATAATTTGTTTTGCATCTTATTATATTCTTACAATATTTCTTTTTGTACTTGCTTATGTTTTATATGGGTGATTCCTTGTTCTGGCAATTAATAGTGAATAATTATGATTCTAAGACAATTTGGAGAGATATTAAAATAAGTAAGTCTCCCATCATTTTCTAGGCTTTTCATAATCCTTTTCCTTGGTGGTCTGAAATAACTAGCTGTGGGGGTCCTCTCTGCCACATCCAGTGTGAAGGAGTAAAAGTTAACTGCCAGAGGAAGGTGTTGGTGGTTTTTCTATCTATTACCCAAAAAACTTATCTACTCAATGAACACACAAGAGCCAATACTCTTTTAATGAGAGAGGGGGCATGACCATCTGGCCATACCAGCTCTGGCCTCTTACAACAACAACATGGAGTCACCCAACTCCAAGGGGGCAAGGACGGGGAGGAGCCTCTTCTGTGATGGACAGGACAGGGTGGAGTTAGGGGAGCCATTCTCTTAGGGGGAAAATTCCATAAGGAGACAGGGAACCACTCCCATGCAGCACCATATACTTCCCGGCAGTTCCTAGAAGCCAGGCCTCTGTGTCACATGGCTCAATCTAGTCTGATTCTGCTAAATAAGGATGGCTTCCCACAACTAGTGATGCTTATTTTGCCATTTCTAGTTAAAATGACTTTGTTATAAACTGTCATTTTGTTCCCTAGTATTCCCATTTTTTTTACTTCTGATTTTTATTCTCATTTGATGAGGTCAAATTTATTCATAAATAGATATACATTTATACATACATGCAGACAAATGTACATGTGCACATACTCATACAGATCATCAGGAACTAGACAGTCAAGTATCACCTAATCAAGAGGGCCCATTCAGGTAATTGCCTCTTTAGGTGCATTTGTGGTGCAAACATCATAGTGTGCTTACAGAAGGAGATGAATATTAGGTGATAATCTTATGGGACAAGTGTGTTTTATGCATTCTGTCATTGATTGAGACATTATGACTATTTTGTGAACCCTTTGTGACTGAAAATATGTTTACTTTACCTCCATACATGAAAGATAAATGTCCATCACTTGTACTTTTGAACATTTTTAGATGTTGCTTTATTTTGATGTTGCAGAACAAAAGGTTAAGGCTGATCAGATGTCTATCTATTTCTTTGGGTTAAAACTAGAAACTTTCCCTACTTTGATCATAGTATTTTCTTTGTTTCTACAGTCTAAATGTTCTCAAGAGTGTGGGCAGGAGTTGGTTATTTCCATGGAATTTGCCTATGGTCTCTCAGTTTTCCCTTAACTCTTTCCTTTCAACTCTGTATCAACTTTACCCTCATCCGAATGTCTTATCCCTGGAGCCTGCTGGAGGTTTTGAGGCCTGTCATCACTATTCATTAATTGGATTTTCCAGTTTGGATTTTACTCTTTTATACTTCCATGTGGGTTTTTAACTTTTTATTGAAATACAAACCAGATATTCCTCTGGTCTCTGTGACTTTCTTTGCTCTCATACCAGCTGTTATGACTAGTGCAGAATTTCAACAGGTGTTTCTGGAACTGCAAGTCTTGAAAGTTTGTTTCAGTTTAGTATTTTCTGGAAAACTTTGCCTTTGCATTTCCATTTACATTTTTAGAATCAGCATACCAATATCCTCAAAAAAATCTTTTAGTATTTTTGTTTGGGATTGTACACAGAGCTTCTGAGTTTAATTGGATGGTTGATTCTGTTATTTTTCTTCCATCTTTTAAATTCTTCTGCTGTCATGAACATCTTGCTTTGCCATTTTCAGATTCTCTTAGAATCTTAAAATCCTGTGATGCCTTTTATCTATTCCCAACTTTTGCTTTATGTTGACTGTTACTTTTGACTATTGCCACTTTATATTTTATAATGCCACTGTTAATGTGGTATAGTTGAGTTTCCATTTATATTTACCCACATAGCTACCTGTCCTCTTGCTTTAAGAGGTCAGTAGTACTTTTTTTTTTTATTTGTAAATTTGAATATGGCATGTCTATTTTGCTCTGGCTGATTTACCATTTTTACTTTGCTTTTTTCAGCAGTTGGACTTTATGTAACTAGGTGTGTGTCTTCTTTTTTCTTTATCCTGCTTGGGCTTGCTGCAGTTTTGAACTGTATATTCAGTGTTTCAGGGAAATTCCTAGCCATTTAAAATTTATCTAAAAAAATTATCAAATTTTCCCTGTATTCTTGAGAGATATCATTTATACAAATGTTACACTTTTTGGCTATGTAATCCCTAACTCTTCTACTCTCTTATGTAATTTAATTAAAAACATTTTCCCTCCATCTCTGTATTTGTTTGTGTATTTTCTATCAGTCTTATTTCTATAACATCAATTCTGTGTTTTTATGCAATCTTCTATTCATCTCATATATTTAGTCCTTTATTTCAGTCATTATATTTTATTCTATGTCATAGAATTAAAATTCCAGTTAAATAACCACAGATTTCACTTTGGGTCTGTTTTCTTGAACAAGTCATCATAGTCATCATAGTTATTTTAAACTATAATTGCCTATAGGTTTGTCTTTATCTTCTTTTGGTTTTTCCGGTCATCCATCTATTTTCATGGCTATTAATTTTGTAAGGAATGCCAGTCATAGTTTGAAAAAATACAAATCTAAAACTATTTGATCTTCAGCCTTGCTGAGATGGGCAAGTGGTCCCTGGGAGAAAGTGTTGGGAGAGTTTCCATGTGGCTTTACTCCATCACCTTCTCCACATTGGCAGCCCTCACAGTTGTGCTCATATCCCTTCTTCTCTGGGGTCTTTTTCTCACGAGCATCCAAATGCTGACAGACTACAGCACTTTCCATGCTGCTTTTCAGATTTTCTGGCTTAGTTCTTTGGCTATCAACTTGCTGAGTTCAGCAAATACCTCAGAGGAAACTCTTGTGTCACACCCCCAATAGCAGCTCTTTGTTCTTGTAGCCTTGGCTTATTATCAAAACCAGCAAATGCTACCCAGACTTCTAGATGCCCTGAGACTCTCTAAAAATGTCCCGCTCTAGCTTTTGTTGCTCTATTGGTATGATACTACATGGAGACAGCACATGTATTTGGCAATTCATTCAGTTTTCAAATTGTTCTCAGTGAGAAGATGGCCTGCAGTAGATTCCCCATACCACCTGGAAGCAGAAAATTTCAGGGTGGGTTATAATTCCATTACAGATGGTCCTCCACTTAAGATGAGGTTAGGTCCTGATAAACTTCTTTTAAAGTGCATTTAGTACACCTAATCTACCTATTGCTCTAATTTAGCACTGTAGTACACTGTAGAGCATCAGTTTTCTCCACATGTGATGGTGTAGCTGACTCAGAACTGTGGATCACTGCTGCTGCCCAGCATCAAGAGATAGGATCTGACCGCAGATCACTAGACCCCTGAAGGATCAAAAGAATGGTTTCTACTAAATTCATACCACTTTCACACTATTATAAAGTTAAAACAAAAGTACAAGTTGAACCATTGCAAATTGTCCTGTGTTTTTCATTTCCTGGAGTAATACCTCATACTTATATATCTTTATTTATCTTATTGTTTTTTATTTCATGGAAAATCATGAGATAGACAAAGAAAGAGAAGAAAAGAATATAGGAAGGAAAAGAAGAAGGAAAGGAAAGAAGGTCAGAGAGAGAGAAAAAAAAATGGAAACACGTCAAAAGAACACAGAAGTGGCCTGAAGGAGTTCCAATGGCCAAAACTGGAATAATTTCAGTGACAAAGAAAATGATGAAAGTATTGGATTATATATGAAAGAATACAATAATTATCCATAAATTCCTACTGATAAAATAAATGGTAATGAAAATTAAGGAGAAGTGAAAATCTTCCATAGAGAAGAATTACAAATAACAAATGTAGAGGAAAAGGGGGATGTACAAAATCAACAGAAGGGTACCATAGTGACATTTTCTGCAGACAGGATTCAGTAAGCAATAGTAAAATTAGCGGGTGTCATTTTAAGGAGGAAAAAGACATTTGTATAGCTCAAAGTACCTTCTCCAAAACATGTATGAATCATTATGGTGTTTTTACCATATTGTCACAAACGTGTATACAAGTCCCATTCATAAGTGCCCTAAAACATCCTTAGTATGGCAAGAGGTAGTCCACAGAAGTGCGCAGAGCTGGGAGTTTTGAAAATCGGGCTAGACCTAGTTTGGGCTAGTTGATGGAAAAGCAAAGTGGATTCATTGAGAAGATGGGCCTGCATGGTGACTTTGAAGCTAAGGTGGGAGGATGATAGTTACACAGAGGGGAGGGGAAGCCCTTGAAGCAATAGTGCAAAGAGTTTGTTCAGCTAATGACAAATAGGTCAGTTTGTTGAAACACGAATATATGAAGGAAAATAAATAGTACAAAGTAAGTATAGTGGAAAGGTAGACAGAGAGTCTGAAGGGTTGCTCCAGCTTATCTATACTTAGGTATGCAACTGGAAAGCTTGAGAGATGCAAGAACAGGAAAAATAGAGAAGGGTAAAGAACCTCACTGTGAAGCAATGATTTTTCACCTCATCAGAGCCAAGTTCTAGTTCAGAGAGTCTTGAACTGTTCAAGAATAGCAAGGATGGCAGTATCACTGAATCTCAAGAGGAGCCAGAGGTCAGAAGGGTTAGGGGAGGTATGAGCAATCAGAAAATAGAGACTGAGAATGGAGAACTAAGTGGGTGACATCAAAATCTTTGCTTATCCTGATGAAAACCTAGGGCTCTGGGCTCCAGAGAGAATGGTGAGAGTCAGGACACATGAACAAACTCCTGAGAGTCTTTCTATTATGAAGGGACACTAAGAACCAGGTCATCAGTGAAGAAAGAGGGGCCAAGTTAGTCTTTTTCTGGGGATTCTAGTAGGATGGCATTAATTAAAACCAGCTCAATATCATGATAAAAGATTTTTAAAGTGTGTCATATGCCACTGGCGAAACAATTGAAGAATCAGAATCCATTTGACTTTCAATTCTAAAATTCATTATTTGGCAGTATCATTATTTGGAAGAAGACTCTTTCTCTGCTGGTAAATCAAGGGAAATAATTTCATGGGAAAACATAATTTGGCTTGGTTCTGTGGGGATTCTGCAAAACCATGCTCCCTGATTCATGCACTGGGAGGCACCCCTTCTACATAGACCTTTGCATATTTGGAGACAACTATAAAAGAAATTTCACAGAGCAAAGGAATGAATCAGTTATTCTGTAGGCTCCCTCCAACTTTGACGTTCTAAAGAAGACATGGTGCTTGAGAGAAGATGTGGCCTGTATGAATCAATCTACTTCACAGAGAAGGGCCATGGTGGTGAACACCTTCCCCAAGGCTCTAGAATCCAACTACATGGGGTTTTGTTTGCCTCTGACTCTTTTTTTTTTTATTTTTTTTATTGTAAACAAATGGGATACATGTTTTTTCTCTGTCTGTACATGGCGTAAAGGCATACCATTTGTGTAATCATAAATTTACATAGGGTGATGTTGTTTGATTCATTCTGCCATTTTTTCCCTTCCCCCCCTCCCCTCCCACCCTTCTCCTCCATCTATACAGTCCTTCCTTCCTCCATTCCTGCCCCCCTCCCTAAACCCAACTCCAACCCCAACACTAACCCTTCCCACCCCCCATTATGTGTCATCATCCACTTATTAGCGATATCATTCTTCCTTTGGTTTTTTGAGATTGGCTTATCTCACTTAGCATGATATTCTCCAGTTTCATCCATTTGCCTGCAAATGCCATAATTTTATCATTCTTTATGGCTGAGTAATATTCCATTGTATATATATACCACATTTTCTTTATCCATTCATCAATTGAAGGACATCTAGGTTGGTTCCACAATTTGGCTATTGTGAACTGAGCAGCTATGAACATTGATGTGGCTGTATCTCTGTAATATGCTGATTTTAAGTCCTTTGGGTATAGGCCAAGGAGTGGGATAGCTGGGTCAAATGGTGTTTCCATTCCAAGTTTTCTAAGGAATCTCCACACTGCTTTCCAGAGTGGCTGCACTAATTTGCAGCCCCACCAGCAATGTAAGAGTGTACCTTTCTCCCCACATCCTCGCCAACACCTGTTGTTGCTTGTATTCTTGATAATTGCCATTCTAATTGGGGTGAGATGGAATCTTAGGGTGGTTTTGATTTGCATTTCTCTTATTACTAGAGATGTTGAACATTTTTCCATATGTTTGTTGATTACTTGTATATCTTCTTCTATGAAGTGTCTATTCATTTCCTTAGCCCATTTGTCAGTTGGATTATTTACATTCTTGGTGTAGAGTTTTTTGAGTTCTTTATAGATTCTGGAGATTAGCGCTCTATCTGAAGTATGATTGGCAAAGATTTTCTCCCACTCTGTAGGCTCTTTCTTTGCATTGCTGATAGTTTCCTTTGCTGAGAGAAAGCTTTTTAGTTTGAATCTATCCCAGTTATTGATTCTTGCTTTTATTTCTTGTGCTATGGGAGTCCTGTTGAGGAAGTCTGGTCCTAAGCCGACATGTTGAAGCTCTGGACCTACTTTTTCTTCTATAAGATGCAAGGTCTCTGGTCTGATTCCGAGATCCTTAATCCATTTTGAGTTTAGTTTCATGCATGGTGAGAGATATGGGTTTAGTTTCATTCTGTTGCATATGGATTTCCAATTCTCCCAGCACCTTTTGTTGAAGAGGCTATCTTTTCTCCATTGCATATTGTTGGAACCTTTGTCTAGTATGAGAAAATTGTATTTATTTGGGTTTGTGTCCATGTCCTCTATTCTGTGCCATTGATCCACCTTTCTATTTTGGTACCAATACCATGCCGTTTTTGTTACTATTGCTTTGTAGTAGAGTTGAAGATCTGGTATTGCGATACCCCCTGCTTCACTCTTTCTGCCAAGGATTGCTTTAGCTATTCTGGGTTTTTTATTCTTCCAGATGAATTTCATAATTGCTTGCTCAATTTCTGTAAGGTACGTCATTGGGATTTTAATTGGAATTGCATTCAATCTGTATAGCACTTTTGGTAGTATGGCCATTTTGACAATATTAATTCTTCCTATCCAAGAACATGGGAGATCTTTCCATCTTCTAAGGTTTTCTTTAATTTCTTTCTTTAGTGTTCTGTAGTTCTCATTGTAGAGGTCTTTCACCTCTTTTGTGAGATTGATTCCCAAATACTTTATTTTTTTCGAAGCTATTGTGAATGGGGTAGTTTTCCTAATTTCTCTTTCTGAAGATTCATCGCTTATATATAAAAATGCCTTAGATTTATGTGCATTGATCTTATATCCCGCTACTTTACTGAATTCACTTATGAGATCTAAAAGTTTTCTGGTGGAATTTCCTGGTTCCTCTAAGTATACCATCATATCATCAGCAAATAGGGATAGTTTGAGTTCTTCTTTTCCTATTCGTATCCCTTTAATTTCTTTGGTCTGTCTAATTGCTCTGGCTAGAGTTTCAAGGACGATATTGAATAGAAGTGGTGAAAGAGGGCATCCCTGCCTTGTTCCAGTTTTTAGGGGGAATGCTTTCAGTTTTTCACCATTTAGAATGATATTAGCCATGGGTTTAGCGTAGATGGCCTTTACAATGTTAAGGAATGTTCCCACTATCCCTATTTTTTCTAGTGTTTTGAGCATGAAGGGGTGCTGTATTTTATCAAATGCTTTTTCTGCATCGAAATAATCATGTGATTCTTGACTTTAAGTCTATTGATATGGTGAATGACATTTATTGATTTCCTGATGTTGAACCAACCTTGCATCCCTGGGATGAAACCCACTTGATCATGGTGCACTATCTTTTTAATATGTTTTTGTATGCGATTTGCTAAAATTTTGTTTAGAATTTTTGCGTCGATGTTCATTAAGGATATTGGTCTGAAATTTTCTTTCCTCGATGTGTCTCTGTCTGGTTTAGGAATCAGGGTAATATTGGCTTCATAGAATGAGTTTGGGAGAGTTCCCTCCTCTTCTATTTTCTGGAATACTTTGAGAAGTATTGGAATGAGTTCTTCTTTAAAAGTTTTGTAGAACTCGGCTGAGAACCCATCTGGTCCTGGACTTTTCTTTGTTGGAAGGCTTTTGATGACTTCTTCTATTTCATTACTTGAAATTGGTCTATTTAAATTGTGTATGTCCTCCTCGTTCAGTTTAGGCAATTCATATGTCTCTAGAAACCTGTTGATGTCTTCGAAATTTTCTATTTTGTTGGAGTATAAATTTTCAAAATAGCTTCTAATTATGTTTTGTATTTCAGTCGTGTCTGTTGTGATATTTCCTTGTTCATTCCGAATTTTAGTGATTTGGGTTTTCTCTCATCTTCTCTTTGTTAGTGTGGCTAAAGGTTTATCAATTTTGTTTATTTTTTCGAAGAACTAACTATTTATTTTGTCAATTTTTTGTATTGTTTCTTTCGTTTCAATTTCATTGATTTTAGCTCTCAGTTTAACTATTTCCTGTCTTCTACTACTTTTGGTGTTGGTCTGTTCTTCTTTTTCTAGGGCTTTGAGCTGTAGTGTTAGGTCATTTATTTTTTGAGTTTTACTTCTTTTATTAAATGCGCTCCATGAAATAAATCTTCCTCTAAGTACCGCTTTCATAGTGTCCCAGAGATTTTGATATGATGTTCCTTTGTTCTCGTTTACCTCTAAGAATTTTTTAATTTCCTTCCTAATATCTTCTGTTATCCATTCATCATATAGTAGCATATTGTTTAATCTCCAGGTGTTGGAGTAGTTTCTGTTTTTTACTCTTTCATTTATTTCTAACTTCAATCCATTATGATCTGATAGAATACAAGGTAGTGTCTCTATCTTCTTGTATTTGCTGACATTAGCTTTGTGGCATAATATATGGTCTATTTTAGAGAAGGATCCATGTGCTGCTGAGAAGAAAGTTTATTCGCTCTTGGTTGGATGGTATATTCTATAAATGTCTGTTAAGTCTAAATTATTGATTGTGTTATTGAGATCTATGGTTTCTTTGTTCAATTTTTGTTTGGAAGATCTGTCCAGTGGTGAAAGAGGCGTGTTAAAATCACCTAGTATTATTGTGTTATGGTCTATTTGGTTTCTAAAATTGAGAAGGATTTGTTTAACATACATGGATGAGCCACTGTTTGGGGCATAGATGTTTATGATTGTTATATCTTGCTGATTTATGGTTCCCTTAAGCAGTATGAAATGTCCTTCTTTATCCCTTCTAACTAACATTGGCTTGAAGTCCACATTATCTGAAATGAGGATGGATACTCCAGCTTTTTTGCTGAGCCCATGTGCATGGTATGTTTTTCCCCATCCTTTCACCTTTAGTCTATGGGTATCTCTTTCTATGAGGTGAGTCTCTTGCAGGCAACATATTGTTGGATCTTTCTTTTTAATCCAATCTGCCAGTCTATGTCTTTTGATTGATGAATTCAGGCCATTAACATTCAGGGTTATTATTGAGATATGATTTGTATTCCCAGTCATTTGGTTCATATTTAAAATTTTTGACACATCTTGGTTCCTCCTTTATTTGACAGTTCCTTTAGGATAATTCCTTCCTTTGCTGATTTGCTTCTTTGTTTTTTATCTCTTCCTCATGGAATATTTTGCTGAGAATGTTCTGTAATGCTGGCTTTCTTTTTGTAAATTCTTTTAGCTTTTGTTTATCATGGAATGATCTTATTTCATCGTCAAATTTGAAGGTAAGTTTTGCTGGGTATAAGATTCTTGGTTGGCATCCATTTTCTTTCAGAGCTTGAAAAATGTTGTTCCAGGCCCTTCTAGCTTTTAGGGTCTGGATTGAAAAATCTGCTGATATCCGTATTGGCTTCCCCCTGAATGTAATTTGGTTCTTTTCTCTCACAGCCTTTAAAATTCTGTCTTTATTTTGTATGTTAGGTATTTTCATTATAATGTGCCTTGGTGTGGGTCTGTTGTAATTTTGTGTATTTGGAGTCCTATAAGCCTCTTGGACTTGATTTTCCATTTCATTCTTCAGATTTGGGAAATTTTCTGATATTATTTCTTCAAATAGATTGTTCATTCCTTTGGTTTGTTTCTCTAAGCCTTCCTCAATCCCAATAATTCTCAAATTTGGCCTTTTCATGATATCCCATAGTTCTTGGAGATTCTGTTCATGATTTCTCACCATCTTCTCTGTTTGTTCAACTTTGTTTTCGAGGTTAAATATTTTGTCTTCAATATCTGAAGTTCTGTCTTCCAGCTGTTCTATCCTATTGGTTATGCTTTCTATGGAGTTCTTAATTTGGTTTATTGTTTCCTTCATTTCAAGGATTTCTGTTTGGTTTTTTTTCAATATCTCTAACTCTTTATTGAAATGATCTTTTGCTTCCTGAATTTGCTCTGTTAACTGTCGATTGGTGAGATCGTTCAATGCCTGCATTTGCTCTTTCATCTCATCGTTTGCTTCCCTAATCATTTTAATTATGTACATTCTGAACTCCCTTTCTGTCATTTCTTCTGCCATGCTGTCGTTGGATTTTATTGATGTAACATCTAGATTTGTTTGGGGCATTTTCTTCCCTTGTTTTCTCATATTGTTCAGGGATCAGTGGGTCATTAAGATGTTGCAGATTTCCTCTATCAACTTATAATGTCCCTGAAGATTGCTAGTATATCCCCTCTTATCCTTCAGTAGCCTGAAGTCTTGGAGGAGGTTGATAATGCAGAGCTCCACGAAGAAGCTGCCTCTCTAGGTGTGGTAACCCTCAGGTGGCGTATATTCCCTGCTAGTGGGCAGAGGTGCCTCCACTTGTTGACCAATGGTCATCCAATGGGGAACTAGACTGCGGGCTGAGGCAAGGCCTGTTTGTGCCTATGTCTCTGGCTTTACCGTCCCTGTGGGAAAACCTCCCCCGGCCGGGAAGAGTCACTCGGTGGGGACGTCTCGCTGGTCAGTTGCCCTCCTAGAGGTTCCCCTCAATCTACAACTACCACCTGGGCTGGGCTGTCTTCCTCTGCAACGATCCCAGGGCCCAGACCTTCGTCCTGGGCCTGGGAGCCTCACCCTTCACAGATGAGTCTCCTTAGGCTGCCTCTCCCAGAGAATCTGCCCACCGCCCTGGAAACTTCGCTCCGCCCCTAGGCGTGTCTCTGTGTGGCTCTTCCAGCAAGAAGCCACCTAGCTCCTGGGACCCTGCTCTGCACCAATCGCCTGGCTATGCAGCCCCTCCCCTGAGCCACCACCTGGAGCCCCGTACAATAGCTCCGAGACCCAGAGACCCGCCACACACCTCCTCCTCCAGACAGCTGCCCGGTTTCCAACGCAGTCACTAGGAGTCCAAACAACTCACTTCAGGTCTCCTCCTCCCGCCAACCACCCGTAGCCCTAGGCAGTCACTCCAAGTCCAAGTGACCCGCCCTGTTCCTCCTCCTCCTCCTTGGGGTAGCCCCCCGGGTGTTCAGGAGCGGTGGCTCCGAGACCAGGTGACTCACCACGCTCCTCCTCCAGGCAGGCCACCGGTGTTCAGGAGCGGTCGCTTTTAGTCCAATCAACTCACCACTCGCCTCCTCCTCTGGCAACCGCCTGTGGTTCTGATGCAGTCACTCCCAGACTAAGCGTCCCACTGCTCTCCTCCTCCAGGCAGGCCACCAGTGTTCTGGAGCAGCTGCTCCGAGTTCAAACAGCTCATCACACAGCTCCTCCTCCGGCAACCGCCCACGGCTCTGATGCAGTCACTCCCAGGTCAAGCAACACGCCGAGCTCCTCCTCCTCCTCCGGGCAACCTCCTGGCGCTCAGGAGCGCTCGCTCTGAGTTCAAACAGCTCACCACGCAGCTCCTCCTCTGGCAACCGCCTGTGGTTCTGATGCAGTCACTCCCAGACCAAGCATCCCGCCGTGCTCCTCCTCTTCCTCCGGGCAGTCCCCCGGTGTTCAGAAGCGGTTGTTCTGGGTCCAAACAGCTC
This sequence comes from Sciurus carolinensis, assembly GCF_902686445.1. Classification (NCBI taxonomy): domain Eukaryota; kingdom Metazoa; phylum Chordata; class Mammalia; order Rodentia; family Sciuridae; genus Sciurus; species Sciurus carolinensis. The sequence goes on from NC_062220.1 coordinate 104,047,943, forward strand.
ACCATGCAGCTCCTCCCCAGGCAGCCGCCCGGAGCCCCAGCGGCTGCTCGAGTCCAAGCGCTATGCTGAGCCGCCTCCTCTACGATGATCCCGGTTGTCCGTGTTTACCGCTCCAGCGGGGGGAGGGGCGTCTCGCCGAGCAACTCCACTTCACAAATTCCCTGCGTTCCGGGGCTACCGCCCCATCCGGGACGCCTCCCCAACAGGAGAGACTCACCCGGCAGCTTTGAGTTGGTCCCAAGTCTCTCACTATCTCCTCTTTTGAATCTTGCGTCCTGGAGCAGCGTGAAATGCAGCCGCCCTCTAGTCCGCCATCTTGGCCCGCCAAAAAACTCTGCCTCTGACTCTTAATGCCTTTGCAAACTTCACCAAATACCTCTCCAGGACCTTGACAGTTAAGTTACTAAAATACATACACAAGGGACATTACATCAAATATACCTTACACAAAAGTAACCCCAGGATGTAGATATTGCTACAAGGCAGAACAGAGTATCTTGGAGAAAATTTGAAAATGGTAATTGTCATTTTCTGACCCAGAAGGACTCACAACTGTCCACTGATCTTTCCTAACAAAGGACATGGTTTAGGATGAATCGTCAACTAGGATCAAGGAGATGGACTGTGTGGAAGAAGTAATAGTGCAAAGTATCACATAAATGTGAGAAGGTATCAGAAAAGCAGATGTGTGGAACAAGTTCCCTCTCTTCCCCTCTCTGCCTAGTTGAGACATATCACAGCGGTGAGTTTGAAACATTGCAGCCACAATCTGACATGGGCTGTTCTCAGAACAAGGAGTCTAACCACAGTGCTTCACCAACATAAAGGGAGACTGTGCCTCCAATTGACTGTCCACCTGGGCCAGGTCAGAGTAGGATTTGCAAAGGATTTGGTGATTGAAAAGTGAGCGCAAGTTCACCAGGAAGGGAAGAGGGCATTTCCACTGAGAAAGAAACCTGCAGGCAGCATACAATGACCTCTGAAGGCTGTTGGCATGACTTGTCCTCAGGATTTGTTTTTGAGAAGAGATGACAAATTTGAATGGAAAAAGGAAATTAAGAGCAGGTCTTGAAGAGCAAAGACATTTGAACATTCTCTTTTATCCTGGAGTCATTAAAGCATAATCACATTTTCATGCTAGATAGATGATCCAGATGGCATGATTCAGAGGCACTTGTACACCACCTCCCCCTGGAGTTACGTGGCCATGCAGCACCATCATTTCTTTCCTGAAATTATCTTGCACTTGGTGACCCTGCTCCTCCCTGGCTTACCCTATGAATGATTCTCAACACACAGCTGGACTGAGCTAATAAAACATAAAGCAGTTCTTTTCCTTTGGCACATCACTGAAGATCCTGGTGTTACCATGGGCTGCTGCCCTGCCTAGTGTTACTGATATTGTAAAAACAATCTGTACCCAAGATCTCCTTTCTGCCAGTGTGTCCCTGATGCCAAAATTCGCATCTCTAACCTTGGGAGGAAAAAGGCAAACATGGATGAGTTTCCACTCTGTGATCACATGGTGTCTGATGAATATGAGTAGCTATCCTCTAAAGCCTTGGAGACTGCTAATGAGTACATGGTAAAAAGTAGAGGCAAACACAACTTTCATATCTGAGTGCAGCTCCATCTTTTCCATGTCATCTGTATCAGCAAGATGTTCTGTGCTGGGGCTGACAGGCTCCAGACAGGTATGCAGGGTGCCTCTGGGGAACACCCAGGGCACAGTGACCAAGGGTTCACATTGGTCAGGTCATCATGTCCATTCCCACCAAGCTGCAGAATAAGGAACATGTGATTGAGGTCCTACACAAGGCCAAGTTCAAGTTTCCTGCTGCCAGAAGATCCACATCTTTAAAAAAGTGGGGCTTTACTAAGTTTAATGCTGATGAATTTGAAAACATAGTGACTGAGAAGCCACTCATTCCTGATGGCTATGGGGTCAAATATATCTCCAATTGTGGTCCCCTGGACAAGTGACAGCCCTGGACTCATGAGTGCTTCCACTGTGCTGTCACTTTCTTAACCTCTCACACACCAATGAATCCTGTATTGTATCAAAAAACAAACAAACAAACAAACATAAAGCAGAACTCCTCCCAAACTTGTCATTGAACACCATCCACTTAAAGGAAAAATTTGAATCCCTAAAATGACTAAAACAAGGGAGGTTTTTCTGAGCTCTAGAATTTTCTATTTTCCCTGCTCTGGTATCTCTCATGCTCTCTATTGCTCAGCTAGGTAAGGAGTAACTCTAGCTAGCCCTTTGGATTGTCCATCTCATTTCTAAACTTGGTTTTCTCTGTGCTTTTCTATTTTATTGACATAGCATCATTCCAATCTGAATAGCATAGCATGCCATGAATTGTGTCTACTGGCCATTGTTTACATATATATATAATAGATAAACAATGCATATATATATATATATATATATATATATATGTCAGAAAAAAAGATTTTTCTGCCAAAAAGATTTGAAAAATCAGAGCTATGGAGAAGGGCAATCACTTTAATCTAGTGCTGATTTGGCTCCTTTATTGAGGAATGACAAGAAGAGAAATATATATATCTGTGTGCAGACACACAAATGGATGTCCATGTGGTCTCTTGAGTTCAGTGCTGCACATGGAGCACATTCTAGATGGATGAACAGAGCCACACAGGGAGAGGTGTGCAGGTGGGGGCTGCTCCATGGTACAAAAGAGGTGGAGCAACATGAAAGAGTTCTGCAAGCCATAACCAGTTCAAGGGGGAAAAAACCCTCAATTCCAAAGTGATTGAACATGTGAATTATTTGTTTTGAACCCGTAACTGACCAAAGTTACGACCATGGAGATGGTGTGTGGGTGGGAAGAGAAAAAAGAGCAATGAAGCAAAACCAAAACAAAACATAGAATAGGGGGAACTGCCAATAACTGAACTTTTCTGTAGCCATAACATTTAACGAATTAAAAATTATATTAGAAATCTCAATGCACCACACTTGAGGACCTAACTGATTTGTGGCTGACTTGCTCATGGAGTTCCCATGTATGTGGATCCCCTTCTAATCTTAAATGACCCCCTCAGAAATCATGTGCTCCTCAGTTAAGTGATTTGGTGTTGACGCAAATGAGAAAGCATGAGAGACTGAGTGTGCACACTCAGTCCTTCGTGCACATCATGCTGAGCTTGTCTTTTGTCGTCTGTCTTCAGTTTTGTCTGCTTTGTTGGAAAAAAGAAATGAATTCCCCTTTGGCTTTGATCTAATGGATGTAGTAGGTTGGTCATTTCTCTTCCTGTCATTCCTCAATAAAGGAGCCAAATCGGCACTAGATTAAAGTGCTTGCCCTTCTCCATAGCTCTGGTTTTTCAAATCTTTTTGGCAGAAAATCTTTTTTCCGATGCTAAAAAGTAGCCAAAATGTCCTCATGTGTCATTCAGGGAACTTGATGGAGGGCAAATACCATGCCAAACTGACATTATTTCATTATGCTGTACCTCAATGCCCACTTTGTTAAACATCCGTTAAAATTTCACACCTGAAGTTTTTGGCATCATGCAAATTTCCTGGAAAAACAAGCAGATGAAATTTTGCAGCAAATAGCTCTTGAATTGAGAATCCACATGTTTAACTGCCTGAGGTGTTCAGTCTCCTAAATGGGAACAACAAAATGAAAATTCATTTTAATCAAATTCTAAACAAAGAAAGAAAAAATTGATTAATTTCATTCATGTAATTAAATAGTTCTTTGGAAGTCATTCAGTTGGTGTGAAGTGATTCTTTAAAACAGCAAACAAGAAGGGACCCATGGAAACTCATTAGGCCAATTATTTGGGCTTTGATTGTTTCTTTTCAAGACACTTTGAGAATCACATTGTACTTTACCTATATCTTAGGAGGGAAAACTTCCCTGGCATGCAATATTATGAGAGTGTGTTTTTCTGGCTCTTCTCATACTGTGGAAGTCCCCTATCAGAGCCTCACTGTCATTCCTTCCCTCCCTATGAATCTGTTCCCTGGGACTCAGGACTCTTGGGGTTGACAGCCTCTGCTCCTACCCCACCATCTCATTTGCATCTGTACTTGTCCTAACCCACACAGAACACAAGTTGTCTTTGCCTTTCAAAGTTACCATCTCCCTTCACCGTACAATCTCAAGCATCACAGTGACAAATTTAAACATACTGTTTTGTCAGCTATTTTGCTACTGTGACTAAATGACCCAACCAGCACACCTGTAAAGGAGGAAAGGTTTGTTTGAGGGCTCACGGTTTCAGAGGTCTTAGTCCACAGAAGAAAGTCTCCATTCCTCAGGGCTCAAGGTAAGGCTGAACATCATGACAGGAGAGGGTGGTGGAGGGAAGCAGTTTATATCATGGTGATCAGGAAGTAGAGAAAGAGAGAAACTCTACTTGTCAGATACAAATATATATACCTCAAAGCCAAGCCCCAATTCCCACCTCCTCCAGTCATACCCTACCTGCTTCCAGTCAACCACTCAGTTAATCCCATCAGAGATTAATTCACTGATCAGATTAAGACTCTCAAAACCCAATCATTTCTTCTCTGAACCTTCTTACATAGTCTCACACATGAGATTTTGGAGTACACCTCACCTCCAAATGATAACAACAGGTAATAAAAATAGAAGTTCTTTCTGCACTGCATCCTGCTCTTCTGATCCAGGGGAGTTGAGCTCACCTGAAATGAATAGGCTGTCATTGCAGAGATGATAAATTTGAGTCTCAGCATGTGCTAGTACAGTGTACTAACAACACTGGAAGTTGTATCCCAACAGTATTTGGGCTGATAAAGTTCAAATTTTCTTCTTTTGAATGTTGGCAAATCAATTAATTATGGTTATTTTCAAATATACATTTCTGTGAATTTGAATAAAGATGTGGCAAAGCAAATTCACCAATATGGAGCAGATCCTTTCATAAGGAAAGTCTCATCTAGCTCCTAAATTCCATCTTAGACTTCTCTGGAATCTGGATCTAAAGATCTAATGATATGGATCTTTTCCCAAAAATGTCCTTATTTCCAAATGCCCAATTAAGTTTTTTGAAAAGCACCAGTAAGAATTCATTAGTAGGGAATAGCATCATCACCTTAGCAGAAGATGGAGAATGACAACCTTTGCCTTTCCTCCTACCACAACTGCCCCACACTCTACTGCACCTGCTGTGGGTATACCTGTTCAATTCCATATCCTCACATCAGTGAGATCAGGGACTACACCTTACAGGTGGCTTCTGGGAAGGGAGTGTAGAAGAACATGTGTGAACATAAACCCCGAGTCATGATCCATTTGCAATCTGAGTGTCTGCAGGAGCTTGTAGAACTGACCACTTTCTTTTCCTGGGCACCTTCTCACTAGAGCACCCCAGGGTCTGGGCTGTGCTCTTCACTCTTGTCCTTGTCTGAAGCTCTAGGGCTCATTTGGTACCTCTTCTGATGTCTTGACTTTACTCCTGTGGAGAAAATTCCCAAACTTTTATCTCCAATTCAGACTTCCCTTGAAATCTACTCGTGTGTCCCACCATCCCCTCAACAACTCTGATGGGATATCTAACCTATGTTTCACACTCTGCAAATCCCTGACTTGCCCATACCTGTGGCAGTCACAGTCCACTCTTGCTTAGAAGCTTGAAAGTTTTCAGGAGCTTGGGCAAATCCTAGAAATCATTCTTGTTTCCATTTTATTCTCTATATCCCACACCCAAATTTTAAGGAAATCACTTTGGCTCTACCTTTAGAACATACTCAGAATCCAACCCATCACCATCATCCCCACAACCTATGTGTTGATCAAAGTCACCATCCTTTTATGCCTACTTTCCTATCCTAACTAGTCTTCTAATATTGTCTCCTCACTATATTTCAGTCTCAAGAAAATATCCATACTGAATGTGTGACACTTTTAATTCATGCTGTGTCTCTCAGAGGTCAGAAACTTGCAATGACTTCTTTTACCCCACCCCCTTGAATATAAACTAATGTCCTTAGGGAACCTTCCAGCCTGGGCTTCCTCAGACTGCTCTGAGTTTACCTCTGATTGCCCTCATCCTTGATGGTCCCAGCAGGATCTCTTGGCTTGGTAGATGCTCAGTGAACATGCTGGGACTTCATGCTAACAGCTGCTGTGGGAAATATCCTTTCCCCACATATCTACATGTCCAGTTTCTTGGCTTGCTCAAGTCTTTGCCTACTGCCTTCTGCTACCCTAGCCCCATAGGTGGTCCTTCCCTGTGCAGATCTACTTTATCTGGTTAACATGACCTTTGTCACCATTTCACACAGTAGATCACATGCTTATCATCATGCTAGAGGTTGCTTTTGTCCTTCTTTGTAGGTTCCAGAAGAGCTGGAATGCCTCTGCTCTGCCCACTATTTCATCCTGACAGCTCTTGAGTGGTGCCTTGTATGTGATAGCTATCTAATAAATATTTATTGACTGAGGGAACTAGAATGACTTACCCACAGTGTTTCACTTCTGGCATTGCCTTAGGATTGACTCAGTCAACAGAACCACCCCCTCTGTCTCATTTTGTGAGGTTTGGGTTTAAATGGTCTACCCACCTTGTGCTAGGAAAGAGCCGAGTCTCAATCTTGTGCTGAGGTTGTCTCCGGGCCAAGAGTCCTTGGTAGCTCTGGTGCAGCCACACAGATGTCTTTAGAACCGACTGGCATCCAAGTAATACCAGTTGCAACAAACCTTTGGGTTCTGCTCCTAAGTTCCTCATCACTCTAAGGATGAAAGGACCCTCAGCATGGACTTCATATTTTTTTCATATTTCTTATTTCCTCAAATCTTCTTCTCTAAGGAGTCTCTGAGGGGCTGTGGGAAGTTCTAGCCTGACACATCATATCATTACTGGCAGGCAAGAAGGTGGAGATACCTTCCAGGTGGTCACCTGAGCCTGCAGGTCAGGTTTTTGTTTTTAACTTGGCAGAAGATGAGGCCATCAGCTCTCGTTCTTCAAGCAACAGGACACCAGTGGACACACACTAGCTTATACCTAAGGAATGTCCTCTACTCTTCTGGGGTCAGAAAAGATGTTTTAGAAAGACTCTGAGGCAGCAGCCAAGCCTCATCATTTAGGACATAAGTTTGTACACAGGGACCTACAGAGGGAAGGAATTGTGTTCAAACTTTATAGATGTACCTTTTAAAAAAGATAAGAACCTTGATTTTAGTAATATAAATCCTTTTTGTGTTTTCCTGCAGAACTATTACCAGGTAACAGGCCCAGAGACTTCAGAGACACCTTCTATTGGAGGCAAATCTCCAAACCCTGTTGATTATACAGACAAAAAATACAGCTTTCATGATGGGCAATACCTAATTCCAGAAAACACATCACCTCAATCCCGACAAAGTATCTGGGATTATAAAATCTTCTAAAAAACCTTTTTTAAAATAATTAATCACTTGGGAAAGGATGGACATGACCTTGCCACTGATTTTTTCTAAGAAGATTTCCTGACATCCCCAAGTCACTGATATGTTGGGAAAATACTAGAGGTTTCAATTATTAACTTGTTCAGTTGGTCTTCCCCATCACAGCTATCCTATTTGCAAGTACATCTGCTTAATTCAATTCACAATAGCTGAACTATGGAACCAGCTTAGGTGGCCTTAAACAGATTAATGAATAAAGAAAATGTGGTACAAATACACCATGGAATATTACGCAGCCATAAAGAGAAATGAAATTGTGGCATTTGATGGTAAATGGATGGAACTGGAGAATATCATGCTAAGTGAAATAAGCTAATCCCCCAAAATCCAAAGGCTAAATGTGATTTCTGATATGCAGATGCTAACTCACAATGAGGGGTTTGGGTAGGAAAGAATAGATGTACTTTGGATTAGACAAAAGGTAATGAAGGGAAGGGAGGGGGAATGGGAATAGGAAAGACAGTAGAATGAATTGGACATAACTTTCCTCTGTTCGTATATGAATACATGACCAGTATAATTCTATATCATGTATAATCAGAAGAATGGGAAGTTGTACTCCATGTATGCATAATATGTCAAAGTACACTTTATTGCCATGTATAACTAAAAAGAACAAATTTTAAAAAGTACATCTGCTCACTAAAATTTATTTGTAACCTCAGCATCAACACTTGGGTCATGGACAGAGCAGAGAAAAATCTGGGTCACCCAACATCACATGTTCCCAGCTGAGGGGAGCAAGGTGATGCTCTGCCTTCTGGTTCCAACTCTCATATCATAAATAAGTGTTTTTACAGTGTGTTTGGTGCCATTTTTTTTTTTTTTTTTGCATTTTTGTTCTTTTTATTTTGGACTTTGTTGTTTAAATGGTTCCTGAGTGTAGAGCTGAAGTGCTGTTTCATGTTCCTAAGAAGTCTTGGATAAGTATAGGAAGTTGGATAAGCTTCATTCAGGTATGAGTTATGGCCCCGTTGCCTGTGAGTATCATGTTACTGAATCAACACTGTATATTAAAGTTCCCTTTAAATAAAAACACACTTAAAACAATGTTATGAATTGATTAGTTCATGAAAATGTTGTGACTGGAGGCTGTCAGGATCCGGTCTGTCTGCATTTCCCCTAGGAGTAGTGGTCTAGTATTTGCCTATCCAGTGTTCATAGACTTATAGAATAATACGATGAATTATAAATGGCAATTCTCTCTCTCTCTCTCTCTGTTTGTATAAAATTCAATATTTACCAGATGCTTTATAGATATTTCCCTCTTAAATAAATACATAGATGGTATTTAACTATTTTTTGTCACTATTAGTGTCTGAAAATCTCAGGAGCTTGTCTGAGGTCACCCTTCTACCTGTGACAACACAGGGACCACAAAATGGAAGAAAATACCAAGACCAGGGCATGAGAAAGTGGTAGTGTATATGTTTGCAAGTGGGGGTTCTGTTAGAGGAATTTGAGAAGACTAGGTCTGTGTGTTTCATGATTTCCTAGCTCCTGTACCTCACCTGCATAGCAATGGCTATAACCTCACTTCTTCGTTCAATGACAGTTCTCCACACAGTAAGAATGCCAAGAGCTACAATGTGTCATTTGTACATTCTCAGTTGTACCAAGGTCAGCACAGCAGTGTTTACAGTGAACATCTGCTGTGCAACTGAATGCAATGTGTGTACATGAGGTTGCTCTGAATGAAAGGGAAGGCTCCTGCTGGTTCCATCCCTCTTCGTGCCCAGGCTTCCAGCCTGCCCTACCTCCATAACACTCAGAACTAAACTTAAAAATTCTGCCCTGGGTGCTAATTTGGGACTTTTTCTAGTTGCAGGAAACCAAACCACCTCTCTTAGAGGTCTGTTCAAAGATTGAATGGTTTTCAATCTTGAATGAAACATGCTCCTAATAGACCTATACAAACTGGAAAATGAGTCAGAACCGCCAGTGCATCCCTCTGGCACACCCAGTCTGTCCTCACACTGGCAAACGTGAACATTTATGTCCACACAAGGCCTGAGTATTGACTGTAACTCCTCCACCACACAGTGCAGTTTCTATCCTGGCTCTAGTGTTAGGAACCTTGGGAAAGTTAACTTGACTTTCTGGGACTTGATTCCCCTGTCTGATAGTTTCAGATATAATGATAGTAAGTATTTCCTTATATATTCATGGAAACTAAGTAAATCAAGACATGAGATGTACCTAGAACGTGCCCATTAGTCACTATTCTGAGTAAGGTCTGGTTTTGTTTATGGGGTGTCAACTTCTTCAAGTTCAAGATGAGATGCAATATTTATGCTTCCTGACATAGTAAATAAGTCTCTACCAAGAAGGTCTTAACTTTTGGAGATGAGACTGGGCTACAGTCCTACAAGTGAAAAAGGAGAAAGAAAACACTCTATTTTGCTTTTTTTTCTGGCTCTGAGAAGTTCAAGGTAATATTGATTATCTTCTTCCAAGTAAAATCCCCAGCTAAGAAAAAATCCATTTAGAAAATGTGTTTTTAATATTATGTCAATGTGATTTAATGTGACACTGAATCATGTGACCTTCCAAAATCCAAGACCAAAGGGAAATATTTAGAGGCACTCTTTTTAACTGACTAAAGATTATAACTATTTAAAGATTTAAAGGCAAACAGATATTAAGAGAAGGACTAGTAGTTTATTTCATTTTTAATGATTATGCTATTTTTAAATGATCATGAAACTAGTTTTAAACTATTCATTGTTCATACAGATTGATCCATTATGACTATTTTTCTATACATGACCATTCTATGACTCAGTTATGACACTTTAGAAACCCCCTGGCTTATAAACATGTTGGTGAAAGCAGATGTTTGTCTTCCCTTCTCCTACAGGAGGAAATAAATGTTCTCAGTGCTCATTGGAAGTCAGGCACTCTGGTAGGTAGAGTTCATACTTCAATCTTGTCCCTAAATCTCTGTGTATAGTAACACTTCCCAGGACAGTCCTGAGGCCTGTGACCTTAACACTGTATTTACTGTCACCTTTTTGTAAATCTGAGCCATCTCTTCTGACAAAAGTCTTTGTTTATCATGGAGTACCTAGCCTAATATTCAACTGGATGAAGGATTGCTGTCTATGTACCGTGGTCAACAGAAGAAGTGGGGCCATTTGTTTTTCATTGTTTTTCTTAAGTTTCTCATGTTACTTTATCTTTCTCTTATTAAAAATTCACTTAAAGTCATTTAAATCTGTAAGTGAATAAATACTATCCTAAAGGTTATTTAAAAATTTAATTCATTAGCTATTCTAGACATCTGTGGTTGTTGTTTACAAAAAGGGAAAGAAATCATGACTAAGCTTCAGTCATTGTATGCAAAAAGCATCTAAGATACAAGGAATGTTTTAGACCCATAAATCTCTTTGGTTCTTTTATGGCAGGATGAAGTCCACAGGAAATGTGTGAAGCAGGTGCACTGGTAGTTTAAGAGAGCTGGAAGATCTAGTTTTTGGAGAGGCTGGGCTGCAGGATGACTTGGGAGTTAAGGTGGGTGAGTGAGAGTCACACAGAGGGGAGGGGCAGCACCTGAAGCAACAGCATGAACAACATGTGGCAAGAGGAGTTTTCTCAGGCAGTGATGAGTAGGAAGGTTGCATGCATACATGGAGGGAGAGAAATAGAGGAAAGTGATTGTAGATGGAGAATCTGAAAGGCATCTAGAGGCTTCTCTTTACTTGGGTGAGCAACAAGGAGCCCTGAGAGATGCTAGAGCAGGGGAATGGTGAGTCAGAGTCCAGAAACACCTCTCTGGTAAACAAATGTGGAATGAGAAGGGGGAAAATAGAGGGAGTTCTTCCATTGCCAGAAGATGGGTAAGGTTTTCATTACAAATGTGGCAAATGGACAGAGTTTGGCCACTGCGGTACCAGAAATTTCTGATCCTGCGAATTCAACTATTGGCAAGGCAGGGAGCAAGAAGGCACTGCAATGAGTGGCAGGATTTTACAAGGTCCTGTAATTACCCAAATGCACACTATTTTCACCCTTCAAAAATACTCATGACTTAAGGAAGCTTTAGTGTCTCTGCATAAACCTGTTTTCACTCCTGCCCTTACCTAGATGATTAAGAAAATTTATGTGACACAACTCTGCCCTGCCATACAGATACCAGCCTTGCCAAATTTTGGATTTCCACAAGTTCATGATCCTACTCCTTAAAATCCTGCTTCTTAAAATCAACCTCTCTCTCCTTCTCTTTCCCTCTGTGTCTCTCTTTCCATCCCCCTCTCTCTGAACATGGGTTGTTTTTCTGGAGACTCTAGACTGATTTCACTCTGTAGGTCAAAATTGAACAGGTACAGTTCTAGTCTAGAAATTTCTCTCAAGTAGTTAGTTCTACAAGTTGCAAAAGACCCATATATAAGAATACTAATTTCTGTGTTCTCTTCATATTGACAATTTTGACAACAATCCAAATGACCATTTTCTAAGAATCGTTTCATAGTCCTATAATTTAAAAAAATCATGTTGTCTTTAAAATACTATCTCAAATTGTTTTAGTTAATGTTGTTTACAATTATCAGCATTTTTTTCCCTTTCTTTTCTCATTCTTTAGGTTTCTTCCTATGTACAGAAAATGAGGAAATCTATGTGTCAGGTCAGACTTTTCCCTGGGACTGTAAAGATGTTCCCAGCTGTCTTCTAGACAGTTTTATATCCATGCTAACAAATAGAAGAGTTATCTCATTTCCTGCATCTTCACTTCTCATGTATTCCAATTGATCTAGAAACAAAAGAGCAAAATCTAGTAGTCAGTTTTAATTCTTCCAGCGATGCATTGACACACACATACCTTCAACCCATGAAACCAGGTACTGAGCATATCTCCAAAACATTCTTCAAAGCCCTTTTTCCTTCTCTTCCTCTACTGACTCCTCTCTCTCTACTAACTTGGACAAGACACTAACAGTGATTTAGGTGTGGGTGTGTTTCTGGGAATGGAACCCAGGGTCGTGTGTACTGAGCACATACTCCATGACTGAGCTGTGCTCCAGCCCCAGGGGTGCAATCTTAATTTGGTAATCTCTGAACTCCCTGCTTGCAGTCCATTATTCTTCACATTGCAGATTAAGTTATTTTTCTAAGATGGCATTTTGATTATGATATTCTCCTATGTAATTTGGTATTATTATTAATTATTATTTTTAATCCTCCAAGCCTGAACAAACTCCTGTAGCATGAGAGAAGCCCTGAACAAAAGTAACACAGGGCTGAAGGGTACCAGCTACCAGAACAGCAGGTCAACTTATAGTAAGACAATGAGTGACAGCATAGGGTGTCAACTATATCTGCCACAGCAAAGAAGCATAATGTTACGTTGAACAAATAAACAAAGGAAAACTATGATAGACTGAACAATGAGAATATATTTGACTGGTGATAGGGCTCGGATGATATTTCTTTTTTAATACATTTAATATAATCTAGGGTGTGTGTGCCCTAGATTGTGATTTCCAAACTATAATGTATCTGTGTCAATTTCATTGAAATATTGCCAGAATTTAAAACTTGGAACCTAAGTAAATAATTGTACTTAATATTATTTTTACATTTATAATGTGAAATGCAGAAGCATATGCTATAATATGAATCACATTCATTGAATTTGGAGACTACAGAATTGAACAAGATTTTTAAGACCATGCTACTTATATGCCTACTTTCTCTTACCCCAATGATAGAAGCTGATTTTTGGATTCCTCAGTTTGTGTATGAATATAAGTATTGAAAGCTTGTACTTCACATTGTGTTTGCAAAACTTGGTTGTTTAGGAGTTGTCAAAATATATTAAATCTTATTTAGCAACTTTTAGAAACTTATCTTTTGAAATTTGTCAAAATGAAAGTGGTTTTCAATTCTATGTGTCCTCCTTAGGCCTGGGGAAACAGTTAATGTCTTCCGTCTCTAACCCTGTTTAACATCCTTCCTACTTCTTCATTTACAAAGTATTCATGGTGGAGGTCCCACTTTTCCAAACACAACTCCATGTTGTCACTGTCTTACATAAAAACAGTCAGTACTCCAAAACCTAAGCAGGGCTAAGTGTGGGTGTGGCAAGAGTGTGGGGTGTTTCTTTGCCAAGGACTCTGCAGGCAGCTGGTGTGAAGCTAGCAGTCATGGTCCACTTGGCTCATGCCCTTCTTGAGTTCAATTCCAATACTCAAATCTTTGGTTTATCACACATATCAAGCTGCATTTCTTTTGACCTTCTTTGTAAATGTACTTATTACTGTGCTTCATAAGAATTCATGAGAATCTATTCTGTCTGCCTTGGCATGATTCCAGGAACTGGAAAAGCAGAGCAAGATAGCAGAGAGGCTGGGTTTCTGAGGTGCTCACACTCTGATAGAGAGTCCTCATGCACTTGCAGTCATAAATGCATAAAGCACCCAGTAAATGTGTCTTTATAGAGAGAACGTGCAATATGTTCAAGACTTTCACAATGTTACTGATTTAAAGGAGCACTGTGTTTGCAGAGCAGTAGAATTGCATGTGAGCCAAGGGAAGAAAGCATCCCCAAAATTTTGGTTTAAATACTCATAATATGTGTCTTGCTTACAAAGCCAACCTCTGCTCTACCATAATATCTAGAAAGAATTTGCTTACTTTTGGATACTCAGTGATTTAATAAAAATGAATTGGGCAGGATACATTACAGCTCAGTTGTGAAGCATGTGTTTAGCATGTGTAAGGTCCTAGGTTCAATCCCCAGTCCCTAATATTACTAATACTACTACTAATAATAATAATAATACAAATGATTTAATTATAATAAAAGGGCTCATCATTAATGGAAGCAATATGAAAAAGGAAAATGTGAAAGAATTTGCAATGATATTGTTGACTAAAAAGGTAAAATTGTAGAAATATTTTTTAGTTATATAATGTATGGAAGTTCTTTAATGAGCATATATTACTTTAACAAGTCAAAAAATATACTAAAAAAGTAGAATAGTAAATTCAAAGTCAAAAAGTCACTTGTGGTGGATTGGTTACCCTGAAGGGAAGGTAGAAAAATATAAATAATATTATTCCACCTAACATAATAGGTTTTTAATTGTAGTTACCATATTAATTGATGCTCTCAGAAGAGCTTTAAAGATGCTATGGATATGTATTGAAATCATTAAACACTCTTAAGCTAGTAGTAATAATAGTAGTAGTTGTTGTTTTTACTGGTGTACAAAGCAGTTTGTTTGATTTTTACAGATAAGGGACTTTGGGCCAAGTATTATTCTTGATTCTTCATGAAGATGCAGAAATTACCCTGGAATGAGTGTAATAACATGTTCAAATGGAACTTTTGGCTGAAACACACAGATATCAAGTTCCAGAGTTATTGGTTAGACAAGGTTTATAAAATATGTGGCCAAGAACTGGTTAGATAACTCTTCATGAAGAAGCTTGTGGGGCAAAAATGTGTGTGTGTATGTGTGTGTGTGCGTGTGTGCATGTGTGTGTATGTTCTACACCCATGGAGAAAAGTTAAGGAACAAAATTAAGATGTTTATGATCAAATCCCAAGGCACATGTTACGTAAGAAAGAAAACAAGCGGGACCATGAGAATCAACCCTAACTGTATTTATTACACATTCCTGGGTCACCAAAGACTCTCAGTTTGTATATTAGTTGACAAATCAGATGGTGTGGTCACTGTATGGTTTAGTTTCTGTATTTTGATGCTTTGACATCTGGAACTTTGCTGACCTTGGAAAGATTGTTCCTAGCAAATTCCTAGAGATAGCAAAACAGCTTACTGATAGACAGACAAAATAGTCAACCCCGTGCCACATCACAAACACCTCTTCTGTAGGGCTTTCATACTTTGGGCTGCTACTGGCCTCCCCAATCATTCAGGAACAAGAACCAGACAACAGGGGACAAGCCCTGTGCCCCAGAAGCTGAAATGGTTTAGACCAGTCAATCACAAGCTGCTTACTCTGCCTTGTCATTTCTTCCCTCAGAAGACACAACAAAGACTTGTGCCATGTGTCCCCCTTGCTCCCTCTGCCTCCTGATGACCTTGGTGCTTGCTGTTTAGACCTGCATGGAGTGAAATACCCCATCACCATGAAAACTGTAGTGAGCTCTTTTTAATGGTGGTCATATCCTGAACCGTTGACCTTACTTTAATTTTCACTTTATATTAACTCACTGTATTTTAAAGTAAATGGGAAATGGACCATGTGACATTTGAGTCTGAAAGTTGAACTCATGGTGTAACTAATACACTTGGGTCTCTACATTAACTTATGTCTTGGGGGAAGAAAGGAAGGTAGGAAAGGCAGTGATGGTAGTGAAGCACCCCAAAATGCAAGGACCTCCCAAATGCCACATAACAGAAGACAGCATTTCAAAGTTAACACGGTTATTTCAGCAGGCCTGCCCTTGAGGAACACTACATTTTTTTTCAAGTAGTCACCACGTATTTGTATAGGACTCTATTCTGTATTGACCCCTTCTTGTTATTTCAGAAGTGTTCATTTTTATGTCTTGAAAACTAAGTGTCTCACTTCAAGATGGTTTAATTTTCCGTATTTTTTTTTTTTTTTTTTTTTGCCTGCTGTTCACTGTCTGGAACTCCATAGCAATAGCCAACCAGACCTTCACATCTGAATTGTATTTTCAGCCACAGATCCATCTACATGGTCCTATCACTAAGACTGTGATTGCCTACTTGAATACCTTTTCACCATTCCAGTTCGATAACTGGCCCCATTACTGGATAACGCAATACTCAGATCAGGACCTTCTCATGAGAGCATCAGACATTGATGATCTTTCACCTCCCTGAAAACTCTTCCAGCCTTCATCGTGGTGATTGAGTATGTTTTGAGCATATACAAATAGGGCCCAACAAATCCCACTATTAAGTATAGTTATAATCTATGTATGAAAACAAATCTTAAAAATGTAAAAATTGTAATCAAGTCCAATTCTTCTGTTTGTCCTTTGTTGCCTATACTTTTGAGGTCATATCGAAGAAATGTGGCCAAATTAAAATTCATGAAACTTTTCCCCTATGTTTTCTTTTAAGGATTTTATAATTTTTTTAACTGCTTATTTTTGTCTTTGATCTGCTCTGAGTTAGTTTTGTGTATGGTGTGAGCTAATGATTCAGTGTCATTCTTCCACATCATGCCTGTTCTTGAATGACGATAGCATGGCATTAATTTCAGCATTGCATCATCCTCATTTTCCTCATGGGGATGCAGAGTCTTGGAGTAGGAGTGCCCCATCCTTGGACTCTCCACTAGACAGTGATGGTTCAAACACAGTTTTCATTCCATTTTCAACATAGAAGTAGCCCTCATGCACAAAGAAGTTAAGAGCGCTCAGGTCTAAGGTGATTTAATTTGGATTTGTTGTCCTGGTATTATAAGTTGTGTTTGTGTGATAGGATTCTGCCAGTAGTACATGTAACACCCATTGCTTATTGTATATGTCTATGTTTCCTTTCTAGCGTATGTAACCAAACAAGACCATACAAGCAAAATCAACTTGTGGATATTGTCAACAACCTTCAAACCTCACTATCCCTTGATTGCTTGCATAGAGGTCAAATAGAATGGAGAATTTTAGGGAAAATTACTACCCCAGTTATATTCAAGAGGTTGGTATGCTACCTGTTTCACTATTCATAATTGCTCACCTGTGTGGAGCTCTGTATTGTTGGCAAAGCATACACACCCTCAATGCCATTCTCTTGTTTGTGTTCATTATTGAGTGAGGACTATGTACAGTAGGAGCTCCAGGCACCAAGGTGAGTAGGACAGCACTTATGAACTGGGGAATTCACATCCCAGGACCAGGAATTATCTCCTCTGGACATTGACAGCCATGGGCACAGGAATGGAGGATAATCAAAGGAGCTTTACCTAACACACACAAGGGAGAAGCATCACAGAACACTTTGTGGAAAAGGTAGCAGCTCCCCTGAAACCCTAGGAAGATAAGAAGAATGTTTCTTGTGTGGCATGTATGTGGGTTAGGGACCTTATAAAGATTATGTATATAAACTAATGTCATCCTTGCAATGACTCTTTAGAGCAGATTCTCTTAGCATTTAAATTTACCAATAATGATATTGATTCAGGGAAGACATCTAGAAATAAGGTCCACAGTCAGGAAGAATGAAAGAGCCATAGGGGAGTGGGCAGTTTAGACTATTTTCTGGGTGTCAGACAGAACTTGAGCCTGTCTCTAAAATAATAGAAAGTATTTTTTTTTCCCCAGAGATAAAAAGAGCATGAATTAGTTGTACAGGCCTAATGGGGTAACATGCTGATTTTAGGCATTAAGACATTTTACTTAGGTGGGTGCTGTATAGGGCTCAGAAGATGCCTGTGGGGAATGGAACTCTTGAGAAGTATTTTCAAGTATATACTGGGAGGTTAATCACTATGTGCAGTTCCTTGATAAGAAGATTCATATATTTTAAAAAATTCAGAGGAATGAAAGGTCATGATAGAGCATCACTTAAAGGTCTCCACCAGGGGGACCACTTCAGACACATTTTCTTGATGGTTACCTGGAAGAGGGGAGCTCAAGGCAGAGGGTCTTTTGCTACACTTAAGTGGTGACAGGCTGATTCCTGGCTCTACCCACTCTTTTCACATTTTGATCCCTTCACTGGACAAGACACAACATTGGCATTGTATTTGACTCTGAGATCTCTGCGTGTGACCCAGTACCTGGCCAAGTGGTAGATGCTCAGTTACAATGTGTGGAATAAAATAAATATGCCTGTCTGTGATTCCTGGACACTTCCATCAAGGTAAAAATTCAGGAATAAAACAATAAAAAAAGTTAAGCACTGAATATATTTTAATAAAGGTAAAAACCATTAAAAAGGCAAGTAGAAGATGGAACCCAAGATCACAAGACACCAGCAACATTTATTTTCTAATTACCATCACTTCTCTCAAATTGGGTGCATCGTGACCATTCAAGAATCCCAAGTGTGTAGGATGCAATAAAAACAATTTGCCATGAATTACTATTACTGGGATTTGGTGGCAAAGGAACTGCAGCCCAGCCCACTCTCTCATGTTTGTGAGTTGGACAGCCCTTTTCACCATGTAAGGACTCCAGTGTCCTTAATGGAAAACCAGGAAAGCAGTCCTGGACTATCAACAAAGGGACTGTCTGGATAAAATGAGAGATGGTTGCAAACAGGCATTGTTCACTGGAAAGTATCTATACCTTGGAGGGTGAGCTATCTATTTTAAGGAAACCATGACTGATATGCACTACTATGTGATTAAGCTTAACAACGCAAATACTTCTGAACTGGACCTGTCATGTGACTCTCAGAAGTGTTTTTCTTGAACTAGTAGACTGAGATGTAGGGACAATGTTTCCAAGAGCACAGCTAGAGGAACAGGGTGGTGATGGACTAATAATAATAATAAAGTGCACACTCAAAAGGATTGCTGCAGGCCATCCAAAAAGAACATTTTGTTTTCATTTAATTAGTTCTTGTCGCTTCTTCTTCTGTCAAGAAAAAAGCCAGGCAGACATATGTCTTTTGGGATGCCTTCAAACTTCATTCTGCTGTTGGGCATTGTTTGCTAAGAATAAAAATGAACTTTTCAGATGTTACATGTGAAATAAATAAAAGACTGTGTTCTACACTCTTATTCTAATTTCTGCTGAGAATCACTGCAGGCTGCTTACACAGGTCAGGGTGAACTTTCCGATGGAGAAATGTGATGGGCTTTATTCCCAATTTGAAGGATTGGGGGCCAGAAGGGACAGCACTTGGAAGTAAGTCATAGCTTTCTTCAGAGAAAAGGAAATTTGAGGGCCTGAGATACAGCGGTAGGTGTCCAGTAAATGCTTAATGAATCAATTTGTAATAAATTAGTTAAATCATTAGTCCAAACAGGAAGTAATATAATGATCAGATGTAAAATCACTAATTTCTATCTTTCTGCTCCCCTCACCCATTATGTAGCTCAAATAGACAATGATTAAACATTCATCCTATGGTAAGAGTATGCTAACAGGACCAGCAAATGGATCAGATGCTTGTGAGGAGTTTGTAGGCAGATTGGCAGGAGAATGAGATGTGGAAGCAGAGATCATCCCAAGTAAGTACCAAGTGGGGCTGCTTGCCCAACATAGAAACAGCACAGAGGAGGATCATCCTGAATCCTTAGAGTTGAAAAGGCCTCTCAGAGGAGGGACCTGGGAGCTGGTTTGACAGTGTTTTAGTTATACCCAGGATTTGTTTCAATCAAGCATGCTAAGACCTACAGACACAGAAAGGATTGTCTTGTCATGAAGTAAGAGATTTAGCGTTACAGTTCCCTGGAAACAGGAGGGGGTGGCCCAACACACAGGTACACACAAGGAGGCACAGGACAGGCAGAAACTGGGGTAGGGGTGAAGGAAACCTGGAGAGGCCTTGCAAGGGAAGGCATGGGAAGGCAGGTTAAAATGGCTTCCAATTGGTTGGTTTGACATTCAGCAGACTCTGGGGTACTGGGCGGTCCATAATTGTCTGGTACTTGACCCTGGGCTGATTAGGGCTGGGGAATAGTGGTCCAGGGTATCAAAGTCCTTACAGAGGAGGTCATGGAAGAGTGGACTCTGCACTGGTGAGTTTGTGTACAAAAAGCATGCTCATGGGAAGGTGAGAGGTTCCCACCTCTAGGAATTGTGCAACTATGGGTGGGGGACAGGCAGACCTTCTGGGTCAACAGGGTCCCAGTGTCAAAGCATCAAAATAGAGTAAACAAATGAGGGGGGACTACAGAAAGCTAGTCTTTCCTGCAGGGCAGAGGGGAAAGGGATTTGGGGAGCAGGGTGGCAGTATTTGTAAACAATTGCAGATTGTACGTGCTTCATATATTTAGGGCATCATTTAGCTGTTTAGTGGTTGAATTTCTTTAGAAGAAGAATGAGTTATGGTCCAAGGAGGCTGGAGCCTGCAGGCAGGAAAAAAGCAGGAAGGGTGTTGCATTTTCTCCAAGAGAATCTTGAAGCCCTAGCAGGGACCAATAGGGAGTAGAGAGGTGAGGACTTTAGTCAGGTGGGTGTGGGAGAGAAGAGAAGAGGAGAGTCATTTTACTTACTTCCTATAGTTTCATATCAGATTCTATTTTCTCTAGATAGTGGGGCTCAGGAAATATCACATCATAGTTCCAAAAATTGGCCTCTGAGAATTCTTCTCCTGGAAGAAAAGAGTTAAAGATCATAGGTAGGAAAATGCAAAATGATAGTTCATAGACTAGACATCAGAGGACCATGATTTTAATTCTCACCTCTGTCATTAGCCCTCAGAGATAGTTGCTTAACGCTCATGTAAGCCTCAGTCTCCTTATCTGGAGAAGAGGTGATTACAACACATGTTTGTGTTATGGTTTATATGTGAGATATCCACCAAGAGCTCACATGTGAGACAATGTGAGAGGATTTAGAGGGAAAATGATTAGGTTGTGAGAGCCTTAAACTAATCAGTGAATTAATCCCTGATGGGATTAACTGAGTGGTAATTGAAGGCAGGCGGGGCATTAAGGACATGAGTTTGGGTTATATATTTGCATCTGGAGAGAGAAGTTTCTTTACTTACTGATTATCATGTGAGCTACTTCCCTCTGCCACATTCTTCTGCTGTGATGTTCTGCCTCACCTCCAGAATGAGGAATGGAGCCAGTCTTCTATGGACTAAGACTTCTATAACCATGAACCCTCAAATAAACTTTTCTTCCCTAAAATTGTTCTGAACAGATCTTTTAGTCATGGCATCAAATAAGTTGACTAAAACAGTTTGGGAAGGATAAATGGGTTAATTCATGTTTACTTCCTGATATGTTGGCTAGACATTACTGCCCCAAGGAGATCACTCTCTTGTGATTTGAACAGTGCTTGGACTGTCCAGAGCATTTCAAAGCATTCCACTGGATAGCGTGCAACATTCTGTGTACCTGGGTTTCCTAGAAGTCCATGTGGGCCTGAAACTGAGTAAAAATAGAATATGTTTCCCAGAGCAAATGCCACCCAAGATCACCAAGTCACAACTAAATTATATATGCCAGACATTAAGCATTTACTTTGCAAGTGCAAGTTCTGAAAAGCTTTCCCATATAAAAATAAGTCATTGTTTCAAAAAATTCTGAATGAAAGTGTGATATTACCTGTTTAACAATAAGGGGACAGAGGCCAAGAGAAAGTAAATGCTCTTCTTTCCCAAACCTGCTCATCTGTTAGCTCCTACTTGAAGACAGGATTGCAATTTGAAATCTAACACTTTCTCCTCACCTCAAAGTTACTAGGTGAGGCTGAACAACAGGACTGTAATTTGCTTTGCAAATAAGTTGTGGGGTGGTTCTTGGTCTGAGGTTGAAAAGGGCCACTTGCCTAATACCAGTGACTCCTCCTGAGGTGTCCATGGTCATTAGTGCAAAAAGTCTGAGCATTTTCTTCCTGAGAAAATCACCCTAACTTAGATCTACCATCTCCTAAGAAACTTTTAGAAAGTTGTGTTTTAAATAGCATCTGTTAACATCTGTATTTGGGAAATGCTGCTAAGTTGTATTGGTGTATTTGTTCTTCTTCTTCTTTTTTTTTTTTTTTTTTTTTTAAGTTAAATTCAAATGCCTCTGTCATTATTTATTAATTTCATGCATTTCAACAAATGGATTCTCTTTCCATTTTAAGTTTTGTTTTACTGTACAATAAAATGAACACTTATGGGAAAAACTCACTGGATTTAGTCACACAAACTGGCATAGCAAGGATTCCTCATATGAACATTACTCGGGGATTGCAGAACAATTTTATTCAGAACAAAAAAAGGAAGCTTTAAAATTTAAGATTTCACAACAATACCTATAAAAGATAAAAATCTGAAACTTTGAAAAGTTGTATATTTTTAAGATTCTTATTAGATTCAAGGGCAATATCTGCCCCCTTTTTTTTTCAACTCGGAAAGACTGAATTTCCAAATTTAGTTTCTTAGTTTGAATTCTCACATTTAAACACCACTTGGCAAAGTCTGGCCTAAATGGATACAATTCACATCAACATTTTTGATTGATTAATTAACTATATGCAACATAAAATTTCTTTCAAAAGACAGAGACGTAAATGTTAATTTTACTTATTAATTTAAATATTATTATTTAATAATAAGACAGATTTGGAAAAGAAAATAGAATAAACTTGAACATTGAGAGAATCACAGAACATGAATTAGTTTAAAATTATTACCAGATGCTGTCAGCTAATATTTACTTAATGTATTTAGTTCCTCAAAGCACATTTTCAATGTCTCTAAATTCTTGTATCTTAAATCTTTCCACTTTGTGCATTTGGAGGTTATTTTTCTTTGTGATTTTACTTTCTAGTCTCTATTAATTCTCAGTGTCTCCCTTGTTTTATGCAGTCTGCACCCATCACCATATCACATTCCCCTTTGGTTTTGACATTTATTTTGAAGATGACTTCTTTGTATGTCTTGAGCACTGGCCTATGTCTGGCTCTGACCTGTTCCCTGGAGAAACAAAAAGCAAAATCACTTTCCAGGTGGCTTTCCTTTCTGCCTCCAGTATTCACACAGCAAACACTTACTGGGAATCTTTGCACTGAATCCTGTTCTAGGGTCTTGGAACGAATCAATGAGGAAAGAAGTCAAAGATACATCACTCATGGAGTTTGTAATCCAGGTGGGGGGTGGTGCATAAATGAACAAATGAAATAAAGCAGCAAAATAACACACCTTCAATGCTGGCAAAAACCACAGGGGCAGGAGAGGGTTTGCCAGTGTCAATAGCCACAGAAGCATGAGTTGAGGCAAAACTGTGGATACGTGGGAGAAACTCCCAGGCAAGGACATGGCTGGTACACAGGCCAGGGTGTGGACTCAAGAGGACATCTACTCAGATCTGAATTTGGAGGGAAAGCAAGAGCTATATTCTGCAGGACCTTGTGGGCCACTTACACAAGGGATAAGGCATGGTGGCATGGAGTTATGGAGTGTTCTAAGCAGAGGAGACTTGTGATTGGGGTGGGATAAAATTTCCATAAGACTATTCTTGCCTGCTTCATCAGGCATAAACTGTGGGAGGACATAGGAAGGAGGCCATGGTAATAACATAGAAGGAAGGAGTTAGTGGTTGGGGTGAGCCAGAAGCAGTGGATGGTAAGTTCTCATAGTTATCTATTCAGGAGCAGAGTTGATGTCCATGAAGGCATGATATGGGAGAGGGAAGAGGTCTCCAAGGGCTGAATCTGAAAAACTAAAAGAATGGAGGATTCAGTGAGAGAGGAATTAAGGAACAGACATGGTATTTTCTGTCTTTTGACCTCCAATCCTCATATTTCCCCAGGTAGAACACTGCAGGGTGTGGGAAAACCACCTGGAAGAATCCATTCATCTTCCCAGAGCATAGAAAAGCACCTCCAATGTGTATAGAACTATTAGGGAATGCAAGATACATATCCAGAACCAAATCCCTGCTTTCTGATTCCATTACTTTCCATCCTAGGCAATATTCCTGGGGTTGTGGACTCATGGTGAATGGCCTGAGGTCGCACAGACCAGAGGCCTGCACAAACATGTGACTGCAGTGTTGAGACACATGTACAGAATGTTTATAGGCAATATTAGTCGCTTTTCTTGAAACGTCTTTTTTTTTTTTTTTTGTAAATTGTTGCAGAATGTACATGAGACAGGGTATTTCCTAAAGATATTACTTTTAGGGATTGCAAATTAGTAAAACCACTATGAAAATCAGTATGGACATTCCTCAAAAGACTAGGCATGGAATTGCCATATAACCTAGCTGTACTACTACTTACTATTTACTCAAAAAAATTAGATCATCATACTGTGTACCCATGTTTATAGCAACAGAATTCACAGTATCCAAACTATAGAACCAGCCTAGGTGTCCATCAATGTATTAAAGGGTAAAGAAAATAAGGTATACATACACAATGAAGTTTTAATCACCATCAAGAAAAAAATAAAACTATGTCATTTGCAGAAAAACGGAGGGAACTTAAAAACATATGTTAAGTGAAATAAGCTACACCCAGAAGGTCAAGGGTCTTATGCTTTTTCTCATATGTGGAAACTAGAGAGGAAAAAGAAAAGAAAGGTAGAAGAGGGGGAAATCTCATGAAAATGAAAGGGAGATCAGTAGAATAGAGGACAGGAGCCAGGGAGTGGAAGAAAGGAAGGGAGTGAGGAAGTGCTGGGGAGTGTATTGGCCAAATCACATTGTTATATTGTGTGCATGCACAAATGCAAAACAATAAATCTCACCATTATGTTAAATTATAATGCACCAATAAAAAATTCAGAAAAAATTTTACTTTTAGTAGACAAAGTGAGAGGTGTCATTGTTTACATTTTCCATATAAGAAATATGCAAGAATTAATTGAAGCACCCTCTTATTCCCTTCTTCTATGAAACTGTGGTAGTTGCTCTATAGACCAGATTTTTTTAAAAAAAAACTTTATTTTTTAAAACAGTTTTAGATTTAACAGAAATATTGCAAAGGTAATACAGAGAATTCCCATATACTCTGTGCCCAGTTGTCCCCACTATTAATATGGCATGTTTGATGAACTTAGAGGGCCAATACAGACACATTGTTATTGACTAAGGTCCATAATATATTCAAACTTCTTTAGTTTTCCCCTAATGTCATCTTTCTGTCCTAGGATCCCATCTAGGACTCTATTTTACCTGTCCTGAATCCTTAGGTTGCTCTTGTCTATGGCCATGTCTCAGACTTTTTATGTTCTTTTTTTTTGGATACCAGAAATTGAACTCAGGGACACTTAATCACTGAGGCCCATCCACAGTCCTTTTAAAAATATTTTATTTATTTAGAGACAGGGTCTTGCTAAATTGCTTAGGGCCTCACTAAGTTGTTGAGCCTGGCTTTGAACTCATGATCCTCCTGCCTCAGCTTCCGGAGTCACTGGGTTTATAGTCATGGTCACTGCACCTGACTGACTTTTCACGCTCTTAATAACTGTTAACAGTTTTGAGGAGAACTGCCCAGATGTTTTGTATATCCTTTCATTGGAATATTCTCACATTTTCCTTATGAGTGGACTAAGGTTGTGGATTTGGGGAAGGAAGACCACAGAGGTCAAGTGCTGTATTCTGCATGATTAAGCAAACAATTCTTCCCTGTTGATGTTAACCTCCATCATTGGTTGAGAGGGTGTTTCTCCACTGAAAGCCACTTTTCTTCCCCACTTTCAATGCTATTGTCTTTAGAAGGAAGTTACTACATGCAGTCCATGCTTAAATAGAAGCAACAGATTACATGAGTAAAGGAAAAACTAGAAAAATGCATGATTAGATCTAATGTACTACTGCAAACCTTGCTTTTATTCACCAAAAGAAATAGATCCTGTGCTCATTTTGAAATGTTTAATTTAGTACCCAAGAAAGGAGGCAGAACCTGTGGAAAATTCAGGAGATATGGGTGCATAGATACACATGCACACACATTTGCAATGCTGGGGATTGAAATATTATTTTGTGAAAAGTCTTTATTTCTTCTTTGATTCTGAATGATGACTTTACTGGATATAACAGTCATGGTTAGCAATTGTTTTCTTTCAGAGCTTGGATTATCTCATTCCAACCCTTCCTAGATTTTAGAATCTGAGAAGGCAGAAGTGATACTTATTGGTTTACCTCTAAAACTGACTTGACACTTTTCTCTTGCAGTGTTTAATGTTTATTCTTATTCTCTATTCTTGTTCTTATTCTCATTTTGATTATGATGTGTTTTGAAGAGTTTTTTTGTATGTTTGTTTTTTGGTTTTTGGTGCCAAGTATTGAACCCAGGGGGGCTTAACTAGTGAGTCACATCCCCAGCACTTTTTATATTTTATTTAGAGACAGTGTACCAAAGTTGTTGTGGGCCTTTCTAAGTTGTTGAGGTTGTTTTGAACTTCCATCCTTCTGCCTCAGCCTCATAGCCCACTGGGATTATAGGTGTGAGCCATCATGCCCAGATTGAGAGATTCTTTTCTGAGCTTGTCTGTTTATGGTTCTGGATGTCTCCTGTATGTGGACATCCATCTCATTCCAAAGGCTTGAAAAATTTTCTACTGTTGTTTTATTGACAAGATTCTTAATACCATGCCATTAGCCTGCATCTCCATGCCTTCCTCTTAATGTAGTCTCTCAGAGTTCTTATAAATTCTGATCATGTTCTTTTCTTTCTTTTAGTATATACTAGGTGTTCAAGTTTACACTGTCTTCAAAACTTGAAGTTCTGTTTTCTACATAAACTAATCTGTTGTTTCTACCTTCAACAGAATTTTTTATTTGATGTATTGTGTCTCTCAATTCTAGGAATTTGATTTGGTTTCTTTTCAGAGTCTCCATTCATTGAAATTGTCTTTTACTTCCTATATTTGCTCTCTGAAATCATTCCTTAGATCTTTTAGCTCATTAATAATTTCAATAATCATTTTTTGTAGTTTTTCTCTGGAATTTCATCCCATTCCTTACCTGTATGTTCCTTTATGAGGAATTGTCAATTTGGGGGGAAGAATTGTTTCCCTGTTTCCTCGCATTTTTTAGAGGTCTCAAACTTGTGCATCTGTTGAGATGAATTTCACTTCCTCTTTTTTGGTATGCAGTTATTTCATCTATAATAAGTCCTGTGTTGTTGGTATATCTTAGCTTCACATTTTGGCTCAGTATAATCCAAGTATTAATTTCAAACTTTATTGCCTCTCAATTTGCCGTGGCAGAACAGATGTATTAATCTACTCTTGGAGAGCTGCCACAACACTCTGGATTCCTCTGAGCCATCTTCTTGGAATCTCACTGTTTTTGCTGTAGGAACAGAAGCCTAAATATGGCACCTGAGGCCCCCTTAACCATTCCTAGCTGGAGCCTGGTCATTGGTTTGCGTTTTAGTCTATTTTACATATTAAAGTAGTGTTGAAATTTGAGCATGGTTGGCTTGTATGTTGACCAAGGTACACTGTCACTTGGTTGCATTGTGAGTGTAGATCAGCAACAGAGTCTCTGTCCTATGAACTCATAGTGTCCCAGTCACTTCCTAGCACCTCTCAGAAAAATGGGAAACATACAACAACAACAACAGCAGCCAATAATATATAGCATTAAACAAAATGCCTGGTGTCTACCATGATACAACACAAATGACCACAGCAAAATGAATGGCAGGGTCAGCAATCTACAGCAGCAACAACAATAAACAGCTGTGAACAAGATCTAGCAGTAAACAGGAGGTGTCAACTATGCCACCCACACTACTACTCATAACTGCAACTACATAAATGGTGGGGGCAGAAATCACACAAACTAGTTCTAAAAGTAGTAAAATTGCAGTTCATTAAGAAAAAAGGAAATGGGGTAGGAAGACAAAAGGAAGTTTAAAATATTCAAAAAGGGACAGAGGGAAGGAAGAGAGGTAGCAAAGAATGGCTATGAAGAAGGGGAAGTAAAAAGTAACTAAAATAGGCAAACTAAATAGATAAAAAGAGAAAGAGAGGACACGAGAATTTGGATATTAGAGGGGAAAGAAGAAAGAGGAAGAGTAACAAAAGAAAGAGGAATAAAAGTAAAAACAGTCAACAAAAGAATAACCAAAACAAAACAGACAAATAACCCCAATCTGCCAAGACAAAGCAAGGCAAAATGATAAACAGGTTAAAATAATGACAAAAATTTTTTAAAAGTATCAGAACAGCAAAAATATGTGTACAGATATCCTACCCCCAGCACACACACCATATACACACAAAGGGCAAAAGGAAAGAAGTGAAAAAATTCTTAATTAAAAGTGAAGGGATTGTCTTCTGAAGTGGTTAAAGCTGTTGACAAGCATGGATGATCATTTCTTCTTGGGCTGTGTTCCCCTTAGAGTGAGTTCTGGGGGTTGTTAAATCCTTCTTCTTTTTGTGGTAACAGTTCACCGAGCTGCCAGAGTGGCCTGGCATAAAGCTGGTTGAAATAGCTCTCAGCTTCCCTTCTCACCAGTGTGAGTTAGGACAGAATGGGGAGTACTGACACTCGGAGTTTCATTTGGACAAACTAGATTGATGCACATCAGGGCAGAGTCAATGCAGAGTTCTATAGGGGAAGTTCATGTGGTGGCCATTGTTTAGCTTGGATCAGAACTTCAGAACTTTGTTGGTGGTATCTACTCTGGAGAGATTAGATAAAATCTTTGGAGATGAGATCATCTGGGCAGATGCAGACCTCTGCTGGGCATCTGGATCTCAGGGGCCACCTGAGAACTCCACTCTAGGGCTAAATAACTGACCCTCCACAGTTCTTGCACACTCCACCCACCATGAATGGGGTCCTCCCAGGAGCAGATCCTGAGTGCAATGGTGCCCACTCTCCCTGGTTCATCCCATGAGCTGCCAGACGCAGAGAGAGTGAGCTGAACTCCCCTTCATATTCCCAACCTGAATCTCTCTGGGCAAAATCCTCTTTGTGCCAGTTTCAGTTGTGTCCCACAGAGACACTCTAGGTTCCAAGGCAGGTGCTTGGTGGGACAGTCTGGCAGTGCTTTCTATGATCCCCTAGGCTCCTTCAGCAGAAAGTTACAATGTGGCCACTTCAGTTCACAGTGTTTCTCTCCCTTCCCGCCTCCCCTCTAAGGTAAACTGGTGCTGCTGGCATCACCTGCCTGCCTCCAAAGAAATTTTTCTTGTCCTGTATTCAAAGCACCTGACTTTCTGTGTCTCTATGATTCTTACCATTTGATATTAAATTTCAGTTAATTCTATCTGTTACCTACATCTCCTAGAGGTTGTACTACTACTGGCTTGAATCCTAAGCCATAGAGCAGCAGTTGAGAAATGTACCTTTCTATTCCACTATCTTTCTTCCCTAAAATATTCTTTTGAATGTCATCATTTGGGTCACAAATGCTAACATTTACGGTAGTATTGATCAGTCCATATTGCCTTATATCTACAGCAAAATCTACCTAGTATTTGGAAGCATTTGAGTGTTCAATTAGAGAACTAGAGAATTCTAAGATTGTTTCTATTCCAGGAAATCCCATGCTTTCTGACTGATTTCTCCTAATAGATTTGAAAAGTCTTGGCATTCCAGGAACTCTTAGCTAAGAAGATAATGCAAGGGAAGAAGCATTATTGAGGATAAAAAGTTTATAACTTCTCTTGCATAAACAATTTCTGGGAGTTTTAGCAGAAGAAATAGAGGAGGTGGGCATGCTTCTCCTTGGAAGTTCAAGTTTCTAGTTATTGCCTTGACTTCTAAATTAAGTAGCTCTGTGTCTTATAGGTTGTACAAAATCATATACATATGAATGACAGATCTGCAATACACAGAGGGAAGCACTAGATAATAGATGTGGAATTACCTTTGCAAATTTTAAAATGCCATACACTATAAATCATTATTAACTAATACAAGAATTCAGTGACACTTTTTTTTTTTTCCTTTGGAATAATAGAGAAACTCAATTTTAAGTTTGTAATTTACTTCTGTGCTATATGGGACCCCAAAGAACAAGGTACATCCTAAACCCTGTTCTTCCACATAAGAGCTTTGGGACAGTAGAGAATAGTGATTACCCTCTGAGACTCCTCTTTCAGGATGTTCTGTGTCCTTCTGTTCTGTGGCACAGTGGCCTTGTAACCAAGCTCTGTGTGGTCTAATCAGGCAAGGTTCTTCACAGTCATCCCCCTCTACCCTCCAGGCTTAACTGTTACAGGTGATCCTTACTATCTAATTATCAGTTGACTCACACAGAGCTTATAATCAACCAATAGCCAGAGGTCTTTTTCCTATGAATGTCTAAACTCTTCTGAGTCTTTGCTCTTGTAGATTTTGGAGTAGGACTTTCTACCTCTATTACATTTCATTTCATTTCATTTCATTTAAGTTCACTGTGTCATTCATAGGGATGTTAGCTCCTGGGAGGTCTCCCTGTTTATACTGGCCATCCTTTCCACTCTTTGAAGAGGAATTCCTAAAAGAAACACTACTGTAACTAGACCTTTAATGAAGTGTTTACAGATAATTATACCTGATTTCTTATTAACAACAAATAGTGCAATAAGGTGAAATAATTAGTTTCATTTACAATAGAAGAAAGAAACCCATTCATTCTGATGCTCCAAGCTAAGTGGAGTTAAGAACTCACATTATTGTATGTGTGTAATATTTTAAATCAAAACTGCATATTGTATTTCTCTTTTGTTCCAAAAAAATGTTTCACGGAATCCTTGTACTAATTAATGATAACTTATACTGTGTGAAAATTTTAAATTTGCAAAAATATTCCACATCTATTATTTAGAACTTTCTTCCATATATTTGAGATCTTTCATTCATATTAATTTAACTTTGGTACAACCTATAAGACAGAGAACTATTATCTATCACAATTAGAAATAAAGAACACAAAATGGTCCTGGAACAGATTTGCTTACCAGCCTATGGCTACCAGCAGATGATACCTGTGACGTTTGGAACACATGGAAGGATTAGAGCCAGAGAGTTAGAAGTTGCCCAAAGACATTGCCTACCAAGACATCTTAGCAGATGGTAGTACTTAATGTCAATTTTCCTGGATTTTCAGGTTCAAAAGACTAATTTTCTTCATGTACTAGAACAGATCTTCCCCTCTGGGGCAAACTGACCATGACAAAGATCTTCTGGAGGCTGGTGGTTGCCTCTCTCACTCGTTAATAACCTCTCAAAGGTCCATATCCACTTCCCAACCCTCTTCAAAGAATGATTCCATGGCATTCATTTGTGTGTGGAAAGTCTACTCCACATTCTATCCATGTTGCCTTCTCATAGTTCTAAAATATTCCCTCTCATATTTCTATGATTTACCTAGTATAGACCCTTGTCACTGTCACTGTGCTCACAACATAAATTTCCTAAATGAATCCTTTTCTTTAAGTAGTGTTGGTCTGACCCTGTGTTGTCTGACATGCTAGTCACTGGCCACAGGTGGCTACTGAGCACTTGAAATGTGGTGAGAGCAATGGACAAGTTCAGTTTTAATGGTATTTAATTTTAAATATAAAAATATAAATATATATTATAAATATAAATTTAATCTTAAAAATATTGATATTTGATTCAGTTACTAGATGAATTTACTAATTTTTGAAACTTGGGTATACAAATATTTTTGTCAGCTGTACATTTTATAAAATCTACCAAAGAGCTTGAATACTTCTTATATATAAAATACTAAACAGGTTTTAATACACAAAAAGTATATATAATGTCATTAATGACCTCTATATTGATTACTTGTAAAATGACTTGACTTTGAATATTTTATGTTAAGAAAAATAGATTATTATATTTATTTCTATGTTTCTTTTGGTTATTAGGAAATGTTTAAATTGCATATGTGGGTCACATGCTATTTCTGTCTGTTGTCCCTATTTGACCCACCCTCTACTGCTCTAGTGAATGAAATGCTTCTAAGGTTCTGCAGTTCCCCTTGCTGCCCTCAGCCTATGCACAAGGCCCTGGACCTCCCTGCTGCCATTTTCTCTGCCTTACCTAGGCACTGAAACCAGGACTTGGAACTTTACAATTTAAGGCTCCTAGTTCAAGCAGTCCCTCTCCCAACAGTACCTCAAGTATGCTCCACCTTGGGGGACTATTACCCTGACACCTCCTCTCTTGACAAGTCCTTTCCTACTTCCCCTTCACAGCACAACAAAACAAAGTAGCTGATATAACTGTCCTTGCCATTTAAGATTCAGCTCAAGAATCATATTCTCCAAAGTGCAGTGGGTGCCATTGCCTCTTCTTCAATTGGGTGGGTCATTGCCACTGGGTCACTGTCCACAGATCTCAATGACACTCCCACACCACTATCTCAGAAACCCAGGATGCTCCTTCCTAGGGAAATGCAATGGTGAATAAATGAAATAAACATTAAAGCCAGTGCTACTGATTCACCGTGAAAATTAAAAACTCCCAAAGGCTGGAATGAAGGCACAGTGGTATGACTCTTGCTCCTTTTTGTGTTTGGAAAACCAGCAAAGCAAGGCTTGTTGGAATACAAAATCAGAAAGAAACAAAAGTAGGTACTCTGAGAAGCATTTCTGAGAACCTCTAGCTGTGGCATTCTCAGAGGAACAACCACAGTCTCCCAGTCAATTGGTGCCTTGTCTCTGTTGCAGTAATTGCCTTGTTTCTGTGTTCATGGCTGTATCCGATGCCCTGATGCATTCTCTCTCAAGATATGTACTTACCTTCCAACAAATCCAAACAGCCTTATTAGCCTTGAGATAACCTTCTGCCTTTACTATGGAGTTTGTAAACCTACATCTGAGTCATTCCCTGTGGGATTGCAAATTTATATCAACTTCACTTACCCCACATTTGATTTTGTGTGTGGCCACTTGGTAAAGAAACTTCACACACATTCATGAGTCTCATTACCGTCCTTAATATTGAAGAAAGTAGTTTCAAAGTTTAAGGTCCTATTTTCTGAATAGTGTTAGGTTTTAAAAATAAAACTTCGATTTCTTTCTTGCAATTTGTTTGGTAATGACCTCATTGTTGGATGCTCACAATCTGGGCCTGTGTAGCACCCCGAATATTTCATCCACACAGCATTGTCACCAAACATGAAGCGGCAAAGCATTTGACAGGGTGCACATGGATGGAGGCCACTCTTATCAGTGTGAAGGACATTTGCACCCTGTGAGGATAGCATCTGCAGAAGATAAAAACCTGTAATACAATAAATATTAACTTGTTTATATTTTCTACTCTATAATTACCATAGTGACCTCTTGCCTGATAAAAACATCAACAGAGATAGGAAAAGATGGATCTCAGCTGTGTTTTCAACAGAATCAACACAGAAAAACGGGCTCTCAGGGTCACTGAAGTTTAAGCTATTTATATGAGCTTATTATATGCCATTATTGAATTACACAGGCATCTTATACTATTGCAGAATAGAAGAAAAGCAAGGTGCATTGCTTTGATAGATAGTTCTTTAACAATTTAATATTTTGAAGAGTTTTCTATTTGATATTTCTGATGGTAGTTTTCATTTATTTTCTCGGTAATCATTCTGGATGTTTTCAAACTCCTAATAGTTTAAGACCTTAATAGGCTCTGTGATCTTCAACAGGTGATTCAGTCTTCCTGGTTGTCAATTGAATCCTGTTTTTGAGGTTTTAACCACCCCAAAATAACTCCAGTTTTACTTTACAGGTATACTGACATTTCCTATTCTTCCATATCCTCACCAGTTGTATGATTAGCCTTCTTTGTTATATTTGCATCAATAAAGTAATAGTAGTTCTCTGACTTGAGTGTGCATTAGAATGAGCTGGAAAGATTAATAAGCAATCTACTGGGTCCACCTAGGTTCTGATTCACTAGGTTTGGGGTGGGAAATAAAAATTTCCATGTCTAATGAGCACCCAGTTAAGCTGCTGCTGCTGCTGCTAGACCACCTACCACAGTTAGAGAACTCCTGTAATACAGATATTTCCTCAAGGGCACAGGACACTGAACTTCGCAGGTATTTGAACATCTGTCTTCCATCTTCCCATCTTCTAACTGCCATCCAGAATACCTGTCCTGACTACCTCCAATATTGAGGTCAAGGTCATAAATGTGGAGAGTTTTTAAACTATAAAGGGCAGTGATATGCATAAAAGTGAGCATATTATCAGTAGAGTTTGCTTATGTGTTTATCATTCCCAAGGCTTCCTCATCCCTCATTTTCATCTTTTATTCTTCTTTTTTGTAAGTCTTCTCCTTCCATTTGGATATTCCCTTTACTGACTGATGAACAGGACCACTCTCCTTCTTGTCTCCACACATGACTTCCCTTAAAAAAACAAATCACAGCTGGTTGGTGAGAAGATCCGAGCTTGGATTTCACGTCTCTTGATTTATGCTGCAGGCTTACAGAAATTTGTTTACATAAAAAGTTTTAGCCTTGAATATAAGTTACTATCAAGTAAGTTCTTTTTTAATACAAAATCTATATACTTTGAGCTATATACTTTTACCTGTTGATGCATTTTTCCTATTCATGCACATATTTACATAAATTATTTTTTTCCTGATATACCGTTGATTATCTGCTTATGTGGTACACACCAGAGCTTTGTTTTTTGCAATATGAATGGAAAACTTCATATTTAACTTTAATTGTATTTTTGTTCTCTCTTTAATCTCATATCTTTAATGATCTTAACCTGTGAAGCTGGGATCATCTTATCAGATATTTCCCTCACTTTCTTTCACCATTCAGTCACTTTAATTAACAATATGACATTTTCTCTACTTCCTCCAATTATAAAAATTTCAAGCAGGATCTGAGACATTACAGAGCTATCAGAGGTGATAAAAACACCCTTTCTTCACCAGGACCTTCATCATAAAGTTTATATGATCTGGTGTCTCAAAATATGCAAAGAAAAATAATTGTCCTTGCATCCTGCCCATTTTACCTCCAAGATGTTCCAAAAATCTGCTTTTAAAAGCCCATATGAGGAATGATTCAACTTCTGAAATTTTCCCCTGGTCTGCCCTTTGAGAAAGCACACATTTTCCTATCTCACTAATAGTTCATTTGTGCAAGTTACTGGTGATCATTATTACATATAATTTCTGTCTTAAGCCAAATAGCATGATGATTCCATTCTGAATTTTCTCAGGGACTGATGTAAATCTTCCCAGCTCACAGAATACAGCATCCAACATTCCCGTTTTGGAAAATTCCACATGATTAGTGAAAGATGTCCAGTGGTGATTTTACTATATTCTGTTAGCCAATGTAGAAAGAGTAACAGCAATAATAACACTGATTGGGGCCTGCTGTCAAGTTTCTAAAACACTTAGGGGCATTCTTAGTCATCCTTATTCAAAGAACAGTGAGTTGGATATCTTTTCTGGTTTACCCTCAGAGAAGTAACTTGGTCAAAACACCCAGGAAGGAGGAAGCCAAGCCATAAACTGGAGTCTTTCATCCCAGATCCCATTTGAAATGAAGGAAGGAAACCAAGGTTAGTTCATTCTCTTTTTCATATTAGCTCTGAGGAAAGTAAGTGAAAGTAACTTGAGCTTTAGGAACTTGGACACTAATCAGCTTGTTTTTTTTGTTTTTAACTCACAGATGTTTATTATTTATTTTATCATTTTGCCAAACCAAAGTTTCTTTAAAACCAAAATCTATTTCCTAGGTCTATCATAAAAATTAAAATAAAGCAAATAGCATCATTTGATATAAATAATGGATCTGGAATACTTAAGGTTGGAATTCTTGCCAGAATCATAAATCAGTGATAGAAAATAATGGTCTTTTTATTACTTTAAAAATTAAACCAGCATCTTGGCTATTGAAATATTAATAGAAGTGAGTTTGGAAGAGTTGAAATTTATTTCAGATAAACATCTATTCTTTTTAAAATTTTTGTCTAAAACTGTTTTGTGTCCAGAGTGAGGCTCCAATCTGATCAGTCCTGGATTTCCTGTGAAATCTTGTCATCCTGTTTACACTCAGGCTGAATTCTACAAAGAACTTGGATACTTGCAGTCATTCAACACTAAGGCCTTCCTTCTGAGACTCTCAGATTGCTAACTGGGAGGAGAAAAAAGAATGACCCCAGTAACTTTCAAACTCAAATTGTTGTGATACAAATATACATATGTGTGTGAAATAAATATATGTGTGTGTGTGTTTACACACATATATGCATATATACATATGTATAATATAGTTCCTAAAGCTAAAGGTCAAATTTATTACTGTTTTATACATGTGAGTATATCAGTGGCTTTATAAAGTTCTTTGTGAATCAGGTTTACACATAACTTTATATAAAATATTATTACTACATTTATTTTCTGTAAAAATGTTTATCATTTTTTTTCAATTTTATATACTTCTGACCAAGAATAGGATGATTCTTGTTTAATTGTTACTTTACATTTTAGTGTATGTAATACCTTTTCCCAGGTTTTTTAAAATTTATTTTTTATTAGTTCTTTTTAGTTATACATGACAGCAGAGTCAATTTTGACATATTTATACAAACATGGAGTACACCTTATTCTAATTAGGATCCTAGGCTTGTGGATATACATGATGGGGAGATTCATTGTGGTATATTCATATATATAAATATATGTATACATACATATATATATGAAAGTTATATCCTATTCAGTATCCTTCCTTTCCTATTCCCATCCCCCTCCCTTCCCTTCATTCCCTTTTGTCTAATCCACTGAACATCTTTTCTTCCCCTCCTCCCTTGTTGTGTCTTAGCATCCCCATATCAGTGAGAACATCAGCCTTTGGTTTTTTGAGATTGACTTCTTTCACTAAGCATGATAGTCTCCAGTTCCATCCATTAACTAGCAATGTCATAAAGCAATTCTTCTTTATGACTGAGTAATATTCTATTGGGTGTGTGTGTGTGTGTGTGTGTGTGTGTGTGTGTGTGTATGTATATCTCACATATTCTTTATCCATTTATCTGTTGAAGGGCATCTAGTTTGGCTCCATAGCTTAGCTATTGTGACTTGAGCTGCTATAAATATTGATATGGCTATGTCACTGTAGTAGACTGATTTTAAGTCCTTTGGGTATAAACCAAGAAGTGAGATAACTGGATCAAATGGTGGTTCCATTCCAAGTTTTCTAAAGAATCTCCATACTACTTTACAGAGTTATTGTACCAATTTACAGTCCCACATAATGTATGAGTATACCCTTTTCCCACATTCTACCCAATATTTATTGCTACTTGTACTCTTGATAGTTGCCATTTCTGACTGAAATGAGGTGGAATCTGTTTAGTTTTAATTTGCAATTCTCTAATTGCTAGAGACGTTGAACATTTTTTTCAAATATTTGTTGACTGTTTGTATTTCTTCTTCTGGAAATTGTTTAGTTCTTTTGCCCACTTATTGATTGGGTTATTTGCCTGTTGGTTTTAAGCTTTTTGAATTCTTTATCCTGGAGATTATTGCCTTATCTGAGGTGTGGATGGCAAAGATTTTCTCCCATTCTGTAGGCTCTGTCTTCATGTTCTTGATTGTTTCCTTTGCTGTGAAGTAGTTTTTAGTTTGATTCCATCTCATTTATTGCTCCTTGATTTTACTCTTTACTCTTTAGGAGTCTTGTTGAGTAAGTTGGTTCCTAAGTCAACATGGTCAAATATTGGTCCCCCATTTGCTTCTAGTAGGTGCAGGGTTTCTGTTCTAATACCTAGATCTTTGATCCGTTTTGAGTTGGGTTTTTTGAAGGGTGAGAAATAGGGGTTAAATTTCATCCTGCTACCTATGGATTTCCAGTTTTCGCAGCACCATTTGTTGAAGAGCCTATATTTTCTCCAGGGTATGTTTATGACACCTTTGTCTAATATGAGATAATTGTATTTATATGGGTTTGTCTCTATGTCTTTTGTTCTATTGGTCTTCATGCCAGTTTTGGTGCCAATACCACACTGGTTTTTTTTTTGTTTGTTTGTTTTTGTTTTTTAGTATAGCTCTGTAGTATAATATAAGGTCTAGTATTGTGACACCCCTACTTAACTTTTCTCACTAAGGATCACTTTGTCTATTCTGGGCCTCTTATTTTTCCAAAGGAATTTTATGACTACTTTTTAAAAATCTATGAAGAATGTAATTGGAATTTTAATAGGAATTGCAGTAAATCTTTATAGTGCTTTTGGTAGTATGGCCATTTTGATAATTTTAATTCTGCCTATCCAAGAATATAGATGTTTCCATTTTCTAAGGTCTTCTTTAATTTCTTTCTTTTCTGTTCAGTAGTTTTCATTGTAGAGGTCTTTCACTTTTTTGTTAGTTTGAATTCCAGGTTGTGTTTTGTTTTTGTTTTTGTGTTTTTGAGGATAATATGAATGCTTTTACCTAGGCTTTAAAAAAAATATCTGGCCTGGTTATGCTCCCACAAATTATATACAAGCACTCAAAGTTCTCTAACTTAGGAAACAGTTTTAATTTTGCCCATTATATTCACGGGCTAGATTTCTTACTTGTGGAAATCCTCTGATGAAACCAGAGAAGGCCCTTTCTACACAAAGACAGAAGAAGGACATCTCATTTCCTTAAGAAAACTCATGAACCAACTATGACTCTCAATGGCTTTAATATTCCTGATTTCTTCCTTCACTATTTACATTTCTTCTTTTCCTTTAAAACAAACAACAGTTTTGGAAAATTAGAACACACATAGGTTCAATGACAAATTTCAATGAAAAAAAAAAGAGTATCATTCTCAAGAATTAAGACTAGTGATTCACATCAAAGATTCTGAAAATTAGTTAAAGATTAAAATGATTATGAATAGTAGACAAGAAAGCACTGGAATTTCAATATGCAACTAAGATATTTGAAAACATCTCATACAACAATTCAAAATATATGTAATTCAAGTTTTATATTCTAATGTAATAATGTGACCAGTGAGGTTTTTGTTGGTGTTGTCATTTATTGTTATTGCTATGGACTAGAATGTGTGCCCTCACCAACACTGATCTTCTAGGATCATGATCTTAGTTTTCCCACCCTCCAGAACTTGGGAAATCAACATCTGTTGTTGATGAGCCACCCAGCCTGTGGAATTTTGTTATAGCAGTCTGAATGAACTAAGACAATGACTGCAGCAATAATTGGTGTGAAATTTGGACTTGAAATCTTGCTTGACCTTAGTGAAAAGGTAAGATTTTGAGCAAGTCACCTCCCATAGCCTTCAGTTTATTTTTCTGTAAAATGGGATCATCTGTAGAGTTGGCATGACTCTTAGAGATGATAAAATTACAACACAATATCTAGCAATAAATTAACAGCAGCAATTGATAGTCCTATGTCTGATTAAATCCCAGCTCCTTGTCCTCTTTCTGTAAAGTCTTCATTATGTTGTCTGCCTGACAATTCAGCTTCTCTCCTTAATTTTCTTCCAAGTGGGCTGGGGCTGGATTTTTGACACATCCCTGCTGTTTTGCGACTGGAATGTTCTTCCTTATCCCCAATCGTTTGTCTTCAGATTCCTTGCTTTGGGTATGATGTCCAGCAACATCTTTTTGTTGTTGTTGTTGTCGTTGTTTCTACAACACCTTTTTTTTTTTTTGTATACCTCCTTTGCTGGATGCTTTTTATGATGTAATATTTACTGCATTGTGAGCACCTGTTCATTTTCCTACCTTATGATAAAATTGAAAGTGAATATTAATAGCTAGCATACACATGTGCCAGACACAAGTCAATTAACAAATTAATAACTGAATGATAGAATAAACATGAATAGAGTAAGTTCAAAAAGTTGACAAATGGAACTTCCTAGCTAAAGAAAGATTTAACTAATTATTTGTTTTGTTTTGTTTTACCAAAATTACTGAGGCCATGGAAGCTCTTCTTTCTAATTTTCAAGTTATTGGTGCATCTTATGTTTGCCTATAGTAGTTGGCATACATATAATTTCCTCAAAGAGCTTTCAATTTGAATCAATACAGAGCACACTATCTAAGGTTTGCAAAATCTGAATAAACCAGAGAAAATGAGACCCCTGATTTAGACAAAGACATTTGTTACTGTTTTGTATTTTTCAATATATAAAACTTGAACTGGAAACAATTTTATAGGTGATACTTTAAATGCACACAAGTTACATTGAGGAGT
Organism: Sciurus carolinensis; assembly: GCF_902686445.1. Lineage (NCBI taxonomy): Eukaryota > Metazoa > Chordata > Mammalia > Rodentia > Sciuridae > Sciurus > Sciurus carolinensis. The sequence goes on from NC_062220.1 coordinate 104,088,085, forward strand.
TCATAAGAACTGATGGAAAAAAGAGGCTATTTTACCATATATTTACTCTATAACCAACTCATCAGTGTTGTAGAACTCAAATGTGCACCCTACAATGGCATGAGATGTGTAGTAGTTAGGCAGCCTAGGACCTCATTCTAGTCTGAGAATTCACTTAAAAACAAACAGAAACACAAACAACCATTCTTTCACAAAAGTGAGCTTTAAAAACAACTTCTCAGCAGTGGAAGCCTAGCAATGATGCCTAGAGATGGAGTGAGATCAGCAACTATGTTCTTAAAAAGAGACCCCTGGAGCTGCTTAGACTCTGGATTGGATAAAGTTGCAGAAGAAAGGTAGAGCACCCAGGCAGAGAGCTCTTACAGGTTGTACAGGTCCATCTGAGAACTGAGAGGTGATAGAGCTAGGAACACTGAAAATAATTGGAATGAAACAGAAAGAACACCAAAGGAAAAAAAAATCCAAGTTTTTCTGATGAGAGATAAGTGAGCTTATAGAATCATGAGGACATTCCTCCTGACTTTGGAAACTGGTAGGACAATGATGCCTAGAAATTAGAAGGACTATAAAGGAGAATGAACCTTGTGGAGGGCAAGGTAATGAGAACAATTATGGGATAGTGATTCATTTTGCTCATATCCTAAGAGGAGTCAGTCAACTTAGAAGCTCTGACATTGGAGTCAAGCAGAATGAGTTAGAGTCTTTTTTTGGTTACTTGCTCACTGGATGGTTATAGGCAAACTACTTCTCTTTTAGTCCATGTTTCCAATTTTAAAATTGGAGCAGAAGTTCTTATAGTGTTTTGATACTTAAATTAGATTATGCATCCAAAATCCTCATAGCCCCTGACATCCAATGTGTTATATTATATTGATTATGGGGAGACAGTGCCTAAGCGTCAAACCACTAAGAAGGGAGGTGGAGAAAGAGAAACACATAAAGAAGAATATGATGAAGCACAAAAGAAAAAGGGGAGGGAGAAGGAGAAGGAGAAGTGGAGGAGGAAGAAATTATGCATAGAACATGGGCCAGGTTTTTGTCTCTGCTTCTATAAATAAAGGTTGGAGAGAGAGAGAGAGAGAAAGAGAGAGAGAGAGAGAGAGAGAGAGAGAGAGAGAGAGAGAGAGAATATAATAACCATTAATACTAGCAGAAAGGTTAAAAAAAAACTTTGAGGTAGTATGCATACGACACATGTGACATAAAAAGAAGGATAAATAATTGCAATCATCCCTGAAGAAATGAGGCCAGGGTAATTTACCAGTCTTGATGTTGCTTTATTGATTAGTGTAGACTTACAATTATACCTAAAGTCACAGGCAGCGGACATACTGTCTTCTCAGTGATGGATTTGAGTGAGCCTGCATAAATCCTTGCAAATTAGATGCTCATGCACAAATATGCATTAAATGGATAATAATAAAATTACCACAGTGACAAGTCCCTCATGCCCACAGTAATAATTTTTATTAGTGAAAATATTCAGTTGATGAAACCAGAATCCCAAGCAGTTGTTTATCATTTACTTTGAATCAGTTGCAGAAAACTACATTTTACTTTTTTAAATTTGTTCTTATTAGTTATACATGACAGCAGAATGTATTTTGACATAGTATACACATGTGGAGTATAACATCCCATTCTTCTGTTTGTACATGATGTAATTCTGGTTGGAATTACATTGGTTGTGTATTCACATATGCATATTGGAAAGTAATGTTCCATTCATTCTACTATCTTTCCTAATCCCATTACCCCTCCCTTCCCTTCATTCCCCTTCGTCTAAATAGAAGTACTTTGGATTAGAAAACTATTTTTGTAAATAAAATTTTATTGGAGCATAACCAGTCCCATGTTGTCTGAGGTTGTTTTGCACCATAATGGCAGATTTAGGTAGCTGTGACAGAGATTGTCTGGTCCACAAATCCTAAATATTCATTATGCAAATTTTTAGGGAAAAATTTTGTCCATTTCTACTCTAAGTGATCCATCCACTAAATAACAACTGCATTCTTCATGTATAATCCTATTTATGATACATAGGTACTAAATATATATTGGAAACAAAATGATTTAAACTCTATCAAGCATGAATCTGTGAATTCATTTGTAAAAATGTTTTAGTAAGAGGGAATGCTTTTTCTGGGCCATTCCTATAGCATGAAAACAGTTACTGTACCCACTCATTAAAAGACAAATATTGTCAACAATTTTAATTATCATCACCTTTCATAACAGCAGTCATAGAAAAAGTTTAAGGAGTCTAAGGGGTCAGAATTTTTACAAGCTCACTGTCTAATTTGGAGAATGATATTTCTTTCCTTGATTTCAATAGAAAGACAATATAATTTAGTGATTTGTACTCTGCTATATTGAATCACTCTCCAACCATGTCGTGGATATCAAGTTCTTTCTCTCACTGACTTTGTGGATTATTATTTAAGTCCTCTCAATCCCACTTATATATTAAAGGGAAACAAGTTTGTTTACTTGAGGTGGTTGTTGTGAAAAGTGAATAAGACTATATATGCAAAGTTCTTAGCATGTCACATGGAACAGGCATTTATTAAGCTTCTTATCTGATATAGTGATTAAAAATTGAAGAACCTTTTTCATTCTACCTACTATCCAAAATTCTACCTCTTACAAGAAGCATAGAATAAGAGGCAATGACTCTGGAACCCATCTGTAATGTATGGTCTACAGAGCAGGCAGATGTGGTAAAATCACAGTCCATGTTCTAAAACCTAGGAGAAAACTCAGGAGGCTAAATTTGTCCTATGACTTACCTCTTGTCTTTCACCAGCAAGATTTTTAGTTTCAGTTCCGTGCTTAATTTTTTAAAAATGTGAGATAGGAAGAAAGAAAAAATGCATTTCTTTTTAATTTGCTAACACTAATAGTCTCTGAATTCCCATTATTGTTCATTTTGTTGCAGTGTGTTCTAGGTTATTTGTATTTACAGATTCTTACATTTATCTACTCTATTCAACATGGTCACCTTTATAAATTCATAATGATTAGTTCAGATTTCTCCACATTTATATTTTATCAAAGAGGATGCTTCTATACATAAGTTGATTCCTAAATATCTGAGACACACTGGAATAAAGCTGGCAGGGAAGGTATGAGGTGTTAAATTCCATCTGAGAGTATGTGAACTAACCCATGGAGACTATGCCAAGAATGCATCTTTAAAAAAATGGTTTGAGAATGTTTAAGGGGGAACATTTTTTTAATAAGTGTGATATCACTTACAACTGATGTTTTAGTCAGCTTTTGCCCTGCTGTGACTAAATGATCTGACCAGCACAATTATAGAGGAGGAAAGGTTTATTTGAGGGCTCAGGGTTTCAGAGGTCTTAGTCCATAGGAGTCTGGCTCCATTCCTTGGGGCTCCACGTGAGGCAGGATAACAAGGTAGAAGAGCATGGCAGAGGGAAACAGTTCACATCATCAGGAAGCAGAGAGACTCCACTCTCCAGATACAAAACATATACCCCCTAGCCACTCCCCAATTCCAATCTCCTCCAGTCACACCCTACCACTTCAATTAATCCCACCAGAGATTGATTCCCTGATAGGGATAAGACTTTTACAACCCATTTCTCCTCTGAAACTTCTTGCATTGTCTCACATGTGAGCTTTCTGGGGACACCCCACATCCAAACCATAACAACTGATATCACAGTTATAGAGAAAGAATTGTTTATTATTATGTAAGATTTCCATAAAAATAGATGAAGTAAAATGTGCATGTCAAAACATCTCTGGGTTCTTAATATGGTATGCTGAAAAAATGAAAAAAAAAAAAAGAAATACTTTCATTATGAACACCTGGAAACCAGGAATAGAACACTGTAGTCTTCCCTTATGCATGGATGCACTTTCTGTAGTTTTAGTCTACAGTGAACTTCAGTCTAACTATATTAGACAATTCCACAAACAATTTCTAAGATTCAAATTGTGTGCCATTCTGAGTAACATGATAACAATCTCAGAGTCCTTTTCTGTTTCATCAGAAATGTGACTCATCCCTTTGTCCGGTTTATCCACACTGTGTGCATTACCAAATCATTAATTACTTTGTAGCCACCACAGTTATAAGACTCGCCATTATAGTATAGCAGCAGGTATGTTCAAGTAACTCTTATTTTACTTACTAATGGTCCCAATAGCACAAAAAGTAATGATACTGGCAATCTGGATATGCCAAAGAGAAGCCATAAAGTATGTTCTGCAAGAGAAAAGGTGAAAGTTCTCAATTTAAGGGGGAAAAGTATGCCAAGGTTGCTCAAATCAGCAGTAAGAACAAATCTCTCCTTGAAATTATGAAGAGGGAAAAAGAAACGTGTGCTAATTTTGTTGTCATACCTCAAACTGTACAAGTTATGACCATAGTGTGTGATAAATCCTTAGATCTGATGGAAAAGCCATTAAGTTTGAGTATGCATGTATAGAAAAAAACGGTGTATCTACAGTTCATTGCCCTCTGTAGTTTCAGGCATTCAGTGGGGTTATCAGGATACATCTGCCATAGACAAGGTGGGATGCTGTACTCATACTATATACATGCATACCTGGATTTGAGAGAGAGAGAGAGAGAGAGAGAGAGAGAGAGAGAGAGAGAGAGAGAGAGAGAGAGAGAGAGAGAAATCTCCAAAGAAATAAAAAGGAATTAAAGACAAGACTATAAATTTGTTGTTAATATTCTTACAGTGGTTCATCAGAAACAGTGGCAGGGAATATGAAGGAGAAAGTAGGTTTGATTATACAGAAAAGAGAATAGTAACCCTGAACAAGCATTATATGGAATGTCTGTAGTGATAACTCTTACTAAAGCAGAAACTCCCAGAGGCTTTTGCTCATGATTTTGAAAAAATTCAACCATTGGTGCAGGCTTATGGCAAGAAAGTAAAATGTTATGTCTGTTTCCGCACAAAGATATATAAGTTGGCTTTTGGAGTTATCAAAATATTCAGTTTTATGAAATTGTTCTTAATGTTTAGAATTGCAAACAACACATTTATACAATGAAAACTTAAAAACCAATATATATATATATTTATATAAAGATATAGATGAAGTGAAAAGACCTCCCATGTTAATATACCAACTATTTCAATATTGTTTAGATGCAATATTCCCTAATTTGACTTACAGATTTAACTCTACCAAAAGTTTTGATGGCATTTTTTTGGGCAAAACTCACATACTAATTCTGAAATTCATGTGGAAAAAGTAGGGACCCAGAATAACCAAGATTGTCTTGAATAAGAAAAACAAATTTGGGGAATTCACAATTTCTAACTCTAAACTTGCTACTACTAGGCTATCATAATTTAAAAGTTCCAGCACCATTTGCTGAAAAGATTATTCTTCCCCATTCAATTGGCACAGCAAATTTGTTGAAAATTAATGCACCATAAATGTACTCTCCTTATAGCACTGATAGAATTACTAAAAATGTATCAAACACCAAAATGGAATATGTAAAATTGTAAAACTCTTAGAAAAAAATAATAGGAATAAATTTTCATGCCCATGAAATAAACATTGATTTTAAAAATATATAATATAAAAGTACAAGGAAAAGAAATAGATAAATTGGACTTGGAAACTGAAAACTACTTTACTGCAAATGATGCCATTGTTCTAACAGCATTTGGGAGTGGATAGGGATAAAATAGAGAAGAGATAAGAGGAGGTGAGGTAGTGATATCAAGAAAGAACCAGACAAAGAGAAGTCAGCAGATGCACTGACCAAAAACTGTAAATATCTTTCTAAATATGTGTTCATTCTGTGTGATATGAAACAAAACATGATTTATTTTATTTATTATTTTATTATTATTTTAATTTTTATAGATTGTAAGAATCAAGGAACAAAACATGATTTATGCAAAATAAAAAAAATGTAAAGGAATTATCCAACAATTGAGTAGAGAATAAGAGAACACCCTGTCTTATCAGCCCTTCTGATAACAATGGTAATGTACAGATGGTATCAGAGATATTATGACATATAAGGAATTCTAGTGTGACACTCTCACTTTTGAGTTGTCATCTTCAAATAAGATGATTCCCTCTATTCCCTCAAAACAAAACCTGTTCAAATAAATTTGAATTTAGAAAACTTAGGTCCTGAGATTAGTGGTCATTGTGGATGTCTTGGTGAAATCTCTGAATATTGTGATTTTGGTACTTTTATAGATGTGTTTGCTAAGAAAAGAGCTCATGATAGTGAGAGATTCTCAAAGCAGTAGTGGCTGGGTCTTCTGGTTAGGATGACTGAGTCTCAATCTTGGTTCTGCCAAGAATGAACTGATTTCCATCAAGTAAAATTATTTTCTTTTTGAGTTTGAGTTATGTATGTGGCCTAGTGTGTGAGAATAAAGTGAAAATACTGTGTGTAAAGGTAGAATAGTGCAATATTTTGATACACAGTAAGGAATAGTAAGCACAAATCCCTGGACAACCTCAGTCCACCAATAAACTCACAAACATGCCTTTTCAAGAGAGGAGTGCAGCTGAGCTTTCAGTAGATGACATTCAATGAATACCAATGCTCAGAGAACTGGGAGAACAAGTCAGAGAATTTGGGTGAAGGAGAGCACATGACCCAGCCCAGGTGTTCGTCTCTCTGATGTCCAGATGCTTTGAAATATAGGTGTTACTATAAATATAAAACAGAGGGAGAAAATCTTAAATGGATTAAAGTTCAAATCTAGAATTTGACTGAGATAACCCTTCAATGATTAGAGGAAAGCTGTCACTGAATTTGAGTATATTTATCTGAATAGGCTTAATCAAATTTTCTCTTTCTGAGCAAAATTTAACAAATGAAAAAATCTCATTTGTCAAATGTCTAAATTATTTTTTGGCTTGTATCAATAACACACAGTATAGGTGGGTATGTATGACGTCATTTGACACAGAAATGCCTTCAAGGTGTGTAAGTTACTCTGTACGTTCTGTAAGTGAGGAGGATTAAGATCAGATGACTTGCCTGGCAAGTAAGCAAGGGGAAGGTTCTTGAGTTGACTTGCATTCTTGTTCAAATTCCAGGGCAGGCAGACTTGGAAAAAAAAAATATTTTAAATGCATCTAATATTTAAAGATAAAATATCTATTCTAATACGTTTCTAAAGATGTGAAAATTTTTGTCCAAAAGACAAATTGTCTAAGATTACTCAACTCAGAACACAATATTCTACAATTGTTGTACTTTTTTTTTCCTGTTTCTGGAATTTTCTTTTAATATGCAAAGCTGTATACTCTTCCAAATTCATGAATAAAACATTAAGAGCCCACAAGAAAAAGGACACACCCTCAAACTGGTCTCCAAATAGATTGGACAGTACAATTTTACTCTGTTATAAGGTAATTGAATTGCTATGGTTTTTGTTGTTGTTGTTGCCATGCTAAGTGAACCAAAAGAAAGACACACACACAATGAACCAAAGAAGACACACACTTTACATGAAAACTCAAAGACCACTTCTTCAGAACACAGTGTTACTTCCTCATAAGCCCTCCCACAATGCCCTTTGAATTAGTCTCTTTGCTTAGGGCAACAGATTAAAAAAAAAAAATGCAATGACCCTACTACATGTACATCACCTCTAAGAAAATACTTACTATATTAAAAATGTCTTGAGAAAGATGAATGACTTAGTTATTGGAACAAAGAGATCTGAATAGTTCAGGATTAACTGTTCTTTCTCATTCAATAATAAGTAAAAAAAAAAAAAAAAGCCAGAAAGGAATGCAATGACTTATTTGAAGTGTCAAATATATTTTATTGGTCAAGAAAATCTTGGCAGGATGGTAATACTATTGGACATTATAATAGACATCCATTTCCATAAATTCCATAATTGTTTCTATTTAAACTGTTAGCAAGTTAGACTGGGTATAACCCCTCTGATCCTAGGACATAGAGGGACAATTCCTCAGTGGACTACTTTCTGCTCTGGTTGATAAAAAATAATGACTTTACAAATATATTCTCCCAATAGGCACCCTCATTTTTACGGTGTGTTTGTACTATATAAATATCGTTGCATTCTGTGAAGAAAAACAAGTTGGCTTGAGAAACCATAGGTAAATCATTTTGCACCTTTAGGAGGATGTGAAATTGCAAGGTGATCATACTTTTCCCACCATGTTGCTATCAGGACTGGTCCTGTGACTTGCATTGGATGATAAAGTATGACTGAGGAAGGGCCTGGGGGCACATGCCAGCAGATGTCCTGGAGATCTTTCTGCAATATCTAGGTTACTATTTTCCATTCTTTCTCAAGAATGACCCATCCCACATAGGCCTGGATCCCCCAGGAAAGCAGAAGAGCAACAAGCTGAGCAGCAACCAACTTAAACAATGAACAAGAAATAAGTTTTTCATGATTTAAGCAATTGAAGCTTTGGCTTTTTTATTACCAAAGCAAAATCTGACTAATACAGATAGAATTTCTTACATAAGAATCAAATCATTCATTTAAATAAAGGGAAAATGTAGGAGATTTCATTACATATAACAGAAAAAAATATTTATATGAAATGACAAAACAAGAAAGTATTTAAAATAATACTGGGTACATTTTAGTGTAGCATGATTAGTATTATCCATGATAAAGAAAGATTTGTCTATTCTATGAGGCATACAGTAGAAAGAAAAGTAGATGATGAAAAGCCGAAGAATATATGTCATCTTATTAAAATATAAATTATACAGATTTTTAAAAAACTCAATGAGAAAAATAATCACCTCCCCAAAATGGACAAAATATTAACCCAAGAGATCTTGTATCCATTTTATATTGATGAATAACAAATTGACACAAAATAATGGGTTAGAACAACCCCATTCATTAGGTCAAGGTCTTGTAGAGCAGATGGGCAGGCACGGCATGATTGGGTTCTCTGCACAAGTAATTACAAGGCTAAAATCATCATGCTAAGTGAAATAAACCTGCCCCCCAAAAACAAAGCTGAATGTTCTGTCTGATAAGGAGATGCTAACACACAATAAGTGGGGAGAGGGAAGAATAAAAGTTTATTAGATTAGACAAAGGGGAATAAAGGGAAGGGGTGGGGATGGGAATAGGAAAGACAGTAGAATCAATTAGATATAACTTTCCTATGTGTGTATATGAACACATAACCAGGGAAATTCCATATCATGTACAATCACAAGAAAGAAATCCTAATTAGAATAAGTTATATTCCATGAACATATAATGTATCAAAAAAACAATCTACTGTCATGTATATCTAAAAAGAACTAATAAAAAACTACAAAAAATAGACATTAGCCAGGTTGTGGTCCTCTCTGGAGCCCCTGGGGACACATCTTCTCTTGTGTTCATTCAGATTGTTAACAAAATCTAATTCTTTGTGAGTATAAGCCTGAGGTATCTGTTTACTTGCTGGTAGGGAATTGTTCTCACCTTTTCCAGCACTGGCTGCATTCCTTGCCACATGGACCTTTTCAGGAAAGGAGAAACACCTCAATACTTTACTTCTGATACTCTGCCTAACTATTTCTAGGAATAATTCACTTCCTTTGAAAGTCTGATTAAGTCATTTCTATTTTAAATTCAGTTGATTTGGGACTTGAAAATCTCTTTACTGTAACTTTCAGATAGCAATATTTAAATAAATAGGAAGGGGTGTGTGTCAATCAAGGAGCCCAGAATTTTTTTCTTTTTAAAATTTCAAGTGATGGTGTCCCTTACTAGTGATCAAATACATGCAAATTGGACCAAAATAAATACCACTTTATACTCAGCATATAAAAATTATATGTGTGTATGTCTAAGTATATAGGTATGTATATACACATGTTATTAAATTTGTCATATTCAGGGCTACTGTTGCTACTCTGTTTCATTTAACCCCTTACCAAGGGTTTAACCACCTTCCAGGAACAGCTGAGGATGATGTGCTGGGATGGGTGTTTCCTCTCAGCCTCATGTCAACACTATTCCTGCACACATTTCACATATCAGGAAACAAAGAAAACAAACAACTTGCCCAAGGTCACATGTTGTGTGCATGGAGCAAGGCTATAATTTGAGTCCATATGACTGTGGGAATAGGACCACCGAACTGATGGCTTCCTTTCTCTAATTCTTCTAGTAGACTTTGGAGTCTTTCCTCCTGACAAGGTTTAGAGGAGTATTTAAGAGAGGAAATAACCATGAGGAAATGTAATTAAAAAGTATTATTTTGACTTTGGGAAATTCATGCTAGTTCTCCCAGCCTGTTTACCTGACTTCAAAATGGGGATGATAGTTACTATTCTATAAATGTTAAGTGGTAGTTGCAAGGGTAGAACAGTAAACTGAATATGAAATCTCACTTCTAACTAGAAGTAGATTTGTGCAACTATTACACCAAATCACAGAATATGCAAAGCCTTGCAGGAAAAGTTGATGGTATCATCCCTCCTCCAGGATCAGTGTACTGAGCATCTCATGTCAGCCTTTCCTTGTTCTGAAAATATCATTGCAGTATATTTGTATTTTTGTTGCTGTTGTTTGTTCTAGTAGAAAATGATAATGTAGAATCACACTATAAATAGGGCTACAAGTTTTTGTTTCTTCTTTGAGTAACCTGCCCCCAACCACCCTACATGCATTCTGCTAGCTTCCTATTTCTCTTTGCCAATATTTCTGGATGTCAGATTTCAGACTTCAAATATACTGACTTTACAATAAAAAAATCCATGCGTATACTTTTAAAAATACATCCTGGTGATGAACTCATTTGAGAAAATGACTAGAAGGACATTTGAGGACATGTGAACAGCATGAGATCATGCATTTGCCTAGAAAAAGATGGGCAGGGCTCTGATAATTGCAAGAAAAAAGGAGAAAGCAGGAAGAAACTGTCTTCTCATAAGCTTACGTGAACCTGAACTTTAAACACTAGGTGGGGAAGTAAAAGGTTTGCTTATCTGAACTCTGTAACTAAATAAAGATTATCTAATCTGAGTTCCCCACCAGGAAGACTGACATCCATCCAAGCACATTATCTCAAGTGACTTCAAAGATGTCTCCACTCTCCTCTCAGATCCCACCCAGGTGCCACCCCATTAGCACCCTGGGATCTGCCAGATTTATTTCCCTTATTCATTCTACGCCCCTGACTGCAATTTCTCTGGGTGCTGTCTAATGTTGGGAGTTGAAGAAAAGGACAACTTGTAATTTATGACTGCTTGCTCCAGAACTTCAGGGTTGCACACAGGTTATTTCAACAAGTGTAGCTGGATCCTGGTGTAGGCATGAGGACTGTCAGGAATCCTTGGTGAGACCTCAGGCACGTCACACACCATTGTCCTGGAACTCACACCTTGTGTGGTTTCTCTTCAATACCTTAGTCCCTGGCCACAGTAGGAAGCACATCCATGCAGTGGAGACCCTGGGTCCCACTCATGAGTACTCATGTCTCTGATCACTCTCTGCAGTGTTTGTGTTCATGGCATGGAGCACTGCTGTGTCTCTTCACATCTGGAGCACCTTCAATGACTACCTCATCCATGTGATCAGTTCCTAGCCCTGTGCACCTGTCCATTTGTTTCTTTGGGCCTTCCTGATAGATGAGACAGTATTCATTCTCCAGTCCACACTGTTCTGTGCAGGAGCAACAATTGTGTCCATCTCTTTCTGCTGACACTGTACCTTCTGTCTACAGCCCACTGGAACCTCTTTCCTGAATCAATCCCTCTTTATAGGTAGGGGTTCCTGCCATATCTTTGTATACTTTAAGTTGGCATCCATGTATTTGGGTATTTTATTATTTTAATATGAATAGAAATATTTCATAATCCAAACCTTAAAATTTAGAAGTCACATTTAATCTATTAATAATTTTCATGAATTTTATTGTATCTGAACTTATTTTTCCCTTGTTTTGAAAATTTTTGTTTCACTTTTAACATACTTCCTTTCATTAGAATTTTTTCTTTTATTTTATGACTTTGACCAATCACTTTTTTCCCATTCTGCAACTTGTTTGGATTACATGCTTTTTCAGCAGTTACTCTAATATTTTAATATGCATGTTGGAGTTAATATTTAAACTTATGCACGTTTTTGGCCCCTACTAAGTAATAGAAATCTTTAGCATAATTTAAACCAATGACTGGACTTATAACCATTCCCCCTCATTCTCGAGAGATGTGTTCCAAGACCCCCAGTGGATGTATGAAACCACAGATAGAACCAAACCCTGTATAGGCTGTTTTTCCTATACATAGAAACAATATAGCATTGATACACTAGACAAAGGGATGACTCACATCCCAGATGGGATGGAGCAGGAGGATGTGAGATGTCATCATTACTCAGGAGGTCATGCAACTTAAAACTTATAAATTGCTTATATCTGGAATTTTCCACTTGATCTTTTCATTGAAAATATTATTACTTATTTGGAAGAAAAATCATTCAACATTAATATAATGTGTTTAAATTACAATGAACATTTACCTCTATTGATAAATCAAAATATTAAGTATCAGAATATCACTTTTCTTTCACCTGACTTTTTCTCTTTTGTTCTCTATTTTCTTGTTGAAAGACATTCTTTCATAGTGCTTTCAAAGAAAATATTTGTGTTTAATTTCATGAAAACTATTTCACAATAATCTTGAATTGTAGGTCAGTGAGAACTACATTCTTAATTTATTTTTCTTCAGCAACTTGCAGATATTTGCCAATTGTCTGCTTGTCAATCACACTTTTTATACAAATTCTTCTAATCCAATTGTTTTCCATTTGCCTTCTTTTAAGATGTTCTTCTTTTCTTTAATATCTTTCAGTTCCACTAGGATGTGTCTAAATGTGCATTTATATGGTTTACCTTTACTCTCAGGACTAATGACTTTAAGCACTTAAAAGAAACTATGAGCATTATCTTTTTTTATGTGTACTCTTATTTATTCATCAGTAAATATTTATTGAACAATTATTGTGTGTCAGACACTATTAAATGTGGAAGATCGGGTAGTGACTAGAACGTTCTAAATGCAGAAGATTAGGTAGTGACTAAAAGAGGTGAAAATTTCTTCTTTTATAGAGCTTACATTCCATTGTTGGTGGGAACAGTATACAGTAGCCTCCTCTTCTCCAAGGTTTAGTTTACTATGGTTTCAGTTACCTGTGTTCAACTACAGGTTGGACAATATCAAGTGGGAGACTTTAGGCATAAACAATTCCTAAGTTTTAAGTTGCATGACATTCTGAGTAATGTGATAAAATCTCACATCCTCCTGCTGTATCCCAACTGGGATGTGAGTCATTCCTTTGTCTAGTGTATCAGTGCTATATTGTATGTATGTATATGAAAAAGCATAGTATATACAGGGATTGGTTCTACCTGTAGCTTCAGACATCTACTGGAATCTTGGAATGTATTCACTGAGAATAAGGGGGAATGGCTATAAGCAAATGAATCATATAGTCTTTCAGTAAGTGATGTGAAAAGTATAGTAGTAAAGGCAAAAAAGAGGTTTTACTTATCTTCTAACTTATTCATGCTCAGTTTGAAGCAAGATGTAAAGGTTAATCTTCCCAGTAAGTTGGATATTAAAAACTTCAAGGAGATCAAGGAGTGGGTATATGAAAGAACATTCCAGGCACAAGAAATAGTCCAAAGATTTGGGGGAGCGGGCAGAGAAGCTTGAGCTTGTGCAGCCAGAGCAAAGTGTGGGAGAAATCAACTCTGAGATGTTAATGATGGATGTGATGCTGGAAAAAGGATGCTTGGTTGGTGAAGTTGCAGAAGCTCTTATTCTGTTTGTGAATCCCTGGGAAAACCCTCAGAGCAGGAAGGCAGGAAGTGGTTTATGTATTACACAATTAACCTGGTTTCTGTGACAATAATAGACCTTCCAAGTGTTAGGACAAAATAGAGAGGCTTTTAAGAAGTTCCTTACTAATCCTGATGGTGACATGCTCAGGTTTGATGGAGACGGTGAGGGCTTATCAAACTCATCTCTTGAGTTATGGACCAGTGTGATTTCTGATGGATCAGAAATGAGGTAGAAGAGAAATGACTACTGAAGCACCCAGAGTTGACATCCTCATCATTCAAACTAGAGGTAGACAATGGAACATATTTGTGTAGAAGAAATTGTTTGAACTTTGGAATGTTATATGTGAGGTGCAAGAAAAATATTACAATGCAGTCACCAAGAGCAGTTAGCTGTAAGAAACTGTAACTCAAAGTGAAAGACTTGAATTGAGATATTCACAGGGAAGTCAGAGAGTTAATACACTCATTCCTCACTATCCATGTATACCAACCCATGTATACCAATATTCATAAATGCTCAAGTCCCTCATATAAAAAGGTATGATATTTGCATATAATTTACAGACATCCTCTCACACTTTAAATTATCTCAATTTTGTTTATTATTCCTACTATTATGTAAATAGTTGTTATACTGTTAACTTTAGCAAAAAGGACAAGAAAAAAATCTGCACATGTTCCATACAGAGGCCACAATTTTTTTTCAGAATATTTGATCCATCATTGGTTGAAACTCTGGATGTGAATTCTGAGGATATGGAGGGTCAATTATATTTGTAGCCATGAGATGCCATGCAGTTACAACAGGAGTAATAAAGGAAAGATAGGAGAAGACACCAAATTGGTTCCTGGATCTCTAACCAGTTCATGGAACTGAGATCGGAAGGAACCATCAAAAGAATTCATCCACTTTGTGCAGCAGTAAGACAGTAAGTACTGAATCTGGTATCCAAATGAAGGGAGGGTTCACGGAGGAGAGGGCATGATCAGATCCTATTACTTCCTTCTGATATTACTGTAAGATGTGCTTATTAGCTCTCTAGGAATAATTTTCAAGTGCAGGGGGCACTTGATGTGTTATAATGTTCACACACAGAGAGAGAATTCTATTCAGGAAGGAAGAGCAAGAGAAATCTATCAAAAGAAGTTGATCCTGGGGTCAAGAGTATGTGATTAGCATGTATTTCCTGGAGAACCAAGAAAAGGAGGGGCTTATGTGAGGGAGCATACAGGGGAAGAAGACCCAGAGTGTCCAGATTTTCTTGTATGGTTAAAGAGCAAAGTACAGCTGGACTGGTTAGGTGGGAAGCTGAATGGTGACTCAGCTGAAGAGATGTGTGCAGCAGGGAAACTTTCATGTTTGGTATTGTGGCAAAAGTCTCTAAATGTCCAATAATATGATACACTGAGGAAGACATGACCTTATTTGGACTCTATATTCAATTACATACTAAGTTATACTGATTTTTCTTCAAAATCTCCCTAATACGTGCCCTGTCCTAAAAAAATAATGAATCGCTCTTCTAACCAGTTATAGCCTTTCCACCAATAAATGCCTCCTTTCAATTCTTGTGTTAGTCTTTTTGCTTCATTGAAGTTGAGGGAAAGCATATGATTAAACTGGAAGTGAGCTGGGAGTAAGACAGTGGCAGAGAACCAGAGGCAGCACATGCGTCCACATCCACTTGCTCCCAGTGACGTCTGAACTCAGCTGAAATAATAAGGCTATGAGGGAGGTGTCTGGATATGCGCGGCCCTCTTGTGACCTCCATGAGGAAACAACTGTGTTTTATGACCCATTAGAGGAGCTGATCATTGTATTCTTTGAAACCTACTGCAGCATTACGTTAGGGAAGAGGAAGAGACTGAAATCTCAGAAGTTTACAAATCATTTTTTGGCACACACTTCCTGGGGTCAACACATGATTGTACTCTAAGATCAGGAGGAGAGACAGAGAAAGCAAGTTTCATTCCCTACCACCCAGGAGAGCTGCCTAAGTGGCAGACAAGTAATGGTAACACACAGCATCTAGTAAGTGTTATAGACAGTGACTGAATTACATTAGTTTGGAACAGAGGAAAGGAAATGTGTGTGGAGTGAAATGGTAGAGATAGTCAGCTTCTGCTAGATCTTGGGTCTAAAGAGGAATTTTTCAGGATATTAAGAAAGGATGGGCATTGCATGTGCAAAAAGAGTGCAAAAAAAGTAGAAGCAAGAAAGAGAATAATATACTTATAAAGATTATATTAGTTTCTAATGAATGCCCCAACAAAGTACACTAGACTGGTTGGCTTAAACAGAAATTTGATCTCTGAGAGTTTGAGATTAGGGTGTCAGCAAGGCTGATTTCTTCTGAGGCTGTGAGGGAAGGATCTGTTCTGACCCTCTCCTGGTTAATAGTGTTTTTCTGAAAGGTTTTGCATTCATTGGATTGTAGAAGAATCACTCATATCTGTTTACATCCTCACCTGGTGTTATTTGTGTGTGCCTGAGTCTACATTTCCCCGTTTCTATCCTGTTTCCCATATGCCTGGGCATTTCCCCCCTGGATTTCTTGTTGTCATTCTTCTAGCCTCAGAATTCTACCTTAGAACCTGCGCAACTTCCACAGAACTCTGAATTTTCATACTTCCAACTACTGTGCATAGCCAATTTACCATTGTTATACCTTAATTGTTTAGAAATGATTGATATCTTGTCATTGGAACACCTTCCCCCCTCTATCCATGTTTCCTTTACTCACCATGCCCCATGTTCATGATGACCCATCAGAAAACCTTTTACTTTCTCATCTGCACCAAAAATAATTTACCCAGAATTTCAGCACCTGTGCTCCATGTAAAACCACATCTAGATATATTAAAAGATGGTCAACTATACTCATCGTTCTGGGTAGACTTAATTAGCATATTCTCAGGCTCCGCCATTTCTTGAAGCTCACACATGGTACTGTGCCATGCTCAACCTGAGTCTCATGCTTGCTCATGGGAAAGTAGTAAAAGAAGTCCCTGCAGAAGAAAAACTATTTTCAGTTAGAAACTCAAAATGATCCCAGCATGATTCAGTTTTCCCTCCATTCTCTCCAATCAAATGGAAGGACTGAGTCAGAAACCTGGTGCAGAATTAGAAAAAAACTAAGTACTGAAAATATTTTGAATTCACTGAAATAACTAAAATATTTTTGAAGTTGCTTTTAGACTGAATAATCCAGAAACATAGTCTGCCAAACATATCTCTGATTAATTGACTATTTCATATGAATTTCAAAGAAAATGGCATCATTATCCTTCAGCATCAAGTACACTCAATTCATGAAAACTTTTTGTTTTAGAAGTCTTAAGAAGGTGGAGTGTTCTGGAGTTTAGTAAACTTTGATGAAAAATAATGAGGAGATTTTTTAAAAAAAATAAACTTCTCCTCTGAAACCAGTGGATTATCATAAACCAAAGTCAATCAATAGAAGCCACTAGGTTGCAGGTCGCTGTGAACTCACATTTACTAAACATGTCAGACTCTGTAGTCTGGGGAAAATATTGTTTTCTGCAAGATGAATTGAGTTTAAAAGCCAGTATAACTCCAAACCATAGATCTGATTAACATTTGGTTTGACTTTCTTAAAATTGCCTCTGCAGATCAATGGTTTAAGGATTTATCACATATAGATAGATGTAACAATATGTCCCACAGAATAATTAAGTTTTACTTTAAATAAAATCATAATTTTCTTTATTGTATCACCTCCAATCCACCCAGAACTCATGGATAGGACAAGATTTTGCTTCTAGTAACCTGGTACCATTCCTTTGTCATAGTTGGCATTTAATTCTATTTAGTCTGGTATTAATTCTGTTAGAGACTTAAGAAGTTGCTTTAATTTTTAAAAAGTGTTCTGTTCTTAAAGATGTATGGAAAATCCTGGGTAAGAAAGGTTGATCTTGACATAACTGGAAAAACAGCTCTGGGTCTGGAACACACACACATTGTGAGATTGACCTGGAAAGTGCAGTTTTCCCCAAATTATTTGGTCACCTGACTTCTTCTTGCAAAAATCTTGCAAAAATCAGGTTTAGAGTTCTGTGAAATGTCCTTGGGCAAATACTCTATAATAAGTATTTTCTTTCCCTTGTTGCCTTGGCTGCTATGACATTCATTGAAATTTTGTGGCCAACATCATTTTTACCTTGTTGATTTTTAATGATGTTATGTTAAGAGGGAAGAATTCCCTGCAGTGGAAAGGGCATAGGATGCCACCCTGTGGCTCTTGGCTATGTGTGATTTGTGTACACGTGGAAAACTTTGCAAATCTTAGTTTTCTGGTATAATTTGGAAGTAAAATATCAACCTTGTAGACCTCTTTGGAAACAATATCATACGCCTTAATAAGCACAGCAATGTTTTTCTGTTTAAAGATATTTCAAAGCTATATTAGGAAAAATGGAGATATAGCTCAATAAATGATTAAAACATTCAATGTATTCAAGGAAATAACCTTGAGACCTTTTTTCCAGGTAGATTTTTTGCCATTTTTAAGGATATGTAAAGGTGGCAAAAGTAATGATAGATTTTGTTTCAGAAAGAACTCAAGACTAAATGTAGTATCTATACATTTATGATCAGAAATTAAGAAGACTTAAATGGTCTCTGGATGAAAAAAATTGAATTTTATTTGTAATGGAGGACTAGCCTAAATGTTGTGAGTAATTTCATTCATTCATTCATTCATTCATTCATTCATTCATTTAATAACCACAATGATATATCTGTCATTCCTACAAATAAGTCCCAGGTGTTCTTTAGAGTGGTCATCCAAGATGAGGATCTGTCTTCATCTCCACTCATACCATCCCCACCATATTCTGGTTCATTCCACATCATGTATCTTTATATTCTTCTCATGTTGGTACTTCCACAGCATCTTCTTGGTCTATTTATCTTCCTGGGATGACCAAAAACATTAACTCTTTTCTGGAGACTCTTCTCATACGCTCCTTTTCTCCTAGTAGAAACAATCTCTTGCTTATGTATTCTCACTGAACTTGGCCTGTATTTCTGTGCTTGCCCTTGTTCCATTGACATAATGCTCACTCCTGACACTGCCTTCTCTCTGTCAAAATGAGTGGCCTTTGAGGGCAGTGGCTGATTCTTCTCATTTCTCTCCTCTCTGTAAAGGAGCAGAGAACTGCAAGCCTGATAGTCATTCAATAAGTATTTAATTGAGTCAACTGCATACTTCATGATGCATGGACAAGTAGTTCCAGGCGCATAGTTAAATATATATTCACAGTTTAGTTTACCCCTGCTTGGGGAAATCCAATCTGAAAACATCCCTATGTATATCAGTTCCAGGGAAAGAAGTGGGTCAGAGCCCTGGAGGACCAACTAGTAAAACAGAAAGCATAGTGTTAGGAACTGGAAACATGTCTCAGAAGAAGATGGAGAATGCAAGGAGATGTTAGGAAAATGAGAATGGAAAGGAGAGAAGATGACGATGCATCCCCCTCACTTGGCCTGGAGATCCCTGCTCTGTTTTGTTCAAGGTTGTGGGAGCCAGGGAAAGCAGTCAACAATCTGGAACTTGTGCTTTTCTGGGGACCTGGGGAAGAACAGGCACCCATGACCAAAAGTGAATTGGAATCCTGAATAGAAAAGTCACTTCCTAGCCTGCCTTTCTTGGTAAGGTCAGGAAAATGTAGCACAGGCACTGGAGAGAGATTTGTAAGACTACCGCTGACGGTAAGCCATGGGAAACATTCCAAGCCAACCATGGAGTTAGCATTGCACATTGCTGCTTACATGTGCTGGTGTAATTCTGAGACTTCTTCATTTGCTTGCCATATGTAGACAACCTTGAGGGTATACTGCATCATGCAGACCTCCTTGGAACTGGTGAGGAGATGGAAGCTAAGAAATCATAACTCTAGTGCCAGAGTATGCAGGAGAAACTTGGTGTGTGACCTGATGCTACCTAACCTCTGTGGTCCTGGCAGAATAGTTCATCAGCACCTCTGAAAAGGTTCATCAAAAAGGTAGGGTTTCCAGTCACTCCATGTCTCAGGATTCAAGCAGTAGGAATAGTGCTTCCCAGTGAGGTGGGTGACAGGAAATTCACCAAATCGCAATATCAGAATCATAGAAATGGAGATTCAGGCACTTTGAACATAGGCCAGGAAGGAATACCTCAGAATCCAGCTGATACTGTTGTTCCACTGGTCCACTGCAGAGGGAAGGGGCAACCCAAGCAGAGAAATTAAATTTGGTATGGGGGAATCCTCGGAACAGAAGGATGGTCTGAACTTGAATGATGCAGAGGCAGCACATCCAGTTCATGAGTAAAATGTGCTCCTCATTTCTCACCTGGAGAGTGGAGAGCTGACTGGACACCTTCTTGAGATTGCCTCATGATGGATTTCTGTTGCAGATTTTTACAGTAGGAACCTGGGATTTTATAACAAGCATTAGTTGACCAACATTTCACTTGATCATTACACACTGTATACCTATATTAAATTATGACACTGTACCCCATCAATTTATCCAATTAGCAATAATAATTTTAAAAATGCTCATGGATCAAAGCTGAATGAAAAACAGGGGCATTATCCATCTTTAAGCCAAAGCCCTTTGCTATCCTTGAGATAAAAGGTACTGATAGGGATAAGAGCCATGGTTTTCTGACCCTATTGAGATGAACTGAAAGATTCAAAACTCAAGAACTCAAGCAAGAACCTGGCTATAATCATGTAACTACAGGGCTGGGAATGCTCAAAAGAAATGTCAGGTCCCCGCAGAATGAGGCACCCTGTTTCATCACTTATAAAGGACAGCAAGGACTCACTTGATACCTTTGAGGCCTCTTGAATAGACACATAGAGTATATCCAGGGAGATGAATGTTATGGGCTTGCCAGTTCAGCCAGCTTCCCAACCCCAAGAGTGAAATGTTCTTCTTAGGGAGAAACACTCCACAGAAGCCTCTACTTTTAATGTCCAAACTACATTTAATCACCTTTGGTGGCATTTTTTTAAGACTAAAGGCTTGCTTCCTGGTCATATCAAAGAAGAAAAATTGAACGTTTTTATAACATATCCCTTATGAGACAGTTTATTCTTGAGGTTGATAATATTTAGTAAGCCTGAGTGACTGAAACCTTGCAAATCCATAGAGGCTTTAGAAAAAGTCTCATCTTTTGTGAAAAGAATCTTGTTCTTTGCCACATACTTGGAGAAGAAGGAGGTCAAAACCACACTACTGAGAGGTAGTACTCAAAGGCAGTGTTGAGAAGAGGTCAGATTCCCTGGGGCCTAACCCAGAATTGCCACTTGTCAGTCAGGATCCTCCACAATTTCCTGGTTTCTCTGTGCCTCAGCAACCTCTTCTGTAATATGCAGGTAATGATAAACCTTTCAAATCGGATCATGTGACATAAGAGTAGACGATGCGTGGGAATTGTTGAGAAAAGAGACTAACATACAACAACCTTGCCATGTTTGGTTAACTGAGTATAATTATCCTATATAACAATTATTATAAATTTCATTTAAGCTATAGGCTTCAAATGGGTAAATCTAAAATTATGAAGTATTACATGAACTAATCAAAGAGTATGCTACCTTCTTTATTCTGTCAATGGACAGCTAATAAATATTTTAGGTTTTAGAGCTTCATATAAAACTATTCAACTCTGCTATTGTAGTCTACAAGCAGCAAGGGGCAAGTGTGCTACAGAGAGTGCCCATAGGATGCCTCTGTCCCTTTCTTTTGCTAAATTTTGCTTCTCAGATTTCTTCTCTGTATCTTTGAAATATTTCCAGGAGGCTAGGCTTGCATGAGAACTAATAGAGATAATTCACCTAAACATCTGGTGTGGTCCACAGCACCATGGGTTGCCAGAAAGCTACTAGCTTCCCTCTCTTCCCTCATCTGGAGGGTGAGCCTCTATCACCACTAATGGACTGATAATACATATTATTTACCTGAGCTTGTACTCCACTCAGATTTCCTTATTTTTTTACCTAATGACTTTTTTCCTGTCTCAGGTTTTCATCCAGGATCCCATATTATATCTAGTTACCATGTCTCCCTCGACTTCTCTTTTCTGTGTCAGTTTCTCAGACTTTCCTTATTTTTGATCACTTTGACAATTTTAGGAATACTGGTTAGGTATCTTGAACAATGCCCCTTGATTGTTTTTCTTATACCCTCCTCATGATAAGAGTTATGTATTCTTTTATTTTTTTATTTTTTTGCGGTACTGGGGATCGAACTCAGGGCCTTGTGCTTGCGAGGCAAGCACTCTACCAGCTGAGCTATCTCCCCAGCCCCAAGAGTTATGTATTCTGAACACAGGCAAAACACAGAGGTTGGGATTTATCTCTCAACATACTCCACCATTCTTGTGGGCTTTTCCCTTTACTCTCTGACATTATAAGATGTGTCTCCCTGTGCCAGGGCTAGAATGAGCCATTTGGCCAGGCATCCCTCACATCTCTTCTTGATGAATGATATTGGAAACCTTAATCTTGGCATTGGGCATCAGCATGATCATTGCTACTAGGACGTCATTATTTCCAAGTCCTTTCAACTGGAAAAACAAGGAAATATCCCTGAATTTATTAACCAATGTATCTACATATATCACTAAATATTTCAATATGCATCCATATTAATATTGAGCACCACAAAATTCATACTGATGTATCCAACTCTCTCTCTCTCTCTCTCTCTCTCTCTCTCTCTCTCTCTCTGTCACACACACACACACACACACACACACAGAATGCAAGGACATTTATCGGAACTTGCCTGAATCTATACATTAATTAAAAGAATGCTGACACCTTTTTAATGTTGCGATCTCCTAAGTATAATCATATTTAGATATTCTTTAACTCATTTCAATGAGGTTTTATGTACTTCTCCTAGAGTTATTTATATTTTGTAGATTTACATGTCAGTATCTAATCCATTTGATGTTTAAATGGTTCATTTTATTTATTTTCAGATATGAACACTTAAATCTATAAATGCCTTTCTACATGTTGATTTATTTTTACTCTAGAGGTTTGAAGATGTAGGGCTAGACACCCAGTAGGTCTTCAGTATTTGGGGGAGATTGACCTTTGAGGTTGCTTTGAATTATGACATACTGGAGCTTTTAGATTTTGTGTTCAAGTCACAAGTTTGTTACATAGCTAAATATAGGAAACACCCAACAACCAAGGTTGTCATTTGGTATTTATTTAACTTCTTAAAACTAGCTATCACCATGGTGTCTAAGAATAAGCTCTCCTGAGTTTTTTATCTTTTATTAATCAAACAAATGAGTCACCGTAGAGACTGACAAGTGAATAACCTGAATGCAAGAGCTCACTATAGTTATGAAAATAAGGAATCTATTTAGAAAGGCAAATCAGGGTTTGAGGCCTCGAATTTCAGCAAGGCAACAATTTTTGAACCTGTGGGGTAATAGCCATCAGTGTTTTGAAAGCTTAATTATAAAATGGAGACTTAAAAACAGGAGTAGGAAAAATAAGTAGTTAGTGCCACTCTGATTGTTTTATCTCCAAGCTTTTTTGTGACCTCAAGCTCTGCATTGTAGTATTTAGAGCTGATCTGTATGATGCTTGAGAATTCAGATGCTTCAGTGGCCTGCATATTTTTATAGTCTTCCCTCCTGCCATATAGGAGCTCCAAACCTTACCAGTGACTCAGACTGTTAATTTTCATAGTATTCGGTTTAGTTAACAATGAAAATTGCTTTTGTAATTATACAAATTTAAAAATAATCGTACAGGCAATTAAGGTATAAAGAAAAAGATAAAATCACCTAACATTGAACTATCTTGAGATAACCACCTTCAACATGTTGGCGATGATTTATTCATGCATGTCCTTACAAGTTTACATAGCTATTCATTGAATAACACCTTTTTTTTAGTCTTCGACATATTTTAATTTTTTTTTTTATTTTTTGGCATTGTCCTTTATTTTTTTTTCCTCATCTGATCTATCAATATCTCCAAATCCCCAGGTAAACAATCTTAACACCAAGATTTTTCATCTATGAATATGCAGTATATACAACTTTTTATTTTCTTTTGTTTATTAAAAATAATGTATCAAAGACTCACAAAATAGTATGATAACAGCATGATTTTAAAAATAGATAAACAATGAGGACCAATACTCACTAAAGCTGATAATCAAATGGTAAATAAGCACATATTGAAGCTGTTCAGCATCACAAGTCTTTAGGATAATGTAGAGAAAGATGAGAATTATAGGACTTTTAGATGACTAGAATTGAAAGATTGACATGAATAAGCTACAAAATAATTATGGCAAATAAGAAATACGACAAAAATAATTGATTTTTGTCATGTGTAATTCCTTTTATATAACATTCTGGAACATAGGAACTAACCTATAGGAAGGAAAAAGCAGATCAGTGGTTGCCTGAGGACAAAAAGGGAAGTAGGGAAGGGAAAGATGGAGGAATTATGAAGGAGTGTGACAAAATCTTTAGGGTAAAAGGAGTTGTTCATTATGTTTAATGTGCTATTGGTTTCCTGAGGCCATGTAGATCTCAAAGGGCATTGGAGTATACCCCTTAACTATGTACAGAATTTTAAAAAATACATTTCATAACTAAATTAACAAAACAAAGTCAGTTAATATAATACAACCCATTCTTGTCATAAGATGTTCAATTATATGCATGTTTCATAGTGTATTTAAATATTTCTCCCTACTGATGTGTATTCACATTTCTAGGTTTTTGTCACTGAAAATACACATATACATGCATACTCAAATATATACTTATATATAATTATATATTGTATTGCATAAAATCATAATTATTTATCATACAGTAGTATACACTCATATACATGAATAATTGTTATAAAATGTTATTCATTTATTCAGTGTATAAATTGCTACTTCTAAAATAGTTTTTTTTTAATTTTGGGGAATAGATTTCTAAGAAAAATACATTATATATGCTATATTTTAAAAATATCACTGATATTCTAAATTGAGTTCCTGAAAGATTCACAATCCAGTCCTTCCCTAGTAAATGCAAAGAGTTAACTTTTTATCTATACATTCAAAAATATTGTTTCATAAATATTTTGCCTGAGAGAGATGTATAAAGTAATATTCCATCACAAATTCAATCTACATTCAATAAAAAAATCAGTAAATAGGGCAAAAATTCATATAACATATTGGACATTGGATATGCTACTGGATTATTTTTATAATTTTATTTTGTGTTCACAATTATACTCAGTTGTTTGGTTTTTTTAAAAATCAATTTGTATATGTTCTTTGCATGTTTTATTAATTAATCTTATATTAAAGCTTTACAAATATTTTCCCAGACTCTATTTTATCCTTGATTTTGCTATGACATAATTTACCATTTTATTTTACAGGCTATGTAGAAAAGCATGTATATATTTTTTTATAGTAGCTTTAGGTTTCTAATTTTTGAACTATTTTCACAGAAACATAGGATAAAAATATTATTACTGAAATTTTTCTAAGCGTATTAAGTACAATTTATGTGTATTAAATTGCATTTGATGAGTCTAATTTCATGAGGTTTTACACTTCTATGACTTTAATATTTTATCTTTTCATTAGAATTTCTTAGCTTAACATCCAGAGATGAAAATATAAAATTCTTTCTTCTCTTAATAACCAATGAAGATTTAAATACCTTAAAACCCTTATGGATAATTTAAATAGGAAGGCTTTATCTGAGAAATAGAATATAGGCAAGATTGTATAAAATTTGTGTGAGGACATAAAATGAGAAGTGACTGCATGAAAAGGCATTGCATTTTCTCATAAAGTAAAATTAAATAGTTTTTATTTCTAAAATAGCATACAAATTAAATTTCATATAAATTAAAAAGAGATTCACACTTTCATCTAAAATATCATATAAAAGACTGCATAAAATGGTCTTACCCTATGTAAGGACACAATGGAGTATTACTCAGCCATAAAGAATGACTTTATGACATTTGCCAGCAAATGGATGGATCTGGAGACCATCATGCTAAGTGATGTAAGCCAGTCCCCAAAAAACCAAAGTTTGAATGTTTACTCTGATAGGTGGAAGCTAAGGGAGCAAATAAGGGGAAAAATAGAAGTGCAATAGATTACACAATGGGGAAGGAAGGAAGGGAGATAAGGAAAGACAGTGGAATAAATCTGACATAATTTTTTCCATGTACATATATGAAAACAACACAGTGGATCCCACCACTATGTACATCCATAAGAATAAGACTCTAACTAGAATAAGATGTACTCCATGCTTGTATAGTTGTATCAAAATGGATTCTGCTGTCATATATAACAAAAGAACCAATAAAGAAAAGGGAAGACCAAAACCCCAAGAGTGTACAAATGAATTAAAATGATGAGTAATGGAAACTCTTGACTTTTCAGTTATAAAAAGCTATAAATCCAGATTTTCCAAAGGGTATGACATTGGCATGTCTGTAGACATACAAAGCAGAATGGACTAGAATGCTCAAAAATAAGCAAATAAGCTTGAAACATGTGAAAATGTAGTAAGTAGCGAACTTTTATTTGGACTTTAAAATATTGTGGTGTTCAACTCGATATCCATCAGGAAGAAAATTACACTGGATTCTATATACATCATATATAAATCAAATGTGTCAGACATATATCTAATTTTTCCTTTTCCTTCATTATCCACAGGACTTATATATGTACAAATCTATCTCACATCTATCCCCTAGCTTTGAAGTCAGCGAGATCTAGATTCAAATTCCAAATATTTTATTTTACTCGTATATATAAAGTATGGCATTTAAGTCCTCAAACTAGTTTCCCCAACTGTAAAGAGAAATGGCAATGCTTATACCACATAGCGTTTTGGGAAGATTAAATAATATATCTAAATTCTAACAGATTTTGATGCAGGGTTTGCAATCACAAAAACCACTCACCCTTATCAGATAAAACATTTGACCTTTGTTTTTTTGGGATTGGCTTATTTCACTTAGCGTGATATTCTCACGAATGGTGTAACTCTACATTGTGTACAACCACAGAAATGAAAAGCTGTACCCCATCTGTGTACAAGGAATCAAAATGCCTTCTGTAAAAAAATAAAATAAAATACATGATAGAGATTAAAAAAAATTCGTTCACCCTGCGCATTCCTAAGACAACTGCATCCATTTACAAATTATCCATCAAATCTGCCCATTTATAAGTATTTTATTATGACCCTGCTTGCCAGACCTTCTCCTTCTAATACTAGATATTTTCCAATCTCTTTGCCCTTGTTGTCACTCTGACACCAGCCCAAGAAAACCTCCTGGCATAGAAACACACTGAATCTTCCCTGTGTTTCTGGTAAATCTTCACTTATTTCTCCTTAACTCTTTTCTGTGTTCTAAGTGCTTCAGTAACATGGGTAACAGAATGACCAGTGAGATTTCCAACTAGAAATAAGAGTAAAAAGAATTCAAGAATTTCAAAAAAGAATAAACGAAACCAGTTTATTTTCTCTTTGACCTGAAATTATGCTGATTCAAGAAAATGGGATGTACACTGAGACTTCTGATATGGAATTCCAATGAGCAAAGGTCATAATCGTACCTACTTTATGGCTCATGTAGTTGCCAAAAGCATTATTCACCTCACTTTTGGATCCAAAAGGCATTCAGACATATAATAAGAGGAGTTTCAACAAGTTTGAACTCTGCAGGTTAGGCAATGTTGGAGCATGTCATTTCTCAACAGCTAAGTTAATATTTTCTTGTCCAGAAAAAAAAAAAAAAAAAAAAAAAAAAAAAAAACTTCCCACCAATCCAAAATACCAAATAGACTCAGCTTTCTCATTATCATAATCAGAGTAAACTGGCACAAGTTTAAACAAGGTACAAAGCCCATGGGTTTACCAACCAAATATTCACCTTTGTATAGTGAATTTAAATTGCTGAGAATAAGAAAATTATTCTCACACCATACTATTTCTTAAGAGGGTTAAAAGCTCATAAAACTCAGGGAGAATTTCAGTTGAGATTGTCATTGCTGGTTATGAGGCCCTGACCAGTTACCATTTCAAAGATCAAGCCATGGGTTGGGCCTGGTAACTGTTTTTTAGGAATGCTTTGTAAAACTATATGAGGGTTTCTGAAATAATTTAAGGCTCTTTGATACAGAAAAAAGGGATTATCGGCAGTTGGAAACTATGTTTCTTACCCTGATTACACATAGCAAGCTGAAATGTTTATAGAAACAAGATCAACACAGTGGTTTTCTTCAAAATACCTGCTTCAAAAGCATTATCCTTTAGGATTTTGTGGGCCAAAGAACTGGGTTTATGCTCCACTTTGTAGAGTGAACAAGGCTATTCATTTCCACCTCCTTGTGAAAGCTTCATGGGTATTGTGGGGGGGTCTTTTGCTTTCCCTGTGAGCTCTTGGAGCACATGGAAAGAGGTTCCCTAGAACTGTCCCCTGTGTGTCCAGGGTAGGGCAGAAACTCTCAACTAATCCACAGAGGGTGTGTAGCAAAAAATAAACTTCTATTCTGCAACCCACTCTGAGTGGGTACCTAGCAAAATGTATCTTACCCTGCCTGATATTTTCACTTACTTCAGTCACTCAAATGGTTTCATAATCAATTTCTTAATGTTAGATTACATTTCATAAATGTGATTGTTTTAAAAATGATAAATATGAGAAATGATGGGTATGCTAATTAACTCAACTGGACTATTCTGTAATGTATGCATATGTCAAAACATCATGACTGTAAATATATGTAATTTTATTCATCAATTATACCTCAATAAAGTTGGAGAAAATTGTTGGTTTTAGGCCAAAGATCATTAAATTAAAAATGCATATTTTTATTTGTCCAAAATCATAACATCAATCATTTTGTATTGGTTTCTTTCAGTTAACATTCCAATATGAATAATGCTCATATTACTATAAACCTTTTTATACTTTTTAAAGATTGCATGTCTTATTTTGGAGCAGTACTGATTTACCCAGACATTATCAATAAGATTGTGCATGTCTCATTTTTTCATTACAATCTTTTTTATAATAGTCATCTCTGGAAATATCACATTGCTTCTACTAGATTATGTATTAGGACATATTTTGAGAAACAATGGGTAAAATATGTAAGTATTTAGAAGACACTTAATATATACATAAGTTAAATTCCTGAAAGCATTACTAATTAAACCTGATGTCCTGCCAAACCCAGATCACCTCACTCCACCCACAACTGGCAGTAAGTCAGAAAGAGGTGACAGAAGGCTAGTAGCCCACACTCTCCTTCCCCTGTTTCTTTATGGTGAGCAGAGCCCAAGGACCAGCTTAGCCCTAGCTCCTCAACCCCTAGAGTTGAGAAGGTGGATAAAGTGATAGGGATAGATCTGATTGATACTCCACCTCTCCATTCCCGTCCCCATTCCCCTGATATCAGCAGAGGCCAGTAGCAGTGGATCTTATACCTTCCTTAAAGCAAATGAGGTGGTACAAGTCAATGCCACAATTTTGCTAGGAAATTATCAGCAGTATATGGTAGAGATGAACTCCAACCCCAATAATCCGTGGTGAATCAAGTTTCCACCTTGATGGGGTAGTATGTTTAGGGACCCCAAGGAATCTGAGCACACACACTCACTTGACCTCATGTAACACCTCAAAAATCAAAGGCTGAATTTTTTCTCTGATATGTGGAAGCTAATTCACAATGGTGGTGGGGGGTGTGAATAGGGAAGAATAGAGTTACTTTACATTAGTTAGAGGGGAATGAAAAGAGGGAAAGGGTTGTGGGGGAAGGAATGATAGTAGAGTGAAACAGACATTATTACTTCATGTACATATATGACTGCATGATTGATTCAATTTTGTAACACATATAATCAGAAAAATGAGAGATTACACTCCATTTATGTATGACCTATCAAAATGTATAAATGCATTCTACTGTCATGTAAACTAATTAAAACAAATAAAATTAAAAATTAAAAAATAGGGAGTTGGTAAAAGAGAAGTATTAAATAGAAATTTATGTTTCAAAATTAAAATAAAAATAAGTAGCCAAATTTTAGAATATAATTGAAAGTTACTTGTTACACGAAGAAACAGAAAAATTAAAATATAAATGAGAAAAGAGACTAATACAAAGATGAACTATATTATATACTGCATGTATTTGAAAAAGACCTGAAAGCAACCAAATCAAAACCAATATTTTAATAGGCAATTATGAATTCTCTTGAAACAAATAAAAAAATAGAAAATCTTAACAAAGGAATAGGTCATAACAAAAGAACCAAATGCAATTTTGGTATTGAAAAATAATACCATGGTGGGGGGGAGTTCTTCCTAAATGAGCTAAAATAGTAGATTAGGGATGACAGAGCATAGAATTAGTAAAATTGAGGACAGATCACTTAAATTCCTAATTTAAACAACACAGATAAAATAGTTTAAAAATTAAAATTCCAGGAACCCTTTGGAAAATCTTTTTTTAAAAATGTAACTTTCACATCAGAGTCTTAGAGGGAGAGAAAAAAGAGTGGGACTGAAAGAGTGTTTGAAGAAATAAGGGTTGAAATCTTCCTTAATTTGGTCAGAGTTAAACCTACACATTCAAGGTGAAGAAAACTCCATCAGGATAAGCCCAAGTAAATCATGCTAAGATACATCATAATTAAAAGTGCCAACAAATTAAGAAAAAGATAAAGAATCTTGAAAGTGTTCAGAGAATAAGGCTGCATTACTGACAAGAGGACACCAATTTCAATGCCAGCGGATCTCATCTTGTTTGAAAATTTTCCAGGCAGCACGGAAAGAAAAGAGTTGCCAACCACGAATTCTAATTCCTTCAAAGTGTTCTGCAGGAATGAAGAGGAGATAAAAACACAAGGGGAAAAGAAAAAATCATTTTTGTTAAGAACTCCTCCTAAAGAATAGATAAGGGAAGTTCTCTAAACAGAAAATAAATGATTTCGAAGGAAGACTTGGAACTTCAGGGGAAGGAGTATTGGAATGTGTAAAATAGGGATAAATATAATAGATTAGCCTGCTTCCATGACTTTCTTAAATCCTATTTGACAGTTGAAGTAAAAAATATAATGCCACTTGATTTTATGCTCAATGGAAGTTCTTAGGACAATTTTTATGAAAATGGAAGATGTGGGGACCTAAATGGAAGCAAGTTTTCTTCAGTCAGGATCATACATATATGGAACCATACTGATTTAAGAAGAATTAATTAAATCTGAGTAGTCTTATATCTACTAATCTATCTATAAAATGAAATCAAATACCTTGTTAAACACTATTCCAAGAACCATTATCCAGGTCTACTTGGCCTTGCTGGTAAAGTCTATCAAATTTTAAGTAGAAAGGACACATTCACACACAGACGCTTTCAGTAAGTACAGGAGTGAACACTTCACAACTCATTCTGTGTGGCCAGTATGACTAGGCTAACAAAATCAGATAAAAAATAACTTAAATAGTATAGAAACTGTATAACTGGACGCATGAACTTTTAAAAATTAACCAATAGAATCCAGGGATACATAAAAAGTATAACATGGCATGATCAAAATGGGTCAGCTCACAAACGTAAGTGTGATTGTTTTAAGCTTTTTTATTGTGATGTATGGATTTTCCTGTTGAAAATTGCTACAAGAAGGGCATGCTGAACCACACAGATACTCTTCACTCAGTTTCTCCATTAGGTACATCTTACATAGCTACAGTGAGTTGTCAAAACAGAAAGGTGACATTGGTGCAGTGTGCACGCAGCTTTTACCTTGTCATTTTTGATAGAAATTCTGGTATAAAACTTAGCTATCAGTAAAAGGGTGAAAGCAAAGATTTCTCTAAATTCCGCTACAAAATAGCATGTATAAAAATGTTGAAATGAAGATTAGAAAGTGTCATATGCCCAGAGATTCAAGAAATTACAAGATTTTCATGTTACATCTATTCATGTTGTTATACTTCAATTTACATTTTAAGAGAAGAGAGTGTAATTTATATTTGCTCTTCTACCTCTCTGCTTACACAATAGCAAACATGACTGCCTGTTAAATGAGGATGTGTTTATTCCAGGCTTATCAGTAAATCCCTGGTGCAGAAAATGTTTTTTATATATGTACATTACTTACATGAATGCCAGCATATTCTTATTTTTTCAGACAAATAGAAATGAATTTTTAATGTAACATCAAGCTGAACAAAAACTTGGGTTATGCTACAGATAAACACTTATTTATGGGATTTTTATTAAGTTCTCATGGGAAGCCTGAAAGTCAAAAGCAAGATCATAAAAATGAGCTCATCACTCCTAAGTAGATAACTTGCTGGGATAAGATGATAAACGTCCCAAGTCTTCACTTTAAACTCAAACTGAACTGTGCCTGAACCTTGGGAGGTTGATTCCCTCCCTGGAGGGCTTTCATGTGTCCATCCTCTTACTTCCTGGTGGGAGCCAAGGCGTCAACGTGCCAGCAGCTCTCTATTCCAAAACTGTGTCTATTGAGCCAGATAGGATAGTGGACGTGCTGGGAGTCCTCAGAGGCAGCTGGTTTCTGTTACAGTTTTATGAGGTTTCACCTGACACACCATTGGATGAGTTTAAATAATTGCACATCCCAAAAATCTTTGAGTGTTTGTAGATTAAGTGCTAAATCTTGGTGATTCCAGTTTGCTGTTGTTTAACAATTTCCTGAAGACAATTGATATTCCTAAGCATGACACAGGGGCTTTTGGTAACACAGATTCAACTTGTCCTCCTGGCCTCCTGTAAGGCAGAGTCTCCAACTCCTTAAACTTCCCAAGTTACACAGTGAGCACTCACTACTCTGTCTCAGACTGTCCTGAATAACTCTCATAGGCAAGCCATTGAACCACCTTTAATCTGTGCTGAAAATATTCTTCCCTGTGTTTCTTCTCAGTGGTGCTTCACAGTTCAGCTTCTTCATATCACTCTATTGATTAGAAGTCAGG
The DNA here is from genome assembly GCF_902686445.1 of Sciurus carolinensis. Classification (NCBI taxonomy): domain Eukaryota; kingdom Metazoa; phylum Chordata; class Mammalia; order Rodentia; family Sciuridae; genus Sciurus; species Sciurus carolinensis. The sequence goes on from NC_062220.1 coordinate 104,120,962, forward strand.
GATAGGCAAGTCTGGTTGACTGAACCTGGATCACTTACCAGTCTTGCTGCTGCCTGGAACAGTGAGGGTGTTCTTGACTTATGTAGGTGAAATCTGGCAAGCAGATACTACAGGGTCAGGTTAGGGTACTCTTGAGGTTCTGCTGGGAGAAAGGCATAGTGAGACAGAGAAGTGAGCTAAGGAGATGCTTTAAGCCCATAACTGAGGACACTGCACAGGAAGTGAGGGGAGATGCCCTAGTGTCTCACCAAGATTCTTGGCTTGTGGAGAGTAGAGGAGGATGGGAAGGCTATTCACTGAACCTGGAAGTCCAGACTTCCTCTAGTTGATGTGGAATATTTGTAAATATAGAAAAGAAAGGTCCTTTTGATGTTTCTGCCCACTGTCCAGGAGGAATTATTAACAAAAGAGTACTGGAATCATGGCAGTGATATGAAATTGAGAGAGAACACTGGGAGTTGTCAATTTCTTTTTTTTTATGTTCTTTTTTTTTCATTATAAACAAATGGGGTACAACTTATTTCTCTGGTTGTACATGAAGTAGAGTCATACCATTTGTGTAATCATACATTTATACAGGGTAATAGTGTTTGATTCATTCTGTTATTTTTTCCTTGCCCCCACCCCTCACACCCCTCTTTTCCCCCTATACAGTCCCTCCTTTCTCCATTCTTACCTCCCTTCCACCCCCCTTTATGTATCATCATCTGCTTATCAGCGAGGTCCTTATCCTTTGGTTTTTTTGAGATTGGCTTATCACAGCATGATATTCTCTAATTTCATCCTTTTGCCTGCAAATGTCATAGTTTTATTATTCTTTATGACCGAGTAATATTCCATTGTATATATATACCACAGTTTCTTTATCCATTCATCAATTGAAGGGCATCTAGGTTGGTTCCACAATCTGGTTATTGTGAATTGAGCAGCTATAAACATTGATGTGGCTGCATCACTGTAGTATGCTGATTTTAAGTCCTTTGGGTATAGGCCAAGGAGTGGGATAGCTGGGTCAAATGGTGGTTCCATTTGAAGTTTTCTAAGGAATCTCCACACTGCTTTCCAGAGTGGCTGCAGTAATTTGCAACCCCACCAGCAATGTATTAGTGTACCTGTTTCCCCACATCCTTGTCTACACCTATTGTTGCTTGTATTCTTGATGATTGCCATTCTAATTAGGGTGAGATGGAATCTTAGGGTAGTTTTGATTTGCATTTCTCTTATTACTAGAGATGTTGAACATTTTTTTAATATATCTGTTGATTGCTCGTAGATCTTCTTCTGCAAAGTGTCTGTTCATTTCCTTAGCCCATTTGTTGATTGGATTATTTGTATTTTTGGTGTAAAGATTTTTGAGTTCTTTATAGATTCTGGAAATTAGTGCACTATCTGAAGTATGAGTGGCAAAGATTTTCTCTCACTCTGTAGGCTCTCTCTTCATATTGCTGATAGTTTCCTTTGCTGAGAGAAACTTTTTAGTTTGAATCTATCCCAGTTGTTGATTCTTGCTTTTATTTCTTGTGCTATGGGAGTCCTGTTAAGGAGGCCTGTTCCTAAGCCAACAAGTTGAAGATTTGGACCTACTTTTTCTTCTATAAGATGAAGGGTCTCTGATCTGATTCCGAGGTCCTTGATCCATTTTGAGTTGAGTTTTGTGCAGGGTGAGAGATAGGGGTTTAATTTCATTCTGTTGCATATGGATTTCCAGTTTTCCCAGCACCATTTGTTGAAGAGGCTCTCTTTTCTCCATTGCATGTTTTTGGCCCCTTTGTCTAGTTTGAGAAAACTGTATTTATTTGGGTTTGTGTCTGTGTCCTCTATTCTGTACCATTGGTTTATCCGTCTATTTTGGTCCAATACCATGCCGTTTTTGTTACTATTGCTTTGTAGTATAGTTGAAATTCAGGTATTGTGATACCCCCTGCTTCACTCTTCCTGCTAAGGATTGCTTTAGCTATTCTGGGTTTCTTATTCTTCCAGATGAATTTCATGATTGCTTGCTCTATTTCTGTAAGGTACATCATTGGGATTTTAATTGGAATTGCATTGAATCTGTATAGCACTTTTGGTAGTATGGCCATTTTGACAATATTAGTTCTGCCTATCCAAGAACATGGGAGATCTTTCCATCCTCTAAGGTTTTCTTTAATTTCTTTCTTTAGTGTTCTGTAGTTCTCATTGTAGAGATCTTTCACCTCTTTGGTTAGATTGATTCCCAAGTATTTTATTTTTTTCTATGCTATTGTGAATGGGGTGGTTTTCCTAACTTCTCTTTCTGAGGATTCATCACTTATGTATAAAAATGCATTAGATTTATGAGCATTGATCTTATATCCTGCTACTTTACTGAATTCACTTATGAGTTCTAAAAGTTTTCTGGTGGAATTTCCAGGTTCCTCTAAATATATAATCATGTCATCAGCGAACAGGGATAGTTTGAGTTCTTCTTTTCCTATTCATATCCCTTTAATTTCTTTGGTCTGTCTAATTGTTCTGGCTAGAGTTTCAAGGATGATATTGAAAAGAAGTGGTGAAAGAGGGCATCCCTGCCTTGTTCCAGTTTTTAGGGGGAATGATTTTAGTTTTTCACCATTTAGAATGATATTGGCCATGGGCTTAGAGTAGATAGCCTTTACAATGTTAAGGGATGTTCCTACTATCCCTATTTTTTCTAGTGTTTTGAGCATGAAGGGGTACTGTATTTTATCAAATGCTTTTTCTGCATCTATCAAAATAATCATGTGATTCTTGACTTTAAGTCTGTTGATATGGGAACTGTCAATTTCAAAGAGATTGTTGAAGCCATGGCTGGAAGAGGCTCCAGTCTTACAGCTTTCCCCCAAATGCAAAGGCTGAGTAGCATTCATCATGACTCTATTTGAGTTTCTGGAGTTTCGTATAAGCTACACATTGTCCTATACATCTTTCCTATCTTTAGTCCACTAATGATACTCAGCTAATTATTATTTAGAACTCATTATAAGTCATACACTGTTCCATGCAAGGATTTTAACTCATCTAATTTACACAAAGTCCTGAGGGGTAGACATTCCTTATGATGCTCATTTTACCATAGAGGAAACTGAGTTTCAGGGAGAAAAAACCAACATTATGAAAAAGTATTAGATCCAGGATTCCAACCTGGGACTCCTTTGTCCTGAAATCCATATGTTCAACCACATCATACACTGCCTATTTCCAAATTGCATCATGGGTCACAATATACCATCATAAGATACCTACTAAAAATGGGTTGCAGGAGAGTTGAAGCAAGGGAATGGCCTTTTGAGGAATCACAGGGTTCCTGAAAAGGAACTCTGTTAGTCATTTTTGCATCACTGTTACTGAGAAACCGGACAACAACAACTTGTAGGAAGGATGGTGGGTCCTTGTGGGCAAGATTTAATGTTAACCATCTGAGTCCCTAAATATTAGTATTTTGTCTGAAATAGGCTGTCTCTAACTTAATGTGCTGTGGAAGAGATGTGGGAGAAGATTGGCATTGGATCATGCTCAAAGGATAGTATCATTGTAGAAACCACTTCCCATACCTGTGGAGAGGTTATCCCAAGTTTCAGAGTACAGTTTACTTCTTTGTTGTTTTTGGTTTTGTTTTGGTTGGTTACAATGTAAAGTCCACATTGCTCCATCACTTTGATACCAGATTCCAAGTTAGTTGGTCACTTTCAATCCCCTGATCATTCCTAGAACCTGCTTTTTCTTAAAAATAAAAAAAAAAAACTCTGTATTTACTTAGCTCTCCTTTTACCCAAAATGTTTTATTCTATTTTTATTTCTTTTTATACCATCCTATCCATCAAAAAGTACATGAGTTTTATATGTATTTCATGATCTCTTTACCTATACACGTTTTCCTTCTTCTGATCCTCCATTTCCCTTAGCTTTTCTCTCAAATTGATTATTTTGACTTAGATAAATGAGCTATAAACTGTTGAAAGTAACTTGAAAAGAGCAGAAATAGATTTAGCTTCTTCTCTTATTTTTGCCATAGTGAATTATATGGGTAGGGGCTCAAAGGTGACAAATTGGAAATATTTTGAGCATTGAGGAGAATGAACACAAGAAGGCTCTGTGGTTCTTTTGGAGGGTGAGACTATGGAAGGTTCAGAATAGAATGTGGTTAGCTGGGTGGAGGGAGATGGTGCTGTTAGTTTCCTGGAGTACCTGTCAGTCAAACCCCACCTTTCACAAGTGTCTAATGATTCAGGAATGTGGAGAACAATCATGGGGGCAATTAGATACTTCTTCCCACTTTCAAAGCATTTGCTTATCAGTGTTTAATCATTTGTCTCAGCTTTCTTTGGCCTCATCAAGACCAGGCACATTTAAAATGGTGCACTTCAGCAAAGGACAAAAGAATTGGCAGCATTGCTTGCATGGCCTGATGCATTTTGTGTATCACTTTTCCTTTCTTATCATATTTTTTCCCAGATGAATTATGAGATCACTGATTATATAATTCATGAGATGTAGCTGCACTTTCTTTATCCTCTTGAAACACATTTTAATCTACTTATTTAAGTAATGCCCTTTGAAAATGACTAAGCATTGTGCAAAACAACACTCTTAGCTAGGTCTCTCTTCCAAGTTTGTGTGTAAATTCTAGGACATTGACAGTTAAGATCAGCTATATGTTTGGATAATGATGTGAGGAAGAGGTAAAAAATATAATATAAAACATATGTAGGTAAATGTAAATATATAAGCAAATTCCTCAGCATGTGAATGTTAAAAAATAAGTATATAAAGTCTAAATATATAAACATGCTCTTTGAGGGGATTTTGGAAATTTAATTGCTGGACATAATTTATAGTCTACATGCTTTAACTATTTAACTTGTAGATGAAGGAAAAAAAATCTCAGGAAGTATAATAGAATTACCTATGCTTACACAGGTAGTTGGAAATTAATTTAGACTTTGAACCTCAATGTTCAGATCCTCTGTCTTTTTAATGTGAACTCTCAATTCTTAATTCTCTGTTATTCACAACTCAATTTTCCCAGAAAGAATATGAGTGCTGACATTATAAAAATGCTCTCCTTCTTTTTTAAAGAGAGACTTGTGTGTTTTGGCAGGCATTCTGCTTTACAATTATCATTTATACCAAGTTTACAGGCAGTTATTCTTAACTTTCTGGAGCTCACAGAACCCTCTGACTATCAAATGAGATATATCGTATCCTCTTCTTAGAGAAATAAGTCTGAACACACATACTCAGGTTTTCCTATAATTTCTGGGTGGGGAGTATAGAGATTCATGAGTCTCAAACTGAGAAATTTCAAATGTCATCACTTTGTCAACATTCTTTCAAAATATTACTATTTGAATGGAGCCTAAGATCTACAATGTACTAAAACCAAGGAGCTAAACAAATGAATTCTAACAATTATTTAAATGCTGAATTGTGTCTAAAAACTGCCCAATTGGTGCAAATAGAGAATGGGTGACTCAGGTATTTAGAAAGGTCCATCAGACCTTTCCCAGCAGTTTAGTTCAGCCTTACAGAATGCTTCCTAGCTCCCTGGATTTCGTGCTAATGAATAGTGTGATACTGTACCTTTCAAATGGGAGCCCCACCTGGCCTGACAAGGAATATCTCCTTGATTAGGACAGAGTGTCTTCAGATGGTGAGGTCCTCTGTCCCTGCCAATGAACATCCATGCACAAATGGTTGAGGACTGTATTTGACATTTGCTTCTTATCATATACAAATACAAATGTACTGGTAACTTCCATGTTTCTTTGCTCTGACGTTAAGCTTATGGTATAAAGACAATCATCATTACTTATGGTTTATTCATTTATATGTCTAGTCCTGAAGTGTGGAACTGCTTGAATATGTAGTGTATCAGTATTTCCAACTCCTGGTTCATACTGTTTCCCCAGGATTAGGGTAAATAATCTCACTCCACTGCAGGACCATGGAAATATTCCACTCCTATTGAACAATCTCAGGGCTTCCCATGGATACTGGGGCACCCCATGTCCTGGGACTCAGTTTTCCTCTTTCAACATTCTTGCATATCTCTATTTCAATTATAGAAGCCGTGAGCAAAGCTTTATAGTTCATTTGGCCTAGATGTGAAATCTGACCTTCTTCCCACCAGTTAACTATCAAAACCAAGAATGTTTCTTATATTCACAAATTCTTTGCATCATTTAGAATTCTTACAGCATGTACATGTACGGGTATCATGAAGACTAGATGAAATAATGAGCCTAAAATTACTTACACAGGACTCAGACCATAGGACACACTCAATAAAGTGTGATAAAGTTACTGTCATTAAAACCAATGCCAGTCTACAACAACCACAATTAGTTCTGCCATCCTATTGTTAAGGAGAAGCCCTTCTACTTCTTTATATCTGGGATATGCTATCTTCTTCATGGCCTAGACTATAATATACCTTTTTCATAAACACTATGTGAATTCTTCCAACAGAATTAATTGCAGTTATGCTACAGAACCAAAATTCTTGCATTATAATTCAATATATGTTTGTCCCCTAGATTGGGCTATGAGAAATATAGGCATAGGAATACAATGATGTTCGTTTCTACATCCCCAAACCAGATCAATTCTTGTTCATAAGCTTCACTGCACTAAAGCAGCTGATCAGTTTATTTTCTTTGAAATGATTAGCTCCTCATTCATCTTTGCTGACTGTCCTATTATGGAACAAATGAGTAAGTCAATGTCTGAATGAGTGACAAGGAACTGAAGAACATAAAAGTAAGCTGGATGGCTAGAAGGTATTGCCTTCAAAAGATTTCTGCAGACCATTATGGGATAGGGGAACCACCTACAGGGCTTAAACCACCTTGCTTCTTAGGATCTTTAGAGAATCAAGACAAAAAGTAGAGAAATATAACATGGCACTCATGATGGATAGATGATTCCCCTTAGATGACCTCCTATTAGACAATCCTCTATGAACAGGAGTAAGTTTACTCTGATTTCATAAATGATGGGGGCTCCTGGCCCTGCTTCAGTGATCACAGCTTTGACTTTGGGTGCAGCTGTGGGTGACATGCACAGAGCAATCAGGGTGTGTACATTTCTCAAGTCCAGGAGATAGACCCTGGGGGTCAATATGAGAGGAACAAGGTAGGACCTCCACCTGTGGGTCAGCATCTCTCTTGGAACAGACTCGACCACAGCTGAAAGGCTGAGCCAGCTAATTAACAGGTGTTCATTGCATTCCTGCTCCCTGTGAGGTCAGGAATGATTATTGTGATATTCTGTCCAATTCAACATGTTCTCTCATCACCCTTCTCCAGACTACTCCAAATGATGGCCAGTTACAGCCACTCTAGAAGGGACAGGCTTGAGGGAATATTGCTCAGATGTTACTTACCTCACTTCTAAAGAAATGATGGTTGAAATTGAAGCACATAGGATTTTGCTTTGAGAAAGAAGGTGCTGGACTCTGAGGGATGGATGGAACTTCAGAGAAACAACTGGTGACTTTGTGTGGGGGAGGTGGATGAGGCTGATGTACCTGGAGAAATTCATTACACAGTGAGGTATACGCATAAAGGTAGATATGTTGCAAGCAGTTCAGAGGTTGCGGGTAGTACAGAATTTAAAGTAGAATCTTTGAGCAGGGAAGACCCATGTCTGACCCAAGTACCAGCAGTGAATCATAATTTCACTTTTTAAAGGGTGTCTTCCCTCACTCTGGGTACATGGATGAAAGACCACACTGATGTCCAGCAGGCAGCGGGTGGTCCTGAGTGGCTGCTACCACTATATTAATAGACATGTTCCTCCAAGATCATTAGTTATTTAAAATGGTTCGTACAGAACTCCTTATCTTATTTTCTGGTGTGTACTTGGCGTTTGTTCTATGTCTCCACAGGAAAATGATATGAAAGGACGAAGATGATGTGAAGGGTTGAGCTCAGGGAAGGCTCAACTGTCATTCCAAGATTCCATTTTTAATAAAGTATGTGGCTTTATTCACTATCATTGTGTGTTCTATTGGGATCTTTCAAATTAATAGGAATTTCAAGTTATAGTGAGGGCACTAAGCATAATCTTTCAGGAAGGTGTCAGTCTTCCTTCTTGACCACATGTTGTCCATCCCAGCTATAGACATTAGGAGCCAACATAAACAATTGAATGTATCACCTCTTTTGCAGAACATTTCCGTGCATAGATCTGAGAGAGGAAAGGCAAGACAGGCTTCCACTATGCTTGACTGCCCTGCCTGAGAGAAAGGTGTTGCAATTACTTCAGTGGAACAGACAGATGGAAAAGGGTGACATGGAGCCAGAGCTGTTTGTGGGAGTGGCATTGGGGACAGAGTATAATCTAGAACTGCAATATACACAGTGTAACATGCAGCATCTGATGGCTCTAGATGGTGGCCAAAGACATTTTATAGTTTCCTCAGAATTTCAATTTCAGCTTTGAGGTCTATCCTAGAGTGAAGGATGGGTAACCCAATTAACAGGCAAGATGGGAATCATCACACTGTGCTGACATTGTTCAGAACCAGGTAGGCTGCTTACCCACTGGCAGTCCTGTTTGCAAGATAGGGACCTTTCAGGTGCCACCCTAGCAAAGAGATGAATGTGGAATGATGGGAAAAGGCAGAGCCCTGCCTGAGCAGCTAGGAGACATGTGGGTGGCTATGGCAGATTCTAACTGAGAGGCTATCAGAATACCAAGACTAGAGTGAGTTAGTGTCTTCAGCATCTTGCTCATTGATATGACCAACCAGTTTAAAAGTATGAGTGACCTTATGCCAAGCACCATATGGTTCAGAATCTACAGAGCCCCACTTTTCCCTGTAGGACCTTCAGGGACATTTTTGGGGAGAGCTGCATATTCTTCTTTGCTTCAACTATCAGTTTTTTGTCTATTAAATTTTTACTGGAAACAAAATTTGCCTTTAAAATCCTCTAAAAGAACATGAGTAGTTCCACTTTCAGGTTAGATGGAGGATGGGGAGATGAAATTCAGAATCCGTCATTGTTACCTCTACCCTTGGACAGTCATTGAACCCAGTTTCCTATTTACTTTCACATACATGGTAATCAACGTGTTTTCTAACTTATAGCTTGAGGCTGTAAGAAGCACCTAGACTTCACTAGAAGCTCAGTGAACGCTAGTGCACTTCACCTCTTTCTTTCTTTAAATCCCAGGTGACAGATGGTCAGGCTCTACCTGCAGAATAGGTAACTGTAGCTCTCAGCAAAGGAATGAGCAGCAACTGGTGTTCTTCATGGGTACTGAGGTAAAAGATGTTTAAGCTCACCTCACTTTCTTACCTTTGAAGTCACTTTTTCATGGCTCTCTTGCCTGTTGATCCCACTAAAAAAATTGTCCCAGTAAGCAATATATGATTGGTTTCCTGGTCCTGGTGGGAAGACTGCTTCATACAGCAAGGGTTTGGTTTATGAGCCAGTGCAGGTATGCTGAGGCCACACACTGGCCCTGGATGCAGACAAAGGTGGGAGTGCATTCCAGAGATATATGTCATCACCAGATTACCTCTCCACCTGGCAGCCCTGCTAAGATGGCATTCATTCATAACTGCTAGTCCAGAGGTCTGTAAATTTAAAGTGGGAATTTTGAAAGAAGAGGCATTCCTGTGGAATTTCTTGTACTTTCTCCTTCTAATCAGTCCCCAGAGACTTAAAAAAAAAATGACTCACAGCTGTCTGGGACACGGGTATTTCACCCAGCTGAGAACAGGAAGTGCAAATAATTCTGAGCATAGCTGAACCACTACAGAGCCAAGAATCTCTCTCTGACTCTCTTTTCTGGTTCATGCTGTTTAAATTTATTAGGACAATATTTGTTTTATGAGAATTAATACCTCCATCCCTAGTTTTATTATGATCTAGCAATTTAATTAAAAAGCTTCCAAAGTGAAAAGAGCACATAGAAAACACTCAGATCTGATAACCATACACACACACACACACACACGCACACACACGTACACACACATTTGAAATGAAAATATTGGATTATCTAAAGTGAGGTTAATTTTACACCAAAGAGAGAAATATGTTTAAATTATACATGATGGACTAGTGTATTTTATATATGTATGTGTACATGTATATGTGCATATGTGGTTGTATATGACACACACAGACAGCATACACTGTGATCGTTGAGGCAGCTCAGTTAGCCACAAATGTTCAAGCTTCACCTTTGCCAGCATTGAGTTGTGAGTGTTGTGAATAGTGCAGGAGGGATATGCACATTTCTCCAGTTCAGGGGATAGACTCTGTAGGTCTACATCAAGTGATTGAGGTACAACTTCCTTCCATCTGTCGGGTAGCAGCTCCCTTGGGACAGCCTCACCACAGAAACCCCAGTCTGGGGGAGGATGAGTGTGGTAGTCATCAAATGTTTATGGCATTCCTGCTCCGTGATAGGTCTGGGATATATATTAACTCTTCTCTCTGAATCAGCATGGTCTCTTATCATTCATCTATAAACTATCAGAAACTATGGCCAGTTAGGGTCACTTCTACTAAGGTCAGGCTTGAATGGATATTTCTCTGATATTACTGAATGCATTATCAAACAAATGATTAGTGGAAGTAAGAAACCCTAGAGCTACTTATTTGTTTACCTCACTATGAGGCAGGATGTTTCCAAGTACTGTATTCAAGGCACTGTGGATTACTTGTGGATTTCTCTACACTCACTGGTGGAAACTAGAATATTCCATCTGGTGAGCTCCAAAAATGTCTCCTTCTAATGCTTCCAGATGGTCTTTTCTCCAGTCTTTGGTCAGTTCTTAGTTGAGGGCTAGAGGGAAGTCCTTGAGTTCTCTCCTCTTTACACTCTGCTCTGTAAACTCCAGCTCTCTGAGCTTTCTGGATTCCCAGCTCCGTCTGGGTTTCATTCCATATGAGAGATGTGGGGGGCAGTTGAAGGGCTGAATTTTGGGTATGGAGGTGGGAATTTGTATGACAGAACTGGACTCTGTCTTTGTGGGAATGAGTCGTAAAAGAACTGAGAGGGCCATGAGGAAACAAGTTTAGGGGCCAGGGCTGTGGTCTCACTAATGACAGTAGCTGTTTCTGCTATGGAAGTATCCTTTGGGGGCGGAAAAAATTGATACTTAGGGCATTACAGGAGATCTCATTTTTCCTTGTGGTTCCTTCAAATCTTAGAACAGAGCCAGCATGTCTTACAAAATGAATCACAGACAAATGGGAACCTCATGATGGCCTTTACCCAAAGGTCTGTAGCAATGTTCTGATGGGATGAATATGTGACATGGCATTCTGAATTCACGTGCCCAAGAAACAAAGATGATGTGAGACCCTCAAAGAATTATATGGCTCACTAATTTTAGTTATTGGATACTTACTATGATAAAGCTACGTAAGTCTTATGAAGCCATTTTAAATTAAGGGCAAGAGAAACATGGGTTTTGAGGGTTGATAATTCCATGGATACAAGTTTTCACAAAGCTGAGTCTCGAAAAAGGAACTCTATGTTCTCTTTCTCAATCAAGGATGCCAGAATTGAGTGTTGTCGAGGAAGACAGGAAGTCCATTTGGAAGCCTGAGAAAAGTACTCTGCCATGGGGTTGAGATATTTTTACCAGAGAATGAGAAATCACATGAGCCACAACTCTAGGTCCAAGGATCAGGAATGGAAGAGCATTTCTGGAGTCATACCTTGGGCAGGGGACAATCCCTAAGGAAGCTTTCAGTGGTTCCCTCTGTTTTGAAATAGGTCGTGTTTAAGGAACCAAGGGTGAGGTTATTGAGCAAGGCTTCTGTGAGCTCTTAATAATCCAGGACACAAAAAACATGTCTTTCACCCGTAGGCTATTAGTGATGAACAAGTACACTGAGTGACATGGACAGTTGCATAGAACTTTATAGTTATTCATAAAAGATTATCCAACTCTATTATTCCATTGAATTTCCAAGTGAGCCCCTTCCCTAGGGCTAATCCTCCCCATTTTACAATGGAGAAATAAATCTAAGTTCACACTGCTTTCATCTGCTGCAGTTAGCAGGGCCAGCTACATAGTGTGTGGGGACCAGTATGAAATGAAAATGTGGGGCTTCTTGTTCCTCAGTGACCAAGAACAGCAAGTTGGTGACTGCAGAGCATGAAACCAAATGTGGGCCTTTCTGAAATGACTGTGCATGATGGTAGTCTCATCCCTGTGAAGTTGGCCCTGATACTCAGACTTAAGCCTCAATCTTTTTTTTTTTTTTTTTTTTTTTTTGGTGCTGGGGATCGAACCCAGGGCCTTGTGCATGCAAGGCAAGCACTCTACCAACTGAGCTATCTCCCCAGCCCTTAAGCCTCAATCTTTTGACTGAAAACCTCTGATTCTTCTCAGTTCTGGTTGTCAGTCCCCAGCTGTGATATTTACACTTAAAGGTGCTGTGTCAGCCAGGCATGGTGGCACATACCTGTAATCCCAGTGGCTCAAGAGGCCTAGGCAGGAGAATCTTGAGTTTGAAGCCAGCCTTAGCAACTTAGCAAGGCCCTAAGCAACTCTGTGAGACCCTGTCTCTGAATAAAATACAAAAAGGGCTGGGAATGAGGCTCAGTGGTTAAGCACCCCTGGAGTCACTCCCCAATATTAAAAAAATTAAAAAATAAAGAAAAGGAAAAAAATAGTGCTTTGTCAATAAAGGAAGCAAAAACAATTGGAGTCTTTCCCAGACAGCAAGTCGGCCGCTAATGTGATCCTTTATGCAACAGTATGCTGAGGCATACCCCTTGTTATAGGAGGTATTATGATTTGTCTTGATGGCTATGCTAGGGGATGTATTTATGACCTCCCATATTCACCCAAAGGTCATTGTTTTCTAAAGTAAGATCTTGTCATCTCTCATGTAGGTACTTTCCATTTCCTCCTCTTTCTTCCTTATAAAGCCTACTTAAACTTCTAATGCATTTGTGGAATTAGGGATTTACATTCTTTACAAAGTATGGTTTTAAGATCAAGCATGTTCATATCACTCTGCAAATAAATTATACTTAGGGAGGACTGAATTGACTCAATATCCTGCAACTTGCTGACTGAGGTTATAAGGCCAGCATTCCATCCTGATTTCAGGAAATTAACCATCTTCAGTTCAAATAGAGAAATATAGTTCAAACTGAGACTCCTCAACTTGACTGGGGTTCTCTTTCAGTGCTGAGCATTTTGCAGATGATGTAAAATTTAAACTTGGTTCCAAAACACAATTTTCCCTAAATTGAAGCCTAATGATTAAATTTAGTGGGTTCCTTCTTTACTTATCTTACTTTTAAACACTTTCAAAATAATTAATATCCTTAAGAGAGATATCTGCTGCCTTTTGTTTGATGATGGAATCAACTCTCAACCTTGCCCTGGCTATCTGTATACATATGAATTGACCCCAACTTTAGCATCACAGTGTCCCTATACATTTTTTCTTCTGAACTACCCAGACCACAGTTTGTCCATTGGACACAATTGTCCTGATTCAGTAATGTCAACTTTTGTTAATATTCTTTTTGAGCCTAAAATGTTACCTATTTCATGCCACCAGCTAGAACGCTGTCTCTGTTCTGTTCACCCACTCATGTGAATCTGTCTATACCTACACATTCATCTTCATTTATCTATCTGAGCATTCATTGAATATGTCTGAATGCTCTTTACACATCAATGCACTATTTTAGATGCCTAAAAATTAAGTCTCCTAGGACACAATCTCAGGGACTGGGCCAGCATGGAAGGTAGACAACAGGGTGGCTGAGTAAGGGCAGTATCAACTGTGAAGACAGGAATGAGAACAGGTGGAGGGAACCTCACTTAGACCATAAGGAATGGGCTCAGGACAGGGCTCCAAAATGTCCAAGATCTCTAGGATGCAGCCACCTACCAACAGCACAGAGGCTTCTGAGAAGTGACAAAACAAAAACAAAAACAAAACCACAAAAATAGGCAAACCACAGGTTGTGTGTCATCACTGAACTGTAGTACAAGCAGGTGAGTCTCCAAACCTACAGCTGGAGAGGTGAGGGAGGAAGAGAGCAGACAGACTTGTAAGTTTTCTGGAGTCAATTGGTCTTGACCATCACTGGAAAGACAGACTCAACTCTGAATTCTAGAGAGAAGCCTCTGGGGAGGAATAGAGAATGAACGTCTCAAAGACTATTACAATAATTCAAATAGGGAATTAGCATTTGAACAGAGTCAGTACAACTGTAAGGTATAGAAAAAAATGTGTACATTGGAGACAATAAAAGATGAAATCTAAAGAACTTGGTAATTTTTAGGATACATAGAAATGGAAGTGTTAAGGAAAGACCTCTGAGTCTCTGGCTTGATCTATGTGGTTAAACCTGGTTTCTTTTACTGAGGTGAGATACACAAGAAGAAGAAGTATAGGGAAAAATAATAAGCTTTGTATTGTACATGTTGATTATAAGGGATCTGCTGATCTCTAGTTGTAACTATCAGTAGATAGTTAAAGATGTGGGTCCACAGGCTAAGGGAAGGGAAGTCATTTAGCCTGGGATAATGCAGATATAAGGTACATACATATCATCTGAAGCATATCTGTAGCCAATGAAATCATGGGAGTAAAATGACACTAATAGTCAATGCATATATAGTCCCTACTCAGTGCCTAGCAGTACCCTGCAAATTACAAACATTTTAAACCCAGTTACCCTTCAGTACACCATTAGAAGGAACTTTAAACATGAGGTAATCCTGCCACATGGAGGTTAAATCAACTCCCCAATCCAGCTGGAAATAAGTAGTCCCAAAATGTGAAATCAGGAAACCAGACTCCAGGACTTGTGCTTCCAACCAGAGAGTTATGCTGTCCCTCAGAAGAGGGACAGAGAATGCTTACTACATGGGAGGCAGCCAGGAAACATTTATAGAGAGAGTGAATTAAATGAATGGACTCGATGAAAAGAAATGAGATCTTCCTGCAAGCTCAGCTCTGATGTACCCAAAGTGAAGAACACCCTGAGACTCTCTGATCAGAGTCAGCAGGGAAGAACCTCCCAAGAACCTCTGTTCTTGGCAAGACAGAACACTGCCTGTAGCATGGTGGCAGTCACAAGAAATGCACAAGTTGAATCATAGGCTCAGAACATTGAGCTGACAGTGCCAAAGGAGAAGTACGAAGTGAAACAGAAAACAGGCTCATGAAGTGAGGGCCAATGCATGGAGCTTTGCAGATGAAGCCGAAAATCAGGATCTAATAGCACAGTGGCCCCGTTTCTCCACTCCTTAAAAATGAAGCCAACCCTGTCTGTCTTTTGGTGTTGTCATAAGATCCAAACTTTCCAAAGTTCTTAAACATAAAGCCTACTATAGAGTAAATGGTCCTATAAATATATAGTCAATATTTTCGGTGATTTCAGGAGAATAAGCCAGGACTATTAAGGTGCAATGCTAAAGATCACTGACACCCTAAGGATTGGGCAATGTGGTAGACCCAAACTGATTATAATTCAAAAGCACAGGTGCTGAGCATCAAAGAGACACGAGCAAAAGGGCAATGTGAGATGGCAGGTTTGAGATCAGGGTTTGACAAAGCACCATGGCTGGGGTCTGGGGTGGCATCTTCAGTGGACATGTGTGTTAGATAATGCTGGACCTTCATGTGCCACCCAGTTGGCCACCCAGTGCCTCTGTTCTGCTCTGTCCTTAGCACTTGATAAACCATCAGAAGTTCATGTGCATAAGTATTGTGCAAACAGTTAATTATTTTTTGTCTTTGTCCTTTCACATTTGCCTTTGATTATATAAGTCAAAATAAATCCAGATTAACCTTCTGAAGCTAAAATTATTCTTGAAGTTATATTAAAAGGGTGTAGGCCACAGAGTTGCTCTGTTGAGCTACCTCCACAGGTTCTTTCTGGGAAAACACATACTAGTCTTTTTCACTTTTTTACTGATGCAGACAGATTGAGATTTTACTGCTCCCAAAGGCTCCTGGTGCCTCCCATAATTTGGCTAACAGTAGAAATTTTGATCGATTTCTAGCTCCCAAACTATATTCTTCTTTTTATATATTGTTTTCGTTGTACATGGACACAATACCTTTATTTTATTTATTTATGTGGTGCTGAGGATGGAACCCAGTGCCTCACACATACTAAAGCAAGCACTCTACCACTGAGCCCTAGCCCTACAAAATATATTCTTAAAAAAATTATCTTTTGATTTTTTGGAACCAAAATAATTCTGTGATTCAACATCAAAATGTTCCTGAGCTGAAAAAGGCAAAGAATGAGAGATATACAGCTTGTTACCTTCTAAAGATGTAAGTTACCCAAAGTCCCAGGTCAGGACCAGAATTCGCTTCTCAATTTCTAAATTGAATACTCTTCCTTCTTTTGAATTCTACCACTTTCTTACGTGCATATTCTGTAGATTGGTTATAAAGGTGACCTCTTCCTGAAAAGATTAAAAATTAACTTAAATCGAAAGCTTTTTCTTTCTGTGAATGACTAATGCTCATCCTTGCAAATATATAAATACAAATTATAAATGTGCTCATTTAATCAATGTCACACATCTATGTCATATAATTATTCAATGTCCTAATAGTAACTTTTCTCAAAAGTGTGAATGCTGACAAGGGAGTCAGAAGGCAGACCAAACCGTCTATCAGACTTCTATTATAAAACTTCAAGATAGTTCATGAGGACTGTGGTTGATGGATAGAGCGTGAACTGTCTGTGTAATGCTGCACGTTACCGCAAAGGAATAGGGCTAGAGAAAACCAACAAAGAGGCCGATGTTACTAAATCCACTAGCAAATTCTAAAGAGTGGAACAAACAGTGCCTCCCAGGTTAAGCAGTGCCCATCTGGAATCATGACATGGAGCAGTACACTGTTACAGGGAAGTATTTTAAATGTTCTGAGAATGCAGTGAGGATTACGAGGCTTTGTTTGACAAAGAACATGATGAGTTTCAGGACTGGGAAGTTCACTGACACACAGGAAAGGGAAAATCACTGAATTTACCAGCTAATACTAGGTGTCTCTGATAGCATCTCATTTTTCCTTGGACAGAATAAATATGTTTGCTCTACATTGAGGGGAGAACAGGAAAGTACAGGAACTAGAGGATTACGTGAGAGGATACACCCCTTGCAGGCTTAGTCTGCTTGTACCACATCTCACTGACAGGCGGGCAGTTGCGATACCGGAGGAGGGGGAGGAGGATTTTATGAGGCCCTTCAGGAAGTTCTCAGAATACTGCAACCAGGAAGCCCTAACAAGAGGGCCAATCGTCCTGTCTTGAATCATATACTTTTGAGTATTTTCTGACCCTTTTCAAAGGGAATTATCCAAGTTCCTTAGGAGGGGACCATAAAAAGTGGGACATTTGCATTACCAGTAAACCAAAGTGAGCTTTTCCTATGCTGGTCATTGCAAGATAAGCATGCAAGCTCACTGTGGAGCAATGTCAGGAAAGATAAGAGAAGTGGTGTCAACAAGAGACGTGCACAAACCCACATCGCCCATAAAATGGCTCAGATTATGGAACCACAACCCGGGTTGTGAACAGGGTAGCTGTTATTTATTCTGGAATCCTGTTCTGGACTTCAGTGTTTGAGCTCCCATGTTCACATCAATCATCACATTCTCCAGACTGAATTGAAATCATCCATTGGGGTTGTGGGTCTCATTGGGGTATGGGTTGGGAGTTCAATTTTATAGCTTTACAACAAATAAACTTGGTATCTCAAAAGTTCAGAGCTAGGTTGTGAAAATTATTTTGTAATTAATTTGGAATTATTATGTTTCTTTTTATGTCTGGATTTCCATATCCTCTCCATCCCCTCAGCATTACAGGAGTTAGAATCCATTCCCTGGACACCCTGAGATCCTGGCCTTTTCCCATCTCATTGATATCAACTATTATAGATATGCTTCATAAGTGGATTCTTGAACTGCTCAAAGCCTGGCACTACAATTTTTTTTTCTAACTTTGGTTTCTTAACAAATTTAATTTAACTAATGTTTACTTTGCATTTATTTAAATAATTATTGTAAATGTGTGCATTTAATCAGTGTCACAAGTCTGGGTAGTCTAATTGTTCAATATCTTGATAGACGCCACTCTTAAAAGTATGAATGCTAATATCAAGGAAGTCAGAAGGCAGATCAAACCTTCTGTCAGACTGATTGCAGTCTGATACAGAGCCCCTTGTGATATACAAATTAGGTGCTCCATAACAGAGGCTAAGTGAACCAAAAGCACTCGGGCAATGGAAATATCATGGCTTGGTTACAATTTAAGAAAACATGGCAGGGAAGTCGCCTGAGATACACCACCTTGAATCAGTCAGAGTGGTTTGGCAGGTGATGTTTCTAGCTCAAGGCATCGTTAACACAGGGATTCTCAAACTGGGAACCCCAGACCCAGTAATTCCTGAGAACTTGTAGAAACACACCTCTCAGGCTCCAGTGCAGACCTGCTGAATAGAAATTTGGGGGCTGGCATTCAGTTCTCTGTATTGTAAAAAGGCTTCAGGTGATTCTGATGTGTGAACAAGTTCAGGAATCATTCATTTATTCTATTGATAGTTAAATTTCATTCAATAAATGCTGTTTGATACAGAAAGATTTTATTGTCATCAAGAGTGCTAAAATCACATGGATGAGAAAACCAAAGGTCAAAATAAGTAATCACAAACAAAATAAAACACTCTTAGCAATAGGCAACATTTTTTTTTTCTTCAGTAACTAGGGAGGGATAGTGACAGTACCAGGAAGCTGATACTGTCAGATATTGAGGAATATGTTAAATTATTTATGAGGCTGATGAACTCTTGCTTCCAAGTTGCCAAATATCTTTCCCAAGATATGTTCTTGGCATAAAGGACTATATCTCATTAAAATCTATATTTGTAGTTTTAAGCACAACACTGCTTAAGTTTAGGTGAAAGAATGTATGAATGAGTGAATGAACAAATTTAAAAGGTTCCTGTTCATTTCCTTAGCCCATTTGTTGATTGGATTATTTGTATTCTTCGTGTAGAGTTTTTTGAGTTCTTTATAGATTCTGGAAATTAGCGCTCTATCTGAGGTATGGTTGGCAAAAATATTCTCCCACTCTGTAGGCTCTCTCCTCACATTTCTGATAGTTTCCTTTGCTGAGAGAAAGCTTTTTAGTTTGAATCTATCCCAGTTGTTGATTCTTGCTTTTATTTCTTGTGCTATGGGAGTCCTGTTAAGGAAGTCTGATCCTAAGCCAACAAGTTGAAGATTTGGACCTACTTTTTCTTCTATAAGATGCAGGGTCTCTGGTCTGATTCCAAGGTCCTTGATCCATTTTGAGTTGAGTTTTGTGTAGGGTGAGAGATAGGGGTTTAATTTCACAGAAGAAGATGTACAAGTAATCAAGAGATATATGAAAAAATGTTCAACATCCCTAGTAATTAGGGAAATGCAAATCAAAACTACCCTAAGATTTCATCTCACCCCAATTAGAATGGCGATTATCAAGAATACAAGCAACAATAGGTGTTGGCGAGGATGTGGTGAAAAAGGAACACTCATACATTGCTGGTGGGGTTGCAAATTAGTGCAGCCACTCTGGAAAGCAGTGTGGAGATTCCTCAGAAAGCTTGGAATGGAAACACCATTTGACCCAGCTATCCCACTCCTTGGTCTATACCCAAGGACTTAAAATCAGCATACTACAGAGATACAGCCACATCAATGTTCATTGCTGCTCAATTCACCATAGCCAGATTGTGGAACCAACCTAGATGCCCTTCAGTTGATGAATGGATAAAGAAACTGTGGCATATTTATATAATGGAATATTACTCCGCAATGAAGAATGATAAAATTATGGCATTTGTAGGCAAATGGTCGAAATTGGAGAATATCATGCTAAGTGAGATAAGCCAATCTCAAAAAACTAAAGGACGAATGATCTCGCTGATAAGTGGATGAGGTCATATAATGGGGGTGGGAGGGGTTAGCATTAGGTTTAGGGTTAGGTTTAGAGTTAGGCTAAGGAGAGCGGTAAGAATGAAGGAAAGAAGGACTGTATAAAGGGAAAAGGGTGGGAGGGGTGGGGGGAAGGGAAAAAAATAAACATCATTACCCTATGTAAACGTAAAAAAATAAAAAAAAAATAAAAAATAAAAAATAAAAAAAAATAAAAAAATAAAAAAAAAAATAAAAGGTTCCTGGAAGAAGGATGGATGGTAACAAAGTAACTCAGGTAACTCAGAATAGCAACAAAAGGAACTAGGCCTAGTACAAGTAAAAAAAATGCATATCATGACTACAGTATAAGATGCACATTGGTCATAAGGAGAAGATAAAGATGGAAAACTGATCAGGAATGAGATAATTGTAGGATTAGAATGTATACCCAAGGAATTTGGACCTATTTCAGTACCAGAGGAGTGCTTTTACCTAATTTTAGATAATTATAATTAAGTTCAACTGGTAAAAATACAAAACTTAGAATTAATGAAGTATTTATCCTCAGAACATGTGTTTTTATTGATGTAGGGGGTGTTTCGTGATCACTAGCAGGGTTAAAGCATTAGAAGCAACCCATTACATGGTGTAACTGGGTCTATGTGACCCAAACAGTCTGACTCCAACACAATTATCACAGTGGACAAAAATCAGTAAACTGGACATCTGGTGCCACTGATTGCCACACAAGGAAGTGTGAAAACATAAAATGGCAAAATGGCAGAACATCTGTCCAAGACCCACACAGTCACACCCTATAAAAGCCCTTATGATTCAAAGATGAAAGTCAGAGACTAAAGAATCTGGAAAGTTCACACATTTTGGAATCCACATTAGATGGATGAGTATTCTGTGAACTCAACTAAACACTGGAAGAATGGTTTGTATTTATGTGGTTGAATTTTGAAATAGAAAATCAATTACAGTGCATTCAGTAGATGATATCAGGTATGATTTTAATCTTGGATGGTTAACAGAGCACCCTGGTACCTTAGTGTTCTTTTATTTCTCTTTGAATTTTTTAACACTGGGCATCTAATAAGTGAAGGACACATGATTTTTGTAACACATGGCTCTTCCCTTTAATGTGTTTGCAATGTAACTTTCAACTATTGGGTTTGCTCTTGTAGATGGGAAGGCATTAAATAAACAGGACAAGGTCAATGGCAACACAGGTGCCCTTGCAGAAGAGCATTGCTGCCAGAGCATTCAAATTTACCTTAAGCATCAGTTACTTGATTGCCCTTCAATGCTATATTGTGGCTCAGGATAAAATGCTCATCTCTGGAATCTCATTCTCCTGTGTTCCAGGAAACACCTTTTCTTGGGTACCTTTGGATATCAGCTGACCTTACTTCCCTTCTGGCAGTTGCTCAACTCTGCTAATTTGCTGATTTGTCAATCAAATTATCTCCTTGTTTTGCTCTGAAAATATTGATAGAAGAGTAGGGATTTTCCACTGTAGTTAAACTGGTATAGATGACAAGATTAATTAGTACCCTGCTATAGCTTATATATTTTTAAATTTTTTTTATTGTAAACAAATGGGGTACAACTTGTTTCTCTGGTTGTACATGAAGTAGAGGCAAACCATTTGTGTAATCAAACATTTACATAGGGTAATGGTGTTTGATTCATTCTGTTATTTTTTCCTTATCCCCACCCCTCACACCCCTTTATCACTGAGTAATATTCCATTGTGTGTATGTGTATATATATATATATATACACACACATATATACACTGTGATATATATGTATATATACATATATACACTGTGATATATATATATATATATATATATATATCAATCACAGTTTCTTTATCCATTCATCAATTGAAGGGCATATAGGTTGGTTCCACAATGTGGCTGTTGTGAATTGAGCAGCCATGAACATTGATGTAGCTGTATCTCTGTAGTATGCTGATTTTAAGTCCTTTGGGTATAGTCCAAGGAGTGGGATAGCTGGGTCAAATGGTGGGTCCATTCCAAGTTTTCTAAGGAATCTCCTCACTGCTTTCCAGAGTGGCTTCACTAATTTGCAGTCACACCAGCAATGTATGTGTGTACCTTTTTCCCCTTTTTCATCCTTGCCAACCCCTATTGTTGCTTGTATTCTTGATAATCGCCATTCTAATTGGGGTGAGATGGAATCTTAGGGTAGTTTTGATTTGCATTTCTCTTATTACTAGAGATGCTGAACATTTTTTCATATATCTGTTGATTGCTCGTAGATCTTCTGTGAAGTGTCCATTTCCTTAGCCCATTTGTTGATCGGGCTATTTGTATTCTTGGTGTAGAGTTTTTTTGAGTTCTTCATATATATATATATATATATATATATATATCTTATATTTTGAGTGTTCTCCAGAGGCCCATATGTTGGAGGTTCAGTCACCAGTCTGTAGCTCTATTGATAGGTGGTGGAGTCTTTAAAAGATGAGGCCGAGGGGGAGGAAGTTATGTCATTGGGGAGTCTGCCTTTGCAGGGGATATTTAGGCTCTGGCCCCTTCTTGGGTTTCTCTTTGCTTTGTGACTGCCCTGAGGTGAACAGAACTCCTCTACCATGAGTTCCCACCATGATGTACTGTGCCACCAGAGACTCAAAGCAATATGACCAAGAGACCATGAAACTCCAAAACCATGAAGCAAAATAAACTTTACCTCCTCATACATTGGTTTATCTTAGATATTTGTTATAATAATGACAAAATGATTAACAAATGCCCCTAAAATGATGAAACATGTAGAGAATGACTTTGTACCCCAGTAGGCTTCTTGAGAATCACTGTGGTCATTGAGTGTGGGAAAAAAATATTGAGCTCCTTGATAGATCTCATAAATGAGGGAGAATGTTGGCTCCCTGCAGGTTGAGCTCTAATCAAACATGCCATTTATTAGAGTATCTTCATAGTGACCATATCATTGTACAGATTTATGAGATTGTGTTTCAGTAACAATGGCCCAAAATCTCCAGACAAGACTTCTATTTAGAATATGATTTTAGCATTAGAGATAAAGATTGAAGAACTTCTCAGTCATGTCTTGAAGCAATCAGGAAGTACTTCAGTTAACCTAGAGTTTCCAGATTTCAAAGTAGAAAATAATTATGACACCCGGGTAATCTGATTTTCAATGTAAAATCTTTTCGGGCAGCCAATTTAAAATTATCTGACTTCCAGGTCTAGTCTAAACTGAATAGTGAACTGGTATGTTTTATATTGTAAATCCTTTATGATCTAAATTCTGAACTGTAAAAGAAAGCATTTTAAAAGAAAATTACCAAAAAATGAATTCCTCCCAAAGATTATTATGATTCTTTTAGCAGGGAAAGTTTATTGTGGAATCCTATCAATGTGCTCCAAGGAATGTCATAATGTTGAACTTTGCCCACAAAAATGCACAATTTCAGATACATAAGTGAAAGAATAAATGATTCATGAGGAAATGCTAGCATATAATAAATCATTATAAAACCATGAAGCCATCTCACTTGTGAAAATTTATTCTTACTACTGACAAGTAGAATTTAAGGAGCATGCAATTAAAAGTTTCACTATCTGAATTTGAAAAATTTTTTATTTATTTATTTTTATTTTTTACGAACTGCATTTTGATTCATTATTGAAACTCCCTGAGTATAAATATCCTCCTCCACAAAAATTGGTGTGAACACTTGCCCTTGCTTGACTGTAACATGATGACACATACATCAATTCTTGACACATGAGGGTACTTCAGGATGTGTGTACTGACTGAATTAAAGGCACATGCAGTCAAACTCAAGAATCACACACATGCATGAAGAGATTCAATAATAAAGACTAACACACCAAATCCCTTCCCACACTTTTAACCATGATATGTGGCCTACTTTAGCCAATTTAATGTGAACTGAAGTGTTTCCTATTCCTTGGCAGGAAAATTTCAGATCTCGTGCACACTTGGCCAAATTCTTTCTGCTGCTACAAGATCAGAAGTAGTCTGGGTGAACACTTGGTCAGCCTGGGTCTCTGAGTCAAGATATGGAAAAGAGCAATCCATTTGCCTTGATTGACATGTAGTAAGAGTAAGAAACACAACCCTATGATTTTTACCCAGAGAGGGTGTTGAGTGTTGATGACTGTAGCATCAGGTAATCTGACCTAACTGATGTAGAAAATGGTACCTGCATTAGTTTGCTAGAGCCTCCATAACCAAGTTCCACAAATGAGGCAGTTTCAACAACAGAGGTTTGTTGTCTTATAGTTGTTGAGATGAGAAGTCCAAAATTTAAGTGTTGGCACAATCATTTTATTTGAGGACAATGAGAATCTTTACCAAACCCCTCTTCCTAAGGTCCTTGTGGGTTGGTGGAAATCTTTGGTATTCCTACACTTCCACTATATAAGGAAGTCTGCTTTCATCTTTATGTGGTAGTTTTCCTGCATGTCTGTCTATGTCTAAATTCCCCTTTTAATAAGGACACCAGACTTATTGGATTGGGAGTCAGCATGGCTTCATCTTAGTCATCTGATTGCACCTGCAGTGATTCTACTTACGAATAGAATCTAATCCCATTACATTCTAAGGTCTTGATGGTTAGGATTCTTGTGAATTTGGAGAGAAAAAAAATCAATCCATAACAGTGCCCAAAATTTGGTGTAACAAAAAACACAAAATACATGACCCAGTTGTCACATATTGGGTGGAAATGAAGCGTTTTAACAAGACTGAAATTCAGTGATCCGTTATGTTGTTCGAAGTTTTTTGGTAAACCTTTCATCTCTAGTGACTTAAGAGATCAAAGGAAAGTGATTGGAACAAGATTTTAAGATGATGTGCTGGTTGCTGCTGTATTTGAAAAGGTACTGCAAAAAGTTAAGTGACAAGTTCAGATAAGATAACAGCCTTTTGGGAAACAGTGTTGAAACAGAATCCACAAATGTAGTTTCCTGTAGCCTTATAAAGAGAATTACAAGTCACCTCAAAGATTACCAATAAAACTGAGAAATATTTTTTAAAAGTATTTGAATTTCAGCTTTGTTACAAGGATCAAATAAAAGCTATGACTAGTATACCAGTGTGAAAATCTCTAGAGGAAAAACTTAAAAGTACTACAGTGAGTAAATTCTTTTGATTTTATTCAATGGCTTAGGACCAAGTCCCTAAACATATAGTTTTTCTACTAAATTTAATAGGTTCAAGTTATGGGAAGGAGTAAGAGAGAGATGGGTAAAAGTAAGCAACTCTAGCAACATTAAACAACTCTCAGAACCATCTCTAAAATAAATAAATAAAAGGAGTGAATATGATTCTTGACATTTAGAAATCACATAAGTAACAGCAGTTGAGTACTTGAGATAAATGTATTGTCCAACAAATTACAACTCTAGACAGGATGGACTGTGATTCTTACAGACAGTAAGTAAAACACGGGGCAGAAAGTGGGCTGCAATCTCTCAGGCAGAAGAGAGAGCACATACCCCGATGGTTACATTATTCAGTTGGCTAAGGATACAGTAGATGGATGAATCTTCCAGGCAGCAGAGACAACAATCACAAAATAAAGTAGAAAAGGTGCTATTACCAAAAGTATGACTCAGAGAACAAGTAGGGAACACTCCCTGGTCCCCAAGTAGCAAGCCCTCAAAATACTGCCCAGGGGAAATTTGGATTGTTCCATGGCAGAGTAATTGTATGGGACCTCCTTTCTTTCCCTTCACAGTGCGGGGAATATGTGTTGATGTTATTTCAATTCTGCTTCACCAGAACATGATGAGTGTGGTGAGAAGGCAGGAAATTTTGCCTTTTTAATTCTTATGCCATTCCTCCTTTCCCTCCATAATCCTGGTCTGTGTGCATAGGATTTAAGGGCTGTTTTCCTTGGGGAAAGGTTGAGTACATTTTGAGTGTATTAAGGCTATCACTGATACTGCAAGTTCTCTTCCAGGCCTGTGCTCAGGTTGTTGTCTCTTGCCCTACTGAAGTTAGGCCTATGGCCCTACATCTTGCTTTGGTGAAGGACCTAAGAGATGCAAGGATATTTATCACTCTGAGTGGGAATATTTGAATTTTGGTGTGTGTGTGATCAAACTTCTCCCCATTCCCAAATGTTCCATGGCTTCTCTCATCTCCAGTAGGCATGCCCATAGAAGATTATTCTCTTCTTTCCAGGCAAATTAAAACTCATTCTTCAGTTTCCATGTGTTCAGAACTCCTGAGCCTTTCTAATTCAGTCTGCTTTACTGTTCCACTCTATTTCCCATATGGACACCCATATCCCAGACTTCATCTCACCAGGTGAAAGTTACATTCTGACTTGAGAACTCTCCCATAGACTGAAGCTCCTGGAGGTGAAAGGAGGCTACTCACTCCCTCTGAAGTCTAGAGGCTTATGGGGTGTGGTGAGAAGTGGCATCAATAAATAATTATTTAATTGGTAAATAGAAGGTGACTTATGGAAAAGCACCACTTAAAAAATAATTTTGGAGTCTTTTTTCTTATCATATCATGCAAAAGATCACAGACTTTGGAGAGTCCTTATACATGGTTTTACAAAGAATGCACCTAAATAGGTACTTAGGATTAAGATACATGATATGACCAAGCAGGCAGCAGGGAAATAATGTCCTTAAGTTGCAGCTGGCTAGGATCCTACATGCCATGTTCTGTGTTTTGCACTGAGTTATGGGGAGGTTGGACCTACTGACCCTGGCAGAGTCTGACCTGCTCCCAGGAAGGGTAGGAACAGCAAAAGCATTATATGGCCCTTGGGTCTGGGTGTATGTGATTTCAAACAGGCCTCTTCCTCATCTATAAAACGAGTACAATAAACCTCAACTATTCCCATAGACAGTAAGAAATAACACATATGAACCTCGATTACTTGGTGCTTCATGCTGGGAGAAAAAATTACAACCCCCCCCAAAAATGTCCAACCGTCCACACCTCCACTATCCTATTTGCTGCTGTCATTCCACAAATGGTAGTTGGAATCTCACTGGGAGGAGATGCTGCCACCGCAAGGTTGCCAGCACCTCCAGAAATAAGAGGCTGAGGGACCGGTCTCTGCTGAAGGAAGGGAAAATTTTTATTCCCTTCATTCAGTTTTGAAAGCATTGGGATTGTTCAAAAGGAATTTCACTATAAAACTAAGGTAAACAAGATGAAATCCAGAACCAAGGAAATGTCAAATCTGAGATAGATGAGTTTAATGTCTTGTGCTTCTGCCTGGGGAGTCTTAGCCAGGCCTAGGGACAGAACAGTGAATCTCAGTATCTGTGGTCACACTCCCTGGTGATGAGAAAATAATCCCACTGATGCAATTCAAAACAGATCATGTGCAAAATGGTAGAGGAGATACCAGCCAAGGTCAGAGACCTCTGCTTCTTCCTGATCTCCTTGACTGCACATTCTAACTCTGTTCTTCTCTCTATAGCTCTGCTTTCTACAAAACCACACAGTCACCTATCAGCAAGGAGACATACTAGTGGGAGTAATAGTAGCAATACTAGTAGCAGCAGCCGTAATAGCAACAATAATAGCAGTAGTATTAATAGCAGCAATAGTAGTAGCAGTAGTAATGATATTAGCAGCAGTAGCAGCATTAGTAAGAATAGAAACAGGAATGAAAATAGTAGCAGGAGCAGAAGTAACAGCAGTAAGAGCAATAATAACAGCAGCAGTCATTGCAGTACTAATAGTAGTAGTATCAGCAACAGTAGTAGCAATCATAGTAACAGCAGTAATTACAGTATCAACCGCTATAGCACCAGTAATAACAGTATTAGCAGCAGCAGCAATGGTGGTATTATTCATAACAGTATTAGGATCAACAATAGTGTTGGTAGTAGTAGTGGCCGTGGTGATGGCAGTGACAGAGGTTTAATACATCTGACCTGCATGACCACCAACTGAGATTTCATAATATGCTGCTATATTGATGATGGAAAGTATATTTGTGAATCCTCAACACATTCAGGATATTTATCACACATGAAGTCATACAGGAAGTTACATTACTGTGACCATTTTAGAGAATAGAATACCATGGCTTTCAGAGATTAAACCACTGTCTCATGGTTACATAACTAGCAGGAGGCCACGTCTAGCCAGAAAGGTTCCTGAAGTCCACATCGCCCTTGCCTCTGGGAGACACAGTAGGAGGAGCATGGATCTGGCAATGTGAAATAGCTCCTGTGCTAGTTCCTAGGAGTTCCATGGTCAGGGACTTAGGTCTGATGGCAGAGATTACCAGGATTGAGGGGGCCACATCTACAGCAGACCCAAGGTGACTTTGGGTAGTTCTTAATGGTGTGCAATGCTGGGTACCCTGGGCTACCTGGAATTCTGGAAGCTGAACATGTGTAGATTCCTTGGAAAGTCTTGTTAAAGCTCAGACTACAGGGCCCCACCTGGGTTTCTGTCTCTATAAGTGTGAACAGGGCTGAAAATTGGCATTTGTAATAGTTTCAGGGAATGCCTATGCTGCAGGTTCAGAAATACTTTGAGAACTTCCTTCACTCCCCACAAATCAGGTGTCCAGAATGTGTTGGTGTAATATTCATGTTTCTTTCCATGAGGATGGGTGACATGCTTACAAGTCAAATACTGCTCCTGCAGTTCAGACATACACTGGGTAGCATGACACCTGGGCATCTGATGGACTCTGTAAACTTGTGATAGATTCTTATGATTCACATGCATTTGTAGTAGGTGAAGGCCTGGTGTCCATTGTGATTATGATACCTAAGGCTTGCCTCACCACTGTCTTTATCTCTGGGCTTGGACCACACCAGGGCATTAGAAAAATATATGGAGAAATATAGCCCTGGAAATAGAAATCACAAGTCTATCTCATAACCTCCACCTACCCTTCCAACTCCACCCTCCCTCACCAGTCCTTCACATCCTTCCTTGGCCCAAATACAGCATAGTAGCCAGCATGGCCTGGGTCACTGCTCTGGGAATGCCGTCTTCCTTCCTGTTAGCCCAGAAGTCACCCCTCCCAGCCTCTGGGTCTTGATCAGCAGCCAGCTGCTTGGGAACATTGTGTCCAGTCCTAGTAGAGCCCCTACCACCCGCCCACCGGTGCTTCTCTGTTTACATTGTTTTGTTCCTCATGGGGCCATGTGTTCCTGGAAATAGTAACTGGGTCATATTCTCTGAATCTTTAGCACAAAAAGCAATAATAGTAGATTTTCTATAAATATTCACAGAATTACTATTTTCCATATTTCTAAGATATAAAAAATAGCACATACATGATCAATTGTTTTAAACATTTAGGGCTTCTTTCCTAACCACTGGGCTTTTATTTCCTGACAGTCTTTCAAAAGGCCTGAAAGGCATTTTGTGCTCACTTTTTGCTGTACTTAGGTAGTTAGATGACATAGTCTGCATCTGATTTTAGATCTTAGAAATGTCTGTTTCTGAAATGATCACAGAGTCATTTCAATTTTTTAGGCAACTTTCACTCCTTTATTTATATTTCCAAGATAACATTGACTAGTTATGTAACTAGTCAATGTATTGATAATAACAATTATAATTATTGTTGTCTGTTTTGGACTAGTGATTTATAATTTTAAAAACAATTTATATTAGCTGTTTAATGTAATTTTCATAGTAATACAGTCAGATACCTAATATCATTTTGCAAATTAGATAATTGAGACTAAGCCTAAATGAAGAAACTTGGTTTCCAACCAAAGTCTTGTAATTCCAAATTTGAGTTTTAATTTTAATCAGACTCTATTGTAAGCAACTAACCATTTTTCTTTAGTTTCTAGAAAGATATACTAGAAGGTGTAAAACTTTTTGAGATAATTTCTGCAGCCAAGGCATTTAGATAAAACCCATGGTACCAGGTGGCTTCAGGAGGTGGCTCAGATCTTCAATAAAATCTTCAATATGAGGAGGCAGAGGAATAATAGCATAAGTGAGAAAGCCACCCCACAACTCAAAATGACACCAAATCTGTCAAGCCTCTCAGGAGATAATAACCATCTTTCTAAATCTTTCTGTGTTGTCCCAAGGCCCTTGTGTGTTATTTTTTCATTGATGTGTCATCACTACCTGGGATTACCTGAGACATATAAAACATTCCGTGTTTGTTGAATGAATGAATATAATACAACCCATCCTATTGCCATGAGTTTATGAGTATCCATAACCATAATTCCTTACCTTCAATGGGTGGTTTGCACACTTTTGTGGTTATGTTCATGGCACATTGGCCTCAATTCATAAACACAAACCTACTTCTCTTTTTTATTACATGAGCAATCAGGAGGTATGGAGGGTGTGGGTGGGATATACCATGGGCAGGCAGAAGTGTCTATCAGGATCTTAGGGGGATTATGATCAGGTCCAACTGTCCTGGTGCTGGTGTGTACTCTGTCTAAAGCACAAAGCATATCAATAAAGGGAATGAGATTAAAGAAGACATTTCTTTTTCTTAGCCTATCTATCGATGATTTCTGCAACCTGGAATTAATTGGTCCATTGGGCATAACTCTCAGTTTTCCAAACCCTACCCAGACTTAGAGAATGGCTCACTGACCTGACACTCCTCTACTTCAGTTAATACCTACTTCTCCCAACTTCTGACCCAGAAAACCTCTTCCTGTCTACTCCTTCCTCTGCACAGCTTCTTTGACTGTAAGTGTCACTTCCTTTATAGATCTTTCTCTGGCTCCAGTCTTCCTGAAAAGTCAACCCAACCCATGTTGCTTGGGCTCCAGATCCCTCAAAAAATATTCCCAATAGATGTTTTCCTGCATTACAAGGACCTGGGAGATGAAGATGTAGAATGGACCATGTTGTTAGAGACCAAAAAAGAAAAGAAAAATAATTAACAATAATAATAATAATAAAAAAAACAGGATAGGGCAGGGGGATTCTGAGATCATGGAAGGACAAAATTGTTTTTTTTAAAAAATGGTGGGCTGAATGGATGGACTTTAAACCTGGGGCCAACAACAAGAAACAAGATGAAAGAGTGGCCTCTGTATCACAGAAAGCATCTCTGTTTTGCCTTCTGCTCTCATTTGCATCCCTTCTTTACACCCTGATGTTCATTTGTCCCTCTATATGGTAATTGGCTAGTTATGAACTGACTTCCCACCGGATCATGAGATTTTTAAAGCCAGAGTTCATGTCTTAATTATTTTTTGTATGTAATATTTAGAGCAGCAGGTTCTCCAAGAGCGACTGAGTGTAAAGGAAGCATGATCCCAAACCAGAGTGACCACAGTAAATGCTGCAGAGCAGGCTCTTGCTGGTGTGTCCTGGGGCGGGCACCACAGCTTACTTTGCTTACTTTCTTAGGTCATTATTCATCTCTGATGAATAAACTTTTGTTCCAGAGTAGGAACACAATATTAGAACTAGAGGACATCTATAGAAATCCCATCATTTGGAGAGGGAGTCTTCAGAGACAAACTGAAGCAGCCTGTGAGGCTACATGGTTAATGGGCAGTTGTGTTGAAGCTGTTGGGTTCCCTAGTCACCCAATTCAAATCTCTCTCTATCATGCTGCAGCACAGCTCAAGCCCCAAAGGGGAAACCAAAGGCCCTCCTCTTTTCTGCAGGGAGTCTACTTTTGATGTTCCCTCCCTCCATTCACAAACTTAACAATAAGAATATCCTGTACAAAATATGGCATAGACAGTTTCTAGGGCTTCACAGTACATAAGTTAATTCAGAGGGAGGCTTAGGGCTCTCCCTCTCGCACACTGCTGGGATTGACGAAGTCCACTGTAGGCTGGCTGGTTATGATTTCCAAATATACTTTGTGTTTCCTTTTCTTGCTAAAGTCTCAGCATGGCTTTTTCAAAAATTAGAATTCCCAAGCATTTGTAGTCATCCTGGGTCTGCTTTGTTGTAAATCCGGAAATTCAGGGCTCTTGCGGTTGTGAATCAGGAGACCTGGCTTGCTGCCACCCGACTTCCATGCTGAGAAGTGTGGGGAACACTTTTCACTTATTTTTCAAGTTCTTTCCTTACATCACATTAGGAAATTATTTTGGTTCTGCCCAGAGAGTATTAAAAACTCCTTTGCAATAATTATCTATGGCACATATAATTTGTACGTATCCCCCATCTGCATATATACACCATTATAACACAATGTGTATGTGCTACAGTTGGAGTCTGAAATGTCCCCATGAAACTCTTGTGTTGAAGGCTCATTTCCCACCCTGTGGTTCTAGTGACAGGTGGTGGAAATTTTAGGAGGAGGGGTTAGGGGGAAGAAATGAGGTCACTGGGGGCCTGTCCTTGAAAGAGATATTGGGACATTGGTCCCTCCTCTCTGACTCTGCTTTCCAGACCCCTTGGGACGAGCAGTTTCTTCTCCCATGTGTTCCTTTGCCACATTATGCACTCCCTATCACCAATGGTGGTGAAATCTCCTAAACTATTAACCAAAATAAACTTTTCCTTTTTTCAAGTTGATTACTATAGTTATGTGATTAAAGTTAACAGTATAGCTGGGCCCAGTGGCATACACCTGTAATCCTAGCAGCTTGGGAGGCTGAGGCAGGAGGATCTCAAGTTCAAAGTCAGTCTTAGCAAAAATGAGGCACTAAGCAACTCAGTGAGACCCTATTTCTAAATAAAATATAAAACAGGACTGGGGATGTGGCTCAGGGGTCAAGTGCCCCTGAGTTCAATTCCCAGTTACCCCCACCACAAAAAAAGTTAACAGTATATATAATTATATATAATTCATACATTACATGTAACACATTTTATTCTATAACATATACATATAATTAGTATGTATATATTTTATAATACATGTATTTGTAGGTAAATATAATTGTATAGTAATAGGTACGCATTATAATAAATATGCATATAGAATATATAATAAATGATATAATATAATGTATATACATGTAAATATATATCATACATTTTTACGTTTGAACGGGAGACTTTGAAAAATTGCAACAAATAATATCCCCAAACAAGTTGGTCGAAATCTTTATATGTCCCCTAGGATGACATCATGTCAACAAATATCAATTCAACTTAAGAATTAAACCCATATAAAAATATTTTTGTCTCTGAATTGGTGCCATTTTATCTTTTTTTTTTTTTTCAGTGTGAAAATGTACACCTTAGTGAAATTGGTTACATTAATTCTGGAATTTTTTTTATTAAAATTAAGAAAAAGTTTTCATAGTCATCAAATTACATATTTGATTATTTCTAAATCCACATTATCAATATTACTTGTATAAATCAAATTAGATTTATGGTCATGTACTTTTTTTCTATTTAAAAAAAAATTCGTTCTTTTTGGTTTTATTTGACAATAGACTCTATCTTGACACATCCATACAAACATGGAGTACATCCTTCTCCAATTAGAATCGCAGTCTTTTGACTGCACATGATATAGAGATTCACTGTTGTGTATTCATATATGTACATAGGAAAGTTGTATGACCATGTCTTTGTTCTTAACCTCTGCCTTTAGCTTTTTGTTTTCTAAATTTGGCTCAGTTTAATGTCACACTAGTGATGTTTTTGCATAAAATTGGCACTCCTGCTGAAGCTGCCTTTTCATCTACCCTGACTCAACCTGTAGAGTGAGCCCCCAACCCATGTCCTGAATACCCTTCAGTCAGTCAATAAGGTGTCTGAAAGATGAAGGCTCACATTGTATTAGGACAGAATAAACTCCAGGCCTTTGTCAGAATTCCATGTGTTATGTTTAGGTTTTTAAAAAGGATTCTCAAAAAGGTACATACTATATGATTGCATCGAAGATTCTCAAAACAATGTGATTTATAGAGACATAAAACCCTTACTAATGGTGGCCAAGGTTAAGGTTTTGGGGTGAATCATCTCTATTGCCCAGGAGTTGGGGGTCAGAAAGAAGGCTAATAGTGGTACACCAGTTTTGTGTCTTCATTTTTGTACTAGTTTCACAAAGCTACCATTGTGATAGAATGGCATAGAATCACACACACATGCACACACACATACCACCACACCACCATTGATCATAATGGGCCAATATGAAGAATGTGAACCTGGTTCTGTAATAGAATATTCCTAATGTCCCTTCAGTGGATTATGTTAGAATCTGTCCCTGGAACTTCTCAGGCATAGTTTGTTTTGCTCTCCTCCTATAAGTGGTTTTCAAATTATTCATATTCAGTCATCAAGAGCTCTAGTCTAATGGGCTGATGTGAAGAATGCTATCTTGGTGGTATACAAATGAGTCCATGTATATCTGGTAAAAATTCAGAAGGCTCTAAGGATTGCGCCAGTGTCAATATCAGGGTGTTTATGCTTTGCTATAGATAGCTAAGATGTTGATATCTTATTTTTTTTCTACCAATTTCTGTGTATCTACAATTATTCACCATAAAATAAAGTTTCAAACAGCATCATGATATTGTTACTTGCTGGTCCACATTGGAAGTGAATCACTAGCATGGATTGGTTTTTCTATTGGACTGCTTTCCCTAGGCTGGTCACCAGCAAAACCTGGAAAAGGCCCCAACTGAAAGAACAGCAGGTTTCCAGGAAAACGTTTCTCCTTGAGGGGATGGCCTCATTCACTGAGACACCCAGGAGATATTTGCTTGAATGATGGTGTCACTAGGCATTTATGGAGTGGACCAAACCCAAAATGCATCTCAGATGTACCAGAGGAGACTTGTCCACTCAGGTAGTAGTGGTATTAGAATTTCGTACTCAGCAAGGAAAGGAAAACACAACCTTCATTTCTTTATGTTGCTCAGTCTAATAAGATCTAAATACTGGATAAGTTACATATATATGTCTCTGTTTTTATGACTTAGAGAAGGGTGAATTATGATCAGTTTATTCTTTCTATAAGCAAACAATGGTATATCCCTGTTCTACATATCTATGTACTGGGAATAAAATAGTGAACCAATAGCCAAGACCTGTGTTTCTTGACATCAGCATTTTATAGTCAAAGCAGTAGAAGAAAGGTAGCATATCCAGAAATAAAAATATTTCAAATTTTAACAGACATAGATTTTGAAGATAGATTTGACAGGATTGTGAGTGGCTTACATCTTGGGGTTAAAGAAAAAATTTTCAAACCTTTCTCTCTTTCCAGCTTGAAAACTAGTGGTGGTGCCATTTTCCAAGGAGTAGGAAATTTATTTAGGTAAGAGTAAGGTTAAGAGATTCATTGTGGGCACATAAGAATGATCATTCAATAATTCCAAGATACAAGTATCAATGATGATAGTATGAAAGGCATAGATCTTCATTATTGAACCTTCACAATCATGGTAGTGACACCCGTCATTTGTACCACACTTAATTTGTTCTGTAAATATATAATGCTCTTGACCATCCTTTGGGTCCAAAAGGAAAATGCTATAGTGCTATGCAGAACCTAAAGGTATTTCTCAAAGTGATTTCACAAATGCTTATCCTATTTTTTCTCATGAAAATCCTGGATTATAGACATCAGTATTTTCACTTTCCAAATGAGAAAATTGAGTGTCAAAGATGATTTGGTTGTTAATTGTTATGTAATTGCTAAGCACCCAAAACATCAAAAGTAAGAACCAACCTTATAACTTCTGACTCTCCAAGAGTAATTTGTATGGGAACTTGCCCTACATCTGCCACTTTCAGGAGTCCTCAGGCTGGTCATTCAGATGTAACTCTGAACCAGATGGGCTCACAAGAAGTCAAGGAACAGAGAGCTACATCACAAAGCCATTCTGAGGAATTATGAGCTGGATGATAAGATGATTAGGTGACAAAAATAGAAGGTGTTTATAAACTATAAAGCACCATGTAAATGTAAGAGAATGATTATTTTGAGTTTCCAACAAGGGATGGAAACATTCTTTGAGAAAAGGCTTAATATTCTCAAATTGTCAACATGACCTTTCCTTTTAAATGAAAAAGCTTTTATTTTCTTCTTTTCATAGGAAAACCACATGACCTTTCCAAAACAGCACTAAAACATTTGAGTTGTACAATCATGAATCATGCATAGGAAAGATTTTCCATATTCTCTGCTGGTGCCATGAGCAGATGCCTGAGGAACAGTTGTAAAACATGCATGCACCCACACCAGGCTACTTCACATAATCTTCTGAAAGTTCACAGCCTTCCTAGGAAGTCATCAAAAAGCTCCCTCTGGGGATTCTTGTCCTTTCATAAAGCTCTTTCCAGGAATAAATGGTCTCAGCTAACCGGACGTAAACCTTGGATTACTTTAGATTGACAAGAGTTTTGCCTTATTTCTCTGAAGTCAATAGAACTGAATGTGGTATCAGAAATTCACCAAGTCTTACAAGAGTTCAAAGACAGACAGCAGGGCTGGGGATATAGCTCCGTTGGTAGAGTGCTTGCTTTACAAGCAAAAGACCCTGGGTTTCTAATCCCCAGCACCACAAAAAAAAAAAAAAAAAAAAAAAAAAAAAAACCAGACAGCAGAGGCATGAGTTCCTTCTTTTAGACCACATGCCATCCAGGGAGTAGACTGCACAGGTAGTAAGGTAATGACAACCAGGTTTTTGCTTCATTTTTAAAAACCAAAGTAATGGTGCTTAGAACTTAAAGCATTTGGAAAATGCTTTCCTACTTCTATTGTCTCCTGGATTATCTTAAATTTTGCAATCTCTTCCTGAATTGTTAGTTTGGATGCCTGCTGTAGATCTTTCATGCTGGGGAAGGGAAGTGAAATAAAATACTGGCCAGTGTATTGTAATGGTTCCACATCAGTTAGGTTAGAGCATAATTTCCTCAGGATGCTAGGAGCTCTGGGGAGCCTGATTGTCTGACTGCAATATGGAGACAACTTTTTCTACTTTAGAAATTTTCTGTGAAGAACAGAAAAGACAAATAATAGGAAAGAAAAAAAAAAAAAAAACACCAGAGAAGCTGCCATAGAATGGGGATGAGATAAATAATAAAAATTATTGTTAATATTTGTTGTTGCCCTTCATAATTCTGTGTTATTATCATTTTATGGGAAGTCCAAACTCTTTTCCCCTCCTCCATCTAATTTCAACTATACCAAACAATCCATATGAAAATGGAGTTTTGCACAAAGAAAAGAGACACAGATACTAAACAGAACAAAAGTTCAATCTTCAGAAAAAGTTCTGGCAGGCCAGGTAAATGGGCCTTGTGCTAAATTTTTGGTTCTGAATGAGCCATGTCACTGCTTCCTGCATTGGCTGCACACGATCCTCAACTAGAAACTGAATCATGGGAAGTTTCTAATTCCACAGGGACATACCTCTACTCCAAACAACTTGTACTTCTCTTAAAAGAAACAGAATGAAAAAAATCCTCCAAATTCAGTGTATCGATTATATGAAAGTTTGAACAGTGAAATAATGATGGGAAAAGTATGGGTTTTAATGATCTAGAGAAAGTAGTTTATCTTTTTCCAATTTGAGGACATGCTTGACTCAGATTATATGAATATTAAAGACATGAAATGTCTTTAAATCATCAATATAGGCATCTATGTTGAATAATCAAGAAAAATTACTTACTTTTCCCATGTCTTAGTAATTAGATTTTACGTAAGTTGAAAATGAACATGGGTAATTCTTGGAGCAGTGATCTTGCATTTCTAGGGTTTTGTTTGCTTGTTTGTTTGTTTATTGTGTTGAAAAAGAATTATTTTTCTTGTAATTCCAATCCATTTATGTTTCAAAGGAAATTCAGTCCATATGTTTCTTATTTATTTACACTTAGTGTAATTCATCAAAGTACAATTTAATAAGCTATTTAATGCCCAAAGAGTCACAAGCATTTTTTTTCTTTCATCTTCTGTACCAGGAAGCTTTGCTTTTCTTTGAAATCCAGTTCTAAGTTTGGAAAAATGTGACCTTCTCTTCATATTCTGTAATGTTACTAAGTCTCTTTGTAAGGCTAAGAGAAGTGTGGGTTTGGGCAATGCCTTCATGAAGTTAGCCAGTTCTAAAATAAGGGTCAATGTAGCCCATCAACCTTTAATTTTTTTGGTACCAGGGATTGAACTCAGGGGCACTTTACCACTGAGCCACATCCCAACCCTACTTTGTATTTGACACCGTCCAGCGGAGTCAATTTGGCGCAGGGGACAAAAGAGTAGCAAGGCTCTTGAATTCGGAACGGTTTATTGATGAATCAGGAAACCCGGGAACTGGAACCTCCAAC
This sequence comes from Sciurus carolinensis, assembly GCF_902686445.1. NCBI lineage: Eukaryota > Metazoa > Chordata > Mammalia > Rodentia > Sciuridae > Sciurus > Sciurus carolinensis. The sequence continues at coordinate 104,159,112 of NC_062220.1, forward strand.
TTCGAACCTCGAACCTCTAAAAAAACCCCTCCGGTGCTCCAGGCAGTGAAGGGTAGGGCTGACGCCAATTATGCAAAGATTAGGCGAGATCTAGCTGCCCAATCATGGTAAAGGTCAAAACGAGCAGGCACGAGCAGGAGCACCTGTGCACACGTGTGCGTGGACTTAATTGGATATGGCCAATGACAAATCACCTGGGTGTGCTTATGCCAATCAACCTCCTCACCACCGATGTGATCAAAGCAACCTCTGGCTGGCTGCCAAGCGCCATCCCGGCGGTGTCAGCAGGGCATAGCCCCCAACATTATTTTATTTAGAGACAGGGTCTCACTGAGTTGTTTAACACCTCACCATTGCTTAGGCTAACTTTGAACTCGCAATCCTCCTGTCTCAGCCTCCCAAGCTGCTGGAATTATAGGCGTGTACTCGGCTCCTCAAACTCTTAAATTAATTAGTGGGGGCATTGTTTTTGGAGGGAAGGATAATATTCTCTGCTTTTCTTCAGCAATATCTCAAAAATGTCAAGCAAACACAGTGTGCCTGACATTATCCCATCTGTTCAAAACTTATCTTGACTTATTAACATTATCAAAATGAATCATCCCCAATTGCTGGAAAAATTGCTCTGTGTTTCTGTTTCTATGTGTGTGTCCATGTTTCTATGCATGTACAAATATTTGCGTGCACGTGCATGCATGTACATGTATGTATATGTGTCTGTGGAGGGGAAACCTGTGTTTGTGTCTAGTGTGTATGTTTGTCTATGTGTGTGCCTATGTGTATGTGTGTGTTCACACATGTGCATATGCTTTTGTGTTTATAAGTGTGCGTACCTATGCATGTGTGTATGTGTATGCATGTGAGTGCCTGTAAGTGTATATGTATTTTTTCATAGCATAGGTTTGGATAAGATGGAGAAAGGCATTTCAAGCTAACAAAATAACTAACACCATGTTTGTAAGTGCTCAAGACCTCTAGTAGAAGGTCACCTAAAGCCTCCTGTTGCAAGATTTCAAGTTCACTGCTTCCTCTGGCCTGGACTTTCCATTTCTCTTGGCAAGCATGGATATTTCTGGAGAAGAAATTCCTAACTGCCACTGAAAAGACCCTCAGGTAACAATTCTGCATGGTATTATTTTTGTTGAAATGCTCTAAGTTTTAGGGAAGAAAAGACATATTTTCAAAGCCAGATCTCCATTTTGAATTTCTCTAAGTAAAATCTGAAATGAAAAGGACGATGCTGGGGTGTCTGCCAACTCCAGTTTATATGCAACCCGTGTTCTTGGTTCTTTAACTAATTCCATAAACATTCACAGAGAGCCTAGGTAGTTGACCAGGTAGCCAAGTATATAAAAATAAAACAATCTCATTTCTCCTGCTGTTGAACAGTGGTTTATTTCTATAATAGTTACTTTCTTTGAAGAGGAAATCTTCATACCAATCAATACAGAAAACACTGAGCAGTTTTAGGTTCATTACATTGCTTAGTGTTGATAACAACCCTTTGAAGCAAAGTTGGGATTTGACATCCAGATTAAATAACTTGTCCCCAATCATGCAGATGTTTCCAAGACAAACTGGAAATAGTCCCTAATCTCAGAATAACAAATCATATTCTGTTATCTCACTATTGGAACTTCCATGAGATTTCAGGGCAGGAAGGGATTTAAAATGTACTGAATTTGAGCCATCAGTCTCAAAATCCATTCACTTCAAAAAAGTGTTACCATAACACAATTTGTATTTAGTCCCGTGAGTCAAGGACACAAGGTCTTCTTCATGCTCTTGACCTTTGATTCTGGAGACAATTTTGGTACCTTTGGGTAGGAACGAGTATTGGCAGGAGGGTCGTAGCCGGGTCAGTAGGGAGTGCTCACTAGGATCTGTGTAGCCTGGTGAATCAGAGGCCAGGTGGCTCCACAATTGGCTACTCTGTGTGCTTTATATGAACTCTCTGATACTCAATTTCCTAACCTATTAAGTGGTCATAGTGCCCCACCTCACAGGGCCATTGTGTGGACTGAGTGCATGGAACATGCTCTCTGGTGTATACTTGTCAACTTTCATTTCTCTGTTTCTTAGTCCTGAGTCCAGAGCCATTAAACTCTAACTTCTTATGCCATGGATTTAGGCCCCTTTGATCTCCGACCAACTCAAGGATGAGAAGAGTGGTTTCCTTTTCAGGAAATTTGTACTTAGAGTCTTTGGAAAGAATGGAAGATGATTAACCCAGTAAAGAAAAAGGGTTTGCAAAGTCTACATGATCTAAATTGCAGACAAAGATAAGGGAGGAGGGACTTTGGTCTTTAATGGCAATATTAGGTTGTAAAGGAGAAATACAGGTTTCTTTGCAAAATGCTAAGAGTTGGGTTAATAGTTTTGGATAGTGTAAGGAAGGTGATTTTCTTTCATTTCTGTAAAACATTCTGGTGGCTGTTCTGCATCCTGGGCAGTGTACTAGGCATAGTCCACATGTCATTACAGAGCCACATGGGAGCTGATTAAGGAAAAGGCCGAGCTTTGGTCAGGACACTTGCTGAGGGCTGCACCACCCAGGAGTACTGGTACAGAGAAGTCTCCTGTACAAAAGTTGGAGCCCACATTCTTCTACTAAAACACGTGACTTAGAATAATTGAGCAGTTATTCCTGAGTGGAGTGAGGAATTCCCATCTTGCTCAGTTCCTTTGGGCTTCAACCTCTGTTCTGGCTAGAGATTACAATGTGGAGAAACTGTCACAGAGCTTCAGTTTGTAGTTTCTTGTCATGCAATGTTCGTGGAAGGGAAGAATGGGGAGGCAGACACAGGAGAGGATGTTCTTTGTGGGCAGTGTTTCAAATTTGTTCTTAGACTGAGACATGGGAACATGTACCACCTGGTGAATCTACCCTAGGAAACTAGGAAGGGGAGTAATTTAGCTGAAGCTGAAAGGCATACATGAGGATTTTCATTGCAGGTTTGTTTATTTATTCATTTGTTATTTTCTAAATCCTTCTTTTTTAAAAGATGTGGTAAGAATAATTAACATGAGATTTATCCTGTTAATACATTTTGAAGTGCACAGTACACTACTATCATATATAGATAATATATTGTAACAGATCTCTACAATACATTCACCTTCTGCAACTAAAACTCTATACCTATTAAACAACTCATCACCATCAGCACCTGATAATGCCTATTTTATTCTCAGCTTCTACAAGTTTGATAAATTTAGATTCCTCATCCAAGTGAAATCATGTAGTATTTGTCTTTCTGTGCCTGGGTAATTTAACTTAGCATAATGACCTCTAGGTTCATCTATGTTGTCACAAAAGAAAAGAATTTTTTTCAGGGCTGAATAATATTTCACTGTGTATATATACTACATTTTATTTTCCATTCATCCATTGATGGCCACAGGCTGTTTCCATATCTTGGTTACTGTGAAGAATGTTGCATTGAACATGTAATGCAGATATTTCTCTCCGGTTCTGATTTCAAATCTTCTGAATTCACAAAAGTGAAATTTCATTGTGTATGTATACCAGAGTTTCTTTATCCATTCATCTGTTGAAGGGCATCTAGGTTGGTTCCACAATCTAGCTATTGTGAACTGAGCTGCTATAAATATTGATGTGACTGTGTTACTGCAGTTTGCTGATTTTAGGTCCTTTGGGTATAAACCGAGGAGTGGGATAACTGGGTCAAAAGGTGGGTCCATTCCAAGTTTTCTTAGGATTCTCCACACTGCTTTCCAGAGTGGCTGAACCAATTTGCAACTCCACCAGCAATGTATGAGTGTGCCTTTTTCCCCACATCCACGCCAACATCTATTATTGTTTGTGTTCTTGATAATAGCCATTCTAATTGGAGTAAGATGAAATCTTAGAGTTGTTTTAATTTGCATTTCTCTAATTACTAGAGATGTTGAACACTTTTTCATATATTTATTCATTGCCTGTGTGTCTTCTTCTGTAAAGTGCTAAGTGAAATAAACGAAGCCCAAAAAACCAAAGGTCAAATGTTTTCCCTGAAAAGTGGAGGATGATATATAATGGGGGTGGGGGTGGGGAATGAGAGAATAATGGGGGAACTTTAGAATATGTAGAAGAAAATGAGAGGGAGGGGGGTATGAAAAATGGTGGAATGAGACATACATCATTGCCCTATGTACGTGTATGATTGCATGAATGGTATGAATCTACATTGTGCACAACCATAGAAACAAAATTATGTACTCCATTTGTGTACAATGAATCAAAATGCAGTCTGTAAAAAATTAAAAGCTAAATAAAAATAATTTTTAAAAAAGTGAAATTTCTGAATTATATGGCATTTTTCTTTTTTAATTTTTTGAGGAACCTCCGTATTTTCCCATAGTGGCTGTATTCACACCGAGAGTGTGCAAGGTTTCCCTTTGCTCCACATTCTAAAATAAGAAACATAGGGGGAAATGCATAAAATGCTAGGCGCAGCTATAAACTGGACTGCTACTACTGTTACTACCACCACACACACACACACACACACAAACATATAGTGGAAATTTGAAACTGCAAATATTTTATTTCAGTACTAAAAATGTACAAAAATAACAAATCATATGTAAAATTCTAAATGTATGCACATTCGTGAGTAAAGTAATATGCAGATAATGTTTTTGTCTAAGATCACAGTATAATGGTTATGTGTTAAAAATTATTTTAATAAAAATTAATACTTAGAAATTAATAAAAAATAAATTATATATTGTCATAAATTTCATGACTCAGTGAAAATGTTTTTTTCTCTTTATGTGTTAATTTTATTTCAAGTGAAGTTCACTTTTTGAGTAACTTTACCCTTGGAAAGTGGTGCAAATTCTTTATTGTCTCTCCTTCAGAGGAAAATCCACTCTCAAACACTAAGAGTTGGTAGAAAGAATGGAAGCAGATTTTCCTGAAATAAGTGGAGGAGAGAGGATAAGGGAGGGTCACAATTCCATCTGGGGAAATTGAGTTTAAAGAACATTGGTGACAATGGAATCAAGCAGAACTGTGCGGTCTAGGCACAGATCTCAGAACATGTCAGTCTGATGAATGTAGTTACAGCCATGTTTCTTTTTAATCTGTCGTGTGTGTGTTTGTGTGTGTGTGTGTGTACTGTTTTTTTGATGGTAATGATTTCTACTTTGTGGCTGTCAGGGGATTACAGATAACTAGCCTAAAATAATGAGAAAAGATGTGTTCTTTTAAAACAAAGTATTTATATTAATTTATGTGTGTTGATATTTATGTATTTTCACTTTCAAAATAAGAATGTATTTCTAAAAAGGAAAGGATTTCTGAAATGATAACACTTAAGTAAATTTTATGAGTATTTTCCAAGCATATTTTTGCATGCAAAATACACAGGCAATTTTTGTGAATTCTGAACTTTGGGCAATATGGTTCAGAGTTAGAGAAGGGCCTCAACCCAGGTGAGATTCGGAAAAGGCTTTAGGACAGAAACATGGTTGAGTCAGGTTCATCAGCTTATCCCATCCTTTATGACCTGAAGAAACATACATTAAACCCCAGTGTGCAAGATGAACTCTGTGACAGATCAGAAGTTGCAAAATATTAGGGAAAATAATCTGTTGAAACTAGATCGTAAGTGTTGTCTTCTGGTATTCTTTGAAGGCTTTCCCAAAAGTTAACCACATGATGATTTATATTAGAAGCAGTTTGTGCTATAATCCTGCAGGCAGATTAGTCCCACATCTAGGTCTTTGCAGGTTAGTTTTACAGCCATCTAGAAGGTATTTCCCCACTTTGCTTCCCAATCTAAGGAATAACCAAACCACTTCCAGTTCAGCAGGAACAGAAAGTGAAAAGAATATCATGATGCCATTAACATTCATTTAAAACATATTAAATGTATTTAACTGTAATGAAAGACTGACACTATTATAAAATATTTGGAGTATTATAGCTTGTCATCTAATTATTGATATGTACTTCAGAAATTTTTCCTATATAGTTAACCCAACTAAGATTAAATATTAATTATGTTTTAAATATCATGAAACACTGCTTAGAATGGTTTACATATAAATGTAAACTGATAAATGTAATAGGTTTTAACTTTCTCTCTTTTACTGTTTTTTTTTAAACCATGGCTTCTCTGTTATGTAAATTTGCTATAACCTGAGTTGTATTTTTATATATTCCCTCTGTGGTTATGATCAGTGCCATACAGATTTAGAAATTTCTATAGCTTACACATATCAGAGAAAACATTTGACCTTTGACTTTTTGGGATTGGTTTATTTCACATAGCATGATAGTCTGAAGGTCCCTCCATTTGCTAGCAAATGTCATAAAGTCATTCTTCTTTATGGCTGAGTAGTACTCCATTGTGCATATATACCGCATTTTCTTTACCCATGAACATATATGAAAGCAACATAGTGAATCCCATCATCATGTACATCCTCAAGAATGGGATCCTAACTAGAATAACACATATATTCCATGCTTGCATAATTATATCAAAAATGATTCTATTGCAATATATAATAGAACCAAGAATAATAATAAAAAACTTCCATAGCTTTTTCTTTTGCCTGCTATCATTTATCAAAGTGACCTAAGTGTTGGTAATATTTTTGCCTATTATCAATATATGGTAAAGATGGTTTTCATTGGGATTATAGAAATGCCATGGTATTTTCTCTGAACTTAATGAGTGAGGCTTTTCTTAAGTTTTTCAATATCCTGAAATCTTCTTTAGCAGTTTTCTCTCCATTGGTGGGGAATCCACTCTCAAACACTTAACAGAGGCAGAAATAATGTAATCAGGAGAGAGAGGCCATTAGGATAGGGGATGGTCAGACCTCCAACTGAGGAAACTGAGTTAGAAGGATATTTATGACAATGGATTTAGGCAAGAACTCAGAACATGGTCTGATGAACATGACCATAGGGTTGTTTCTTTAAGCTGTTTGATAACTTCACTGTCTTTCAGGAAAAAAAGAACTTGCTATGGAATGACATGGAAATCTAATTTTCAATATGACAAAGGATGACAAGAATAAACTTTGGAGTGACATGGTCTTAGATTTAAGTCCCAAACTCTGCCACTGGTTCTGTTACAGTTTTTAAACCTAATGATTCTTTTTTCTTATTCCTAAAATAAGAATCATAATAGCCCACAAAGCTTTGTGGTGGGAATCAAAGGAAGTAGTGTAAGTTAAACCTGGTACATAAGTACTCCCTAAATAGCATGTATCTAGGCTTATGGCATATGCCATTATAAAAATTTGTTCTTCACAATTTAAAAACATAAGCTTAATTGTCATTTTAGAAGTCACATAGATAAATTATTTGCTTAGATCAATGTAGGATGATTTCACGGAAAGCACAAAGTCTAGATAGGTCTTTTTCATTTCTGAACTAGTTTATGCATGTTAGATAAAGTACACATGAAGCTTCAAATTTAGAAAAGAAAACAAAACAGATGCAAGCACCATTACAGAAGAATTAGATGGCAGTCATAGGTATGGAATCACTTTTTTTAATTGGTTCCTGTCATTGAACCCAGAGGTACTTAACTACTGAGCCACATCTCCAACCCTTTTCATTTTTTATTTTGAGACAGGATCTCACTAATTTGCTTAGGTCTTCATTAAGTTGCTAAGGCTGGCCTTGAACTTGCAATCCTTCTGCCTCAGCCTCCTAAATTGCTGGGATTATAGGCATGTGTCACCCGCCAGGCCCAGCATTCCAGTCCTTTTCATTTATTTATTTTTGAGACAGGTTCTCACCAAGTTGTTGAGGGTCTTGCTATGTTACTGAGACTGAGTTCAGACTTGTGATTTTCCTACCTCATTCTCTAAAGTCTTGGGGATTACAGGCATATGCCTCTGTGCCTGGCCTATGGAATACTTTCAATCACCATCAGAATTTCTGATATCTGGTTCAGTTATTATAGTCCTTTTACTTTAGGTTTGTAGAATATTTGCAAAATCTCAAACATCATACAAGTGGTTCAGAATAAAACAATTTATTTAGTAAGATTTTCTGTAGTTTAAAACATAGAACTGTCATTTCAGGATTTCTCTATGTAGAGTATCAGCAGCATTCTGTATTCATGAAAATTCTGCTGCAAGGAGATTAATATATCTGCCATCATATGACATTTGCTTTTGTGAAATAATCTGATGTCTTTTTAAATGCCATTATTTTGGTAACAATCTATCTCTCCCTCTGGAGCATTTTAGGATCCCCCCCTCCATCATTTTGGTGATACAAAGTCCCACTCTAACATGTTTAGTTGTGGATGAGGCTCTAATTTTGTTTAATCTAGGATTCTGTATGATCTTTGGATTTGAGGAATCTTTTCACTTCTTATATACAAAATCCTCAGCAAACATATGTATCCTTTGTTCTTTTCATGTTCTCTATCTGCATGTTCTATTAGATGCACATGCCACCGTCCTTCTCCTTGTGTGCAGTGGAAATATTTGCTTCTGCCTATTCATCAGGCTGGGATCAAATAGAAAATTTCAGTAGCACAGTTGACAGGAAGCAATGTTTCTCCCAAGCACACATTACTGCTATAATGTCTCTGTTCAATTCCCTTTCTAAAGTGACTACTAGCTTTCTTTCTTATTGAGAAACTTTGCTCTATAGAGTCATGGAAGTCTGGTCGTTTGATATTCTATCAGTAGGGATGAAACATCTGCTTCTCTCTGAAGGATTTAAGTCATAGTGACACAAAGAAGCAATCTCAATATCCAGTCCAGAGCCAGAGCTCCAGATAAGGGGTTTCTGAGGACAACATTCCACGTTTATCTTTACTTTGCAGTTTCCAAGAAAGTAGAACACCCTGGGTCCACTTTATAGTGCAGATCTGACATTAACCATTTGCAAAGAGCCCTGATTGTTTTGAGTCCATCAAAACACTACATTATCAAATTTCAAATAATCCTCACTCTTCCCATGGATCCTACAACAATTCTGCTGTTTTCTTTGGTTTGAAATCCCATGTTTCCTCAAGTGTGGCATCCCTCGTGGCATGGTAGTGATAACACTGTGCATACAAACCAGGTAATGAACAAACCAGAGTGTGTTGGATCACAGGTTTCTCTTCAATGAGCTTCTGGATTGGGCTGGGGCACCACTATGAAATCAGGTTCTTTTTTTCTATTTATTCATTCTCCAGTTAACTTCATACATACTATTGGCTATATTTTAATGTATTCTAATTTATTATGAAATGTATGTACACAAATATATATATGCATATACATATATGCATAGGTATACATATATCTTAGTCCATTTTGTGATGCTTTAACAGAATGCTACTGACTAGACAATTTATAAGGTACAGAAATTTGCTTCTCACAATTCTGAAATATGAAAGTCCAAGGTCAAGGTGATCGCAGGCTCTGTTGTCTGGTGAGGGCTGCATTCTGCCTCCAAGATGGTGCTTTGCATGCTGTGTCCTCTGGAGGGGAAGATCGCTGTACCTGTACATGGCAGAAGGGAGAAGGGCAAAAGGGACTAACTCCCTCCCCACCAGCAAGCCCTTATTAAGGGCACCTTATGTCATTCACAAAAGAGGGGACTTTATGGTCAAATTCCCTCTTAAAGGTCCCCTAACTTAATGTTATCATATTGGCAACATCTGAATTTTGAGAAGCAGAGATTAAAACTACAGCAATACATACACAGTTTATGTGAACTATACATATATAAATATATATAATGTATAATGCATATATCACCGTTTAAATACCAATAAAACAGATACAGTACACTGCTGAGCTGAACAATAGAACGACCATCTTTGTCGCCATCTGTGACCCACATGCCCATGTTTTGTGCCTTTCTCACCCTTGATAGAGTCACTGTTGTCTACTGTTTTTACTTTATATAAAAACCATTTGCAAATAAATATTTTTTCATTTGATTTTTTTTGTCCCTTTTATACATTTTATTCTTCTGTGATGATATTCTTCTGTAATGCACTATTCTAAAAAAGTTTCTGTGGAATTTTTTTCTTAGTTTTTTGTAGTTGTCAAGACATGGGATCACAAAAAGTAAAACGGTGGTTACAAGGGTTTTGTTTTTTTTTTTTTCATTAATTCATCTAGTCAAAAACTATTTTTTTTAGTTGTTCTCATTAGTTATACATAACAGTAGAATGCATTTTGACACATCATTCATGAATGGAGTATAAATTCTCATTCTTCTGGTTGTACATGATGTAGAATCACACCGTTCACGTAATCATATATGTATATAGGGTAATGTAATATACTTTTATAGACAATATTGTTTTTAATTTCGTGTGTGTAACTGCATTTTATTCATTTTCAATGTCATAAGAGGCACTAATATTTAAGAATACCACAATCAATTTTTCCATTGAACTAAAAGATGGACATTTCAATTATTTCCACTCTTGACAGTATGAACAGTTTTGAGCTTGTGTCCTGCGAAAATGGACAGTGGACTTTCTGTGGGACATCCCAGGACTGCAGTTACTGGGTGTTATATTATACACATCTCCACATCTTCAGTTTTACCAAGTACCATGATGCGGTTCCTCAAAGTGGTTCTGTCAATTTCTATCCCCCTGATGATTTTTGCAGTATGTGATAATGTCAGACTTCCCCAAGCCCTTACATGGGATCCTAGTGTAGCTCTTTTCAGAGCTAAGGAGGCTAAACCTATTCTCTGCTTCTTTTACCCTTCAAATTTTTGCTTCTGATCAAGCTATTGAAATTCTATCACTTTCAATATTGATTTGTCAATAGTTATTTATACATTTGGTATACTAATACTTATAAAAAATAACTTCTCACCTGATAACTTCATACCTGTTATCCCAGAGGCGGTGGAAAAGGCTGAGGCAGGAGGATTGAGTTCAAAGTCAGCCTCAGCAATTTAGCAAGGCCCTAAACCACTCAGCAGAGCCTGTCTCTAAATAAAATCTCCAAAAAGGGATGGGTATTCTCAGTGGTTAAGCACCCCTGGGCTCAATCCCTGGTACAAAATAAATAAACAACAAGAACAACAACAAACTTCTCCCTGTATTTGACTTATTTAACTTCCTTTATGGTTTCTTTTGATGAATTTATGGGATTTTTTAGGTTAATATAACTAAAAATATCAGCCTTTTTCTTTGTGATTTTTGCATTTTATTGAAGAAATCTTTCCTTTGAAAGTCATGAAGAAATCTCCCTATCTCGTCTTCTTAAGGTTTTAAGACTTTTCCTTTCATGTTTAACCCATGAAGATAAAATCTTTCCTTGAGACACACTAGAGAAAATTCTCCAGGACCATGTTGTTTCTCATTCCAATTATTGACACCAATTTCCCCCCATATTGAATGTCACTTCTGTCCTATATTTATTTTCACATGCATCAGTCCACTTAATGTACTCCCTATTCTGTTTTGCAGGTCTGTTTATTCTGTCCTTCTTCTTTTGAGTCTAATCTTTCATATTAGAGAAGAAAGCACCTCGCCTCTTATTATTATTTAGGAATCTATAAAAATATTAGAATCCCCTCATCTAGTTCTAGAAAACATCTTGGGATTTCATGGAAGTCTTATTGAATCTTCAAATCTCTTTGGAAACTTACCTTCCCCCTCTACCATTGACTTTTCATGAGACTGTACATTCCTATATTTACTAAAGTCTCCTTTGCTTTCTTTCAATAAAATTACAATTTTATTCACATAGGTTTGACTAGTAACTTTTAAACATCTTTTTAGAAATTGTACAGTTTTATTGTTATTATAAATAAAACTGAAAATATTTTAAAATTATATTTTGCATTACCTTTGTTTAATCTTTGGGATGGACTCATTATTTTTCTCTTTATCCTTTTAAAAACAGGGATTCTTCCAATAGATTTTCTAACATAAAACATGTTTGCAAACACTGAAATCACACCAACTTATTTGAGAAATGATATCTTTTTATAGATTGCAGGATTTGGAGTTTTTACCTATATTTTCTACTTATTTAAACCATTTTTGGTCAGGATCAGTGGTACATGCTTCTAATCTCAGTGACTCAGGAGGCTGAGGTGGGAGGATCACAAATTCAAGGCCATCTTCATCAACTTAGTAAGCCCTGTCTCAAAAAATATAAAAAGTACCAGGGATGTAATTCAGTGATATAGAGCCCAAGTTCAATCCCTAGTACCAAAAATAAATACATAAATAAATAATTTTAAAGATCTTTAAATAAAAGTTTTGTACTTTATTAAACTCTAAAACAGCAAAACTGTACCAATGACTCAGTGACACAGAAGCCTATGACATAAATCTAGTAAAAGAAGGATTAGTGATATCTTCAAAATACATTTTGTTCCCACAGTTTCACATGAAATAGATTTAGTGACCTGATCCCCTTTCTCAATAATATAAACAACTCCAGAATATTTAAGGACTTTGTGTTTTGGTAGTTCTCTCTTTATAGACTGTTAAGGGTTATTCAGGACATCACCACAGTATTTACTTTGAATTTCCTTTGTTTTTAGATTTTCAGCCCATTTTAAATAACATGTGCCTCCTCCTCCAACTTCTAAAAGTTAGTCTGGTAATCTTTGTCTTCAACTGAGAAATCTGAGTCATTTTTATTTATTAGGAATAAGAAGAATATTTAAATTTCAATTTATTTTTACCTGTTAAGTTTATGGAATTTTGGCCACTTTTCAAAGATTCATTTGCTTTTCTTCCTTTTATGTATTATTTGATTTTTTTTCATTTTCTTTGACATCTTATAATTATGAAAGCTATCTACTTTTCTGTTTGCATATACTAGAAATTTTAACATTTATGTTTAACCTAACAAAACCTGGTTGGTTTTTCTCTCTTTTCAAAGTAATACAGGAGACTAGTGCTTTAAAATGCAATTCTCTATTTATTTGTAGCTAACACTTTCCTCATTTTAATTTTATATCATTTTCTAATCCTACATATTTGGTATTATTATAATTATTATTCCATGCTATTGATATTTATAATCACTCACTTGCTTGCAGTTTTCTTTGTCCATTCCTTTTTATAGGTCAGATATTCCTATTGAGATAATTTACTTTTTTTTAAAGTTGTCTTTTCTTTTCTTTCTCTCTCTTTTTTTTTTTTTTTTTTTTTTTGTCCCTGGGAATTGAACCAAGGACAAAGCTTTGCATGTAGCTAAACATGGGCTCTGCCCCCAGGGCCTGAAGGTCTTTTAAAAGTTCTCTTTGAGAAAGTTCATTGGCAATTCAATTCCTTAAAACTATTATTAAGAAAATATCTTTATAGCAGCTCAATTCACAATAGCTAAACTAATGAACTCAACCTAGGTGCCCCTCAACAGATGAATGGATAAAAAAATGTGGCATATATACACAATGGAATATTACTCAGACTTAAAGAATAAAATTATGGCATTTGCAGGTAAATGGATGGAGCTAGAGAATATCATGCTAGGCAAAATAAGCCAATCCCCAAAATCAAAAGGCCGAATGTTTTCTCTGATATTCCATATGTGGATGCTGATCCATAGTGGCAGGGGGAAGGTGCTAGAAAAGAGTGGAGGAACTTTGGATAAGGCAGGGGATGGGGAGGAGGGTTTAGGGGTGGGAAGGATGGTGGAATGAGTTGGACATTATTACCCTACGTGCATGTATAATTGCATGACTGGTGCAATTCTGCATCATGTATGGCCGGAGGAATAAGTTGTGCTCCATTTTCCATTTGTGTACTGTAATACAAAGCCGATTCCCTGCCCTTTCAGGTGCAGCCATTTCTCCCCGCCTCCCAACCACTTGTTAATCTGTGCCTCGCCCACCTCTTACGTTACATGAATTTCCGGCCTACGCTACAGTCATTTCCTGCTTCCCACGTTATGTCCTAGCTTGTCAGTCTGAACATGCTAGCTAGCTATTGGTTCATCAGTCAGCTTGTAAGTATTCTCCTCCGCTATTGGTTCCTTCCAGTCCGGGAGATTCCAATATCTGGGAGAAGTGTCCACGCCATCTTTCTCTTTTCCCTTCTTTTCAACCCGGGAGCGGATGCGCTAGTCGTCCACATAATAAAGTCTCTTGTGTGAGGCCCTGTGTCCGTTGTGGATTTTCTGGGAGCTATTGTTGAGCCGCAACTGAGACAGGCATTGGGATGGCCAGTTCCGCCAGAAGGGCTGGAGCTGCCTTGGGTCCTGAGTTGAGCTGCATTTTTCCTTACATGTACAATATGTCAAAATGCATTCTGTCAGTTTATATAACTAATAAGAACAAATTTTTTAAAAAAAGAAAATGTCTTTATTTTCTCTAACTCAGAACCATTGCTTCCATATTGGTGTTTTAAAAATTATTTTCTCTCAGTACTTTGAACATATGTTGCAATTTTCTGGCTTCTATTGTGGCATTAGAGAAATCAGCTGAAGATCTGTATTTCATTTGTTTCTTATGCATGATCTCTTTTTATTTGGCTTCTTGGGACTTCATCTTTTTCTTTATACATACACATATAACTTCTCAGTTTATCATGTCTCCTAATTAAAAAAGATAATTTATGACTGTCATTCTATACTATATTCTGCTTTATTTCTTCAGCTATGTTTTAAAGTTTATTAACTCTTTATCAACCTCAGTCTGTTTTAAACTATAAATTAAACCCTAATTTTGATTAATTAAAATTCTAAAATTTTAATTTTTTTTCTATTTCAGATGAATATAGGACAATTTTTAGGACATTAGTTCTAATAATTTAAAATTTTAAACTTATTTCTTTAATAATTATTAAATATATTTTTATATTCTGTATCTAATATTGGAATAGCTCATTCTGTTTCTTTTCTTTACACTGAATTTTATTCACGGTTACCTCATGTGTTTAGAAATGCTTTTAATTTGTAAGCTCTTTTTCATGGAAATTTCCTTGGTAGCACTTGTTTCAGGCTCCTTTCACCTGTGTTCTTCTAGAAAGCATTTTCACAGGCTTCCAACATGTCAGGACTTTGGACAACTTCCATGTAAATTCTCAGCTAGTGTTTGTGTTTGTCTATTTGTTTGAGGTAGACAGTCTGACTTCATGTCCCAAACACAGAAAAGACAGGGGTTGCAATAGAAATTTTCAGGAAATCAAGGGAAGATACATTTATTCATTTACTTTTCCTTCTTTTGGTAACAGGGATTGAACCCAGGATGCTTAACCACTGAGTCACATCCACAGCCCCTTTTTATATTTTATTTAGAGACAGGGTCTCACTAAATTGCTTGGGGCCTTGCTAAATTGCTGAGTCTGGCTTAGAATTCTCTATCCTCCTGCCTCAGCCTCCTGAGCTGCTGGGATTATAGGTGTGCGCCATGGTGCCTGGCTTACTTTTCCTTCTAATCAAAGACAGGCCTGGGAATGCTAGCTGGTCCCACCCTCCTTCAGAAGTGGCTCTTGGTTGGGCTGACCCTCTGAGCACTGGGGGCTGATTTCATGCTGGGGAATTTGCTCCCATATCCTCTTTGCACTGGCTTTGGTCACTGATGTCTAACCCCAGAGCCCATTAAGACCAAAACTCAGGGTCACCATCACCTGTGGTTAGAAATATGTCCCAGTTCCTGTCTACAGCCTGCGTCCATGTACTTGCTTCTCTCTTGAACTCCATTTTCTAGTCATTTGGGGCCTCTGTGAATCTCCTGTCTTGAAGGCACACTTATGCATTTATTTTTGTATTTTATCTATTGCATTTCCATATCTCTGGTTGTGAGGTTTTAGAGTTAACATGGAGTTTACAGTATTGTCAGAGAGAAAAGCTTTAGTCCCCTCTTTAGATATATTCCATATAACAGTCACCATGTGTATTAAGAATGGAGGTTTCTTTAGATTATGTAGAAGGAAATGAGAGGGAGGGAGTATGAAAAATGGTGGAATAAGGCAGACATCATTACCCTATGTACATGTATGATTACATGAATGGTATGAATCTACATCATGTACAACCATAGAAACAAAGTGATGTACCCCATTTGTGTACAATGAATCAAAATGCAGTCTGTAAAAAAAAATTAAAAGATAAATAAATTAAAGAAAAAGAATGGTGGCATTTTATAATTGCATGATTATAGTCTTCCTTTCCAATGTAATCTCGGTTTTAATTTGAAAACACACACACAGTTCTAAGGGACCCCTGGACTAACAGCATCAACACCACACAGGAGTTTGCTAGAAATGCAACCATCATTTGACCTAGCTATCGACTCTTTGGTATATATCCATAATAACATGTGCCTCCTCTGAATACTACAGTAATACAACCATGTCAATGTTTATAACAGCACAATTCACAATATGCCAAACTATGGAACCAACCCAGGTGCCCTTCAACTTAAAAATGGATAAAGAGAATATGGTATATATACACAATGAAATATCACTTGGTCATAAAGAAGAATGAAATTATGACTTTTGCTGGTAAATGGGTGGAACTGGAGACTATCATGCTAAGTGAAATAAACCAGACTCAGAAAGTCACATGCTGAATACTTTCTCTGAAATCCAGATGTTAGCCCAAAATAAGGGGGGAAAGAGATAGAAAGGAAAAAGGGTAGCTGGAGGTTATTCCATCAAAATAGAAAAAAGACTGGTAGACTAGGTTAAGGGTACTGAGAGGGAGGCAGAAGAGACAGAACAAGGGAAGAAAAGAGAAATGAATCTGACCTAGCTTTCCTATGGGCATATGTGAATATGCCATAGTGAATCTCACCATCAATATACTAACTAAAAAAGCAAAGCTAAACAAAACAGAAAAACTGTAAGTAAACAGCAGAAAGATCAGTAGAGTAGAGGGAGGGGAACAGGGGGAAGAAGAAGGGAAAGGGGAAATACTGGGGACTGAATTAGAGCAAATTATATTTCATGCTTTTTAATTATGTCAAAATGAATCCTAATGTTACGCACAACCCAAAAGAAACAATAACAATCACATTGAAAAAAAAAAAAAAGAGGTAATGCAAGCTCTGCAGAACCAGTGCCCCTGTGGCGAAACCCCTCTCTGGGCCTCACCAAAACTCTCTCTGACAACGCACATGACCAGAGTGTGGGAAGTCATGCTATATCATAGAGAAAATTCATACAGGATGCTCTTATTACACAGTGATGCTCAGTGACAGGGGGCTCTAGAGAGTAGTTCTCAACCACAACTTTATTGTGTGCCTATTTTGTCTGAAACCTTGAACTCTCAGTGGTAATAAATAGGACTTTAGGAATCGTATTTTTAATCACACTTAATTAAATGAATTATAAATGCTCTTGTCTTTCTTAAATATTATACTTTTATAAAGCTTCCTCACATTGTCTTTTAAATCCCCATGAGAAAACTGGCCAAAAAAGAGAAAACTTTCCCAAAACAAATGAAAAAAAATAATGGTGTGAGTTGAGTGTTTGTTAGCATACTAGCTATTTTACTTGATCTCAGACAGTAATTGATGCCAGTGCCTGAATTGGAATGTCATTGTATTTTCTCTAAATCTGCAAAAGTTGACTCCAAATATTGTACTTACGGTGGATAAAGCCACTTAACATGAAACTGCTGAAATCCAGCTGTGGATTTCAATTGTAGAGATCTTTATTATTATTTTCATTACTTTTTCTGATATGATAAAAATTCCTAAATCACTTGGAATGTTTGAAATGAAAAAGAACAACACACACACACACACAAACACACACACACACACACTCCAACTCCAAGTCTGATCAGAAAAGAAAGAAAATTACTATGCATTTTTCCTAGTCATCCAAATTCAGAGTTTATTTTCGACCTTCTTGGAATTATAAGCCTATTCCATAATGAAGTCAGAATTAAGGACAGGTAGTTAGTGTAGAAATAGGGATCAGGTCAAATTGAGGAAATGAAGCCATGAAGCCATCTACCTCTGGAAGTTGGAGACTGCCCCTGGAAGAATGGAATGTCAAGGGTCTCTGGAGCCCATTGATTACCAAATTTACCTGCCTTGAGCTGCTAATTAATGCCCCCTCAGCCCTTATCTGCCTGAATCTCCTTGGCCCTCCCCCTGCCCATGGCTTCTCACTTTATGCAAAACCAGGCCTAGTCACATAGGCAGAGAGGAGAGATAAGGGGGAGAGAACTAGAGAACAAAAGACTTTAACCTACAAAAGATGTAGAGTGCGCTCACTTCTTGGGACTTTAGAACAACAGCCATGGCCCCCTTCTTCCTGTCTGGAGAAGTCTGTATTATTACCTTTAAATAAAAACTGCTTAATATGCTTGCCTTGGCGTGCTTCTCTAGTGTTCAATCTTCAACATTATAAGGAGCAGAACTCATCACCCTTAAACGGCAGTATCAGTAAGACACTTATTAACAAAGCTTAGAGAAATTTCTCTGAAAATGTGGCTGCCAGAACCTCCCTTTTACCCATTGGCTGCAGCCACATAGGTCACTGAAGCTGGAGCTGTTGCGCTAAGCAAACAGCTTCCCAGGTCTGCCAAAGCATCCCAGGATCACTTCACACTGTAAGGAATTTCCACGGAACCACGCCGGACACGGGAAATCACATAAGGGAATTTATTAAGCAAACAGTGTCTCCCTGCAGGGTAAGAGAGAAAATGAGAGGAAAAGAGAAAGGAAAAGAAAGGGCGCGCACTAGAGAGAGTAGAAAGCCAGGAGGATAGAGAAAAGTGTGTAGGACAGACAGAAGAATGGAAAAAAGATGGTGGGGAAGCTACAGTAAAACAGTTGAATTCCGCTGGGCTAACAGGGGACCAATATGGGAGAAGGATACTTGCAAGCTGACTGATGAACCAATAGCTAGCAAGGATGTTAACAGATTGACAAGTGGTTGGGAGGTGGGCAAAATGGCTGTATCTGGTGGGCGGGGGAGCAGCTTTATACATTACACACACCACAACCTACCCATGCAAATAACAGCATTCCCTTTAGCCAAAATAGTTCCTCAATATCCTTCAAGTAGATTATGGAAGACTCTTGAATTTCAGCCCATGGACAGAGGAGATGGTGTAGTAGAAAATTCTACAATAAGGTTTGTGCTGTGAACCTCTACAATACCATGCAATCAGGTAATTCAGAGAATGCCAGGTTTTCTCTTGTACTACATTTTCTTCTTCCTTAAAATAAATGGCTTCAACTATGTACTAATGTATTACTTTCAGGCTCTATCGTCATATGATGCAAAACTGACGAGATCACAGAAACTAAAACCAAAGAAAAACACTAAAAATATGTTCATATAGAGCCCAGGGGGATGGATACCAGAGCTGAAGGCTTTTCTTTCACATGTATGGAGGAACATGAGAGAAACACTTAGAGCTAAATTAGGGGAACTCCAAACTGGATTGAATAACAGGACAATGGAAATAATCCCTTCCCACACTGAGAAATGATTCTTTACTCATAAAACCCAACAGGTGCGTAAGAGAAGTCTTTGGACAGCTGGGTCAACATAATCCAAATGGGGTTTTTCATGCTACACGATAGCTCCAGGCACTATGAAACCAGGCTCTGCATTTTCTCTTTCATGAACAACAAATGTTAATCAAATGTTAATGTTTCCAATGCTGTGCTGTTTCTAGGAGATTTGGTTTAAGAACATCATCTTTCTCAGAGACTCTAAAGATGCTTTCAACATACAATAGACTTTTCAAATGCAGTTGGCAAAGGATGTAGTGATAGGGCAGGTGGTGACTCACCCTGCTCATATGACAGGGTCACAGAAAACTCACCTTATTTTGGGGATGAGTTCTGAGAATTGAACTCAGGGACACTAGACCACTGAGCTACATCCTCAGCCCTATTTTGTATTTTATTTAGAGACAGGGTCTCACTGAGTTGCTTAGCGCCTCACTTTTGCTGGCTGGCTTTGAACTAGCAATCCTCCTGCCTCAGCCTCCCAAACTGCTGGGATTACAGGTGGGCAGCACTGTGGGCAGCACTGTGCGCAGTCAGAAATCTTACTTTTGAGAGTACTGTTTCATTTTTAAGGAGATGGATACCCAGAGAAGAAAAATGAAGAGCCTGAAATCTTTCATGGTACATAAAGAAGAACATAGGACAGAAAATAAATAATAAGTAGGGGTAAGTAATTTAGCTCAGTGATAGAGTGCTTGGTTAACATGCACAAGACCCTCAATTCAATCCCCAACATATACCTGGAGTCATGTCAGGCTGCATGGCCTTTCTCAACAGTAGGCATACTCTAACCTAAAAATGAGCATTAACTTGACCTGTGCACAAAATGATTCCACATTCAGATATTCAAGACTTCCAAGCAGCAATCAGAGAAAACATGACTTTAGAGTATCACTGCCATATGGGTGACAAATTCAGTTTTAAGCAAGCCTGTAGCTATGTCAAACATAAAAAAATGCATTAAGTTGTCCACATCATTTGGATAATACTGGGTGGTGGGGGAGAACATTGGACTGACTCAGGACTGACCTGGAATAACAGCTAAGCCAGTTAATTGCTGTAAAATTTCAGGAAAATTTCTCATGTGTAAAATAAGATTATAAAACCAAACCTGCCTGAATTCACAAGGATTAAATTTTAAAAAATACATTCTTTGTACAGAGTTTATGCCAAAGTCTTGTACCGAGCAGGCTTTCAATAAACATGTGAGCCTTTTCCCTTCCCCTTCTCTAAACTGGAGCTTCTTTTCAGGGTCCTGAAACTCTTCATGTCTGTCTTTCTCCCATTGGTGTCTTCTTGCTTATCTTCTGCTCTCATGACCAAGGAAATCAGGAGCCACTTCTGCATCTCCCAAGTTTCCACCTAAGTCATTCTCCTGAGAAGTTGACTCAAACTGTGCTATCTTAATTGGAGTGCTCTGGTGTTGTTCTCTGGTATAATATACTGATTTTTCCTTGATAACCTTATGATTACACACACACACACACACACACACACACACACACACACACATACACATAAATTCCTATGGTTATTTGTTTTATACCTCAGCTATTACATATTTTTACCAGAGAACAGTGATGGTATGTATTCATCAGGGCTCTCCAGACAAACAGAACCAACAGGACAGATGCATAGTAAGTTGTTACTCAATATCTTTGTGTTCTACATTTGATTGATCATGGCTCAAAAATATTTAAATATTACATATTTAAATATAAAAATGATCAATATTTAAATATTAAATATTTTAAAAATTGCATCTATACTAGACACATACAGTCTCATTTTTCTTTTTTCTATTCACTAATGAATACACTGTAACTACCATTTTTATAACATATTATAGTATGCATCATAAGTAATATAGAGACAACTTAAAATATATGGGATATTCACAAAAACCTTTAAAAAATACTTGGTTATTCGTCTAACCAAGGAGGTAAAAGAGTTCTATGATGAAAATTATAGAACCCTGAAGAAAGAAATTGAAGGTCTTAGACAATGAAAGATATCACATGTTCTTGGATAGGCAGAATTAATATTGTCAATATGGCCATACTACCAAAAGCAATATACAGATTCAATGCAATCCCCATCAAAATATCAATGACATTCTTCGCAAAATTAGAAACAAACAAATCCTAAATTCATCTGGAAGAATAAGAAACCCAATATGAAGCAAGAAAAGCAAAACAAGAGGCATGACAAAACCCAGTTGGAAATTATACTACAGAGCTATAGCAACAGAAACAGCATACTGTTGGTATGGTATCAAAATAGACATAAAGACCACTGGAACAGAATAGAAGACACAGTGACAAATTCACATACTTCCAGTCATCCGATATTTGACAAAGGTGCCAACAATATATTTTGGTTTAGAAAAGACACCCTTTTTAACAAATTGTGCTGGGAAAACTGAATAGCTATATGTAGAAAAATGAATCTAGACCCCTACCTCTCACTCTGCACAAAACTCAAATTCAAATGAATCAAAGACATAGGAATTAGAACAGAGGTCTTGCAACTGCTACAGGAAAACTGGGTCAACATTCTATCATATGGGTGTTGGCACCAACTTTCTTAACAGGACCCAAAAATGCAGGATATAAAACCAAAAATCAATAAGTGGGATGCCATCAAACTAAAAAGCTTCAGCAAATGAAATGATTAAAAGCATGAAGAGAGAGCCTACAGAACGGGACAAAATCGTATCCAGTTACTCCTTCAAAAGGGAGTATCCAGAAGATATAAAAAATTCAAAAAACGTAATACAATCAATCAGTTAATCACCCAATCAATAAATGGGCAAAAAGAACTAAACAAAAACTTCTCAAAAGAATCACAAATGGCAATAAATAGATGAAAAAATATTCAACTTCTCTAGCAATCTGGGAAATGTAAATCAAAACTACACTAAGATTTCATCTTACTCCCATCAGAATGGCAATAATCAGGAACACAAACAACAATAAATGCTGGTGAATTTGTAGGGAGAAAGGAACACTTGTGTGCTGTTGGTGGGTCTACAGACTGGAAAGCAGTATGGAGATTCTTTTAAAAACTAGGGATGAAACCACCATATGACCCAGCTATCTCACTCCTTGGTATTTCCCCAGAATATCTAAAATTGGTATGATACAGTGATATAGCCAGCTCAGTGTTTATACTAGCACAATTTACAATAGCTAAATTATGGAATCAACTCAAATATTTATATTTGAGTTCTACTCAGCCATAAAAAAGAATGAAATTATAGTATTTGCTAGTAAATGGATGTAAGTGAAGGATGTCATGCTAAGTGAAATTAGTCAAAATTAGAATTCTTGGGGCTGGGGAGATAGCTCAGTCGGTAGAGTGCTTGCCTCGTAAGCGCAAGGCCCTGGGTTCGATCCCCAGCACCCAAAAAAAAAAAAAAAAAAAAAAGGAAGCTAAAATTAGAATTCTTGAAAAAAACATGATATGTGCCTATATAAAAATGCTACAGGGAATTTCACTTTTATGCATAAGTAAAAAGAACCAAATATAAACAAATAGATGAGTGAAAGGAAGTCTAGAAGAGAAAGGGGAATGGGAGAGGGGAAGAAGCATGGGAGGGAAAAGAGGGAGAGAAAAAGGGGGGAATCATGGATTGAAATTGAATTCCATACTTGTATGAGTTTGTGAGGATGAACTACTATGTATAACTATAAAGCTCTAATTAAAAACTATAAAATGTATGGCAAAATGTGCATGAGTATTATGCAAATACTATATCATTGTCTAAAAGGGACTTGAGCATCTGAATCATTTGAGATCCAAGTGGGATCCTGAGACCAATCTTCCAAGGATGCTTAGGGTTAATTTTCTATAGAGGGAGAAAAAGGAAAGAGATTTATTTTATGGAATTGGCTCACAAGACTTTGGGGGCTGTTAAGTCTGAAATCTACAGGACAGTCAGCAAATGAGAATTCCAGGCAGGGCTTTTGTCTTGTAGTCTTGAGGCAAAATTTCTACTTCTCCAGGAAACCCCACCCTATGCTCTGCGGATCTTCAGTTGATTGGATAAGGTTCACCCACATTTGGGGACTACTCATCTGCTTTACTCAAAGTCAACTGAGTGTGAATGTTAATCACATTTATATAACCAAGCACCTTCCCAGAACTAGAGTTTGAGCAAAAAACTAGACACTTGGTTTAGCAGAGTTGACATAACATTAACCCTCATGCCACGATGCCCTGGAGCATTACCACCCTATCCCTTCGCTGACTCTGGTACAGAGTAGGTGTTCCATAAACGACTGTTAAATAGGCAAACTGTGAGTCCTTAAGATATGATGACATAATTCACACTTGCCTTTTTCTTTTTTTTCCTTTCAGATACCAGTGTCTTCACTGCTTGAGCATGAGATCCCTCGCCTCAGCGGGCAGAGCCCTCCTCCCACTGAAAAGTTGAAACTGGGAATTTTAGGGATAGGAGTCAGGACTCAACTCAGCAGATACTCTGACCAGCTGTGAGTGGGCTCTGAGATGGAGTGCAGCTCTGTGCCATGTCCAGGGAACCAGAGACCACATGCTGATGGCAGTTTATGGTGACACTACCTTGTTCTCCAGGTCTGGTACTGTGTCTCCAGGGAGAAGGTTTGTGGTAGGCTGGGGTCCATTGTGAAGAACATGACATCAGCAGCCCAGAGCCCATTTTTCCCCTCAAAGGCAACCCTCTCCTTCTCCAGCTCACTTTGGTTTCTGTTGCTGACTTGCGCCTGACATGGCAAACAACTCTTATTTCCTCATCTTTTCCAGCAAGTCCATAGAGGTACACAGTTTCCATCCTGCACAGCATCTGATGATCTGGATTTGAGCTCAGGTCAGTTCTCAAGCTGCCTTTTGTTTGTTTAAGTGGTACGTCCTCCCCAGCCTTGCTAACAAGGCAGTCCTCAGAGGCTGACCCAGGATCTTGCTCATCTTCCAGGACAGCATCTCAGTGTGTAGCTCCTGTTACATGGATGTGCCCTTAGCCTGGAATCCAGCAGCAAAGACACACTTGGGACTCTCCAGTTAAAACACACAGAGACTTTCCCTTTTCTATCCAGAACTTCATTCAACCAACTCCAGGTGTGAGGGTAGATGCTTGTCCCCTGGAACAGAGAAGGAAGACACATGCTGAGTCCCCTTGAAGGGGCTGGATTCCTACAGTTAGACCTTAGTCCTGCCAGTCCCAGCCATTAGGCAAACCTCTCCTTGTTAACCCACTCCTCAGAGTTTCTGTGAGAGTTTAGTTTTGCAGGCTGCCTCCTACACTATTCTTTCCTCTTTAATGTAACTAAAAGCACAATCTACTTCCCCCAAGTATGGGACCGAGGGTATGGTATTAAATGAATAAATAAAATTAAAATGCACAAGATTTAATCATAGTAAATGGAGCCTAGTCTCTGTCCTTTGGTCTGTCTTTCACTCTCAGATTAAAAAGGCATTATTCCTTTTAAGTCAAGTCTCTTTTTTAAAAAGACAAATGTCTAAAGTGTATAGTTACAAAAATGTTTGAAATGTCTAATGTCTTCATTACTGTGAACCTCCATTCCCACACATCTCATGAAAACAATAAACTAACTCATTTTTAAATTAAAAAAGTGTTTTTATGAATTGTTGTTACCTTTCTTTTCAAACAAGTATTTTTCACAGTGATTGATGTGAGGTTCCCGGGTCCTTGTGCTTGTCCTTGTCCACCCTCCATGGTACTGTCCTCCCTCTCCCTATCCAGTCACAAACCTTTTGGGTGACTGAGCCCTCCAGATCCTGAGGACATCATCTACCAGCCTCCCAGAGTTACCCAGCACATTGGGGAAGGGACAAGGAGTCCAAGCATCCTCCTGTATGAAGTGGACATTTATTTATTTTTTCTCATTTCCTATGGGCAAACATCGTGTTTGGCTGCCTTTTTAATTGTTCTATTTTTTTATCTTAGTAAAAACCTAAGCTCATAATCACAGTTATCATGTGTCACATGCAGGACAACAGGAAGAGGCAGGTATTACCTGGCCCATCCTCCAGATGAGAATATGGAGGCTGGGAGAATTTCAGTGTGCTGGAGAACCCCAGGGACAGACACCTCATTATAAAAATGACTAATGGAGGATGCTCGCCTTAGCTGACAGTTGGGTTGCCACACTTCCTACTGTAGTTTGAAGGATAAATTACCAGTCATTTGAGAAACAATTGTTTTATATTTGGTTCTTTTGAAAACACTGACTAATTCTTTAAGCCAATTTAAATTGTCATCTATGCAAATTAATATGATGAATGTTCTTTCAGGAAGGAGGTCAGCAATCCTTATTTCCTAAGTAATGTTAGAATGTTAGAGACCCAGTATTGAGGGGATAAAACTTCGACACAGGATAATTGATAATTGTGTTCTGCAATGTCACTATAACTGCACACTTCCTGGGAATCAGAGGCCCCTAGTTCCTATCTCTGCCAGACATAGTGCTTTGTCCTCTCTCTCTTGCTGTCACTGAGTGTCCCAAGGAACAGGTTCCTTTATTTTTGTCTTTCTGTGTTTCTGTCTTTCTATGGCGAGCACCTATCTTTGTATTTCTCTTTTGTCTTTCTATTTTTCTCTTTTTTCCATCTCCATCTTAGGTCTTGGAATTTCCTGGACACTTTTCTTCTTATTGGTCACAGCTCAAAGTCCCCACCCAAACTGAACCAGGAAACTGAGAATCAGATAGACAATGGCCCTTTGGTGTATTTCAATGGACAAAAAATCCTTTACCCTGTCACAAGCTTGAGTCATAAGCAGATACAAGTTCACAGACAACCTTATAAATACCTCAGATTTATTGATTTTTTCCTTCAGACAACAGAAACCAGAGATCAGTAAGGCAGGAAGAGGAACTGATACAAGTTTGCTTGAGAAATAAAATTTTAGAAATAGGGAGATTTATAAGTGGCAGGAATAGTGGGTGAGAAAAGAGGGCTCATGGACATGAAGGAAAGAAATGAATCATCTTCAATTGCTGGAAGATGGACTGGTGGATGTGAAGGAGGAAGACAAGCATCTCAGGAGAGGGGACTCCACTGAACAATCCTGGAGGAATGGCCTCTGGGAAACAATGCTGTGATCAATTAAGTACCAGAAGATGTACGAGAGTCTGTTTGAATTAGAGAAGATCCTAGTGCCCAGAACCAAGAAGCAACCATTGATAGTCAGGACCCTCTGATTGTCACAAACTCTTTTCCTCCAATAAAGTCCATCTCTCTTCTTGGGTCTGTTATGATAGGGGAAACTTTTCTTGTCATTTGGTGCATGCTAAACACCAGGAGAATGCCTGGTTTTAGTCAGTAAAGAAGCATCCTCCTGGGATGACTTTGAAGCCATCAATGGCAGATTGAGTCCTTCTGTCGTTCCCAGTTCTTCTTCTGTAGTCACTCCTCCCATTAATAAGGGCCCATAAGTGTAAGGGATGATCCAGGAAACTTCCCTTATCTTAATCACATCTGCAAATCTCTTCTGCCCCTTTAGGGTCCATATTCACAGGCTCTGGGGATTAGGCTGTGGATGCTATTAGGGATCATTTTTCTGTCAATGGTATCACCTGAAAGGTAAAAATCCCAGTTTTCCTTTGCCCTGTCATTTTTTCTGTGATGTTCTGTCTTACTTCAGACCTACAGAAATGCAGTCAGCTGATCATAAACTGAATCTCTGAAATTGTGAGCCCAAAATAAAATTTTCTTCCCTCTCTGTTGTTCTTGTCAACTTTCATCACAGCAATGAAAACTGACTAACAACAAGTAGTAAATGTCCCCAAATCAGTCTACAAAAGATAAGACTGATTATTTATTCACTTCCCTGTCTGGCCCCAAGATAATCCCTGAATCCTAATGTTCCCTTCTGGCAAATATGACCTGTTACTTCTAGGAGTAGTTGGGAGATGTGCAAGCCCACCTTTCCATAATGAGTGGGTTCTAGATCCTGCTTCTCCTTTAAAGCGTTTTTGAAAATGAAGATAACACAGTGTCTCTATCCAACCCAGAGTGGACATGCATATGGACAAAAAGTAAACATGTGTTGTTTCAAGTCAATGATATTTAGAGTTTGTTACCAAAGCATAACTGAGCCTATCCTAACTCCTGGATAAAAATTACAACACAAATCAATTTTTTAATTATTTTTTTATTTTTACAGATTTATTTTTCATTGTACACAAATGGGGTACATCTTTTCATTTCTGTGGTTGTGCACGATATAGATTCATACCATTTGAGTAATCATACATGTACATAGGGTAATGATATCTGTCTCATTCCACCATTTTTCATACCTTCCTCTCATTTCCAGTTAAAGTTCCTCCATTATTCTCTCACCACCACCCCCCCAACCCCATTATGTATCATCATCCACTTAACAGGGAAAACATTCAGCCTTTGGTTTTTTTTGGGACTGGCTTATTTCACTTAGCATGATATTCTCCAACTCCATTCATTTATCTGCAAATCACATTTGAAATCTCAATGATTTAAGAAATGTTACGTATTCAAGTCATAGGAGGAATTAACCCAGCTGTTGGTATTGATAGTGATAACACTATAAAAATTTCCATTTCAACTGTGCTTTAGGTCTGAGTGTTTAGCTCATTGGTAGAGCAGTTGTTTAGCATGTTTAGCTGCCAAAACTTTTTTTCTTTAAAGTTAATCTATTGCTTTATAAGTCCAAGATAACAAAAAAAGCAAGTAAATAGAGCTAATACTGGCAGGATCTATCAGGAACTGGACTAAGCAGCTTATAAAGAGTAGTTACTTTAACCATGTAACTATAATTTGTAGATTATATGATCATATGATTGGGTACACTTTGATTTATCCTCCAAGGACATGTTTCCAACAACCAGGCCTCACCTCCTAGTTTCCACCACCTCTCAATAACCACCAGCTGGGAACCAATCCTTCTACACATAAGACTTTGAGGAATATTCCAGAGCTAAACAAAAACAAATACTTAGTTTTGATGGCTTTAGTATTGCCTGTGGCAAAAGCCACATCCTTGGTCTTGGTACATTCATTAAAAGAAAACAAATAATGGCCACATTTGTTGAGACCTGGGTCTAGATACCTGGTATTCTTGCAAAATCTCCTAATTCTTTTTTTCCCCCCGACACTGATTCTTTCTCCCCTTTCATCCTTGCAAACTGCAAACATGACCAGGGATGTCTTCTCTTCTCTAGCACTTTCAGTCCTTCCCTTTCTGGATTGGTTATGTTTTTTTTCTAGATTCCTCCTTCTGTCTCCTTAATGAAAATCACTGTAAATCACTCACATGATGAACCTGAAGTTAAGTTCCCAATGATTAAAGTGGGTAGGGAAAGAAGAGAAGAAGAAGAAGTCAGCAAACATTCATTTGACATGGTGGAAAGTGTAAGGACAAGCGCAGTAGGTCCAGATTCTGTCCCTTCTGATCGGAGCAGAATCAAGATGGAATTGTGGAGTTTTAGGAACATAAGAACAATTGGGGACAGTAATACTTCTAATAGAATGAAATTTAAAAAGGAATAGGTGAGAACACACTACACCCTGGTGTCCACCATTGTTCATATGTACCCATGAAAACCACATACACTCCAGTTAGTTGTGATTTATTTAAAAATCCCATCCTTTAACTGATCTGAAGTGGTAAGAATATCTGTAATAATTACGTGATGCCTTCACTCTTCAAAAAACCCACAGCAGGAAAAATCCTTGGCTTGGAATATGCCCAGGCTCTGCCCTGAGAGCTCCTGGAATTGTATGTGGAGATTCAAAGCCAGAGAGAAGCACAGCCAAGAATGAGGTGTTCTGGAGGATGTGCCAATTCAAATTTATTAATCCCTGATAATTACAGTAATTTTCACATCATAACTTTACTCGACATGTCTATTGTGCTGGTCTTTCTAAAATCCTGATAGCACCTTTGAAGAAACTTTCCTCCTCTAGTCATTGCATCTCAGAGCACTGAGCTCAGGAGCCAACTATGCATGCAGCAGGTATGAAACACAGTCAAACCAGCTGGCAAGTCATGCAGCTGAGGAAAATCACCAATGCATCAGCTCCTCCAGGGCACGGTTTGTAATGGAATTTTTCATTAGCCTCATGAAGCTTCAAAGCACGTCCAAAGACACTTTCCAAATAAGGAATGATTGTTGCAGAATGAATGGGAACAAGAGCCAAGGAACTGAAACAGAAAAGCTGGAGAACTCCTGTTTCCATAGCAACCACCTCTTTATTTTTAATTTTAAATTAAAATTGAATAGATATGTGAAATGATGATGAACCATCAAAGCTGATTCTGGCTTCTAAGTTCAGTTCAAATGAATGAATCGGCCAGCATCTCTTCAACATCCATAGGGATTACTGGCTTTCTCTTGGGGTGGGAGCATCTTTAGCCAAACAACTACACAGCGAATATAAGTAAATACAAAACTATAAGTGTGCTAAATAACACAGGATTAAATGTACCATAAAGTTACAATCTATTATGAAGTATTATTAAGGGGACAAGGAGCTCTTAATCTATCCATGCGAGGGAAGGAAGGGATATTAGATTAAAATGAAAACTAATTAAATTGAAGACTAATTTGAGTACAATGGTTTTGAGTTAGAAAAAGATCTAATATTATCCTTGCAAATGGGAATTTACAGGAGGTACAGTACAGGCAGAGAGAGAGAGAGAGAGAGAGAGAGAGAGAGAATGCAATACTTCAAAAGGTACCTACTGTTATTAATTTAGGGAAATGAGAGAATCAGGAGTAAGCACAGGTTGAGGCAGGCAGCTTTTCTCAGTGTTGATCACTGTCAAGTCTGAAATAGATTGGAATACTCAAGTTGGAAATACTTAAATTAAAGAGATAATTTTCACACTTGTCCAACATAAAAACAGAGTTCGGAGCCAAAGAATACCTGTAGCTCAGGTAGGCCCTTGGGCACTACAGGATTTGGGACTTTCAAGAGACCTTACAGTTTCATGATCTCCCTAATTGTCATTTTAACACCAACATCTTCATTCCCTTCAGATCCTCCATCTGATAAAAAGATTTCATCATCCAGGATGAGTAATTCATTCACTTGCCAACACACCATGCCCAAATTTGGTATGATTTCATAATTAAGATAAAGAATTTATCAGATTCAAGAAATATTATGAATTCATGTGTACAATATGTGTGTTCCTGTTTCTACCTGTTGTTTGTTGTTTGTTAGTTTGCTATTCTATTCTTTTCCCCACATAAACTTACATTCCTTTCAACTTCAAGATTTTATACATTCCTGGGACAGAAAGAGAGAGAGAAGTTCACAAATACACACACACACACACATACACACACACACACACACACACACATTTTCTGTGTAAGCTTTCTATCACTGTCAAAATACCAGAGAAAATCAACCTAAAGGAGGAAAGATTATTTCGGCTCATGATTTCAGAGGTTTTAGTCTATGGTCCCTTGAGCCCATCCCTTTAGCCCTTTGGTGAAGTAGAACATCATGATGTAGAGCATGGGGTGGGAAAGAGCTGCTCACCTCATGGATGCTGGAAAAGAGAGAGAGACAGAGCAAGAAAAAGGGCTCAGGGAAAAGTGGACCCTTAAAAGGACCTTCTGCTGTCACCCACTTTTTCCAACTAGGTCCCCTGTCCTAAAGGTTGCACCACATCCTAATAGCACCCCAGCCTGGTAGCCCAGCTTTAGCACATGCCTTGGGGAGACATTTTAGATCCATACCATCACATTTATGTTCAAATTCCAGGGTCAGAGTCATCCCTCTAGGATTCACACTGTGTCATGGTAACATTCCCACTCTAGTAAGAATCATATTACATAATATATTACACAAAAGGTGAAGGATACAGTGGTGTGGACTGAGACACTCAGTTAAGCCACACAGTTAAGAGCTGTCACTGGTCTCTTAATGAAGAATTAACCAGTAAAAAATGTCACATATAAATGTTGTAGCAAACTCTAAATACTTCTCATTAACGGATGCTGATTTAATTATGTAGTTCATCACAATTATGAAGTATAACTTGTTCAGATATGGTTAAAAATAACTACCTGAACCATCCTGATTTTTTTCATTCAAAAAGAGGACCAAGAAGAAATATATGAATTAGCAAAAGTTTGAAGGGAAATGTTGAATATTCCAATAATAGGACAGTGTAAGATAAGTGATAAACAGTATAATAAATTCATGTTTTTAAAAAATACTAATTAATTAGATTATCAGAATTTCTCTCAATTTGTATATTTTGCTAATTTTCTATTCATAAATCTTTTAAAATCCAAGGAAAATATTTTCACTTCATTAAATTATTTCTTTTGTGCGTTCATTTCCAAATGAAACCAATAGCCTACATTTAGGTTTTTCAATCTTAAACCTTTATAATTCTCCTAATAGCAATATTGGCCTGTGATAAGAAGAATCTTCAGTCCCAAATAAAACTTAAGAATAATGATGATTCATATCAAAGCCATACTTGTTAAATATGAAAAATATATTATTTTCTACTTATCCTAGCTCACTGCAAAGGAGAAGGGATTCCAGAAATATTAAGACAGACACAATAACTGAGTAGGCATAAAGTTTGAAAAGGGAATGTGTAGCATTATTTTCAAATGTATCCCTTGAATAATGGGGTGAGTAAGATTTCTGTAATGAATAAAGACCAATGACATTCTTATTAGATTTCCCCTTTGGATAAATCAAAGTCACAGGGATGCAGAGCAGACCAGTGGTAACCAGGGAATAGGAGCTGGGAAAGAAGATGAATACAAAAGGCAGCACGAGGGAATTTTTAGAAAAGATGAAATCATTCTGTTTCTTGACTGTGGTCATAGTTACATGCTTCTACACCCAAGAGGGGGGTTTACTATGTGTAAAACAAATAAACTAACAGAAGAAAGAAAATTGAGAAGGGAAGAAAGAAGATGCTTAGGGATACTAAAAAATAAAACATTAGAAAACTGTAGCTCTTGAAAAATGGTTTTAAAGAGAATAGACAAAGTTGCCAATACTGTCATCTTAATTGGTCAAATTTGTTCATAAACATGAGAACCATAAACATGAGAACCATAGACAGGAAAGATTCTCTTTTTATGTGTCTATGTGTGTGTGTGTTTTTTTTTTTTTAATTTTTGCTTGATTTTGTTATTCCATTCCTTTCCCCAGAGAATGAATATATATGGGAAATTCAAAATCCGGAGGCAGATATGCTCATTTAAGATTCACTCTATATGATAGCAAGATTCACACAAGATTCATAGTATGTAATATTCCACAGAACATGAAGGACATGGTGATGAGATGAGGGAAGGATTAACCAGCAGCAGATTTGTATTCATGACCTTGAAGGTGAACCAGTTCCAGGTGGTGGCAAAATGAAGGATGTTGTAACCTGGGAAGTGGGTAATTGAGGAAGAATGGATGAGAAGGTCTGTGAAGGTCAGAGTCAAAGACTTGAGAGGCAGGTCTTGGGTGGACTTCTGGCATACCAACCAGTCTTCCAGAATGAGGAAAGAATTTGGGCAGGACCAAAGTCATTAATGAAGGAGGAATTGTGACTTTCTTGAAGATAAGCAGATAAGAGGGATTCAAGGACTGGGGTGGACAAAGAATAACAAAGACGTATTGTTACCATCTTAGTGAAGATTATGAAGGCACAAGAGTTTGCTGGAAAAACAGGACTGTGAATCTGTGTGAGATAGGGTCATTTCATAAATTCTTTAGATGGTTTGTTTATTTGAAGCATGGTACCCATTTATTTGTATTCACCAACACTACTTTCAAGAAATAGCTTCCATATGGCAGGATGAGTATTGGGAATATCTGTCAGGTGAGTTGAACATGAGGAATGTTTCTATCCTTTAGATTGTGGTGATGATTCATATCAAAGTGGTGACATAAACCCCAAATCTCCCCCAAGCTTTCATTTTCTTCATTTATTATGGACATAAAATTCTACCTAATTCTCAAAGTTTTGGTGAGATTGAAAACAAACAGATATGCATGAAGAGCTTTGTAAAAGAAAAGATGTTCAACGAGTAGAAGAGTATGTTACTGGCACTGGTGTTAGAAGGGGAATGTGAGCCAATTAATGAACTGTTACCCTTCATTCCCATGAGAAGCATGAGAATCATGGACACTTCAGTTTCACACCCCCTGCCTGAGTCCTGCCTGATAAGCACTGAGTACCAAGCACAAAAGAGGGAGGGCCAAGGCTCTGGGCCAAGGAGCATGATGCTTTGGAGAAACTAGGTTTGGAGACTTTATCCTCAGAGCCATGTAATGACATTGGCAGAGCTGTAAATGTAATGACAGCAGAGGAATCGTGTTGTGAGAACATTGTGTTGGTAGCTGTGAAAGGACAGCTCTTCAAGGGGACACATGTGATGGGAAACTATAGGTGGTTCTTCTGAAAAATTTGCTTGCTCAGGCAGAGAGAACTGTAGGGTGTCAGGGAGATATGTTTCCAAGGTAATTTTCCTTAAAGAGGGACAGTTTCCATCCAGCATGTTCTTTAATGGACAGTATCAGTGTCTATCCAAGAAGAAGAATTTGATCCCTCAGCAGTGGGAGGGCTATTAGATAGCATGTAGCATGTAGGTTCTTAGAAGATGAGCTTGGAAAATGAGTGGAGTGGAGATCTTTCTACCGTACTTCCTTGAAAGGACACAACACCTTTTCATACCAGAGTTTCCTGTTTTACATCACAACTTTTGTATCTCACTACATGGTTCTGAGAAATTTCTGGGGTCCAAATGATTAGCAAGGTAGAGTCTGCCATGAGTGGGACTGACCCACAGGCTGCTCAGTGACTAGCACAATTCCAAAACATGGGAAACTGGACTGCAGACACTCAGCAGAAGTTGCTGGGGAATTCTGGGCACAAAAGTTCAGACTTGAATGGCCACCATGGGCCTCCATGAATTCTGAGGTGAAGAGCAGTAAGACTCTAAGAGAACCCACAGAAGGAAGAAGAGATAACAAGTTGAAAGGGAAGCCATGCAGCATGTGTAATTTTAGATAACAGATGCAAACGTGCTTTAGAGCAACTCATTTTTACTATGGATAAGAGTCAGTGATTTGCTCACAAACAAATGAATATACTATATTTTACCTTTGCAAATTAGAAAAAAAAGACAACATAGTTTAGCAGAAGAGCACTGAGGTGTCAGAATTTATCCAAACTCTACCATTTTCTCACCTAATGGTCAAGCCTTATCCCCTCCTGGATCCTGCCTTGCCATCTGGACTGTGAAGGGAATAATGCTGCCCAAGGCCTCTCCTGCTCCAGAGAGTCAGCACCACAGGGTGCCCACGACAACGGTCAGTGATTAAACCACATTGACATGCAGCCAACATCATGTGCTGGAGGAACCTGTCCACCAGGCAGGTGGAGTGATGGTTCTTCAGCTCCTTGCAGGTAAAGAAGAGATGTGCCTTTACCATCCATTCCTGTCAGGGTGATAGCTAAAAATCAGGGTGAACAGCAGGGTGTTAGGCAAGAATAGGACATGTCAGGTTGAGGATCTCAGATAATGTCTAATCTTGTGGATATGAAAAGAAAGTTTCAAAAAGAATCCCCATGTGGTTTTGTAGGTCAAGATCAAAGCACAGATTTTACAAAATTTGTATGCATTTAATACATATCTATTGAGGAACAAATATGAATTATAAATAATAGAGTCAAAGACCCTAGTTTTGTGGGCCTTAGGGTCTCATGTTGGGAAAGATAATCAAAAGATAAATAAATGTGATTTAAGATGTAGGTCTTATTATTTTGGAATGGTAAGGACAGAAGATAAGGAGATGACTGCTACTAAAAAGAGGGTTTGTCACTCAGAGTCCAAAAGAAGGTGGGCAGCCCACTCCATACAGGAGCAAGCACAGGGCAGGGCATGAGGTAGAGGGAGCTAGGGGAAGGGGAGCAGGAGCTTTGTTGTGGTCTTTGCAGGAAGGAACCCTGAGGCAGGCTTAGGATTGGTTAGTTTGAGTCATTTGAAGCTGCTCTGGGTACAGGCTTGGGCCTGGTTGTCTGGTATCTGGCCTTGGGTTAGGAGGGCAACTGGATAATGACAGAGTATGAGAACCCCACAGAGGCAGTGGTGGGGTGAGCTCTGGATTGATGGTTTCCATATGAAAAGACACTCCGTTTGCTGTCTCTAGGAATTGGCTAACCCTGGAGGCCTTGACAAAGCCCAGATGTATAAGAATCAGAACACAGAAAACAATAGGGATGCTTACAATAAAATGAAAACTACACTATCAAACAGTATAAACATTCTGAAAAAACAAGAGTGAAGCAGGTAAGGGCAATGCCATCAGGGGTGGGTGGTTCAGTATTAGGGATCAGGAGCCCTTGTGGATGGGATGTCACTTTGAGACCTGGAGCAGGCAGTGAGGAAGGAGCCAAGCAGGGTCTGGGGAAGAACATTCTAGTCAGAAGGACCCCAGAGGAGGAGAGCTCCCCTAGCCAAAATACAGCAGGACAACTGGAGGAGAAAAGAGGGGAATCCTGGGAAGAGATGTGGGACAAGGCTGGAAGGCGGTCAAGGGCCAGTCATGGGAAAGATGTTGGAAGCCATTCTCAGTGACAGGAAAACCACCAAGGGATTTTTACATTGAAGAAGCAACATCGTCTGAGTTGCATTTATGAGGCCCATCTGTCTATGGTGTGAGGAACAGACTCAACGACACCAGTGTAGAAATGGAAGCTCTCTTAGGAGGTGACCACAGCCCTCTGAGCCACAAGATGGATGCTGGGGCTTGAGTTTGGGCAATGTGGAGGAAGTGAATACTTTGAAATTGGATTCTGAAGGTGGGAACTGTCGGGCCTGCTGGTATCTGTGGGTATGAGGGGAAGTTATTGCAGGAAATTAATAAAGGGAATGTTCAAGAAGAGGAAGTGGCAGTAAACAGCTGTAAATGCTTCAGGAGGAAGTGGGATAAGAATCACTTAAGGTCTGCTTGAGTCACAGGAGATGCCGGGTGACTGCACTGCCTGCGTCATGGTTGCTGTGCTGCGTGCTGGGATGCAGAGAGGGGACCTCCAGGAGACATGGGAATGCTTACAAAGAACCGGAGAGACATGGGAAAGACATTGAAGGCAGGAAACAACAGGGTCTTTGAGGAAACCATAAATTATGTTGCATTTCTCCCTTTGAAAAGCTCATGCTTCATTGTTGGAATGTATGTGCACAACAACAATCTCTGAAGGATGTGTAGATTCATTGCAAAAGTCCCATGCGCATGTTGAAGCTGCCTCCAGAGCCCAGTTGGGAGAGCAACTGGACAGCCCTCACCACATGGGAGCCTGTCTCAAATGGCAGAAACGCCAGTCACTGCCAGGCTCCAGTGTTTAGCAAGTGGGTTCCGCTGGGTCTACCCTAGTCCTGGGTGAGAGGCAAAGGCAATTCCTGAGAAGTTCCCACTGCGAATAACAGTCCAAAACACTTCTATGTATAGAATCCTTCCTGGCTACTGCTGGCCACAGTGAACCAGGACAGGTCTAGGGCAGAGCTTACTGGGCAAGGTCATCTGGTGCAGAAGAAGAAGCCCCTGAGGCCAACCTTCCACCTCACTGTTCTCTGCCAGACCACACAAATCACATTAGCCCAAGTGGTCATTACTAGGACTCTTCCCTCCAGTGAGGAGACCCCTATCAAGGCGAAAGTTCACATGACAAAAAATTTGCCTCCCTCTGTGATGGGGCAACAATCCAGAAAGACCAAGCAGGGCAAGAAGAAGGGGGAAAGTCCTGCCATCTACCCTAAGGAATCACTGCGAGGCTTTCTTTAATGAAAGATTTATCATGGTGTACACCCGATACATGAATGACATTAAATTCACAGATGTGCATAATCTACCCTAGAGACCTGTCATGGATCCTACCCTGAGCCACATACTGTGGGAGCTCAAGGGCATCTGGTTTGTGCAGCGTACTGGGTGAGGTGTCATCTTAAGGGCTGGGCTTTCTATGGAGTCGGGAACCTCTGTCTCTTGAGTGTAGGCACTGTTCAAAATCAAGATCTGTTGGGATGGTACCCTGAATTAAATCACAAGGAATGTGGCAAAGGATGCCAGGAGGCAATGCCATGAGGGAGCTGTGGGGCTCCTGTAGGGCATTTGTTGATTAGACTGAATTGGGGTCCACGTTTCCACCCCACTTAGCAAACTCTACATATCCTGATGGTTGATACACCTGGAATACAAACCCAGGTACTCTAATCTGACATCAAATCAGTAATAAGATTGGTGAGATGTGACCTGCACTTTTGCCTATGGATAATTTGGGTCAATAATTTAAAGACCTCTCTCTCTAATCTTCAAAGCCCACCAGACTGTAGGGAGCCTCAGACACAGTGTGAATGGAGCTAAATCCAGCTCTTCAACACCTGTACTCCCTCAATAACTCATGGGGTAAGCTCCTCAGAATGCAAAAATATGCTACTCTGCTATGATCTGAATATGTCCTCCCCCAGTGCATGTGTCCCCAGGATGAGAATTGGTAAGTGGAGTCTTTGAATGGGATTAGGTGCCCTTATAAAAGGACTTGACTGAGAAAGTTCATCCCTCTTTGCAGTACTTCTGTCCCCTCTGCCTGGTAAGGAGACAGTATACTGGGTAATGTATTTTGTTAGAGCAGCAAAAATGAACTAAGACTCACTCCCTTTCCAGAACCCTTTGGTGGCATCTATCATCTCTCTTGTTAAAGCCAATTGCTCAGTCCATCCTTTGGGAATGACTCAGTCACACTTTCAGAGAAAGGCCCCTATACTTATGGCCCATCTCCTAATAAAACTGAAGATTTTTTTCTTTGCCTCCTAGTGATCTTGCTATCATTAATCACTTAGATACGTTCTTTGCATAGCCAATTTGTACCCAGGTGAACTTTTGTTCAAACTGGTAAAACCAAATTTCAAAGTCTTTATGCACAACTCCTGCAAAGTATCCTTCAAATCACAGTCTCAACAATTAGTTGTACAGTTCACAACATGCACAACTTTATAAGACAGCTCTTCTTTGGGATGTCTCCCCTAGTAGACCCTTCTCTTCTGTATTAACATGGTCCTATGAACTGCCATATCTGAATTCATGATTTCTCATTGGGATGTTACATTGCTGATAACTCCAAAAGACCTGTTACAGCCAAGAACCTTGCTGGGTTTACCTTTGTGGCAAGTCCTAACCGTGCCTGGGTCACGTGACCTCTTGAACTGACTGGGAAGTCTGTCTGTGTACATGTAGTTTTGGCTGGTTGGGAGGTGAGGCAGTTCCCAGATGAGAAACAACTGCCATTTTCAGAAGGGACTTCTGTGACCAGCTGTGAGCTCACTAATTGAGGACAGCTGTGGGAGGCAGAATGGGGAAGCTGGGGCCAGAAGAGGAAGACTTGCAGAGCCCCAAAGTCCCACTGGCCACATGCACCATGCTCAGACCTCACTTTTCTCATGTGGGCAAGGCAATGCCCATCTTCATATTCTCTTACCAGCTAATTCTGGCAAGAAGCTGCAATGTGAGTTTGAAAGAATAAAGAAAACTGCTATTATTTCAAGATGACAACAAGGATCAAGTATTAGACACATTCCATGGTGCTGTCAATGAAAGTTCTTGAGAATCAACCCTAAAAATTATTAGTTTTTCTCTGGGCCTCCATTTGCTCATTCTCTAAAAGGAAAGAATAACACCCACCAAGTTTCCAAAATGATAAGACACAGAGAAGCACATGGCTTGGTGTTTGAGCCCACTGGGCATG
Organism: Sciurus carolinensis; assembly: GCF_902686445.1. Lineage (NCBI taxonomy): Eukaryota > Metazoa > Chordata > Mammalia > Rodentia > Sciuridae > Sciurus > Sciurus carolinensis. The sequence goes on from NC_062220.1 coordinate 104,198,273, forward strand.
GGTGTCCATGACACGCTCCCTTTTCTTCCTGAAAATGGGGCCACGAGTCAGGTAGGCACTGGTCTTGCCACCGCAACCACAGGTACAGGTCAGACTCCTGCAGAAGCCCAGGCTGAGGTGTGGTATGGAACACAGCTGGCTCAGCAAGGAAGCATGGATGAGGAATTTTTCGTTTTTCAGAGAGTTGAACACATCCTCCTCCTCCCCTTTCCTTAGCACCTTCCCCTCTCCCACTGGGACCTCAAAGGTCTAATGCAGGTGGAGGTGCTGCCTTAGCAGCTGGTCGCCTGCTGACCTTCCCAGGCAGAGAAAAAGAAAGGAGCTACAGGGCCCTGCCTTTTGAATCTCTTCCATGACTCCTGAGTCTTTCGAATATTCTGGGGCCAGAGAGGTTGGAAGGGCAGCCTCCTGCTGTGCCTTTCCTGATTAAGTTCCCACCTTCCTTCAGCATTCTTTATCGTAAACAAGGAAAACGCAGTGAATTTTACAAACAAAGAGTTCATTCAAATCCTAAAATCTTTTGCCAACAGGGAGTCCTTGGGCAGTGGTAAGGATGAGGATAGGTGCGGATAGGCAGTTGTCAGGGCTGCACATCAGTGCTGGGAGACACAACATTCTTTATTTTTATGCAACCTTAAAAGCTTTCCAGTTGGGAATTATTTATTTTATACTGGGAAGGCCCCAAAATAGACTTTTAAAAAAAATATTTTTCACATCTAAATGCGACAAAAATTTTTCCTTAGATTTTAACACGTGGGTGGTTCATGTGAGATGCAGTGAGATCTCAAGTGATCTAGTTCCAAGATTCTGGATTTCTACCAGCTCCTTGTCTTGGGTCCCAGACCACAATTTTAGTGTCCAGTTCCTAAGAAATCAGGAGGTCTTGCACCTGTCCTACCAGGTGGGTGGCCATGAGAACCATAAGAACAGAATCAGAGATGAGGAAAGGAAGTGTCCACCCTCAATCTAGATTACTGAATACTTCCCCTCCTCCCTCCAAAAAAAATAGCAAATAAAAATAAAAACAGACCCAATATTAGCAGAAAATAAAAAATGAAAACCATGAAGCCGTTCCTCCTTGTGCAAGTGAAGGTCCCACTAGTCAGCTTGTGCCCACCAGGAATATTGAAATTGATCTGGGAAAGAGCCTTTTAAGGCAGAGTAAGTGGGACACAGGGGCCCAAGGGGCAGCGTTGAACCAGCAGTGGGATGCACAATGTGCCTGAGTCTGCTCTTGCTGAGCTGTGGGGGTGGCTCTACTAGCAAACCAGGCCAAGTAAGAAGAGGGAGACACGGATGGAGGCAGCAGAACCACCCGCAGAAGAACCAGATGAAAAGACACCTCCCTTTCTCTGCCTGACCTCCATGCCTTGCTGAGGTTTCCTACTGGTCAGACCCTCTCAGGGGCCAGAGAGGAAGATAGGTGCTGCATTCCATCAGGGCCTATCCCACAAGGTAACCAGAGTAGCACCAGAGGATGAAGTGGGTAGCCCAGAAATGGCCTTGTATCCTGCACTCTTTCTGGATTCACTTTATACTTTCAGTAATTTTTTCAGATTTCATGGAATTTTCTATGAAATCATATCTGCAAGCAGGAACAGTTGTATTTCTTCCTTTCAGTTCTGTGTTTTTTCTATCATCTTTTTGCATTGCTCTCTGGGCTAGAATTTGCAGTGCTGCTGAGTAACCTTGGGAAAGCCGAAGTTCTTGGCTTAAGAGTGACGTCAGCTATAGATTTTCATAGATGCTCTCTCAAGTTGAGGACAATTCCACTTTCTTCATGGTTTTCCAAGTTTCCATCATATAAAGGTGTTAGGTTTTGTCAGGTATTTTATTTACTTCAATTGATATAATCATGAAATTTATCTTAATTAGCTGATTAAAATGTTGGACTATATTGATTTTCAAGTACTGGACCAGAATTGCATCTTCTGGAATAAACTCTACTTAGTGATATTGTACAATCTTTTTCGTATATTACTGGATCATATTTATTGACATTTTATTAAGAATTGCATCTTTTTATTCATGAGGGAGATTATAGTTTTCTATGTTTGTGTCTTTGATTTTGATATCAGAGTAATACTAGCCTCAGAAAACAAGTAGGAAATGTAAAGAGTGAGTTATTCTCTTAATATGGTCTTCCTACCATTTGGTCTGCAGGGTCTGTGTAATGGTTAATTTGAATTGTCAACTTGATTGGATTAAGAGATGCCGATGATTAAGAGGCTTCTGGGTGTGTCAATGAGGGCATGGGTAGGAATGATTGGAATGTGGGATAGGGACTGAAGTGGAGACTCTCCCTAAGTGTGGGCCGCACTGCCCAATAGGATGGAATACAAGCTGGAAGAACAAGGAAGCAGATGCAGATGCAAGCTATGCTCTTCTTGAACGGGTTCTTGATTGTTGCTTTGATCATCTGAGGTTATCAGACTCTCACTTCTTCACTCTTCTAAAGTGGACTCTGCCAGTGATTGTCCAGGTAGTTTCCAGAAACCTAGGTCTCAAACTAGGGTAGAACTGTTGATCTTTCTTGTTCTGGGGCTTCTGAATCTTGGACTGCGCAGCTGCTGGTTCTTCTAACTCTCCGGCCTGCAGATGTCCATTTTGGACTATCCAGCTTCAGTCATGTAAGTCAACCTAATAAATCTCCTTTTTATACTCAGACTTCCTGTTGATTCTGTTCCTCTAGAGACCCCTGACTAATATAGTCTGTAACATCTCTCTTTTCATTAATGATGCTGGTAATTTTATCTTTTTTTATTTTTTCTGTTTTTCTGGCTGGAGGTTTGTCAATTAATCTTGTCAAAAAATTATTGATTGTTTCAATGATTTTCTCTTTTTCAGCTTTTATTGATTTCTGCTCAACATTATTATTTTCTTCCTTTTATTTTGCTATTCTTTTTCTGATTATGTGAGGTAAAATTTGTTGTTTTGAGACATTTCCTGATAGTTACTGTAAGCATTCTGTATTATAAATTTACCTCTTGACTCTGCTTTAGTTACATCCTAAAAACTTAGGCATTAAATTGTGTGATTGTTCTATTAATTGTCCAGAGACCTCTCTGACTGTACTTGCATATTTGCCTATTTCTATTTCTTCTTTTAGTTCTCCTGTGTTTTGCTTCATTTTTTTCAGCTTTAGTGTTTGTTTCATAAACATTTAGTACTATTATACTAATTGACCCTTCATCATTGTATATTATTCCTTTCTGGTAACTTTTTCTGCTCTGAATTCAGCTTCATCTGGCATTAATATAACCAGAGTTTCTTTCTTTTGATTAATATTTTCATAATACTCATGCCCTGCAACTATCAATCTTCATGGGACATGAAATTTGAAATCAGTTTCTTAAAGACAGCATATATTGGGGTCACGTTTTTTAATCCATTTGTCACCTGTTTAATTAGCATATTTAATTCATTTACATTTGATGTTGATAATTTAGGTTTGAAGTCTTTCATTTTATTTATTCTCTCTCCTTTATTCATTTTCCTGTTTTTCCTCTGTCTTCAGTTGTTGGAAGCCATATATAAATAATGGGTTTGTTTGAGCCACTGAAGCAGGGAAGCTGCTTTTCTGGGAACTCCTGGGTGAAATTCCCTGGTTTGAGAAAACCCAGATTATGCTGGTGCCCTGCCTTAGCTCACAGCCTTATGATCAAACACAGCTGCCCCAAGATGGGCATAACCTGCCAGGCACCAGCCTGTCTACTTCAGGACCCCTGCCACACTGAAACTGTATCCCTGCCACACTGAAAGCTTTGATGTACTTCCCCTTACATAAAGGATTGGGGCCTTTTTCAGTTGTTAGTTCCAGTTCCTATCAGGGCTGGAAGATCCATCAGGAGCACCCCCACCCCCTGCCCCTTTTAAATCTAATTTCTGACTTTGTCTTTATTTCTTACTGATTATTTCAAACTTTTTATTTTCCTAGGTGGCTTACACCATGGAGCAGGAATCTGCCCTACTGGGGTGCTGGTTACCCAGTACTACTTTTACATATTCTCTTTGTGTGTAATATATTTTAGTGAAAATTTTACATTTCAAGTCATAGAGATAGAATTGAGATTTTTATCAGTTTGAGTAAAGTATAAAAAAATCCTTTTGCATTCCTTTATCTCCGCTATTTATAATTGTCAAGTATTTCCTCTTCACATATTGAATCATGTCAGAAAAGTAAAAATGTCAAGCATCAAACAGTACAGAAACAAAAGAAGGCACAGGTGTTATGCGTAACCACATGTTTCTGACTTCTGTTGTCCTTTTCATCTTTCTGATGTTCCAAAATCCCTTCCTTCTTCATTCTCTGCCAATTTACACAACCTCTCTTAACCATTCTTTAGGAAAAGTCTATCAGCAATAAGTATCCATGACCTTCCTTCATGTGATAATGTCTTCATTTCTCATTCATCTCTGAAGAATATTTTTGCAGGATATAAGGCAGTGGATGGATTTTCTTTTGTTTTCATTTTTTTCCTTGCAGCATCTAAAACATATGCCACTTCCTCTGGTCTTCATGATTTCTGGTGAGAAATCCCCTTATTTAAAACATTTTTTTTTTTTCCACCAAGCAAAGGGCCATTTCTCTTGCTGTTTTCCAGATATTTTCTTTGCCTTTGTGAATCATAAACTTGATTATGATGTGCCTTAGTATGAATATTTGGGGATTTATCTTACTAGGAGTTTATATTGCTTCTTAAGTCTGTATTTTTGTGTATTTTATAAAATTTTACAAAAGTTGTCATTTGTTGTTCATCCACAGAACCCTGTACCTCTGCTTGTTTCTAGACCACACTTTCTCTTATGGTTCAGAGTGAGTGATTCCTCTGGTTTTATCTCTCAAATGAATGACCCTTTCCTGCCATCTCTCCCATTCAACTTGTGAACCCATGCATTCGATTCATTCTTTAATTTCCTTTATGGCATTTTTTAGTTCTAAACTCCAACTACCTTTTCTTTATGATCCCCATTTCTTCATTGAGTCTTGCTTTTTGTTGGTTTATTTGGATGCCAGTGGTAATCAAAGGATTTCATGATGTCTCTTCCAAAATCTCTACCACATTTTAGCATCTCTGTCATCTAGTGTTAGTCTGTCTTTTTATTTCCATTGCAATTAGGACTTTCCTGGTCATTTCTATGGACATTTTAGGCATTCTGTTGTGATGCTTATTTAAATCTTCTCTTGTTGACTTACTTGGACCCTGCTCTGGCAGGCCAAGGGATGGTGCAGATTCATTGTCAGGGAAGTCAGAAGCATGGCTGCTCCAACCCTCTGCTGATGCCATTCTGATCGGGATGAGTAAAGGCACCTGGGTACTGCTTCCTGCATGCCACCTCTGATGTGATGGGTGGATAAGGACTTGTTACTTCCCAGTGGGGACAAAAGTCCTGGCTTTATAACTCAGGGAGCCTAGTGGGGCTTGAAGAACCTCATTAGAGATGATGAAGGTGGATGTGTAAACCTCTCACTTGGCCTTGGCTGATGTTTTTAATTGCTGCCTCAATCTCATTACTTAATATTGGTCTGTTTATGTCTTCCATATCATCTTGTTCAATTGGAGTAGGTCATACATCCTAGAAATTTATCAATATCTTCTAGATTTTCCAGTTCATTGGAATATAAATTTTCAAACTAGTTCCTAATGATTCTCTGGATTTTGAGAATGTCTGTGGTAACCCTTCCTTTTTCACCACTAAGTTTATTGATTTGGGTCATCTCTCCTCCTTTTGGTTAATTTGGCTAAGGGTTTATCAATCTATATTTGGCATTCTGGTTAGCTGTTCTCTCACTGCTTCAATTCTGGGCTGTGGAGGTGTTGAGACTTTCTATTTCCCCTCCACTATCTCTGGGAGTCAGTTTATTAATTTATTTTTCATGCTGAGGTTTTCGAAATAGAGTTCTTTTTTTTTTCCTAGAGTTTTAGCTATTATGAAGTTTGTTTCATTATTTTGTGACTCAAAGTAAAGAACTTGTTAGGGGAGTCGGTATGTATAGTTTCATTGCAGAGTTCCACTCACTTCTTGGCCAGTTGACACACTCCTCTTACTGGGAGTGTCAGACCATGTGCTGAGGGGAGAAGTAAGCTTATCCTTCAGTCTTCTGGCTTGAGAGAGATGACTAGCAGACGACGAGATTCTGTCTAGTGTTGGCTCCTTATCTTGGAGGTCAGATGACCTGTTTCAAGTGAAATAGGTCTTGGGTCTTCTCTCTTCCCAACTTTGGAGATTCGTCAGTGCTGAATTGCTTTGAAATGCTCTTGAGGAGCTGCTATGATAATGTGGCTTCTTCTGATCCACCTTATTCTATTCCCTAATGGAATAAACTATATAGATTAAAAGGACATTAAAAATATAGTTCATTAAGAGTAAGAAAATTGGGGTATGAAGGCAAAAAGGAGGTTGGAATAATCAAAAGGTGAGAGGAGAGGAAGTGGAAGAGAGGTAGCACATGAAGTCCTTAAAAAAGAGGGGGAAGTAGAGAAGATGAGAGAGGAAAAGATATTTTGCTATTAGAAAGAGAGGCAAGAAGAATAACAAATAATCAAGTAGAGTAAAACAACCACCCCAACAAACAAACAAACAAAAAATAAACTAAAAAAAAAACCAAAAAAAAACCACTACTATTATCTCTTAGGAAAACAAAATCAAATAGTAACTGATTAATAAAAGGAAAAGAAAATGATAAAACAGAAAAAAATAGAAATGTGTATATGTATATATAGGAATTGATCAACAAATATAATCAGAACAACTGAAAAAATAATTTAAAAAAAGGAAAAGAAAAATATCTTAATTAAAAATGCTAAAATTTTCCCTCTGAGGTGACTGAATTTGTGAATATTTGTATCCTACGCTAGATTGTCCTTTTTCCCCTTACTTCTTAGGCTATGCATCTCTTCGTAAAAGCAAGGACTGGGTGTTATTAAGCCCATGCCTCTTTTGTGACTTTTTGCCCCTTTGACTGCTGAAGTATCTTATAAGTATAGGTGGTTGAAATGGCTCTTGTCTTCTTTGCTTACCAGTATACAGGGGTGTGGAACTGGAAGCAACTGCTATTGGAGCTCTCTCCAGGTGTCTTATTGTCTTATATTGCTGCACTTCTGGAAGTGGTGCAGAGATCTATTTAGGAAGTTTTGGTGACTGGGATTGAGCCGTAAATGAAACTCTTGACCTTTGCATGTGGTATCTACTCCAGAGCCATTAAATTCTTTCATCCCTAAGGCCAAGTAGATGCTGGTATTCACTGGAAGTCTGGGTTTCTGGCATTTCCCAAGAGTTCTCCTGGTAGGGCAGAGTAAACAACCACTCTGGGTGGATGGTGCACTGTAGGTGTCCTGTAGTTCCCTGCCACCAAATGGGAATGTCCAAATCACCATCCTGGAATTGTAATCATGCCTGCGTGTTCAGTTTCCTCTGTCATTTTCAGCTGGTTGTTAGTACCACAGAGCTCAAAGGCAAAGCAAATTTTACTCTCTTGTCCTTAATGTATTTACACCTGCTTATAAATTTCCCATATCATTTTCAGCTGGTAATTCATACCACAGAGCTCAGAGGGAGAGTGGGTTGCACTCTCCTCCATATCTCTTTCTTGACCCCCTGGATTCATTACTCTCTATAATTGTTTTGAGATCATGATTTGCCAGGTGCCCTTTGAATCATGCAGTAAGCTCTGGCAGAGTCAGAGAAGTAGCATTTGCTAAGATCTGTTAGGTTCCCATAGGAACAAGATTCAGCTTGTACTCCTGGACTTGGATTTTTACCTCAGTTCTTTGCTTACAAGTTGACCTACTCTTCCTTACCTCCATTGTGGTGTAGTCCAGTTCCCCCTTAGTAATCCAGATCAATCACCCAGCCAACACAATCTTGTTGATTTAGAGGCATGATAATTGTGAATGATCTCATTACTTTCCCATCCCTTGACTCCTTGGTCAATAAATACTGACCTTGGGAGGAAAATTGTCACATATTGGATATGGATTCAGAGCATATATAGTCTTCAAGCAATGTCCCATCCTGAAAATTATTGCTATGTATCTGGTGTGTAACTGAGTCTTTATAGGACTATTCCATTTTTCTTTCAGCCAACTGCTTCAGGATGGTGAGGAACATAAGACCAGTCAATTCCATAAGTGTGAGCTCATTGCTGAACTTCTTTGACTGAGAAATGAGTTCCTTAATCAGAAGGAATGCTTGCAAAAAATACCATGATGATGGGTAAAGCATTCTGTAAGCCCATGGATGGTAGTTTTGGAAGAATTGTTGCATGCAGAACAGGTGTCTTTTCAAGAAGATTGTGATAATGTTCCTTCTATGATGGAAATGGTAAATGTACTCAATCTGCCACCAGGTCATTTCGTGATCACCCTGGAGAACAGTATCATAATAGAAATTCAATGTTTGTCTCTATTACAGGAAACATTGGCACTCAACAGTGAAGATAGTCAGATCAGCCTTGGTGAGTGGAATTTTATGTTGCCAAATCCCAAGTATAGCCTCCATCCTTGCTACCATGGCTACTTAGCCCTTTCAATCCATTGGTTGATGACCAAGGTGGGTAGACAAGAGAACTGACTGATATCCACAGAATAGTTATCTTATCTACTTTATTATTAAAATTTTCCTCTGCCAAGCCCACCCTTTTGTGATTATTCATATGGGACACAAATAACTTGACTTTTTATCCATTAAGAGAGGTCTATCCATATACTTTTTTTCCAAATTCTCTAGTCAGCAATTTTCCAATCATATTCCTTTGAAGTCCTTATCATTCAACCAAACTATTTGCTATAGCCATGAATTAGTATATAATGATGCATCTAGCCATTTGTTCTTCAAAGTAAAATGAACATTCAGGCGCACCTCTCAAAGTTCTGTTCATTGGGAACATTTACCTGTACCACTCTCCTTTGGGAAATTCTCAAAAAGTTGTTGTAGTGCTGCAGTTGTCCACTTTCATGTAGTGCCTGCATATTGTACTGAATCATCTATAAACTAGACCTGAGGCTTCTCTTCCTCTGTCAGTTGATCATAAGAGGGCACTCCCAAGGTGGTCATGGGTACGTAGTAAGAGAAGGGAGATAGCACAGCAGAAGTGGGGACCATGTGTATATGGGCCACTTTTCAGAATTATTTGTGCCTGAAGGACCCGTTTGGGTCAAATCACATATATATTACTTCCATATGATGATGGGTGTTGCTATGCACAACAAACTTTATGAGAAGTAGGTCAGTTAACACCCCATTCAAGATGGATGGGTCAGATAATTTGGTGAACCATACTCAATGTTCAGTTTCCACTAATGCTCAGTAATAGTCTAAGATCTTTCTCTCAAGAGGATAATAGTTTTGGGTAATGGCAGTATATTTCTTCAAAACCTTAGGGGCCTCTGATGTGATTCACCTTTAGGGACCTGCCAAAGTCTCCAAACAGTATCCCTCTCTATCACTAATACTAAGTACCACTGGATATGCTGGATCAAATGACCCAAATGTCAGAACAGCCTGCACAGCTGCCTGGATCCATTGCATGGATCCCATGCAAAATTTTTTCTGGACCCCATGCAAAATTAACAGATCTGCCAGTCACTTGGGGAATTGGCACCTAAATGACAAATATGTTGCCTTCAAAATCCAAATACATTCATTAGATTATGCTCTCCCTTCTTTTTTTCTAGGAAGGTCAGATACAACAACTCATCCTCTACCTCAGAAAGGGATAATTCAAAATGTCCTGCACCACTGGACACTTATAAACAATACTGAGGTAGAAGACCCTTGAATTTTAAGTAGATTAATTTCTCATCCTCTGATCCACAAATATCTTACCAGTAAGTCCAGAGTAATTGAGTGACTCCTACTTCTTATTTATCAGATCTAATTAGCATAATGGCATCAGTGTAATGGACTTGTGGAATAGAAAGGTGATTGAGATTCCTGTGAATTTGATTATGGCATAGGGTTAGAGAGTTGATATCTTCATGAGGTGGGATAGTAGAGGCATATTGTTTGCTAGCTGAAAATAGGCTGTTTCTGGTACACCTTACCAGAGAAAAGACTACCATACTAATTGATGCATCCTGAGTAACAAGATGTGTAAATTTGCTTAAGTAGTGAACCTTCTGATGCAGCAACTTTAAGTGCAGTCACCACCTAGCTCAGCTTACAATGATTACTATCATTCTCAATAATTTATTTTGTCTTCTGCATAAGCCAAACAGGAGTGGTGAATGGGAAATCATTTTCATTTTAGAGTCAGCATTCAGTAATCCTAAAATGCTAGATCATTTCTTTTCCCACAATGCTGAAAAAAGTTACTCTGAAAGTAGGCCTGGTCTAGGTTCCTTTGGGGAAACCTGGAGGAAAGATTAATAATACACCTTTTTAGCAGTATTCTGGGATCCTTTCTCAAGGAGACCTGCTTCCCCTTTGTGTTGATCAGTTTTTCACCCTTGTTACCAAAACACCTAACCAGGAGAAGTTAGAGGTGAAAAACTGATTTTGACTCATGGTTTCAGAAGTTCAGTCCTTGGAAGCCTAACTCCATTGCTCTGGACCCAAGGTGAGGCAGAATATCATGGTGGAAAGGTATGGTAGAGGAGTACTGCTCCATTCATAGAAGCCAGGAAGGAGAGAGAGAGAGCAAAAGGGGAGGGGGTGCAGAGAGAGAGAGAGAGAGAGAGAGAGAGAAAGGTAGGCTTTCAGAGCACCACCTCAGCCAGTCATATCCTGCCTGCCGATAGTTACCCCGCAGTTAGTCCATTCAAACAAGGATAGACTCATTAGGTTATGGCCCTCCTAAGCAATTCATTTCACCTCTGAATATTCCTACATTACTACAGGAACTTTAGGGAGTCACTTCATATCCAAACTGTAAGACCCTTCACTCAAGGAGTTCTGGGTTTGTGAATAAACTCAATTGTGGGAAAGTACTGAGGGATCATGACTGCTTTCATGATTTGGGTTAGACATTCATTCCCTTGGCCTGAAACATTTCTGCTTATACAGATCAAGAAACACTTTAGAAGGCTTTTTATCTACTTCACATCCAAGAACACTATGGTTGGCTAATGCTATCAGTCTGCACAAGCCAAACCAGGGCAGCTTTGATTCTGTTACCCATTATGGTAATTACACTCATCTTGTTTTGGTGTCTGAATGTATCCTTTTGGTCCTGGCTACCCTGAGATCCAATTTCTTCAAATTTATTTGAATTTCCCAATTTAATGGCTGTAGTTCTTCCCATAAGATATGACCTACAGATAAGAGAAATAACAGGGCTCTTCAAGAATGCAGAGTCCCCTCACAAATTTATTTCTAGAATTCATATAAGGTGTGTTTTCTGGACCCTCCCAGTGCAGGTGAGTAGGTCTTAAGTGACAAATGGACTCAAACATTCCATTCTCATTAAGTTTTTGAATCCCTTTCTACATCAAACCAAGACAAGTTAAGCATTTCCAGCTCACTCTGAACCACCTTATTGTCAATATTTTAGCCAACCAACAAAACAACCTTTTCTAACCCCTATGACGTACAACATTAAACACAGAGTCTGCTTATTGAGCCCATGCCAGTCAATTTGGTCTGATCTAACTTTATGTTCCTCCTACCATCTTCCACACCCTTAGTGTCCATTTTGACATGTTTCCAAGATTTATGTCTGGGTATATTAGAAAATTCAAGTAGTATTTTTGGAGTATAACATACTTCCTGAGGGGTCACACTTGGTACCTCCCCTCCAGTCTAGTTATAAGTCTCAAAGCAAATTAAAATTGTATATGTGCATAGTGAGGAGAATCAGCATTGTCTTGCATAGCAGTATCTCAAGGGAGGCCACTACCATTTCCTCAGGGAATGTAGGGTTCATTTTCTCAGCAGGAGATGTAAAGACTAATACCACTCTGGGTGCAAAGTCCATTGACGCTCGACCTGGGATGCTTTTGATGCTGGGAGCAGGAAGGAGACTATATTGACTTTATCCCTCAATTTCTCTCACTTTATTCAACTGTGGGCCTCAATAAAGACTTGTTTGAATGATATTGCTTGCCAATTCACGATTTCTATTTTATATTGAGCAAAAGATCCCAAGGATGTGCTGATAAGACTAAACTCTGGGAATAATATGTTACTTCTATTTTCTAAGGAAACTCTATAACTGTACTAATTTATATTCCTACCAACAATGTATGTGGTCTCCTGTCTACATAAGCTTCTCAGCCTTTGCTATTTCTTGGTCTTTTGATATCATCCTTTCTAACTGCCATAAGATAATATCGCAGTTTTGATTTGTGTTTTTCTGACGATTAGTGATGTTGAGCACCTTTTTGTAAACCTGTTAAGTATCTGCATACCTGTATTTATCACAGTGCTATTCAAAGTGACCAAAATGATGGAATCAACCTAAGTGTCCATTGATGGAAGAAGGAGAGGGACAGTGGAATATCATTCAATCACAAAAAGGACAAAATCCTGTCATTTGAAGCAAGAAGAATGACCTGAAAGGACATTATATTAAATATAATAAGCCAGTCACATGGAGGCAAATACCACATAACTTCTCATTTGTGAAATCTTAAAAAACATTGATCTCATAGAAATAGAAATTAGACAAATGGTTTCCAAATGAGAAGAATGGGAAAAGTGAAGGGGAGGTAAGGACTGGGAGAGTCTGGACAGGACAACAAAGTTACAGAAGGTGGCAATAAGTTCTAGTGCCCTAGCATAGTAAAGTGAGTAAAGTTAGTAATAATATATTTTATATTTCCAAATAGCTAGAAAAGAGAATTTTGAATGTTCTGACCACAAAGAAATGATAAATATTTAGGATGATAGATAAGCTAATTATTGAAATTTGGTCAATATTTGTTGTATACATTATTAACGTTATCAGGACATTACATTATACCCCATAATTATGAACAATTATTTCATGTCCATTAAAAGTAAAAAAAATAAAATAGTATATGTATCAAAAAGATTAGGAGAATATTCATGAAGTTTATTATGGTTTGAATTGTAAATTTCCCCAAAGGTTCATGTGTTCAAGGACTGGTCCTCTGCCTGTGGTACTTTTGGGAGGTGGTAGAATCTTTAGGAAGTGGGGAAGGACATTAGGTAACTGGGTATGCCTTCGAAGGGGATATAGGGACCCTGGATTCTCTTTGCTTCCATTTGCCATTAGGTGAGGAATTTCTTCTACCACATGCTTTTTCCATGATGTTCTGCTTCACCACTGGCCTGAAAATAATTTGGTCAAGTAACCAAGGACTGAGATTTCTGAAATTGCAAACTAAAATAAACCTTTCCTCCTTTAAGTTTATTTATCTCAGGTATTCTGTCATAGCAATGGAAAACTGACTAATTCAGTTTCTGTTCTGAGATTTGAACCTTAGGGTTTTAATACTGGTTCTATTTATGATAGAATGTGTGACTGTAAATCATTTACTTAACATCTTAATCTCTTTCTTTTCTCAATGATTAAAAAAAAATCTCATCAGGTCATTTCCTGAGAGCATCAAATGAGATGAGGTAAGTAAAGTCATTAGCATAGCATGCAGCCCAAAGATCAAGGCCATCAGCACCCCAGGAAGAGGGACTGTGTATAACTTGACCATGAATTTAATATCTTCAAATACATACATGCATAAAAAGCTAGAAGAAAGCCAAGAACACTTTTCCTTTCAGTAGAAGCCAGCTCAAAAATTGAGTAGAAATAATAGAGAGAGTGTGAAAATCATCACCTTGCAATTATTATTTTAATAGCTGAGTCAGGCAGGAGGAATCAGTGTATAGTAAACTGTGGGAGAGTATTGGATGATGAACAGGAAAGTTACATAATCTCAAAGTAGCTCATCACAAATGAGTCACTAATCATAATAGTAAAAATTCACAGCACAAAGAAGTTGGCAGATGGTATTATAATCAAGTGATCAAAGAGAATACCCACAATCATCGGACCTGCTACTGGCAGGTGGCACCTGGAAGAATAAGGACATAGTGTTGTCACTTTGTAGAATCCTGATGAGAAGGCACAGCTGAAGAGAGGGAGGAGAGCAGACAGACTCAAACTAATAAAAATTCTATAAAATAAATGAGCAGTCTGCCTTGAAATGTTTAATCTCTTTAAAAATTTTAAAAGGCCACCCACCATATACTCTAAATTAAAGGACACACGAAGACAGTGATTCTTTATTTTTTATAATTTTCTTTAGATGTTGATCAACTTTTGTTTATTTTATTCATTTATTTACATGTGCTACTGAGAATTGAACCCAGTGCCTCACATGTGCTAGGCAAGTGCTCTACCACTGAGCCACAACCCCAGTCCCAACAGTGATTTGTAATTAGATCCTGAACAGGATAAATACCTAAAGGATATGCTTGTGACAATTGTTGAAATTCAAATAAAGTTTTTAGATTTAAAAGAATATAGAATCATATTAAATGATTTTAATCATGATATTGTGGTTTTCTGAAAGTAATTCTCACTGAGGCATTAACAGGCCAAAGGACTTGACAACTTCATCTCTGTAAGATGATTCAACAAAAACAACGCACATATATGTCAATATGTATGCTTGTGTATACAGTGGGGAAAGAGAACAAAAGATGAAGTACAAAGGCAAAATGTGGGCAATTAGTGGATCTGTACCAAAGTCACCCAGAATTTTGTACAATTCTTGCAACATTTTCTAAGTTTATAATTATAATAAGTTACAAGATATCAATAGTTATATGGATATGCTTCTATACAAACAGAAGAAAGGAATGAGAAAGTAAGTGTTAGGAAACATCAAACAAGTCACACAGGAGTTTGAAGTATTTTTGGAACTTTTCTATAATTTTGAAATTATTTCAAACTAATAATTACAATACACATATGCATTTTGAAAATGGCACTCCTCTGAATTCCAGGGGCTTTCCATCTTGACCAGCTGCTTGGGCAAACCCTACTCATGGTGATCCTTTTGGGACTTGGCCTCATAAAACCAGGAAGAATTTTCTTGAAGGCTATGTATGAGCAGAGGGTCTGAGGCCAAGGATAAGGTGACCAGGTAAAGATGGCAAGGGAACTTGGACATGGGGTCAGAGACGGCAGGACACTGAGAGACAAGTGACCCTTGTTCTTTATGGTGTGAAGGAAATATCGCTCATGATCTTTAAACTTTATGGAATTCAGTTGGTGGATCACTTACAAAATTAACTTTGACATATAAAAAATTTAAAACAATTTTAAGTAGTTTTGATAAAGTCAAAATAGGTTTTACTAAGCATTTACAGAAACTTTTATGATTTTAACAGCTCATGGAACTTAATGAGAGAAATTTCAGATCCCAAGAGGTAAAAACATTTAAGCAAAAAGAAAAAGTACAAACCACAAGTAAATGAACACAAATATTCTAAATCTGAAATACATAGTTGTGAATAAACTCCTCTGTGAATGCAGAAGTCTCTTATGTATCTCCAAACAGAGGTCAGTAAAAGGTAATTACTATATTAAAACACATTAAACCATAATTTTTTAGTTCTGTGAATATTTCAACAAAATTAACATAGGCACATTATTCTTATGCATTTATATTATATATATATGTATGTATGTATACTTATATAATAAAATCATTTACCTATTACTATTATAAAATAATTGAACTCTAAAAACAAAATATCTTCTCAAGAGTTGTCATAAATAGTATATTTGTTGCTCAACTTAAATTTTTATAGGTGTCCCACATCTAGGTGATGGGACTTAATGGGTTAATCAATATACGCAAAAAAGCAAAATACATAACATTGCATTTAGGCAGTTAAAAAACTGAAGAGATGATACATACCTGTTTTAATATTAATCATGGTGTGGTAAATCATTTTTTAAATTATGTTTTCTATATTTCTTAAAATTTTAACCAAGTTTATATGTTAGACTTAAAATGAAAAAAAAAATGGTACTGATTGATTGTAAGACCTTCTATTATTAATTTGTCCCTTTTGTTCCCGTTATATAACTTACAGGGTGATTTACCTCCTAGGGAGTTTTATTACTGGTAGGAAATTCAGAAAATTACCAAAATTTCAGAAAAATATTTTAAAAACAGCATATTTTAAGAAAAGATGGATTTTTGAGTAACTGGGGGAGTGTGAAGAGAAGAAATTCATAACACATTTTGGCTAAATACCTTTTTGGGGGGATTAATCTTGAGTTTTCTCCCCAAGAACAAACACGTACCTCTTGCTGTGGGTGATAGAACCACAGTAATAGAAAGAGGGACTCCCTGTCTAACAGAGGGACTCTTTGCCCTTGGGACTCTGAGAATGAACAAAGGAGAAGCTTCTTGATGTTGGCATAACATGATCCCGTGGTTCTAAGTTTTAAAGCCTGAAGGATTTAGAGAACTACTCTTAGAATTCTGGCATGGGCATTGGAGTTGAAGCTCTGTGCTGATGGGCAGTAAGCTCTAATATGGAATCCCCACGTGGAGGAGTTGGGGGAAAGAGCTCTGGATGGTCGCCTGTTTGATAAATAAACGTTTATTGGCACACAGCCATGCTGTGTCCTCTATGGTTATACTTTGTGCTAAAAGGGCAGATGGTTGCAACAGTGACCCTTTGACCAGCAAAGCCTAAAACATTTATTGCCCAACCCTTTACAGGAAAGAAAGAAAGAAAGAAATTGCCGGTTCTTTGCAAGCCAATCTCCCCAGGTGCCTCTCTTTAACTTGATGATGTTTTTATTTTTTGTTCTTACTGGAAACGTTTGTTGTTGACACCAATAACAAAAACAAAAGTAAAGGTTTCACTAAAGCTTTTGTTCTGTCAAGTTTATAACAACTCCGGAAATTTACCTTGGTAGGAAATGCCATTACTGATATGAAATGCAGACTTGCCACAAATTTCAGAAAAATAGTGCATTTAGCCATTATGCTACTGCAACTTTATTTACACAGACATTGGGAAGCTTTCCTGTGAACACTGTGTATAGAAAACAAGAGCATAATTTCCGTGATCCTGGGATTTGCACTAAACCAAGTAAAATTTATGGTCAGAGAAAACACTCTCTCTAGGAAGTCAATATTATGAAACAGGTCAGAGATCAATGACAACATGCACGTTGCCAGATTTCTTTGTGTTTCCCAGTGTTTTCTTCTAAAAGGGTCAAAACAACCTTAAGAACTTCAAGATTTTTAAACACGTCCAGAAAATAAAGAACAATAGAAGAAAGTGGACAGATCTATCACCTAGAGAATGATAGAGAGGAACAAAATGGCATAGATGCGGCTTAATTGGCCTTTGCTGGTTCTGCAGTTCAGAATTCTTTGTACATTATCTCTGGATCTGTCTATGGAACTATTCTCTCTCTCTGGTTTCACCACCTTTTCAGATGAATAAATCACAGAATACTATTACTATGACCATTTAGTGATATTAGAATTAAACCTTCATGTTCTCCATGAACTCAAAGAACTAGACATAACATGGAGGGATCTAGCCTTTCTCCTAAGCTCTATGGTGTCTAAGGGTTTGGATTCAAAGTTGTACTGCTTCATGTTGGATGTTTGTTTGTTTGTTTGTTGCCTCTCCCTGACTGTGTGAGTCTGGGCAGATAAGAATCTCAACCATGCAACAGGAATAATATGCACTGAATGTTTACTTTGCTTGCTGTGTATCATACTTAGAATGCCTGCCCCAGAGCAAGTCTTCAAGACCCATGAAGAATAGCCTGTGGATTGAGCAGCAAGCTCTCTTTTAATAATTAATAATTAAATCCTGAAAACTGGGCTTCATTTAAGATTTGTTTAAGTTCCTCATCAGTTTAAAGGAACTTATTTTGGTTAAATATTCTGATTGTGAATAGCTGTGTTAAGTCCTGACCTCCTATGAAGGAATAACTCAATTATAAAGCAGAGTATCACAAAAAATCACTTTGGAAACTGAATCGTGCTCCATGTGTTCAACCAACAGATATTGATCAGTTTTATAGTGGAAGGAACACTCAAGTTTGAGTCACAAGGCACTACTACATACTAATACTGAGGTAGTAACTTCTTTAGTCTCATTTTTGTGGTTGATGAAATAGATGATCCAGTTTCTTAGGATTGTTGCATTGGTTAAGTAATATCATGAAAGGAGCTGCCCATGGCAGCTTTCACTAATATTTTGCTGAAGTTCAGCAGATCCATCATTACTCATATTTCACAAATAATGGCATATGCATAAATTACAGAAGGTAACAAATTTGTTCACCTAGTAGGGTACCAAATCTGGTCACTTGTATTTTATTATGCAAATGATATTACCCTAGTCTTGAGATCATCCTTTAAGGGTATCACCCTTCCCATGATAATTCCAAGAACCACACATCTATGTCTTCATTCCAATAGATAACATCTGTTTATTATTGATTCATGAAACCAGAAACAGAAAGCCCTTTGCCACAGGCTATGGAAGTTGTTACTGTGTCAAAGATGTCCACACACCACATTGTGCAGGTCCTAGGGAAATCCCAGGACAAACCTTTCCACTCCTATTCCAGGAGTTTGTCTGCATGAAGGGAGTAACAGAGAGATAACAGAGAGACTTGCCTGCTCCTTTCACCTCCATCTAACATCACTCTCCAATCACTACACCAAGGCATTGTGAACCTCCACTCCAAATGCAATAGCTTGTTAAGGATGCATCTCTATCCACCAACTTAGGAAGTCATTTTACCAAGTCACAGCTACCTTGGAAGAATGTTTCAGAAGTTCTTGCAACAAACTCACAGCATGCTACCCTAGCTCATCTCTCAGAATTGGAGCCCTCCTGCTTGTTTGCCTTTTGGACATGGACCATCTCCTGTATCCACTCCAGTTGCATTGCCAAGGGAAAGGTCTGGGCCGTCATTTCTTCCTCTTCCTGATTTTCTTTATTGTTGTTGTCCTGTCAGAGACAGTGTGCAGTGTTCTTGCTTTTTTCCAATACAAGTATGGAGGCATTTTAAACAATGCTTATGAAACACTCTTTTGCATCTATAGTAGGTCTTTCTAAACAAGTGATATCACTAGCAATGGAGTGTAAAGGGCACTGTTTACTGTTTTCCCCTGATAGTCTTCAAAGAATGAATACAAGTCCATTTTGATGGAAGGAAAAATACAATTTATAGTACAAGCAGCTATTCCTAATGGAATGTTCTTATGAAATTCTCCCTATAAGGATACCTGGTGAGGCAAACAAGGGTGAAAGTCATTCGTGAGCACTGGGACCAATTCAATGATAGGAAAGGAGTTGGGAATGAAGATGCATATGGTAAAGATAAGATTCTGAAACAAATTACACCAAATAACAGAACTATCCCTCAGCTCTCAAAAATTCAGATCAACAGAGGGAAAAGGTGATCATTGAGTGATTGGGCACCATGATAGTTAATTTTATTTCAACTTGAGTGGGCCATCAGATGCTCAGACACTGGGTCAAACATGTCTGGGTATATCAGTAGGAGTGTTCCTGGATGAAATCAGCATTTGAATCAGTAGATTGACTAAAGCAGATGGCCCTCCCAGGAGAGATGAGGCTCATTCAGTCAGATGAAGTTCCAAATAGAACAAACAGACCAGGAGGTGGGAACTTCTGCCTGACTGATTAAGCTGGTGTCATAGTCTTTATCAGTGTTCAGTCTCAAACTGAAAGGTCAGTTCCTTTTGCCAACTTTCAAACTGGAACTTATACAATTGTCTATCTTTGATCCCCAGCTTATGAACTGCAGATAGTGGAACTTGTCAGTCTCCATAATCATGTAAGTCAACTCATTAAAATCTATCTAGATCCCTCCCATTGGTTTGGTTTTTCTGGAAGACTGACAAATATAGGTATTATGTTAACTTCTGCCTCCCTGGGCACTAGATGTGTGGTCATCTGTGAGGATCATCATTTAAAAGTCCAGACTCATCCCAGCTTTGGGAGTTTAGACAATATTTGGACCCATTTGGTTTTCACACTGTCATCTAAAAACTGAGATGTGAAAAAATATTATGCCTAAATAATGAGACATTGTTTTGGTAAATTGTATTATTTTCCATTTTTCTTTCCTTTTCTTATCAGAAGTAATCAAACCAAAAGGTACTTATTGAAATTCAATGTTAGCATATTAATTATTGATTATGTTTTCAAATCTCTGAGTTTAATGCTTTTAGTAGAGTTATCTTCTTCTCAGCAGCGGATTTCCCATAAAGTTAATGAAGCTGAAGTTTCACATACTGGTTCTCCTACTGAAGCTTCCAAGATGCTGGAGGGGGCCCTAGTTATAGGTTCATATAGCCATGTCTTAAAAAATTTGTAAAAGTAAATTATTTTGATCACAAATAGTTAATATTATTTTCTTCACTGAGTCCTGCATTATGCTTACCCTTATGTTGAATGGCATTGGAGTACAGGCATTTTTGGTGACCAGTTAAAGAGATATTAAGTAATTCTTAGTTTAGGTGGAGTAAGATTACACATGTGATTCACAAACACTTGCATAGGTATAACTAAATTAGTTCAGGCTGGCCTGTGAGGAAATAGCTTCTAGACATACTTCTTCCTCCTAAAGTATCAACATCTGGCATTGTGACAAAAAGATATAGTGCAGCATTTTCATTGTGGTATAATTTTGTCCTATGACACTCAGCACTGGAAGTAGGTGGGTATTATAAAGGAAACTGTATTTGAAATAATCAGCATCAGAAGTTTGCCTGAGGAAAGTTCTTCCACTCATCAAGTGGATAAAAGCGAGCTGAGAATTTGGTCCTTGTTAGTACAAGGAAGCTCTCTCCTGGGAGGGATCAAATGTGATGAAGACTGCATATTTATAAAATGTCCTTAAGGTTACTTTTTTTATTATGATGGTAATTCACACACACACACACACACACACACACACACACACACACACAAATTAGAATTTATCAGAATTCTATGTCTATAGGACACAGACCTATGCAAGATGTATGTGTACATTTGAATATTCATGTTTGTAAACATAATGGTTCAGATCTACAGTACCTTGTCTTGAGGATGTCAGAAAATTCCAACTGAAAGGGCATGCACAGTGGCCCTAGCATAGCCATGCAGGCTGAATACATGTGTATCCCAGAGACAAAACTTTTGTATATCCTCATCATAAAGTTAACTTATCCAACATAAGAATAAGTTCATTACACAACAGAATTCAGCATGGCAAAAAAGTTCTATATTGCACTGAATTATTCTGAAAATACATATATAGGATAAAGGTACTCCAGAGTATTTCAGAAAATGTTATGTTCCAAACACTGTTTGTTATTAAGCATTTTTAAAACCATTTTAATTTGTGTTGCTATTTCCTTTATTCTAACAAATGCATAACTTTATATTTGTAATTTTACAATCTTTTATTTATGGAGGACTTCAAACTGAATAAACTTCAGACCCTAATTGACCCCTGCTCTTAATTCATCTGTGATGGGGAGGAATTTTTCCCAATAAGAAGTCATTTAATTATTTTCTGTATGAAGTTAAATGGAGTAATATTTGATCAGAAAATGCTTGGCTCACTAATCATCAGGGAAATGCAAATCAAAAGCACATGTATCTAAAAAGAATGAATAATATGCTTTTAAAAATTAAAAAAAATTAAAATCATAATGGTGTATCACCTCCCATTAACCAGAATGACTAGTATAAAGACAAAAGATAATGAGAATATGGAGCAAAGGGAACCCTTGCACATTGCAGGTGAAATGTAAATTTGTATAGTATTATGGAAATGGTATGGAAGTCCAAAAGAATGAAAACCAGATCTAGCAATCCTACTTCTAGGTATATATATCTAAAGAAAATGAAAGTGGTATGTTAAAGAGTTATTTGCACCCCAGGGTTCATTGAAAAATATTCACAACAACCAAGATATGAAATCAACCTGAGTGTTTGTCGATGACTAAATGAATAAAGAAAAGGTTACACACACACACACACACACACACACACACACACAATGAAATAATATTCTTCCATAAAAAGAATAATATTCTGCCATTTGCAGCAATATGGTAAACCTTAAGGACTTGTGGCTAAGTAAAGTAAGTTAAATACAGAAAGACAAATACTGTATAATCTCACTTATATGTGGAATCTAAAAGATTTTGAACTCATAAAGCAGAGTGTAGAATGGTAGATGATAGAGGCTTAGAGGTAGAAGAAATGTGGAGATAGTAACTATGGGTGATGATGGACATGATAATTTGGTTAATGTAGTTCAGTATACAATGTACATGTATGTCAAAACATCACATTGAATATGTATAATTTTTGTCCATTAAATATTAAATTCCTTAGCTGATTATATGTAATTGATATATGGCAGGAAGAATATGAGTGAATTATTTTGCTTTTTTTCCTAAAATATTGTGTGACCCCCATGACATATTAAATTATCATTGGATGTTCAATGTGTCCCAGTGTGTTAGGGATAAAGGGAGCTTGAGTCGAATTAATCTTTACTGGAAATCCTACTGGCTTCCAACTCTTGATCCATGGGCAAGCAAGTCCTCCTCCCCAGATGACCTCTACTGCTTTATTTAAGTGAAATATTAACCTAAATGCTAAGTATTATATACTTTATTTAAATATTAAGTGTTAACACTTAAATACTAAGTATTAAAATACTGTATTTAAATTTTTTTAAGTTGTCAATGGATGTTGATTTAATTTATTTATTTATATGTGCTGCTGAGAATCAAACCTAGTGCCTCACACATGCTAGGCAAGTGCTCTATCTCTGAGCTATGACCTTAACCCCAAATACTGTGTTATTAATGTGTCTTTTGATAGATCTGCTATGTGTTGGCTCTAAGTTAACCCAAATTGAACTCAAGAAAAGTTATGTCTTCTTTAAGTAAGCCTTATCAATAGTAATTGGTTTATTTTGAGACAACAATGTTGTGTCAAATATTTCAAATAAGAAAATAATCTTCCCATCAAAATTGCAGGATGCCAACTCAAGATAGGGCTCCAGAAATCACCTTGTAGCTCATTTGACAGAGCATAAAATTTGGTCTGTAAACTCACAGAGGAAGGCTAAAGTCTCCCATTGAGTGCTGGTTAGGACAAGAGGAAAGCAAGAATCAGGACCTGCCTTCCCTTCCCACTCTTCTCTGCAAGGTCCTGTCTTCTCTCCATTCCATTCAATTGTTGGACTCCATTGTCACATCCTTATAAGACAACATGGTTTGATATTTAGTCCAGAAAAGATGTCCATTGTTCTAGTAAATGCAGAGAAAACAAAACAAATCATCTCCTTATTTGGCCTGCCTTCAACCAAGATATTCCTAATTCTGCCAGAAAATCCATTAGATGGACAATTCCAACCAATTTCAGATCAAGTTAAAAAAAGAATTCAAATGTTTATTTACTCCTCTAACCAAACCTTTTGTTCCTGTCCTGCCTAATGCCTCCATGGTGCACTAGCTCCATTAATTTATTGGGGAAGAATTAATGAAATATATCTTCTTTTTTCCTTTTAAGATTAGAAAGATCTAAAGATGAGTAAGTTACAAATCATCCTGAGGTTGCTCCAGCACTTTCCAATGTTTCTAAGTTGTTTCTCCAAAGACAAGTTACTCTATCCCATGTCCTAAAATTGCTGTGTGCCTTCTGGAAACTTCTGGACATTGATGTTCAAGTAGGGGAAAGAAATGTTTGCAGGAATCCAAGGTACACCGGAGCCATATAGGCAAATTGTTCTGTGGCCTGCCTAGCTATGAAAGCTTCCTATCTGGCTTGACCTCTCCCCTTGCATTCAACCCTGCATGACCCTAACAAGGAGTCAGATAACCCCTAGTGCTCCCTGACCCTAAGATTGCTCAACCTGAAAGCCTGCACATAGACCCTATCCTTCATAGAAGGATTTATATCCACAAATGCATATAAAAACAAAGTTATCACTTCTCAGTGCTGTTTTTAAAAGCATTGCCAAAGAAAAATCTGAAAACCGAGTCTGACCAAAAGTGCACACCATTCCCTTAAGCCTCAGAAGGATGGATGGAGTTAATAGCCTGTCTATTCCAGTGTGTTAGGGATAAAGGGAGCTTGAGTGGGCTTAATCTTTACTGGAAAACTCTACTGGCTCCCACCCCTCCCTCTATGAACAGGCAAGTCCTCCTCCACAGATGACCTGTACTGCCTTTTGCAGAAGATTTCCAGACACATCTTTTTCCACTATCCCTGGGCTATTCACTACGTGTTGTACAGGACCCTGTGCACGTCTCTTGCAGTACAGATTGGCCTGAGCACATACCATTCTATAGTACATAATGATCAGAGGAACCCACAACAAAAAGAGCAGAAATTGTTGTTGCAAGGCTTCCCCTGCTTTATATATCAATTTTCCTCACCCCAGAGCCATGCCACCTTGGACTGGGATCCCATCCATTCTTAAACTTCAAAGTTAAGCTATTTCACAAGTGGTCAGCTCTTGTCTGGGAAAATCCCAAACAATCCCAGAGGGGAGAGGTAAGTGGAGTTTGTTTTTCCATGTGTCATGTGGTTTCCTTTGCATCTGTCTTCGATTTACTTAATGATTCAAAAGATATCTTAAGTCTAACTATTATGGGGAGATTTTCTATTCCCTTCTCTCTCACCTAAGACTGTCCTAGTTTATACCTTTCTCAGCATAAAACTACAGATTCTGATAACTGATATTTTTTTTTAAATCACACTATGTTATATACCATTTTTACCAGTTATATATATATATATATATATATATATATATATATATATCTTGATTAAACTGGAGATAAATAAATTTTAAAAATAGCTTTATAGCCGGTAGGGTGGTGCAGGCCTGTAATCCCAAAAGCTCGGGAGACTGAGGCAGAAGGATCTCGAGATCAAAGCCAGCCTCAACAAAAGCAAGGTGCTAAGCTTTGACCCTGTCTCTAAATAAAATTTAAAAAAATAGTGTTGGGGATGTGGCTCAGCGGTTGAGTGCTCTGAGTTCAATCCCAAGTACCCCCACAAAATAGCTTTACAAATGTGGTCAGATGTTATGAAGATAATATGTATGTAAAATAAATATGGTGGAAATACTACTATAAATAATAGGGCAGAAATGAAACCATTAAAAATAATGTTATAATTTTATAAAATGTCTACTGACTTAAACAATTAGATGCCCAGCAAATCGGACTTTTCTTTTTTAAAAATTGACATGCAATACTTATGCATGTTTATGGGCAAAATATGTTGCTTTGGTAATGTATACATAGTATAATGATCACATCAGGTAATTAAAGTATCCATTACCTTACATATTTCTCTTTTTTTGTGATAAGAATATTGGAAATTCTCTCTTCCAGCTGTTTTGAAGTGTGACTTATATCTGATGGTTACTATTAACTAAAACTACTCTACAATGTAATCTTTCATACAACACTGCAGGGCTCCAGTAAGAACCACAGTGGGAAAGTCCTTGCTTTCTTCTGTAGAAAATGAAGCTCACAGGGACACAGATTTGTGGAGGTGCCACATGAAAAGTCACCCAACTGAGGATCCAACTCAAAGATGTGATTTGGAGAGATTTAGACTAGAGATGAGCAGAAGTAAATGAGAACAGGGAATGAATATGGGATAGAAAACTCATGCAGGAACAAATGGCTGAGCCCAGAGAAGCACTGTCACCTAGATTATTTTCTAGAGTACTGCTGTGTAGGAGAGTAGGTAGTGAAAACTCTGAGACGGTTGTGGGCTCCACTGTTCTTCTGGGTCCAGGAATGCACCACACCAATGATTAGCATCACTTGCAATGAGGCTATGTGTGGAGGGTGTGCAGATCCTGTGACACTCTAAGGGTGTCTTCCAGAGAAATCATCATGCCCATGCCCAGGGACATGAGGGTTGGGGCTGTCTCCAACAGAATATTCCATGTTATCAAAATGGGCACTACCTCAATGCCCACTGACAGGAGAGAGGACACAGTGATGGGCACACTTAGTATTGGATGGCATATGATCAAATAAAAAAAGCAGTGAAAAAAGCGAAGGATTGATGGGCACATCACCATAGTTAAATCTAAAATTCTTAATGTTGAAGGATAGAAGAAAGAACAAGACTATTCATATAAAAGCATTAAGTAGACAAAATGAAACAATATGCCATTTAGAAATGTAAGCCAATGAGAAATATTTTTGAGAACATGAAAATAATTAAATAATGTTTGCAGGGAGAGGAACTCAGAAACTTCTAGATGACATTAGTGATAAAAAGAAATCACTGGTCTTTCAAATATGCACTTAGGATATACACTGTATTTTATATGCATTGTGTAAAATTTATAGCAACATCTAAAATTTCACTATAACAGAAAGGAAAACTAGACAAGAAACCTGGGTGAGTAGCTCTTCCTATCATGACCCAAATGCCTTCCTGTAATGTCAAGGAAATCAACCCTCAACTCCTATAGTCCTTTGGGAGCCACAGATAAAAATTTAAAAGATACTAGTTTTAAAAACAAAAGCATCTAGATGTGAGCATGCAGTGGAAGTTGACACCCAACCCTTCTCTATCATGAATGAATCTTTTCAACCAGGAATGTATACCTCACATTCCACATCTTTCAGTCAGCATTTTCTTGAACAAATGATAGGACTGAAAGAAAGACCTCTATTCCTCTTACAGGTAGAAATGTCCCCAGAGGTAAGACCAAGCTTTCCAGGATGGTTCTGGCTTGCAGAGAAGCACAGGAGGGTTTTGGATGGCCAGAGCTGCAGAAGTGCCAGCATATCTGACCTGGAGTTGACTTCCTGCCTGGTGCTCCCTGTCTGTCCCCACCAATTATGAGTGAGAAGTTAACTCTGAAATAACAAACTCTGCCAGCATAGGAGCAAGAGAAGGCACAGGAACAGAGGAATGGAAGGAAACAAAAAATTCTCCAGCCAGTATAGTGGTGGCAACCAGTGTATACGGTCTTACATGCCACATCAGCACCATGCTACTGTGAGGGAATGTGGGGCAAGCATGATCTTGACCCTGACATCCAGTCCTGCCACATCTCTGCTAGCCAAGATCTGCAGTTCCACCATGCACTTTCCTTCAGGCCAGAGTACAGACACTACCCTCCCAGGGCATATCATCATCTTTGGTCACCAACCCTGGTTTATCTCTATAAGGAGGGTGTCTGGGAGTAGAGCACAGCCATCAGTGACAGATAGGTAACTACATTCATCAGAGACAGAACACTGAGCTGGCTACTGCAATAAGCGGATTCTACACAACCTTCAGCTATTCTTTCTCCCTGGGTTTGTGAAGGTGTCATGTCTTTGAAAGAGGAGATTAAACTGCAATCTATTTCCTTAAAAAATCACATACATCAAGATCCTTCAGTATCAACATCTAAAATTTGCTGTGTTTGTTCTCCTACTCTGTCATACTTCTTGTCTAGTTAAGGGAAGGGTCCTATGGTACCAGGAGAGGAATTCTGTGAAGCATAGATAGGTGGAAAAATAACACTTTAAACAGTACAATGTGGAAACTTGAGAAATGTTAGTATTGCAGTCCTCCCTTACCCAAGGTTTTGTTTTCTGAGGTTTCAGTTATTTGCAACCACATTCTTAAAATATGAAATGGAAAATTCCAGAAATAAGTAATTCATAAATTTCATTTATAAATTAAACTTTATCTTAGATAATAATGTATAGGAGAACACCTGGTATGTAGAAGATTTTTATTCATGGTTATACACATCCACTGGCAGTCTTGGGACAAAACCCCTACAGATAAGGAGGGACTACTCTAATCTGAACCCAGATTAGAACTTGACCACCATAAATGACTCATGCTGCAATATTTCACTTCACCCCGCCCAGCCTAATAGAAGTTGTTATTCCTTCTTAGGTTAAAGACCTTAGTATCCTCTAGACTATCCATGGACATTCTCATGAGATTCATGCCTCTGGGAATCAGAGACTATCAAAGCAAGAGGACTCTCTATGGTTGTCTAGACCTTGCAAACTGTACTCTTAGGGACCTTGCATTTTGGTGCCATGACATTCCCTGTGACATGAGAGGTCATGACCCAGAAGGGGCAGGATGGGGTAGAACTGGGGCACCACATGCCAGACAAGTTCTATTCCTCAGCATATGTGGTTAATTTTGGTGGAATAAATAGTTCTGCAGGTAGAGATGCTATTGGAAACCACAAATCTCACAAGTACTGTCAGATGGGAAACAAAACCAAGTGATTTGAATGGATTCTTCCAAGATCAAATCCTATGGACTTGATCTGAAAGTTAGTGGCTATGTTGTTCCTACTCTGTGGTCTCATGCCCTTTGACTGTATCCTACCTACCTATCCATTAGCCATTGTCTTTTCCCTCAGTCTGACAAATGCCAAAGATCCTAAATAATTTGGTAAATCTGGCTATGCTTGCCAAAGAATTCTGTTACGCAGCATGATATTTTGGTGATAGAATATTCTGAGATCTGGAAATTCCTACTCCCATGACATTCCACCAGAGAAACTGGGTTGTGACACTGTCCAGCAATGCCTTGTCACACCACCAACTCCTCAGTGCTCTGAAACAAGCCTCCTAATAGCCTGCACTATTCATGATCCTGTGACCAGATCTGGAATGTTTTCTCTGTGATGCAGAGTAGTTTTTTCCCTTTTCCCCCATAGGCTTACATTATGGAGACAGTCCACATGGATGCAGTGCACGCAGCATGTTCACATCAGAGCTAAGGAACTCCAGACTCAGAGGACCCCAATCTTTTAAAATAGGCCATAAGGAAATTTTACCCTTACCCTGAATAATGAGCAAATCTTCCCCTTATTTTCAAGACATTGCCTCTGTCTTCAGAGGCTGTTCCTATATTGCCCTCCATGAAAGGTATTCTAGGACCAAGCTATTGATGCTCACAAAATGAGCAGAACTGTGACTTAGGCATGGAGAATCATCTCCCAACAATGAAGTCCTGTTTTTCCCAGGGGATAGCTTTAGCAATCTTAATACATGTTTTCTTTCTACCAAAATTTAGCCAAATCATGTCACAACTCCCAATATATTGCCATCTCAATTATGGTTACCTTTAGCAGCAAGAATGATCACAAAATTTTCTTTTTTTTTAGATTCTGTGTCCTGGTTTTAATTTTCAGGGGAAGGGGAAAAAAGTCATTTGAGAAACACCTAATTTGTTGCAAGTAGTATAGATACAGCCACATACTTCATGTATTCATTGAAATATTCCATCTCAACATGAAGGCAGTCATCCCGGTAACCACATACTCAGTGTATAAAAATATCCTGGAGGGAACGCAAATGTCAAACATAAACACAGATCAGCTTCATAAGTGCTGTTGCCAGCCATTTGACCTTAGCGAAGTGCTCCAACATACTTGATCATTCCAAGATTTTTCAGTACAGTCCCTTCTGAAAGCCACTTATCTGTCTGTTTGGTCTTGAATTTGGGTAGTATATACCCCAAAGCTTTACTACTCCTGTGTTCTCAGTGTGGTAGAGAGAAAGGTCATGCAGTTGCTAAAGGTTGTTTCTGTGGGGCTTTAATTTACATATTAAAACATAATGGGGCAATGTTATTTTGTTTCTTCTTTTTTAAAATTTTTGGCAGAGTAGATTGAAAGGACAGGGGTACAGACATTTGTAAATACCATACTGGGAGAAGATCAAATGATTCTGTTGAGGTTGATTTTCTCAGCATGTTATAAGAAACACACAAAAAATAATCATAACAGACTTTGGGCTGCCTTTTTTTTTTTTTAATTCAAAACTAAATTGTTCCTTTTTTCCTTTTATAGAAGTCATCCATAGTTCCTCAAGTTGGGGGCAATGTGTTACTTGTTATAATTTCCCAGGTCACATTAAAGAAAGAAAAACATGGTTAAGTTAAAGAAAGATTGAAAATGTTTTAAACCTTGGGCTTGTATAAGGGGTCTTATATAAGATTGTATTGGCTTAACTGAAACACGTTAAACTTCCTGTGACTAAGGCTAGTCATGGATGTAGAGACAGGTCATGCTCTACCCCTATGATTAATTCAACTACATGATGCTGAACAAGGTAATTGTCCTGGGACTTGCCATACCCACCTGCATTTGCACTAGTATAGCTCCATCCATTTCTATCGCAAAGTGAGGTCCTTCCAGGGCATTTGTGTTCTGCTGACCTATTGAAATGTTTATTAAAAAAAGAATTAGTCTCCTGTCCCCATTTGTAACTTGAAATTCTGTAAATAGTCTGACTTTCTACTCCTCATAGAGGTTTATAAAAATGCATGGTTTCCTGATGTTCTCACCCAATCTACCATAGTAATCCATTCTTTTCCTTTTTAACATTCTATAACCATCAATGTTAAGTTTATTTGCATCGAACAACTAGATACCTGGAGCATACAGCACAGGCCCTTGCACACAGAAGAAATAAAATTATACCCTATTTTAGCACCACATTTAAAAAAATACTCAAAATGGATTAAAGATTTGAACATCAGACCTAATATCATAAAGTAACTAGGAGAAAACAGGAGAAAATCCTCATGACTTTGGTCTTGATGTTTTGGATGTGACACTCAAAACAGAGGCAACAAAAACAAAAATATAAAATACACATGGCCAGTTGGTGTATTGAAATATGGTCAACATCACTAATAATCAGGGAAATATAAATTACAACCACAATGAGATTTCACCTCACGCTTCAAGTTAAAATGGCTATCATCAAAAAACAATATGTAAGAGTTGGATATGGAGAAATTGTAACTCTTGTGCACTCTCAGTGAGAATGTAAAATTGTACATCTGCTACAGAAAACAGTGTGGAAATTCCTCAAAGAATTAAAAATGCAATTGCCATCTGATCCAGAAGTCTCACATCTGGGTACATATATAAAAGATTTGAAACTGGAATCTCAAAGAGATCTGGACTTCCATGTATATTGTGGGATTTTTTAAAACAACCAGGATATGGAAACAACCTAAATTTCCATTGGTTGATGAATGGATGAAGAAAATGTGGTATATAATGCATTATTATTTGGATTTTAAAATGAATATTTTGCCATTTGCAACAACATAGATGAACCTGGAATATATTATGTTAAGTCATATAAGTCAGTCATAGCGCTGGAAGATGAGGAAATAGGGAGTTTTCCATTTACTCAAGATGAATAAGTTCTAGAGACCCACTATAAAAGTGTCTATAGTTAGCAACAATGTAGACATAAAAAGTTTATTAATAGGGTAAATCTCATATTGTGTTCTTACCACACACACACACAACCATAAAGACTAGAGGAAACTTTTGGAGGTGATGAATATGTATAATAAGTTTATCTTGGTGATGACTTCAGAAATTTATGCATAAGTTTAAACTCATTAAATTGTATATATTTAATATATGCAGGTTTTCCACATGAATTTACGCCAATAAAACTGTAAAAAAGTAATTATTTTACAAAAATTCCCCCCCTTTTTTTTTCTTTGTACTGGGGATTGAACCCAGGACCTTGAGCTATATCCCCAGCCCCCAAAATATATTCTTTAAAGGGTTAACATCTTTGTTTTCAACAACTAAAACAAGCAAGGCGAATACAATTACTCTTGTGTCTAGGGGACTAGGGTATTTTGACAATAAGAGAAAAAATCTGGAAAATCACTAGCTCAGAGAAAAAAAAATGTCCAATGACAAAAATGATTTCAATCAAATCCAGATATAGCGCTCATATAAGGTAACTGGGACACAAGTTCTCCTCCTCCCTCTCAATTTCTTTGTTCTTTTTCTTCAGTGATGGCTACAACCATAGACAGGATCTTTTCTCATGGTTACAACATTGCTGTCAGCAACTTCTGGGACCACAGCCTCCAAGATTCTTGTGGGAAGTGTGTGGATGGACCTCCTCCTTTCTGGAAGTTCTGAACAAATCTCTATACCTGGTTGACCCTGACTGAGTGCTGTGACTGTCACAGAACCTTCATTGGGACCAACAACATGGGGGAGTGAACCAATATTTTCTACTCAGTTTTGGTTCACTGTGTTGCTGGGCATGAGGTGGGGCTCCACTTAACAACAAATTTTAGAACAGTAAATCAAATTGGTGGCTCTCTCAAAGTAGAACATGGCTGAAGTAGCCAAAAAAATAGGGACTAGGAGTTGCTCATATAAATCAACAAATATGGACCAAGTAGAAATGTTTTGAAACTGATATTAGGAACAATTAAGTGGTCTAAAATTACAGATCTCCTGAGAGTTTGCATTTATAATTTTTCAAGATGGCCAGTTTACTGTAGCTATTTCTTTACTGAAAGATTGTTTAATAAATAAGAAATTTATGAGTAAAGCAATGCAAATCATGAAGTGTTAGGACAATGGTAGGAAAAATGAATCCAAAAAAGTCAATTTGTATACTACACAAATTATTTCACTGAATTTCAGTTTTAGACAGTGCTTTCCACACAAGCCTGAAATCTATCTTTTTCTCTACTTGAGGTCCATGGAGAAACTACTTAAGTACAAAAAATAGTCTGATGAACATCATGTATAGCTCCAGCTGATACTTGAAGACTCTATTAGCCCTGGTTTTAGAAAACCTGTCACATAAAAGCCCTGATTATTTTAAAGATTGTCAGGATGTCCAGTTATATTTGATTTTCAGATAAATAACAAGAAGTTCACTAGAACTCTGTCATAGATATTGTGTGGGACATACTTTCACTAAAATGTTTTTAATTCAAATTGAAATTTATTTGACTATCTTGTAATTCAGTTTGCTAATTGCTAATTTTTTACAACTAATGCATATTATATGATTATATCAAGGGTCTCCAAAATGCATCTCTGATCACGTGTTTCAATGGCTGCTCATTGTCGAGGGAAGACTTCAACTGCTAGTTCTGGAGTTTGATAGGCTTGATGATCTGCTATCAGCTGAATTGAGCATCTTCCCTCTCCTGTGCCCTTTTCATGCCGTTCCTGAGTCACACACAAAACCTGGTTCTCTTCATCAGGCCTCGTGTTTCTGTTTCCCTGACTTCTTTATTGTCTCCACCGCCTGAGCTTCCATTGTCTTCAATTCTCTCTCTTGCAACTGTCTTCAAAATCTAGATCATATGTCACATATCCATGATTCTTCCCCTAGTTCTCCTAAGTGTAGTCATTTTCTAAATTAATAACCTCTCTCATCTTAACCATAAATACAAATGCATGATCAGTATTAAGTCAGGAGAACTGGGAGGTTAGGGTTTCAGAAACATTGGGAGATCTGAAGGGTGATATCAGGAACTTTTCCCTATAAATAAGGGGAGCTGACTTAAGTACCGGGGACTGAAGCACTGAGATAAGTGGATCTCAGGAGTTCTCTGGGAACCTATGAAAGCTCTCATGACTGCAAGTTCCCACCAATACCCTTCGGCTTTGGAATTAAAGCAGATGGCCCTCAAGACTGCTGAAAAGCACTCCATTGTGCACCTTTACTGCTGGAGAATAATGACTTCTCTTTTCACACTTCGGGGCAGTTCCTCTCATTGGTGCACCCAAATATGGAATGCA
Organism: Sciurus carolinensis; assembly: GCF_902686445.1. Lineage (NCBI taxonomy): Eukaryota > Metazoa > Chordata > Mammalia > Rodentia > Sciuridae > Sciurus > Sciurus carolinensis. The sequence continues at coordinate 104,231,820 of NC_062220.1, forward strand.
GATAGAAAGCATGTTGGGCAATACAGTTATCAACTTGTCTTTGGTAAAGAGAAGGGGTGGTGGTGAAGCCTTACTAACAGCATGTAATTTAGCACCCCACCTTTGATTCAAAAACATCACTTTGATTTTTGCAATTTTTTATTCACTGAATCTGTGGGCTTATCTTTGGTAGAGATGGCATGTTACCTGTCCTTTAATTTGAAATTCCCAGGATAGCACATACTATATCTTGAATAAATGAATAAATGAGACTAAATCAACTGAACTTAGAAGTATAATACATGGCCTGGAATCAATCTCAGCTCTGTTATGGTTTAGATAGTAGGTGTTCCCCCAAAAGCTTATGTGTGAAGCAATGCAAGCAATTTCAGTGGTGAATTGATTGGGTTAGAGAGCTTTAACCTAATCATGACATTAATCCAGGGGAATGGATTACTGAACAGTAACTGTAGGCAGAGTGTAGCTGGAGGAGGTGGGTCTCTGGGGGCCTTTGAGGTATGCATTTTGTCCCTGTTGACATAGCTCTCTCTCAGTCTTGCTTTGTTTTTTTTTTCCTTTTTGTGGTGCTGGGTCTTGAACCCAGGGCCTCACAAGCACTCTACCAACTGAGCTATGTCCTCAGCCCTCTCTTTGCTTCTTGATGGCCACGTCCTCAGTTACTTTCCTTCTGCCATGATGTTCTGCCTCACCTCAGTTTCCAAGGAATGGAATTGGCCATCTATGAACTGAGACCTCTGAAACTGTAAGACCCAAATAAACTTTTCCTCCTCTAAAACTGTTCTTGTCAGGTCTTCTGGTCATAGTAGCAGAAAAGCTAACTAAAATAAGCTCCATGTATTAACTTTCTTACATTGTCAAAACCACTGTCTTGAAGTCTCCAAATATTGATCATAAGCACTATATAAAAATCTCCACCTTCCCCTCCCACACACTGTTTTCAGTTAAGGGATAATTGAGAAATGTGTGTAAATAGAGACAGCTCTGCAGATTGTAACAATTGTTTATATAAATAATGTCTTTTTTTTTAAAAAAGGAGATACTTGTAATTATTGATTATATCACAATTAAATAGTAACAGAGGAAGTTATTTTGTCCTCCTCATAATAGTTTTCTTTCCTATGATGCTGTAACCATTTCTTAGTAAATGACTGTTTAATTCAAAATCATTACCTTAAAATCATGATTTGTTGACAACACAATTACAAAAGCCATGCATGAATTCTTCAAAGAACAAACAAAAAAGGGGTTTTCCCTTTACTGTGACACTACACCATTTTGGAAAATCAAGATGGACACTTAAATAGTTCTTTAAAAGTGTTCTATTGCTGTCTTCCTCTGGTCATTGTCACTAAACAGGCTTGGTTGCAGGGCTTCTGTGGCAAGTTCCCCCTCTAGTTTCATGTCACCATTGACCTTGTTTTGTCCCCTTATATTTAGTGGAAACAAACACACATATTTTCTCATGATTTGTTGTATATATTTCTTGGGTGATTGGTGGAGAACATTATGTCACACAAGAGACAACTTGGAGATTATTGCCAACATTGGCTCAAAGTAGATGCTCGACCTTCCTTTTAGTTCTCAGCTTCTTTGCTATAAAATTAACCTAATGTAGACAAAATGGATTATATATTTCTGATGTGTTCAAATTTCCTATTAGTGTACACATTATAACTTTACATGCTTTATTCTATTTAATAAAATATATGAAAAGGGTGAAATTAAGGTCTAATAAATTACAATTATTGTTACTTCATTAACTAGTTAATGAATAAAATTTAGCAGTAACAAACTAGTCCTTGAAAGTGAATGAGGAGTAAAGTCATGGAAATGGGGAAGAAGGAAGTTCCAAAAATAGGTTCCTCCACTGAAACGACCATTGAACTGACAAAACACAATCAGATCTTCTGAAAAATATTACAATAAAAATGGAGTTTGTACTTTAAAAATAAAGAAAAAAAGCATCAGCTTCTAGGTCACAGTAAGAATTTACTTACCCATCTACATTTCCCCATTTCCTGGGTGGTAAGACTTCCTTTTGGGATGGAGTGGCTGGGGGCATTTGGTCAAAGCATTTAAAGATATGTAGTAATTATAGGTCTCTGAGACAACAGGTGGTGGATGGGATAAACAGGAGAGATTACCAATATTTTGAGAGTGATGCTGAAAAGGAAGGTTATTTGAGGGACAATGAAACTTTCGAAGGACTGCCATATCTACTAAGAAATCACAAGTACAATGTACATGCTTAAGGTTGAATGCACACTCAGAAAAACAACTGGGAGATTCTAGGCTTGCACCTCTAATTTTGTTCTCCATGTGAGCAGGAACTGAAGGCTAAGGCAGAATTATACATGAACTGTTTTAGTAGTGAAGGAATGCCCTCCCTCTGAGCCAATCTGAAAAGATTGATAGACTCTTATTTTCAGATTCTGGACATTATATTAACTCTTTGCCAAGTTAACTTCAGACCAACTGTTAAGATAACAGAACAGAGACTTTAGTGACTACACATGACAAAGTATACAATATTTTCAAAATAATTGTGAAGTCTCAAGAAATGAATGATTATAACCCTCAACAATAAACAACAGACAACCCTGGGGAAGGGTAGACTGATTTCTAGTGTTACTGCATTATAAGTTTCAAAAATCTCAAAATTTTATACCTAAATTGTAAGATATGCACAGGAACTTAAAGGTGTGACCCAATCACTGGAACGAGAAGAAACTGAACAAAAACTAACCTGAGGAATCTCAGGTATGAAACTTAAAATATGAAAATTCAACCATTTTTAATATGTTCAAAGGAGCTAAAATAAATAATTAACAAAGAAAGAAAATCAGGAGAATTATGTATGAATAAATCACAAATATAATAAAAAGAAACTATAAAAATGAACTGAATAAAAAATCTTGAACTGAATAAAAAGTACAATATATAAAATGGAAAATTCTCTAGAGGGGATCAAAAGCAGATTTGAGTGTGAAAAGAAAATCGGTGAATATAATGATAGTTGAATTATCTAGCATGGAAAGTGGAAAGAAAAGAAACAAGGCTCTGTAGAAAATTCCATTGGTTTTGGTTTTAGGCCACCATTTTGTTACTTTTCTTTAGAGAGTTTACCTCATGCCCTTAAAGAATTAATGCAGCTTCAATTTTTTTCTCTGTTTCTCACTGAAAAGTCTAAAGAGAGAACTAGAAAATTATAGCATGCTTTCTCCTTTTGTTTCTTCAAAGTTCTTCTATGAAGTAAAATTTTTCTTTAATATTAAAGAAAATGGCATTAAAATTGAAATGGTTTGCCATAAGACATTTAACAAGGAGTATAAATTGGTCTGTCCTGATTTCTGGTTTGTGGTTATTTCTACTATAAGTTTGAAAACCTAGTATTGCATAGGGTCTATTCATATCGACTATGTATTCAGAAAGATAAACAATTTAATATTTTTGAAGTTTTCTGGCAAATAAGATGACTTTAAATTAAAAAAGCATTTTTTCCATGCAGTATTTTAAAGCAATGTAATTCAAAATTCTTGTTAGAATTTACAATTTACTATGTTGTTGAACTTAGCAAATGAAAATGTACTCAATATCCCATGTCATCATGAAATTGCAAATTGAAATTATAACGAGAAAGCACTACTAACCAATTAGAATGGTGAAAACCCAAATCACTGAAAACAACAAATGCTGAACAACAGGAATGCTCATTCATTGCTGGCACAGCCCCTTTGGAGGACAACTTGACAGTTTCTTGAAAAGGAGACATATTCTCACCATATGATCCAGCAATTGCAAATTTTGACATTTACCCAAGTGAGTTAAGAACCTATACCCATTGTAAACTTTACACAGATGTTTGTAGCAGATTTATGCATAACTGCCAAAACTTAGAAACAACCAAGCTGTTCTTGAGTAGCTGAGTGGTTAAACTGACTTGCAACCATATAATGCAATATTATTCAGTGATAAGAATAAGTAAGCAATCAAGCCTTGAAAAGACATGAAAGGAACTTAAATGCTTATTGCTAGGTGAAAGATGTCAGCCTGAAAAGACTGTATTTTGTATGAATTCAATGACATCATGATCTAGAAAAGGTGCAATTATGGGACAAAGATTGGTGGTAGTCGGGGTGGGGGGAGGTGAGGGAAGAATGAATAGGGCAGTGAATTTGTCCTCCATGTTAATACAGTGGGGGTGCATGCATTAAACACTGTCAAAACCTTAGAACTTTGCAACTGGAAGATTGAACCTTAATATAAATTATGGAATTTATATCAATGCATTGATATTTATTTACCATATTTTATAAGTATTCCACAATAATTGTAATGGTTAATTTTAGGTATCAACTTTACAGAGACACCAGGTGCCCAGGAATTTGGACAAAGATTATTCTGGCTGTGAATCTCTGAAATTTTTCTAGATGAGAACATTTGAATTGGTAGACTGAATGAAGCAGATTGCCCTTCCTCTTCCAACCAATTAATGGCCTGAGCAAAATGAAAGGCTGTGTCAGAGGAACTCCTCTGGCCTGATTATTGAGCTCTCACTGGTTCTCTTCCTGCTTTTGGACTTGAACTGAAACATTGGTTCTTCTTGGATCTCGAGCCTACCAGACTTCAGACTAGAACCTACATCATCCCTTTTCCTGTGTCTTCAGCTTGCCAGCTTGATATTTTAACCTAAATAGTCATGTGTGCCTGTGGCTTATCATAGATCAGTCTATATATAATCAATCTATATATAAATTCTATTGGTTATGTTTCTCTGGAAATTTCTAATACACTAATGCAAATATTCCAAATAGAAAAACTATCTGTGGGGAAAAGGGAACTGTGGCAACTCTCCTCACAATTATTCTCTAAACTAAATACTATTCAAAAATAACATTAATATTTTAATTAATAGCAAATAAGACGAATAAAAACTGTAAGAAAAATTATGATAATAGTAATATGCATGGGTTATTGTGTTCTAAAATAGGAAAAAAATCACCACATTTAACATTGAAAAATGGAAAAGATATATGCATTTGAGAACCTGAAGCAATGGGCCAAGGTTATGGGGATGACTTTTCACTACAGCACTTAGAAATATTCCTGTTTAAAGCAGAAATTATTTTTTCCATATTTTTTATTGGTGCATTATACTGCTACATAATGGTGGGATTTATTGTTACCCATTAGTACGTGCACAAGTTATAACGATATAATTTGGTTAATATCCCTCCCCAGCACTTCCCCTTCCCTTCCCTCCTCCCATCCCGTGGTTCCTTTTCTCTACCCTTCCTTTGGTTTTTATGTGGTCACCCTGACTTTCTTTTCCTTTTTCCTCTCTAGCTTCCACAAATAAGAGAAAGCATACATCCTTTGACCTCCTGATTTTGGCTTATTTGCCTTAACAACATCAAGTTCCATCCAATTTCCTGCTAAAGACAAAATTTCACTTTTTGTGGATGAATAAACTGCACTGTGTATATATATCATGTTTTCTTTATCCAGTCATTTTTGATGGACATTTAGGCTAGTTCTATAGTTTGGCTATTGTGAATTGTGCTGTATAAACATAGGTATGCATATATTACTGTAGTATGATGATTTAAATTCTTTAGGATAAATACTGAGGACTGGTATAGCTGGGTCATAAGGTGGTTACACGTCTAGTCTTTTGAGAAAACTCCATACTGATTTCCATAGTAGTTTTACTAATTTACAATTCCACCGATGGTGCAAAAGTGTTTCTTTTTCTCCATATCCTCTCCAGCATTTATTACTGTTCGTATCCTTGATGACTGCCATTCTAACTAGTATGAGATGAAATATTGGTGTAGTCTTGATTTGCATTTCCCTAATTGCTAAGAGTGTTGAACACTTTTGTATATTTGTTAGTGGTTTATATTTCTTCTTTTGAGAAATGTCTTTTTAATTCATTTGCCCATTTATTAATCGAATTATTTGCTTCTAGTGTTAAGTTTTTTCAATTTTTCATATACTCTAAATATCAATCCTCTGTCAGAGGAGTGGCTAGGAAAGATTTTCTCCCATTCTGTGGGTTCTCTTTTCACATTACTAATTGTTTCCTTTTCTGTACAGAAGATTTTTAATTTGATGCTATTCCATTTATTAACTCTGGTATCATTTCCTAAGCTTTAGGGGTCCTATTGAGAAAGTCATTGTCTCTGCCTCAATGTTGAAGTGTTTATCCTCAATTTTCTTCTAGGAGTTCCATAATTTCTGGTATAATTTCTAGGTCTTTGATCCATTTAAAGTTGATTTTTGTGCAGGGTGGAATTTATTTTTGTACAGGATGAGAGATAAGGGTCTAATTTCATTCTTCACATGTGGATAACCAGTTTTCCCATCACCATTTATAAAAAGCTTGTCTTTTCTCCATTACATTTTTTGGCATCTTTGTCAAGGATGGAATGACTGTAGATGTGTGGTCCGTGCACTATTCTGTACTATTGGTCTATGTCTGTTTTTAATGCCAGTACCTTGCAGTTTTTTTTTTTTTAACTACATTTTGTACCATAATTTGAAGTCAGATATTGTGATGTCCTCTAGAATTGTGTTTTTGGTTTAGAATCACTTTGACTATTCTGGAATTTTTATTTTTTCAAGAGAATTTTAGGACTTTTTTTTTCTTGTTCTGTGAAGAATGTCATTGATATTTTGATGGGGATTGCATTGAATTTACATGTTGCTTTTGGTAGGATAGCCGTTTTAACAAAATTAATTCTGTTGATCCATGAGCAGGGTCTTTTCATCTTGAATCTTTTTCAAAGTTTTTCTTCAATGTGTTACAGTTTCATTGCAGATGTTTTTCACTTCCTTTGTTAGATCTATTCCTAGGTATCTTATTTTTTTTTAGGCTATCATAAATGAAGTTGCTTTTTAAATTTCTTTTTCAGAAGATTTATTGTTGGTGTATAGGAAAGCTATTGATATTTGTATGTTGATTTTGTAACCTTTCACTTTGTTGAATTTGTTTATTAGTTCTAGCTGTCTTTTGGTGGAGTTCTTTGAATCTTCTAATTATGGTATCATATCATCTGCAATAGTGATAATTTGACTCCTTCCTTTCCTGTTCATATTCTTTTTATTTTCATCTCTTTCTTAATTATAGAGCAGAAATTAATTTGTAGCTGAGTCTAAAATAAGTAAAAGTGAATTCTTGGTTGGTTTTATGATTAGAGTAAAAGAGACATGAAAGTCATGAAAAAAGGTGAGATGTATTGACTGGTCATGCGGTACTCCATAGCTGTTTCCATCTCTGGTGTATGTCAGCTTGGATTCTACCTGTCATTTGGGAACAGAGAAACAGTGGAAATGGATATAGGCATGGGAAACATGCTTGAGACCACTTAATCTACTTCCCATCAGTGAAAATTGACAGAAAGATCAAGGGAAGTCCAAGAAGTTCTGGGTCTTTTTGCAGTCTTGGGAAATGAAAAAGCATGGAATCAGGTATGAAAAGTTGAAATGCAAGTCCTATACCACCAGTAGGATAAGAATTCAAGTGTATGCAAAATTTCTCATAAGAAAATTATTAAGTTAAGGTATTATCATAAAATCTCATCCAGGACTATAAAACCTGATAGCTCCCATGAAGAAGCAAAGGCAAATAACTTTCACAAGGCACTTAAACTGCCCAAGGCACAAAGACTTCCAACAAAGAAACCAGGCGCAAAGAAATGAAACATGGTGAAGAAGACCCTGGGACCACACAAATATAGGTGAGATCTTCAGGAAAGGAATATTTTAAGAGAAATCAATCAAAGCATTTTGTATGTATGAATGATATAATAAATAATATAAAATTAAAAAGATGCTAGGTAGAGATTTATAGAAAGAAAAGCTTCTGAAGTAAATACACCTGTTTAGTATAAAAACCTAAATAGATGGATTAATGAACAAATAGGACAGCAGTGAAGAAGACTGAATTCATATAAAAGAAAAAATCAGAGAAGTCATTTGAAATGCAGCATGATGAGATACAAAACCAGAAAAGTCATGTAAGACCAGATAAAACATATGGTGAAAAAAATCATTGGTAGATATCCTAGGCCTTAGTAATGAGAATATGAACATTATAGAAAGGTTGCTTAGATCAATTCTGTATGACTGTTTAAGGACTGGGTGAACTTGCGTATACTACTCATCCTTTGCATGCTTAAGTGTCTGTAACAGGGATGATAATGGAACCTACTTCATAGAGTATTGAGATGGCAAAAGCTGCTAAAACAACCATAATGTATAATAACAAATGCCCAATTTGGAAAAGTACATAGCTGGTGTCCAGTAAGTAACAGCTATTATTAAAGCACAAGATTTAGGGTACTCGTAAAATAAGAAACACAAGGACATGTGAAAAAGAATGGTGTAAAGGGAAAAAAATAAAAAGTCATTTCTGAAAATTTTCCCCATTTGCAAATTAATAGCCACATTTCATGATAAATGGGCTCTGGAACATATTAGACATTCAAAGAACATCTAAGTGAATAAATACAACATTATCAGGATAAATAATAATAATCATGAACATAAATAAAAGTGGGAGCAGATATCCATGCATGTGCGTAACTGTGTATGTGTGTGTGTTTGTGTGTGCTTATAAGTGTGTTTCTGTCTCCATGTGCCTGTGCATATGTGTACTTTTGTGCATGAAGGTTTACGTGTGTGTATAAACCACAGAACATCGGGGCAAAAGTATACATTCAAAAGTTAACACAGAAAAGGTAGAAAAGTTCTTCCTTCACTCCCAAATGATTATTAGGATGGCATCAGACTTCTCTTCAGGGAAAAATAAATTTCAGAAGACAACAGAATACTTCTTTCAAAGTGCTGAGAGAAACCAGCTGGTGACTTAACTAAAAACATCATTCAAGAATAAGTGCAAAATAAATATTTTCTTTGTAAAACAAGGACTGAGAAAGTTCAACATTGTTATTAAGAAGTTACAGGCTGATGCACTTCAGTTAAAAGGAAATTAGTCTCAACATAAAAAAAGTGGAATACATAAAGATCTAGCAAGTATATAAACATCTGAATATATGGATAAGTCTAAAAATTGATTGAAAATATGTGTTTATGTGTGAAAAATTATAAACAAGGGTAAAGCTTAAAAACAGAGTGTCTTTTCTCCCTGAGTGAGACTGCATTCCTAAGGATAGTGCCTTGACTGCTTTGTTACAATTTCACTGAAAAAATTTAAGGACTTTTGCCCTGACCCAACCACCAACGGATGTTTGGGGTTATTTTTGTCCAAGTAATTAAATTCAAATGATATTAATTGCATGTAATACTTTAGACTACTCTCTTATGTAAAACTTTTTTCTTATTTAATACAAGTCTAAGAATAGTGCATTTGGGGTTCATCAAGCACTTGGACGAGTTCCAGGGAATTTTGATGCATAGTTTATGGCCAGGAGTAAATTAGTAACAACCCAAACTGAAAAAAAGTGGAAAAATTGTTTGAAGGTATCAATTCTAAGTGAAATAATAGTTCTCAATTTTAAATTTCCTTTAAAAGTGGTAGTATAAAAAAAACTGAAGGTAATAGTGACTGCAAATAAATGTTCATTGTCACTCTGCACATATTTACTTGAATTTACCTTAGACAACTCCTGATTTCAACCCAAAGTGCTCATGACAGGCATTTACAGAAGATCTTCAAATAAGTAGCCTATGGGCATGGGTTCACAACTCGATGCCTGCATGTCCCATTGCACATGGATATGGGTACTGGGAACATATATCGGGATAGAGGAAAAGAAACCAGGATTAGCGAGCAGTGTTGTGCAAGACTGGAGCTTGGTGGACTGATAAAAATCAATATACTCTACTTTTACCTCCAATACTACTGAACTTATCCAGACATTATACATTATTGAATCTTCATAAATCTGCCACTCAAAAAGAATTGCTATATCCCAGATGAACCTGTAGCTTAAAACTTATCACTAGTTTGGAGGAATCAAAAGAGTAGTCACAATGGAATTAGCAATCTCATTAATCAACAAAAATCACTGTCACTGGTCTGAAGCTGAGAGACTTGTCTTTTCCTTGAGTGAACATTAAACTTGTGCTTTTGAAATAGCAAAATTGCTTGAACATATTCCTCTTCCCCAGTCATTCTTGCAAGGACTGACCAATAACATTCAATTTCCACTACTATTATGTTGACCAATTTTCTTTGACCATTGGGACAGATATTGGTATGTATGGTGTGATCATCACAAATATTAGGAATGAATGTATTATGTATTGGTAACTTTTGAAATAATAAAAACTAAGTTTTGTATATAATCAGTTTTTATTAAAAATCTATTTAACAGAAGCCCCTTTTCTTGATGTTACTGACACAATAGGATATTATGACATTCTTGATCTAGGGATTTAATGACTTAGTTTTTACTTATATATTACAATTGTATTTATATTATGATCTTGGTAACATGTATGGGAATTGAAGACCAGGGATTGATAATTAAACAGACGAGCTAAATAAGACCTCTCAAAGGGTGACATATGAGAAGAAAATTACTTAAGGAAGAAAACAGGTAATATCTTGGAGGAAAGGTTTACAGCAGGAGGAGAGAGTAAATGCAAAGACCTGGAGATGGAACTAGATGACTTTCTAATAAACATCAAAGGGTCTGGAAGTTCCACTTCGTTTAAATATGAGCAACATAAAGGAGTGTCTAAAGCCCATCCATATAAAATTATAATAAGAAAAGAGAGAGACTAAAGAGAATAATGCCACTTCAAACCATGAAGAGACATTAGAATGATATTCACATGAAATCTAAGAAAAGAGAAAAGATCAAAGCCTACATCAGCACTTGAAAGAGCAGAGGTTATAAAATAGAAGTAAAAGATTTGAAAGAAGATACAACATAGGAGATTTTTAATAAAGTTTTAAAAATCATTTTATATAAGTAATATAAGGGAAAAAAATAAGCCCTGTGATAATGTTGTAAGACATAACAGATAAAATAAGGAAAGAAGGACAATTTTAAAAGTCAAAAAGAAAAAAAGTACTTAAAAAGAAGTAAGGACTACTGCCTATGTTGAGAGAGGAGAACAATGAATCCTCCTCTCAAAAATCCATTGCTGGAGGTATACCTCTGTAATATAGTCTGTACTTTGCTGAGTTCAATTCCCAGAACCAAAAACCAAGTAAAAATTCAAACTCCAACTATAAATGTTGACAAAACCGAAAACAACTTTCAGCATTATTTTGGAAATTAACCAAAAACATAAACAAACTTTTAATTTAATTTTAATTAAAATTTTGAATTAGTAACAACAGAAATCCTTCTGGCAAAAATAAATAAATAAATAAAATCAACTTTTTTGGTGAGAAGCCCCTCATGGTTGATAACAGATTCACAGAACTCAGGAAAGTACTATGCATATAATTATCATTTTTTTCTTAAAGGACACAACTTGGGAACATCACAATGGAAGAGTCTCATTGTACAAGGGGGTGGTGGGTAATGTGGAGAACAGGGTGATGAACTTGCATGCCTTCTTTTCCTGGAATCCAGGTGTGACATCCTCCTAGGCACCAATGTATTCACCACCTAGGCAGAACTTCCAAGCGGCAGTGTCCAGAGCTTTCATTAAGTAACCACGATTGTTTAAACCCTTCGTCATGGAAACTCAAATTCTAGCAGTAATTCAGTCCCAGAGGTTGTGCTGATGATCCAGAATTTCAGCGCTGTAAGTGGTATGATTTGTCTTTGAGTGACTAGCTAAAACCTGAAACTACTTAGGAGGTCACGATGAGTCACTTCATTAATATAACAAAGGGTAATTTTAACACCAATGAAATTCCAAGGGCTTCTAGAGATCTGTGCCAGGAATCTGAGACAAGCACCAGATGTATTCTTACTTATGCCTCAAACATATATGCTAAGAACACCACCAAAAAAAGAAGAAGAAAGTGAAACTGTATTAAAACTTTTAGATTTTACCAGAATTGTGTTATTTTGAAATCAGTTGTGAGAAGATAAGATTCACATTGTAATTCCCAGAGAATCACTAGGGAAATAATTCAAAAAATACAAAAAGTAAGAAAAAAAAGCAGAGAATTAAAATGGTACACTAAAATATTATATAACATAAAAGAAGGGAAAGTAAAGGAAATGAAGGAATAGAGAAACAATGACGGCCATGTAGAACACAAATAGTCAAGGAAAAAATGGAAATCTAACCATGTCAAAATTTACATTAAATGTGAATAAAGACTCTTGTGACAGATATTTTTCAGACTCAATTAAAAATATGAAATGACACAACTCTACTCTGTTTCCAAGAGACAGAACGCGGATGCAAGAACAAAAATGGTGTGGAACTGAAAGGGTGGACATAAATATACCAAATATAAGATGAGTAGGAGACTGAATAACAACTGCCTAAGGTACGAGGTACTGATTCTTGGAACCTCTACAACTTAGTTTTAAAGGAAAATTAAATTTAAATGTCAATGTGGGGAAATTATCTAGGCTTTCTACTTGGATACTAAATCCAATCTCAAATATAAGAGAGACATAATCTAGGTATGACTTACATATATTCCACGTGTCTTCTCCCTCCACTAGAGATAGAGGAAAGTGATATAAAGATAAGTAGAGGTCAATGTCATCAAGATGACAGTCTGGACTAAAAAAGAAAAAAAAAAATTTCTTTCAAAATGCACATCTATTTTCAGGTGATAACTAAGGCTTTCAAAGCTATGACTTGAGAATGTACTTTGGGAATCAAAGACAGGCATTTGACTCTTCATCTCAACTGTCCTCGATATCCCCTGAGACTGTATATGAAGTCTACTGCTATAGTTTCCGGAACACTTGGGGGAGGAAAACACACGGAAGATACACACCCTAAACAGTAGCACCAATGGATGTGGGTGGTGGTTCAAGGTACTATTGACTTAACTTACTTACATACATTGGAGTGGTGCACAACTTTTTCTTCAGGTGGATTGGATTTTAGATGGTTGTGATTTGGGCATAGTTCTGTTTTCTCAATTTTTACATCTTACTATGCACTATTGTGTTTTCTCATGGAACATTTGGCCCTAAGAATTGACAGTGATATCTGTGGTCATCTAAGGCAATCAACTCCTCTTTATAATTTCTGTAAGCGTTAGTGAACCCTATGCCTTATTCAGGGAATGGAGGGAGTGCTGGTGTAGGAGGAGGAATGAGAAATGAAGAGCACACAACCTAGCAGAGTGAGTTTTAAAAAGGAGACTTATGAAAAGTGATCAGTGCTCTAAAAGAAAATGCAGCATGTTCTCAAGAGGCATGGGAATATATACAAAAAAAGGTATTATACAGAAGCACATTGTTAACTAGATTTTGGAGAATAAACAATAGCTTTCCAGATAGAGAAATGGGGAAGAACATTCTAGAAATAGAAGGAAAATAATTCATTGAGTATATTGAGAGTCAGGAAGCTTAGTCATTTCCTCAACTAACTTGTAGTAGTATTATATATTTATGGGTAATTCAGTCTGGAAATTATCTCTATAACTGCCAGGAAAGTAAGTATGTGTACAGTTTCCAGAAATCTTGAAAATTCTTATTCTGAATTCTGCTCTGAAAAAGACATTTGAATGGTTAGGATGAGACATAGTGTTGTGCATCTATTTCCCCATTTTCTCTGGAATGAATTTTTCTCATCTGTCTTCTGTCTGCCCACATTGGGTTGTGGCCCCTTCTAATGTGTAAAAGAACATTCTCCCCAACATGACATCTGAAAGTGAGATAATAGAACAATATCACTATGACCAAGTGGCCCTCAGGGATCACTTCTCTCAGGTTCCCCAACATTTCAGTGGGTGCCCAGCAGGCATGAGTATGTCCAGAGGTTTTCTTTGGTAGCTGGAACACCACAGAAATGTGGTTACAGAAATGTTGTCTTGTTACAGGTGTTAAGTTTTCGTTAAGGACTCCATCTGATGTGACAAAATGAGGTAAGGCACAAAAACCTTGTGTCAAGTCTATCTCCAATTAGGTGATGTCATTTTAACAAAATAAAATTTTCACAGGTAAAATGATGTAATTGATGACAATAAAATTCAATTGTGATGACTAATTGATCGAGGACTGTAAGCATAATTTCTGACCACAGTTATATACACAGGTATACATGCAGGTGCATGCTCAGTCTTTCTCTGACTCTCTGTCTCAGTCTCTGTCTCTCCATTTTATACAAACATACAATTAGCACACATATACATATATCATATTAACAAACAGTTTTACCACAATAAGCAATAGATTTCATAAAAAATAAACTTTAAAAGAAAAATAAATTTATGATAAAAATTATCTGACCTGGCAGAGTCAGGTGGCCTACATTCAACTGAAGTTACATATTGGATACTTGTTGCTTCTTTATTTTGCCTAAGACAAAATGTTTTCTATGGTCAAGACAGAAGAATGAAAAGCAATGGGGAACGAGAACACAGGTCTTGGCTATTCCACCCAACCTCAGCTCAAAGAATCACCTTCTCACCTCTCTAGTTTAAGTCTCAGTTTTCAATCATGGGCTAAAAGACACAGCACTATATGCAGACATTTCTGGATTTTCTATATTAGCTGCTGATACAGGTATTTTCTACTAAGGGAAGTCCATTCCCCTAAACAAGTTCAAATAAACATCAAGAGCAATTTAGCATTTTTTTTTTCTCATTTGGGTCTTCTTTGTTGGGTCTTATCTTAAAGTGTCATAGCATTTATAGTTACTCTCAAAGGTTTTCTTGGCTTGTATTTCATATCATAACAAATTCTAGAAGAAAAGTGATGGCACAGTGAGAACCCACATTGGTTAGTGTTTCCTATGTACCAGGCACTCTCCTTCTGACTCTTTGGAGGTGGGTGTTGCTGTCTTTACCACAGTGTGGATATGGAAAGTCACACTTAGGGATGCAATTTGTTGAAAGCCACAGAGCTACTAAGTAGAGGAGTCTTGTATTGGAATCCACACTTTCTACTTTCATCCCCTGTTCCACTTGCAGCCATGCAACAATTGTATTCAGGTTTATTACCTGCGTGTTGTTAAAAAAGTATTGCATAAGGTAATTGCTAACCAAACTTGTACCCCAAATTCCCATGCTTTGATCATTCTTTATATTCATTCTTCTGGTAATCCAGCAGGAGAAGCAGTGTCCCTGCATTCAGGCTGTGTAGAAAACAGGCAACTGTTAGGTGGATAAAGACGACTAGTCCCAAGAGGATAACCTAGGTCTTGTGGGCTAGGGCAATCCAAAGCACAAGAAATGGTCAGATTTACAATGTACATAAATTAAATCAGCTCTTCAGTAGGGGATGGATTTGTGTGCCCAAGATTGAAAGTAGGGAACCCAGATAGCTGGTCTTCTAATAGCGCTAGTAAAGAAAATCTGCATCCCAGTTACTCTCTTGAGAGACCTTGAGTGCTTGGAGACAGAGATAGAGAGTTTTGATATGGCAGGAGGGGATGTTCCCCAGGACTGGACAGACTGCCTCTCTGGAGAAGCAGAGGCTCATACAGGAACCTGACTATGGGAGGAGACTTTCTAACAGCACCTCTGCTGGCAAGGGACATTGACCTGCAGTATCAGGAAAAGTCTTTTCCCTCCAAAGTCTAAGGTTTTTAAAATTTATTTTATTTTTTCAGGGTTAAGCAGCCTGCCTTTGACAGCAAATTAAACTCTAATTAACAAACAAATTATAATTTAATCTAACTCTTACTTATTTCTAGAATAATAAAAAACCAACTCCAATTAGTTCCTGTAGATTTTTCTATATATCCATTTAAAGCTGAAATTTCCTTTAATTTCTATTTCTCTTTAACCATGAGAAGTGTTAGAACTGGCAGGGGTTTTGTTTTGTTCAAACTTCTCCTGTATGGATGACTTTTGGAGGAAGGAAGATTAATTCCCTCTGAAGTGTGAATTGCCTGTGGAAATGAAGTCTCTCTTGCAAGGAAGGAAACTCATTGTGCAATTTGGAGAACATAGTGAGGGCTGTGAATTTAAAATTCTCAACTTTAAAGAATTACAAAGCAGAAATAGGAAACAAGATCTTGTTTCTAAATTAGAAGTTCTGTTGGGAAAATTGTTAAGTTTTGGGTCTGAAAGCTTCCATAATTATTCTCAAACCATTCTTAGGCATTCATGATTCAGCATTCTTTTAGCTCTAGTTGAACATCAAAGAAAAAGTTCCCTCTAATGTATTTCAGGCAGTTCTTTTCTTTTTTTCTTTTTTTTTTTCAGATGATGCTGTGACAGACGTTTTTAAACACTGTGGTTGTATAATAAGTGCCTGGCCTCTGACCAGATTAGCAATTTGTTGTAAATAATGGGAATGTTTAGAGAGCAGTTTAATAATATTAAACTTTGTGAACTTTATCTTGTTTACTGATCACTCATGCTAAGAGACCAAAACATGCAACCATCAGGCACTTTAAAAATGCTGGACCCAAGTTATTTGATACATATTTCTAAGGATAGCAATTTAAAGCTCCGTACAAAGCTGTTTGACAGATTTCTACACTATTTCTTGCACTGAACTTCCTACAGTCTTGTTTTAAACCTCAACACATAGATGATAGTCAAATTGAATCTTGAGGGGAAAAAAAAGAGACAGTAAATGAAAGGATAAGTGGAAAAGTATTTCAGCAAGGAAAAATAGTAGCTGTCTTTTTTCTCTAACATGAATACTGCTTAGAGGCTTTCCTAATGCCAAGTTTTGGATACATACAATCAAAGCCTCAAAATTGAAAAGCAACTTCAGAAGGTACCTAGCCTGCTTTTCTGTAGCCATACTAACAGGAAATTTCTACCAACTGTTTAAATATTTCCATTAACTTGTAACCAATTAATGGTTGAACCTCTCATAGAATCTAGAGGTTCAACAAGAAACTTTCAGATAGTCTTTTAGGTAGTGTGTGAAATTAAACCTGTTTCCCATTGTGACTAAAAATAAAAAAAAGTTTAACCTTGGAGGCTCACCCCCAAATGCATCTTAGTCATTATAACATATTTTTACAGTGTTCTTTATAGATTTATTTCTGACAGTGGTTAACTCTATATGCTCTATGATCCTCCTAATAAACATGGTAGCCCTGGTCATAATTTTCATTATTTCAGAGATAACTTGTCAGAGACCCAGAGATACTAAGTAACTTGCTTTAAATTAGGCAGGTAAATCATGGTGGAATCAGATTGTAAGAATAGTCTTTGATCTCCAAAGTCTGCTTTGCTTTCATCAAGTCCTTAGGTCACTGGAACGTTTAACTGGCTACTTTGGGAGACTGCATTTCCTAACCATAGAGAGGTTCTCAACAAAGGGAACACAGTCTTGTTAGTCTTGTCCAAGGAATGCTGGGGTAAGAGATGCACTTCAGAGCACACGTGGGCAGCAGATGGTTCCCATACTTTCTTCTTTCTTTCCAAACCAGAAACTTAATGATCCTTTTTTATGCCAAGGATATGTGGGCAGGGACAGAGGATCACAGGTATTTTGTTGACTCTGCCACTAATCCTCCATTCCATACAGTGACTGTGTATCAGCCAGGTATCAGGTATTCTCCTAGATAAGACTTGACCTCCTTCTTTGAGTATTTTTCTTACATAATAATGTGAGAGAAATATAGGACGCGAAAGACCTGTGTATCTTCCAACATACTCTGGACCAATTCAGGACTGGGGAGCTAGAACACTTGCTTAATATGCATGAGGCCTTGCTTCTGTTGCCATATTAATAGAAAATTCTACCACCTGCTTAAATATTTCCATTAATTCATTTTTTTCCCATTGACTCTAGATGTGGACTAAGAAACTTCCAGATAATCTGTTAGATAGTGTGTTTGATCCCCAGCACTGCAAAAAATAATAAATAAAAATAAATATGCTAGAACAAGAAGAAAACTGGACAGAGATGATGTTTTTCCTCTCTCAAAACTGGTTGCAGTTAATATATTAACCTCATCTGGTTTGCCTTGGTGGCTTTGAAGTCAAACAGACAGGTCTGATATGAAAATTATTTAAATCATTGATCCTGAACCCAGAAAGATAAAGGTGGGGGAAGGGGGAGAGAGTACACCATTCCTTTTGTTCAAAACCTCATTTTCAGAATTAAATAGAATTTTGAATACATGTGACCTTCCTAATGTGTCACCCATTGCAGTGTAAGTTTCCCCCAAATGTTATGCCTGTTCTTCCTACTATACCACTTTCCTAGACAAGACTGGTATAGCCCTAGACACTCCCTTAAACTTATAGAGATTGTTGTTTCCTCTGTTTGCTCTGCATAAGATAGCCTCAAATCTTAGATGTTTTACTAAAAAATGTCCTGTGTCCAAATTTCACCATAAGAATGATGAAGTAGAGAATTCTGTAAAATCCTCGGTGTTCACTGAGAATCTTATAGAAGATACAACAAGACAGTGTTATCCCAGGCTGTGGCTTCAGACGATGCCCTCCCAATCCTGCATAAAGGGCAGGTGGAATTACACAAAGGAGAGTCTGGGATGTACTGAATTCCAGACTCTTCCTAGTGCTGTGGGTTCTCTTCAACTGATGATAGCAATACAGATGAGGGGAACATTTTAAAAAGTATCTTTGAAAAGTTACAAGACTTTACTAATTCACCTTGAACTTGCTCCAATATATTGAGATATACATAATTTGATCTTTACTCTTTATCACTTCTTGGTAACAGATGATTTGGGCCATTCCTCAGGATGAAGGATGGTGAAAATCTTGTCCTGGGGGTCACAGTTGTTCATCTCTGGTGGGACAGGAGAAGACTGGTTCACTCAGCACCACCCGTTGGCAAAGACTTAATGTGTATTGAGGAGAGAGAGAGGAACCGAGCAAACCTAAGTGCCTGAATATAAACCAAAGGAATTTCTTCTTGATAGGAAGTTTGCTTTTTATTTTGTTTCTCATTTCTTTTTCCTCAACCCTCAGCAGCCTTGACCCCAAGTTTAAGACAGGCCAGAGCAGGCTGATGACCTCAGTGTGTCCAGCCTCTCAGTGCTCAGGGCAAGATTGCTGTTTTCCCACAATCTGCAACTGCCCAACCGGAGCGAAAGGCTGGTGAGCTTTGGCCAGCAGCCATTATTCAGCAGCCAGATCAGAAGTTTCTAGGAAACTTATCTCTCTCCGTTTTTCGTTTCCTGCTGGCCTTGGGAGCTCTGACGCCAAGGTCAAGTATAAAATGTCAACCCTAAAGTTTCTCTTTGACCCCCATGATATCTTTTTTAATCCTCCAAATGCAGCATGGGAAGAGTCTGGACTAAGAAGCCAGCATTTAATCCCAGTCCTGACCCCATGGGAAGGACCAGGGCCATGTGGCTTCTCCCACAGTGCTGAGGTCTTCAACTGTTGATAGCAATTGTGTGGTGCTAGGTCAGGGTGTTTGTTAAACATTCTGCAACACATGAATCTGTGCTTACACTTCTGTCTTCTTAAAATTAGCTACTACAGGACTTGTGTTCATTTTGAAGTACAGAAGCTGAAAACACTCAAGTGCAAATAAAGGCTCTAGGTGACTGGTTAAATGACAAGCCAATAATGTGCCTCCTAGTTCAATTTACAAAATAATTTCCAGTATCCTCTCCAGTGAAATTTACTGTATTCAATAAAGTGAATTTCCTAGAAACTAAGCTTAGTCTTAATACAAAATTAGTCTAATTTTATCAGTTAATATTAACCTTTTCTTTTTGTGTATATATAGCACAAAAATTTGGGAGGCTTCTCTGAGAAGGAGACATTTGAGACATGACAAAATACACAGACTAAAATTCATTTTTCTGGTCTGAGTCTTTCTTCTCTTCATCTCACAAATCCAGAGTTTTGAAACTTTGTGTGTGTGTGCATGTGTGTGTGTGTGCACGTGCACGCGCACGCCATGAATTTCTTGTTAATTAAAAGAACTTAGGGATCCTCCTCATACTTAAGCAGACTTAAACACCTGATAAAAACACATGGCATTAAAATGGACTGGAAAAAATCTGCAATTTCAACTGGGAAAAAGTCACAGATATTTTGACACTACCATTTTTTTTTTCAATCTAGATTTAAAAAACAGTCAAGTACTAAAATTTAATTGGGAGTTACTGGCATCAAAATAGACAGGTATACCAATGGTACTGAACAGAAGACAGAACCAAACCCACATAAATATGGTTACCTCATACTAGACAGAGGAGCCAAAAACACACAAGGGAGAAAAGATAGCCACTTCAACAAATGGTGCTGGCAAAACTGGAAATCCACATGCAGTAAAATGAAATTAAACCCCTATCTCTCACCCTGCACAAAAATCAACTCAAAATGGATCAAGGACTTAGGCATTAGATCAGAGACCCTGCACCTAATAGAAGACAAAATAGGCCAGAATCTCCATCAAGTTTCTTAGGATCAGACTTCCTTAACAAGATCCCCAAAGCACAAGAAATCAAAGCAAGAATCAATAAATGGGATAGATTCAAACTAAAAGTTTTTTCTCAGCAAAGGATACAATCAATAATGTGAAAAGAGAGCCTACAGAGTAGGAGAAAATTTTTCCCACACACACTTCAGATAGAGCACTAATCTCCAAAATTTATAAAGAACTTACAAAACTTTGCACCAAAAATACAAAGAACCCAATCAATAAATGGGCCAAGGAACTGAATATACACTTTACAGAAGAAGATACATAGGCGATTAATAAATATATGAAAAAGTGTTCAACATGTCTAGTAATTAGAGAAATGCAAATTAAAACAACTCTAAGATTTCATCTTACTCCAATTAGAATGGCTTTTATCAAGAACACAAAAAATAATAAATGTTGACATGGATGTGGGGAAAAAGGCACACTTTTATATTGCTGGTGGAGATGCAAATTGGTGCAGCCACTCTGGAAAGTATTGTGGATAATCCTCAGAAAACTTGGAATGGACCCACCTTTTGACCCATTTATCTCACTCCTTGTTTTTTTTTTTTTTTTTTTTATTGTAAACAAATGGGATACATGTCGTTTCTCTGTTTGTACATAGAGTAAAGGCATACCATTTGTGTAATCATAAATTTACATAGAGTAATGTTGTTTGATTCATTCTGTTATTTTTTCCCTTCCCCCCACCCCTCCCACCCCTCTTTTCCCTCTATACAGTCCTTCCTCCCTCCATTCTTGCCCCCCTCCCTAACCCTAACTCTAACCCTAACACTAACTGCTCCCACCCCCCATTATGTGTCACCATCCGCTTATCAGCAAGATCATTCACTCATCCATAAAGAATGATAAAATTATGGCATTTGCAGGCAAATGGATGATATTGGAGAATATCATGCTAAGTGAGATAAGCCAATCTCAAAAAACCAAAGGACAAATGATCTTACTCCTTGGTTTATACCCAAAGTACTTAAAATTAGCAAACTACAGTAATGTAGCCACATCAATATGTTTATAGCAGCTCAATTCACAATAGCTAGATTATGGAACCAACCTAGATACCCTTCAACAGATGAATGGATAAAGAAACTATGGTATATATACACAATGGAATATTATTCAGCTATAAAGAAGAATAATATTATGGCATTTGCAGATAAATGGATGGAATTGGAGAATATCATGCTAAGTAAAATAAGCCAATCCCAAAAAACCAAAGGCCGAATGTTTTCTCTGATAAGTGGATGATAATATATAATGAAGGAGGGGGGTGAGAGAAGAACAGAGGAACTTTAGATTACATAGAGGGAAATGAAAGGGAGTGGGGTATGAAAATGGTGGAATGAGACAGACCTCACTACCCTATGTACATGTATGATTACACAAATGGTATGAATCTACATCATGTACAACCATGGAAACAAAATGATGTACCCATTTGTGTAAAATGAATAGAAAAAAAAAAAAGTCAAGTGCTAAAATTTAGTTGGGAGTTACTGAGTTCAATGATGTCATTTTTTATCAGTCAATTTGAAATGTGACACCCAGTCCCCCACACTCCTCACTCCCCCCAAAATAAAATAATTCTACTCATAGACCCTGTTCAGTAAGAATTGAAAGGCCTAATACTTAAGGCAGAAGGAAAGTCACAAAAGGATTTTCTCTGTCCTAGTCTTGCCCAAACCTACTCCTCTTTCTCCAAGGTGAAGCCGAGTAAAAATCTTGAAGGAAACAAGAGATAAGACACCGGAGGATTAGAGTAACTTTTCACACATGTTGATCACAAACATATGCCATGTTTTGATTTCAAACCAGCTGCAAAGAGGAAAAGGCCATTAGAAATTCAGTTCAAAGATTTCTCTAAGGGACGTTTACAGATAAAAAGGAAGCAAAACATGAAAGAATGTTTACTTAAAGATTCCTAGAAGAATTTCAGAGTATTTAAAGGATGCTCTGCTGTCAATATCTTGTTCTAGGAAGTCTGACAGTAGAGTAGGAGAGGAAAATCTCCTTCCCAGAAGGGTTATTAGTCTTATCCAAGATTATCAGTAAACTGCTCACACACTTTATCTGGATTATAAATACTCCCTTGCTAAGGAGTATAATCTATATCATTATAAAGATCTGGAACAATTTTCTTTTCCAGGGAAGAGAGAAGAGCAAGGAACCTAACTGACTCAACAGGCACCAGGAGAAAATGACCTTGGAAACCAGGAGCATCATTTTACCTGGTCACACGTGGGTGGGTGGACAAGATAGAGAATTTGAAGGGGTGAGGGTTGCAGTTTCAGGTCATGGTGGGTGGGCAAGAAACTCAACCCATTGAAATGTTGGTTTTTAGCTGCTTTTAGGATTAAAGGTGACATATGAGATGATTTGTACAGTGCCTGGTACAAGGTATAGGTTCCCAAAACTATAAATCATACTTTTCACTTATTTTCCCTTCTCTAAGAGTTACCCAAAGTAGTATCTTTACTTTGCAGCCTCGTGTCTGATACACAATAGACAATCATTCAATATTTATCTAAGGAACGAAAGCCCACAACTCATTTCAAACACTTCTTCTACACTGTAAGACTTGATTTCTTTCTTTTTTAATTTTATTTGTTCTTTTTAGGTGTACATGACAGTAGAATGTATTCTGGCATACTATACATACATGGAGTGTAACTTATTCTAATTAGGATCCTATTCTTGTAGTTGTACAAGATGCAGTTACCCTGGTCATGTATTCAAATACAAGTCTAGGAAAGTAATGTCCAATTAATTCTATTGTCCTTCCTATTCTCCTCCCCCTCCCTTCCCTTCATTCCCCTTCATCTAATCCAATGGACTTCTATTCATTTCTGCCCACCCTCCTTTGTTGTGGATGAGCATCCACATATCACAGAGAAGATTTGGCCTTTGGGTTTTTGGGACTGACTTATTTACTTAACATGATATTCTCCAGTTCTATCCATTTACTGGCAAATTCCATAATTTTGTTCCTCTTTATGGCTGAGTAATAGCGTGTTGTGTATCATCAAAAAATATAAAACTTCATTTCATTATACTTATCCTTAAGTTTATTTTCCAAGAAATAGGCAAGGTATGTGTTATTGAATTGGACTTTCTTCTTTTCTATAAGAATAATAAAGATATTATTGGATACTCTGAGATAGTAATAGATAATGATGAAATATCATCACAAAAAATCCCAACCCATATATTTGTCTTTTGAACTATTAGCCTATTTCTTAATATTCCAGCATTTACCCTACTTCCCAATTACTATTTTTTTTTTTTTCTAGAAACCCATCACATCACCAAGTTTACCATCTGTGAAATTATCAGGGCAAAAATGTGAATTTCTTGTTATTTCAGGATTCCAGATCCCAAGACTAATTTCTCCTTTGCAGTAGGTCCATGGCCACCTGTCCACACCAACCTAGCTTTCCTGCACATTAGTTTTCTCTATTCACAAGGCACCATTCTGGTTGTTCATCTTCTTCAGGTTTCCTGTGACCCACCTGTCTTTTGGGGCTCCTGGATTTCCAGGGTGATGCAGAACTGGATCAGCTTTACTTTTTTGGGGGGGGGATGGGGGATGGTACTGGAGATTGAACTCAGAGGTGCTTAACAATTGAGTAATATCCACAGCCCTTTTTTCGATATTTTTTATTTGATTTTTTATTTTGAGACAAGATCTCACTAAGTTACTTAGGACCATGCTAAGTTGCTGAGGCTGGCCTTGAAATTGTAATCCCCCTGCATCAGTTTCAAGTTGCTGAGATTACAGGTATGAGCCACTGTGCCTGGCAGAATTTCCTACATTTACTGTATCTGAATAAAGTTAAGGATTCTGCAGTTGTAGAACTCCTAGCCTATAGATAAGAGGAAACCCAGGACAGAAATGGGTCTGGGTCCTCAACATTCTAACAGGCTGAGTTCTTTCCAGTGAGTGGCTCTTCTCTTATATAGCACCTGAACTCTCTCTCAGTCCACGATTCCTGGGGATGGAACTAAAACTCATCTCCTGTCCTACTTAACCCCAAATCAGTTTCCTCCAGAGGAAGTACCTCTCTCAATCTGAAGACCGGGAGGCACAGCTGAGAGAAGCCAAGAGTTGTGAACAATGGGACAACTCCTGCTTGTTCTCTAACTCCTACAGGTTAGTTCCCTCCTGGTACCTTTGCAAGTGCCTTCAAGTCCCCCTCTCCTCTCTGTGGCAGAGGTAGGCTGCAGCCTTGGGGCTTTCTCCTCAGGGGGTCTGGTTGCATCTCCTGAGGGAGCCTGAGCCAAACCTGGGTGAGAGGGATAAAGCAAGTGCTCCGTCCCCCTGGCCTGACTTTCTCATTGGTGGTGGAGTCAAGACACCTTTCCTTTGAAAACATCTTCAGAATGGTTTCATTCAGAGGTGCTGTAAGAGCCACCCTAGGGGGAGGAGAGAAGGGCCAGAAGGAGGATTTCCAGGTTCTCTGTCAACCTCCAGCCATATCCCAGGGATTGGTGGCTTCTTATGTGAAGGAGGAGCTTTCACAATCTAAATCAAAATAATCAACCAGAAACATGAAAACTACTAAATTATACAGTTCTGTAAGGGTCATTTTAGCTCAGTTATCTTATTTGTTAAGTACGTGACCTGTGACCATTCAGCTTTTCTTGGAAAATAGCAGAGATAATCTAATTAATTCATCAGTTTTCCTCTTTTTCTTCCTTTCTCTTCTTCCTTTTTTCCTCCCTCCTTCCCATTTTGTCTTTCTTTTTTTCTTTATTTGAATGTGTAGGGTTCAAGGTACTTTTTAAGAAATCAATGTTTTGTGTTTCCCTAAATTATTATGTATTAGGGAGTGATCTACCCATTCCAAGGGCCAAAAAACAATGCAAATATACAGACATACATAAAAAGTTGAGTCCCCAATACAAAATATTTAAAATAGATTTTATTTTTTCCTTTCTTGATTAGATCAGCTTTAGTGAGTAGAAGTTGTCAGTGGAAACAAATGTCATGGACGTGAATACATTTGGAAACATGACCTTGGACAATTTGCTTGTGGCAGTGGTGGTATGGTCAAGGGTCATGCACGGGGCGTTGGAGACCTGGATTGAGGTTTTGGTATAGAGGATAGGCTGTAGAACTAGCTGCTATAGGTTTTATTCTTTGTCTATTACCTATTCTCTGGGTTTGGAAATTCTTAGATATAACATGTATTTAATAATGGTACCTACAATATAGTTTTTCCATTTCTGTAAAAATTTTCTTAGGCTAGAAAACATTAACACTTGTAGAATAGCATCTGAGTACTACTTAATAAATGGCAACTATTAGGATTATTTCCAATGTTAGATGGTTGTTTTAGAGCAAATCCTTTACCACTTTGAACGTCAGTCTCATCTTGTATCAAAGGTATATTTATACATCTCCTATCTTTCGTGTCCAACAATGACTGAATCCAGGTAGACTTGACCAAGTGTGATGTTGACCAATGAGATTTTGTGGGTATTAGCACCTAAGTAAGGTAACTACCGGATTGAGGACGCTGTGGGGTTAAGCAGTTCACGAACTTAACATTCTTTGTGTTTTCTTCTCTCCAGAGCTGCTGAAAGTGGTCCTGCCATGGTCAGCATGAAGACTCACACGACAATTTGACAGCCAATCGCAATCATGTTTGAATGATTATGATTTTCTGTTAAGATACAGAATGTTCTTTGATTTACCATCCATTCATCTTTCCTCTGTTCTGTGGAAGTGAATGTTCCCTTTCTTCTAATGGAATTTCAAATACTAGAGGACAAGTATTTGTCACTTAACTGGAGCCACCCCCCCCACACACACACCAAACTGCAAAGCCTGTTCCTTCCTTCAGGTTGTACCAGGTAGCAAACTCAGCACATGACTTGCCATATTGCTGGTGTGTGTGTGTGTGTGTGTGTGTGTGTGTGTGTGTGTGTGTTTGCATCTTTGCAAGTGTGTGAACAAGGCCATGTACCCCTGCAGAACTTGATTTGGGGCTGAAGTTTTAGGATACTATCCAGGAGAAGGTTATCCTATGATAAATCTCTTATGAAATCATTGGCTAAGTTTGTTTTCTATTTTGCTTTTTTTTTAATTAATGTAACTGGAAGAAAATATTTAAACTGAGAAATGTAAGACTCTGGGTCAGATGAGAAATAAAATGATCATCTGGAAAGAAGTAAATTACTTGAACCTTAACCTGTACCATTTTGTAACCTTCTGAAAATGTTTGTGTAGTTGTTCTTTTATATTTTTAATACTTGACACTCCTTGTTCTTCTTGGCTCTGGCCAAAATGTGAAGCAGACATGCCAAGATAACAGAAGAGTGATTCTGATGTCCCCAGTTCAAATAAAACATAAAATAAGATTGAACTCCTCTTCCTCATTTTCAGTCCAAAACTCCTGAAAAAAAAAAATTAATGATCTCTCCTTAGGTTTCATGATCTTATCTTTATTTAAATAAATAACTTGCAGATATTTAAAAAAGTAACTGAGGTGCCTTAATTTAAAATTCATATGCAATTGGTTAAAATGAAAATTAAAAAGCCTTGACGAAGGAAGAGATATAAATATATCAGTCATCTTGACATATTCTTATGATGATTGAACATCAAATTGACCACTTCTCGGCATCTTCACAGGCAAGAGAAAATGGAAAACACTGTTGCTCAAATAGTCTTCATGACCATCTTTTTTAAAAGAAATGAAACCTATTCCATAACCATTAAACTGTTCCTGGCCTTAAATCCTAACAGGAATGTACTGTGACCGTGCATCTTAATGGAATGTTATCTAATACAACAAATAATATCTCTTTAAAATGTGTTGCTATGACATAAATATAAAAACCATAGGTATAACATATTTACAGTATCAAAACCAAAACTTCTACCTATCTGTGCCATTTGTGATCAAATGTACTAGTGACTTGTTCCTTGCTTTTCCTCCATTGTTGAACTAATATTTTTTAACTGTCAAGTTATGCCAAAATTTTTCTCTAAACTGCTTGCACCAATGTGCAAAGATTATAGTACGAACTTGCAATGAATGTGAGAAAAATCCTTGATAATTTGGTTAATTTTGGGGGGATGGGAGTGCCAGGGATTGAACTCAGGGACACTCAACCACTGAGCCACATCCCCAGTCCTATTTTGTATTTTATTTAAAGACAGGATCTCACTGAGTTGCTTAGTGCCTCACAGTGGCTGAGGTTGACTTTGAACTTGTGATCAAACTTTGAACTCAGCCTCCGGAGCTGCTGGGATTACAGACGTGCACCACTGCACCCGGCAACTTGGTTAATTTTTGCAAATCATATAAATGTCTTTTATGACAATACTATTCAGGAAAACAAGACAGACCAAAAAAAAAAAAAAAAAAAAAAAAAAAGCAGTTTAGAGAAGGTGAGCAGACCAGGCAAGCAGAACATCCAAGTGCATATAGATTTTCATCTGACCAGTCACAACAAACAAAAATAATAACTTAATTGAGTAGCATAAAAGGGCTATCTGGTGAGAAGCAAAAGCCTACCTCCCACATGTACCACTATTATACTTCTTACTAATCTTTTTTGTGATGCTCATATGAACAGAGGTGTGTGTATGTGTGTGTGTGTATGTTCATATCATACATATATTTGTCATACATATATGGTCCTACCCTTATATGGTTTTCTTTTGACATTAATATATCTTAACTACATATGTTGGACATGTTTTCAAAATGGTTTAAATAGATTCATCTCATTTTTTAATATAGTATTCAAATATGTAGATGGGTCTTTGTTAATTAACCTGTTTTCAATTGGTGGATGTGTAGATATTTTTCAGTTTTTACTATGATAAAACAAAACTTGGAATTGACTTAATATAGTATGCAAATCTATCTGAATATAAATTTTTAAAAGTTGGATCAAATTGTATTGGTATTTAAAATTCTGGCAGATTACTGAATTGTCCTCTACAAAGACTCAGTGAAGTTTATATCCACAAAAAATAGTTTGTGGGTATGCCTATTGTCCACTCCTTCACACAAAATCCTGCCCTCATTGCATAGACAAATATCATGCAAGGGGAAAAATAGAAAAATAGATTCTTGTTTAATTTGACTTTATTTAATTTATGTGAAATTAAACATTCATTTCTTAAGTTCTTGGCTATTTAAATGCATTTTTCTAATTTCTTTTGTTTTTTTGTCTTTAACTTACTGATACATGAGATATTATTATTTTACCACACTTGTGTTATGAATTTAATTCTTAGTTTATCTTTTGACTCAGATTTTGACTGAAATGTTTAAATATTAATCAGATGTACATATCTATTTTTTATGAAGTGGTATCCAGTTGTTTTTCATACTTATGAAGGTCCATACTCAGATTTCTTTTTAAAAAGTTAGTCAGGTTTTTTTCATTTTTTTGCACTGTAAATGAATTTTTATGTATAATTCATTAGTTAAGTTGACATTTTATTATATTTGAGTGGTCAGCATCATATCCATTTCCTAAACTTCAAATGACAAGTTGTTTCCCTAAAACCAAATGTTGAATAAGAATTTTCTTCAGTCTCACAATATGCTTATATTTGACGCCAAAAATCTATTATTAAGTGTTTTCTGAGTGCACAGAACCTTGTAATGACAATGACCCAGGATTGAATGTGCTTTTGTATATGGAAGAGGAGCTAGAAAAACATGTAATGATAGAGGTGGTTTACATTGTAGAGCATCACAGTACCAATCTGGGTGTCTTTCATAGGGGATGAAAGGAGGAGGAGATAGTGGGAGCCTTTATCAATGAGCAACAATCACACCCACGGGTATATGCAACCTGATAGATTCAAGGAATGTATCATCATCCCTCCTTCCTCCTTACATTCTAGAAACCACTGACACTTTTATTGTCTCTATTGTTTTGCCTTTTCCAAAATATCATAGGGTTAGAATAATATCTAAATTTCCTCCATGTCTTTTTCTGGTTTAACACTTATTTATTATCACTAAATAATATTGCATTGTATGGATGAACCACAGTTTATTAATCCAGTCCTCTACTGCAGGACATCTAGGTTGTTTCAAGATTTTCAGTCAGAAATACAGATGTTTTAAACATCTATGTGCAGGATTTTGTGTGGACTTACGTTTTCAAGTCCTTTGGATAAATACTGAGGAGTATGATTTCTGAATTCTATAGTAAGAATATGTTCAGTTTTGTAAGTAACTGTCAAACTGTTTTCCAATGTGACTGTACCATCTTGTACTCCCACCAGCATTGAATGAGAGTTGTTCCACATCTTTGCCAGCACGTGGGATCAGAATTTGGGATTTTGTATGTTTTGTTATCTCATTGCTGTTTTAATTTTCATTTCCCTGATGACATATGACACGGAGCATCTTTCCGTATGTTTGCATCTTTTGGTGACATAATCAGTTAAGGTGTTTGGTCCATTTTTAAATTGGGTTGTTTGTTTCCACAGAATTGAATTTAAGGTGTTCTTAGTATATTTGGGATAACAAATCCTTTATCAGATATGCCTTTTGTAAATATTTTCCCCAGTCTGTGGCTTATCTTCCTCTTCTCTTGGTAATGTGTTTTATAGAACAGAAGTTTTTAATTTTAATGAAGTCCAGCTAATCAATTCTATTTTCCTAGATTGTCTTTGTTGTTGTATCTGAAATGTCATTGCTAAAACCCAGTGTCACTTAGATTTTCTCCTGTGGTATTTTCTAGAAATTTTAAAGTTCCCTGTTTTATATTTAGGTCTATGATCGATTTCAAGCTAGTTTAGTGGAGAGTATATGGGCTGTGTCTACATTATTTTATTTGTATATGGTTTTCTAGTTCTTCAAGCATCATTTGAAGAGCCTATCTTTTCTCCCTTGAATAGTCTGCTTCTTTGGCAAAAAATCAGTTGAATGCATCTGTGTAAATCTATTTCTGAGCTCTTTACTTTGTTATATTGTTCTGTTTGTCTATTTTTCCACAATACTATTCTGTCTTGATTACTGTAGCTTTATGGTAACTCTGGAAATTGAGTAATGTCAGTCACCAGATTTGGTTTTCCTTCTTCAGTACTGTGTTGACTGCTCTGAGTTTTTTGTCTCTCACTATAAATTATAGAATTTATTTGTCAATATCTGTAAAATAGCTTCCTAATATTTTATTGACATTGCATTGAATACATGAATCAAGTTGAGAAGGACTATATCCTGATGATATTATTTTGATCAATGAACATGAACCATGTCTCAGTTTATTTAGGCCTTCTTTGATTCTTTCATCAGATTTTTTTATTAAAATTTCTTTTTATTTTTGCAGACTGCATTTTGATTCATTGTACACAAATGGGGTACAACTTTTCATTTCAATGGTTGTGCATGATGTAGATTCACACCATTCATGTAATCATAAATATACATAGGGTAATACTGTCTGTTTCATTCTACTATCTTTCCATCCCCCACCCCATTTTCCTCTACACCATCCAAAGTACCTTCAATCTTCTCTTCCCCCCCGCCATCCCCTTCATTATATATCGTCATCCACCTATCAGAGAAAATATTTGGCCTTTGGTTTTTGGGCTTGGCCTATTTCACTTAGCATGATATTTTCCAACTTTATCCATTTACCAGCAAATGCCATAATTTTATTCTTCTTTATGGCTGAGTAATATTCCATTGTGTATAGATATACCACATTGTGTATATATAAACCACAGTTTCTTTATCCATTCATCAATTGAAGGGCATCTAGGTTGGTTCCACAATCTAGCTATTGTGAATTGAGCTGTTATCAACATTTATGTGACTGCATCACTGTAGTATGCTGATTTTAAGTCCTTTAGGTATAAACCAAGGAGTGGGATAGCTGGGTCAAAGGGTGGGTCCATTCCAAGTTTTCTAAGGAATCTCCATACTGCTTTCCAGAATAGTTGCACCAATTCATATATTGTACAGCAATATATGAATGTGCCTTTTCCCCCACATCCATGCCAACACTTACTATTGCTTGTGTTCTTGATAATAGGCATTCTAATTGCACTTAGATGAACTCTTAGGGTGGTTTTAATTTGCATTTCTCTAATTACTAGGGATGATGAGCATTTTTTCATGTATTTGTTGATCATCTGTATATCTTCTTCTGTGAAGTGTCTGCCCAGTTCCTTAGACCATTTATTGATTGGCTTCTTTGTATTTTGGGTGTAATGTTTTTTAAGTTCTTTATAAACTTTGGAGATTGGTGCACTATCTGAAGTGTGTGTAGAAAAGATTTTCTCCTGGACTTGGGGTTGCAGTTCAGTGGTAGAGCACTTGCCTTGTGGATGTGAGGCACTGTGTTCGGTCCTCAGCACCACATAACAATAAATAAAATAAAGGTATTATGTCTATCTACACCTAACAACATTAAAAAAATATTTTCTCCCCCTTTGTAGGCTCTCTTTTCACGTTATTGATTGTTTCCTTTGCTGAGAAAAAGCTTTTTAGTTAGAATCTATCCCATTTATTGATTCTTGCTTTTATTTCTTGTGCTATGGGGATCTTATTAAGAAAGTCTGGTCCTAAGTCAACCTAACAGAGATTCGGGCCTACTTTTTCTTCTATTTGGTGAATGGTCTTGGGCCTAATTCCCAGATCCTTGATCCATTTTGAGTTGAGTTTTGTGCAGGGTGAATAATAGGGGTTTAATTTCATTTTACTGCATATGGATTTCCAGTTTTGCCAGCACCATTTGTTGAAGAGGCTATCTTTTCTCCATTGTAAGTTTTTGACACCTTTGTCTAGTATGAGACTGTACTTATGTGGGTATGTCTCTGTGTCTTCTATCCTGAGTTTTGTACTTCTCTTCATATAGATGTAAAGGTTTTGTACATTTGTCTAGTTGCTTCATTTTGTGGGGGTACAAAATGTAAGTGGCATGTTTTTCCTTTTCAATTCCATTTGTTCATTGCTGGCAGCTAGGAAAATAATTAATTTATTAATCTTGTATTCTGCAACTTTGTTATAATCACTAATTCATTGTAGTAGGTGATCATTTTAAAAATTTTTCTATATAGGCAATTAGGTAATTTGCAAACAAAGACAGCTTTTTTTCTTCCTATCCAATCTATATACTTTTTCTTCTCTTATTGTATTATCTAGGATTTCTATCATGTGAAAAAGAATAGTGAGAGGAAACGCCTTGCTTTGCTCTTGATCATAGTGCAAAACCTTCAACTTTCTCATAAATATTTTGTGTCATGTTGACCATAGATTTTCTATAGATTTTATTTACCAAATCAAGGATGTATCTCACTACTCCTAGTTTACTGTGAGTTTTTATCATGAATGAGTGTTAGATTTTGTCAAATGCTTTTTCTAAGTCTATTAATATGATTATGTGATATTTTCCCTTAGTCTGTTGATGTGAAAAATAACATTAATTTATTTTCAACTGTTAAATCATCCTTGAATATTGAGGATAAATCACATTTGGTTATGGTGTATAATTCCTTTTGCACATTGTTGCATTTGATTTGCTAGCATTTTGTGGAAGATTTTTGCATCTATGTTCATAAGAGATATTGGTCTATAATTTTCTTTTCTTGTAATGACTTTGTCTGGTTTGAGTAGTGAGTGATATTGGCCTCATAGAATGAATGATGGAATATTCCCTTTGTTTCTACCTTATAAAAGAAGTTTTAGACTACTTTATGGGAGGAAAAAGTTGAAATTATCTTGATTCGTCAGTCACTTGTTAAGCTATATTAAATAATTTAACAACTATCTATACATTTAAAATATAATTCTATGTCTAGTCACATCTTTCCCATTTTTTTGAGTCAATTTTATATTTTATAGTGTTAGGTTCATTAACTAATATGTGATATTGATTTTGATAATGAATGCCATCAAATGCATGTTCTTTATGAGACAAAGACGAACGGTAAATTTATAGGGTCCTTGTTTTTAAATTTCAGACTCCTCTGCCTTCTATGGTTACCAATTTTGTGGGAAAAACACTCATCAATCTCAATTATTGTGACTGGTCTGGTACTCCAAGTTCATTCTCTAGTACATGAACTTTGTTTTGGAACTTCAAAATACCTGAAGCAGAAAGCAATATAGCCAAAATAAAAAGAAACAAGATTAGAATTTTATTTGAGGGCTTTGGCATACCACACCTAGCAACCGAAAGAACTCTTAAGGAGAAAATAAACAAAGTTGGTGAATTGAATTCTACTATAATCTGATAAGGTCTAATATACATTTACACAGTAGTCCACTCAATAATGGCAGAATATGTACTGTTTTCAAATCCCCATGTCACATCTACCAATATAGAGCATATCCTGGTTGTTAAAAATATGGCATTTGCAGGCAAATGGATGAAACTGGAGAATATCATGCTAAGTGAGATAAGCCAATCTCAAAAAACCAAAGGAAGAATGATATCGCTAATAAGTGGATGATGACACATAATGGGGGGTGGGAAGGGTTAGTGTTGGGGTTGGAGTTGGGTTTAGGGAGGGGGGCAGGAATGGAGGAAGGAAGGACTGTATAGATGGAGGGGAAGGGTGGGAGGGGAGGGGGGGAAGGGAAAAAATGGCAGAATGAATCAAACAACATTACTCTATGTAGATTTATGATTACACAAATGGTATGCCTTTACGCCATGTACAGACAGAGAAACAACATGTATCCCATTTGTTTACAATTTTATAAAAAAAAAAAAAAAAGAACAAAAAAAAAAAATAAGAGCAAATTTAAAATAATTGAAACCATATAGCATAGACTTTCTGACCATAGAAACTCTAGAAATCGACAATAGAAAGGCAACAGTAAAATGTACAAACACTTAGAAATTAAATAACACTGCTAAATAATCCCTGAGTCACAAAGAAAGCCTCAAGGAAATGAAAACTGCATAGGACCAGATATAAATGAAAGTAAAACAAAAGTCTGTGGGATGGAGGGATTCCATTCCAAACAATATGAGATGTAGATTCATTTTTCTCTGTACCCCCATGCCAGGCTCTACTATAAATCCTAGAAATGGCATAAAAGGCTTTAAAGAAGAACTCTGAAAGTGATAGAAGAGCTGGTTGAGGGTTCCCAGGACTGGACAACTACAAAGGCAGTGTGTCTTATATCACCTCACACCCCCAAAATGGTGGCTACCCTTACTCAAGTTTTTCTGATATTCAATGTAACAACAAAGTCAGTCCAGGAGGCTCAGTCTCCACATGCACTGAATTTATGTCTCTCACCATAAGACCTAATTAACAGTACTGGCAGAGAGGACTGACTGGGCACCCCTCCAGAAATGGCTAACCTTCCCTATTGGGAGAGATTTTCTTTTAAGCCAAGAAATACTGAGGTGGGCCTGTGTAGGTAGGTGGCAGGTGAGACCTAGCTACAGTAGCATCTATTCCAGGGAGCTCCTTTGTCTCCAGAGTCCTGAAAGCCCTCTCTCCTGACTGGAATATTGGACTGGGCAAGTGGAACCAGCAAAAGGCCCATAGATCAAGAGGTCAGTCTGAAGATTCTTTTTCCTGATGGTCTGAGACTCCTCTGTCCATTCCTAAGGTGCCGGGCTGGTACCAGCAAGGGATCCCACCACAGTTTTCCCCATTGGAAAGATACCTGGACCTCAACCTGGAGAAACACTTTTTGTCTTTTCAGGTGACAACAACAGGAGCTAGTGAGAGGCACTGGGCACAAGTAAACAGTAGCAGACCAAAATCACACAGGAAAATTTCTTTGGACTAAATTGCCACAAATATAGACCAAGTCATATTTTCCAAATCTAAAGAAATAACAGCTAAAATAAAAGACTTATGTATGACTCATGTGCCTCTTGATATTGTGGACAAAATGACAAAAATAGAAAACCACCCATCATACAAGAAGCAATGAGATCACAATTTGAAAAATAAAAGGCACTCAACTTGATGACAACACCAAGATGAATATGATGTTGGAATTACCTGATGGGAATTTTGAAGTAGACATCATAAATACAAGCTTCAACTGACAACTGCAAATTATTTTGGCATGTATGAAAACATCTAAAATTTTAGCAAAGAAATAACAACTAAGAAAAGAACAGAGCAAAATTGTTAAAAAAGAAAGAAACCCACAATAACAAACAAAAGAATTGTAGACTTGCAAGATAGGCTCAGTAATACAATGGAAATGACAGAGATTTGAAAGGGTGAATTTGATGAGAAGTCAACAGAATTCACCCAATTTGAACACAGAAAAGAAGCTAAAAAAGAAATGATCCTAAACTCAAGATCCTGTGAGACAATAACAAAGACTTAACATTTGCATTTTTGGAGTCCCAGAAAGACTCCAAGGAAAAAAGAATGAGACCGAGAAATCATATGAAGAAAAGAGTAGCGACTGACAGTTTCCCAATTTAGCAAAAGATATAAGCCTACAGATTCAAGACACTGAACAAACCACAGAAAAATAAATTGAAAGAAAAGTCTAACAAGGCACAGAATAATTCTCTGAAAACGGAAAGAAAACAAAAACATAAAAGCAGTCAGAAAGAAAGAGTGAATTACCTATAAGGGGACACTAATTTAAATGATAGTAGATAGCTCATCTGAATAATATAGGCCAGAAGTAAGTGAATCAATGAATGAATATTTTTCAAGTGTTCAAAGAAAAAAAAACTGTCAACCACATATGCATTATCTGGCAAAATCATCCCTACATAATGAAATAGAGAAATCCACAATTGTGGAAAAAGGCTGAAATCCACACTTCTCAGTAACTGCCATAACTATTAGAAATACAATCGGCAGGAATATAGAAGATTAGGAAAACACACAGCAATGGGAGCCAACTGACATGTCTCATGGTCATGGTATTCAACAAAGGCAGAAAGCACTTTTTATTTCAAGTGCCCCTAGAACATTCACTAAAGTTCATCATATCCTGGGTCATATAACAAGCCTCAACAAATTAAAAAGAGTTGAAACTAGGCAGAATGTGTTCTCTAACCACAATGGATTCAAACTAGATATTGATAACAGAAAGATAACTGGAAAACCTCGAAACACTTGTAAACTAAATAATGCACTCCTAAATAACCAGCAGATCAAGGAAATCTGAAAGGAAATTTAAAAATATACACAGCTGGATAAAAATGAAGATGCAATATAGAAATACAACCTGTGGCACACAAAAATAAGCAGTACTGAAAGGGCAAACTAAGTTTATTAAATACTTATATTAGAAAAGAGAAAAGGATTCAAGACAGTAATCTGAGTTTCCATCTTAAGAATTAGAAAAAGAAGAGCAAAACCAAACCAAAACAAAACAAAAAGCAAACAGAAAGGAGAAAAAAACAAAACCAGAAGATCGATAAAATTAAAAATTGGGAAAATAGAAAAAAATCAATGAAAGAGAAAGATGGTTCTTAAAAAAATCAATGATATTGATATACCCCTAGCAAGACTGAAAATAATAAAAAGAGGAAAAATGCAAACTACTAATGGTAGGAATAAAACAGAGGATTTCAGTACAGATGAAAAGGGTGGTGTGAGTCTTTTATGCTCATTAACTCCACCACTTCAAAAGAAATGGATCATGGCTGGGGATGTGGCTCAGCCATAAAGTGTTTGCCTAGCATGCCTGAGGCCCTGGGTTCAATCCACAGCACCATTCCGAACAAAGAAATGAAAAAGTAAATGTATCTAGTCTTTGAAAATGAAAAACCACCAAACATCTGGAGGGAAAGAAGTCTGGCAGTTTATTAAAAAACTAGATATACAATTACATTGAAACCATTATCCCAAAGAAATGAAAACTTGTGTTTACACAAAAGTTGGTACACAAATCTTCAGTATAGCATTATTTACAATAGTAACAAAAGAAGAAAAAAAAGAAAAAACTGGAGACAATGCTAACATCTTTCAACAGTGACTGATTAATGAAACTGTGGTAGTGTATCATACCATGGAATAGTACTCAGCAATAAAGAGGACAACAACCTGGAGGGAATGAAGGGTATCTTTTATATTAATACTCTGGTTATTTAAATGGTGGATTCATAGAGTGAGTAAGGGACACATAATTCCACCCTGCACATTTTAATTAGCACTTCATTATGAATCTATAATTCCTTCAGAATAAAAAGTGAGGAATAAGTGAGTTCTGGGCTGATCATGGTTGAGGTGCCTCACACTCTCCAGACGGTCATGGACAGCTCCAGCTGCTGTGTGCTACAAAATAGGCCTTTGGATTTGAGCTCGGTGTTACTGGATACTGAATCCATATCAAGTTCCTGGATAGTATCACGACTCATCTCAAAGCCCTTCTGGAACTTCCCACATCTTTCCTGGTAAAACCCATCATTCTAAAATGATATATAATAGGCCCTCTTTATAAATGGGGGAAGTATGCAGTGACCCTCAGTGGATGCCTGAAACCACAGACTGTACTG
The DNA here is from genome assembly GCF_902686445.1 of Sciurus carolinensis. Classification (NCBI taxonomy): domain Eukaryota; kingdom Metazoa; phylum Chordata; class Mammalia; order Rodentia; family Sciuridae; genus Sciurus; species Sciurus carolinensis. The sequence continues at coordinate 104,269,703 of NC_062220.1, forward strand.
AACCCTGTGTGTTCTGCTATTTTCCCTTACATACATATCTAAGATAAAGGATAAATTATAAATTAGGCATGGCAAGATATTAGCACAGATAGATAATTATAAAATAAAGCAACTATAAAAATGTACTGTAAAAAAATTGTATGAATGTAGTCTCTGTCTCTCTCAAAATCTGAATTCTTCATTGCACTATGTAGAGTAATATTTTTGGACAGTAGTCACCTGCAGGTAATGGAACCATGGAAAGTAAAATTACAGATTAGAGATTATGTAGAATTGTTGTATAATAACTAGCATGGCTTGGCCTCCTCTTAGACTTCATCTCTCACCTTTGTCAACATCGAACTGTATCATAGAATGATTGGTCAAATATAAAATATAAAGAAATAAGTTGACCATCCTAAAAGAGAGTCATTATGGTAGAACTGGCCAAGTTTTCTTCACAGATACTTTCAATTTTGGAAGGCAGGGCAACAATACTCAGAAAGCACTTGAGAGATCGAGCTAAGTATTTTGATTAGGCTTTAAGCATGAGAGAATTCTGAGAATCCAGCACTCCTACAAACAAATGAACAAAATGTCATTCTTAACAAAATGTAAGAGGACAAACTTTAGCCACTGATGTAATGAAGGCAGAGAGGATGACAAAGAAAGTGAATGAGAGCATTGAGTTCTTAATTGTGAGACTAGGGCAAAACTAACATGAGATCTATGATTGGAGAACAGAAAGGAAATACCACAAGACTAGAATATGTAGAAATAGCATGTTTAAGAGAAATTTAGGGAGATATATAGGAGAGAAGAGAAAGTCAAATGGTTTCTTCTTTTATGATAAAGAGACTTTGTCATTTAATACTAGTTAATTAAGTCACAGTGACCCATGTAGATTTCAAGTTAAAGCTGAGTTTGGGTAATAAAAGGGAGTGAAAGGAATGTAGAAAAAAATATCCTTATTCTGTCATTGTTAACATTAGTGAGTCAATATATACTCATAAGTATAATATACCTACAAGGAACCGGATGATTAATTAAGCACTAGGAAAAATGCAGGCCTTCCAAATCCTCATTGAAGCACATGAAACTAAAACATGAGTGACAATAATAATAAGCCAGAACCACTGAGAAAAAGAAGGCTGAAAAGGTGAAAAGGGTGAAGGAGGAAATGATATGACTCAAGTAGTAAGAACAAGCCTTTGTAACTAAGCTCACATGGCCTGTACTCAACTCCTATAATGATAGTATCACAAGCCCATACTCAACATTCCACCTAAGAAACATGAAAGGATAGTCAGACTCCTGGGTCTATATGTAAAGCAAAGGAAATCAGCATACAAAGAGATAACTGTAAACCCCTTTTTATTGTGATATGATTCATAAGAGCTGAGACATGGAATTATCTTCAACAGGGGAAAGGATTTAAAAAAAAAACATGGTACACATACACAGTGATCAGTATTCAGCTGCAAAGAAGAATAACATTCTGTCCTTTGTAGCAAAAGGGATAGAACTGGAAGATACTATGTTACATGAAATAAATCACACAGAGACAGACAAGTATTTCATGTTCTCTCTTCTATGTGGAAGCTACAAAAAAAAAAGAAAGAAAGAGAGGGAGAGAGAAGGAGGAGGAGCGGGAGAAAGAAAAAGAAAGAAAAAAAAAGAAAGGAAGAAAGAGAAAGAAAGGAAGAAAAGGATCACAGAGGAGGAGAAGGAAGAAAAAGAAGAAGAAGAAAAGGAAAGAAAGAGAAGAAAGGAAAAAAAAAGTCAACCTGAAAGTAGAATAGAGATTTCTAGGGACTGGTAGGGTACTGGTGATGGAGGAGGGTGGAAAAAGTTTAGATGGATATAATCCATGCACACTGTATGCATGCTTGCAGATTTCACAGTAAATAAATGTGTAAAATCAAGGTGTATTCATAAAAAGCAGATATTAAAAATAAAAATTCTGTTGGCTAATTAAAAAACTATAACCATCCCCCTGAATTATTATAAATGAGGTGTGAAGGACCATGAAAGAATGAAGGCCAACTTGAATTCAGCACAAGAGTAGGTAATTGACAGAGGAGGCAGCGGGAGAGAAGGAAGGAAGGAAGGAAGGAAGGAAGGAAGGAAGGAAGGAAGGAAGGAAGGAAGCAAGGAAGGGAGGGAGGGAGGGAGGGAGGAAGGAAGGGAGGGAGGAAGATATCCTTATTCTGCTATTGCTAGAGAGGGAGGAAGGAAGGAGGGAGGAACTGGATGTGTTGAACACATGTAATACTGCATGTGTTGAATAAGATTTCTTTTTTTAAGGTTTCAGAGAGGATGGGAGTTCATCAGCCAGGTAATTTCTAAATGCCTTCCACGTCTGTGATTCTAAGTCTATCTAAGCCTTCAGACATTGCCCTGTTTTGACCATCAGTATCCAGTATCATCTGGGGACTCAATATGAATTCTAAGACCCGGTTCAACGTTTCACATACTTCCAACTCTAGCTGGAGCCAAGAGGAAGACTTCCACCAGGAAACACGTGCTACAGGTGATCCTCATGCACCTGTTCAGTCAGCTGTGGGCAGTCCAGTACTAGAAGGACACACTCATATTCCATCCCAAACTCAACCAAATAAATCATCTATTCTCACTGCCTCATAACTTTAAGACGAGTGATCTTAGAGTTCGAAAGAATGTGACAGGTCATTCTACCTTGGAGGAAATGGCACAAGTAAAATCAAATGACAAGTTGGGTGGGAAAGGTTTTGAAAAAGAATATATTGCTCCTTTTCTAGTTTGGTTATTAGAAATCTATGTATGAGCAGTTTATTTTCTCCTTTTATGCCTGGAAATATATGATTGTTTAATTAAAGAACATAGATAGTACTGTTGCTATAAATTACCATTTGCAAAGCACATATGTTTTTGGTATTTTTTTCACTGATAAATCCTTCTGTGAGTAGGGAAATTCTATTAAGGATGCAACGAGGAGGCCTCAAACCTGGGTTCATACATCTCTAACTCCCTTGAATCTCATGTCTTTCATTTTCTAAAGGTTCAGTTAGACTTGGGGGATCAAGGATGGTGTATGTAAAAGTTTGAGAGATGTGTCTGTGAAATGCATAGGTTTCATTGATCTGCCCAAGAAGATGTTTTAGCTGATCCTTAAGCCAAGCAAGTGTCACCCTTACATATTTCAAACTAGAGAGCATTTTTCAGCCTCTTCTTTGAATGTATACTTGAGCTAATCTCTTTAGTCCACTGATACAAGGAAAACATCATCTTGGACGCTGGTTCTCTTACTACCTATGAATTAAAAGCTTTTACAGATATTTTAAAGATAAAAGCTGTTTACCTTTTGCCTCTTAAGAGACCAAGCCACAAGCTAGGTCAAAGAGTATAGTATTATCTTAAACAGAATGAATTTGGTTATGGAAAAGGAAGGGAATAAGAAGTTTCTATTTCTTTTTCTTTTTTCTTCTTTTTTTTTACTTAATGGAGTGAAATCCAACACATGTTTAAACATGAGGTTCATATAGCAATATTTAGCATTATAACCATACTACATGTTAGTAAAATGAAAGACCAGAAAGTCAGAAGCAAAATATTGCCTCCGTTTTCAGCAGACATTGCTATAATCCAAAGCTGCCTAAATCGGTAGCCCTATTGTTGAAATAATAGCTTTGTTGATATCAATAGAATTCATGTATACACCATTCTCCCAAAGTGTACAATTCAAAATGCAATCTGTCAAAAGAAAAGAAAAAATTTTAAAAAGCAAAAAGGAGTATATACTTCAATGGTGTATAATGATGTGCAACAAAAGTATAATCAGGACATTTTCAGAAAATTTGCATCACCCCAGAAAGACACCCTGTACCAATGAACAGTCTCTCTGTACCCCTCCACAGTACCTACTCCACTCCCAGTCCCAGGCAAACACTAACCTGTTTTCTGACTTTCTCTATATATGTTTATTCTGGACATCTTTATATAAATGAATACATTGGAGATCTTTTGATTAAACTTTTTCTTTCAACATAATGATGCCAGGCTTCATTCATGTTGTAGCATGTATTGCTACTTCTTTTTTATTGTCCAATAATTGTTCTTTGTATCACTATAGCACTTTTTTATTGTTCACTCATCCATTGATAGACATTTTTGTCATTTCCACTTTGAGGGTATTTTTCATTTTTCTTTGGTAAATATCTAGGGGTAAAATTGCTAAGTCAAATGGTAGCTCTGTTTAACCTTTTGAGGGATTGCCAGATGGTTTTCCAGGGAAAGAATCATATGAAAAGTTTTTATCCCACATTCCTTCTGCAAACACTTTTGGATGAACCCTCAATGCAAATAACACTGAGGGGCCAAGATAACATGCCTGTATCCAACACAAAGGGTAGGAGTTACTGTCTGCATATATAACGTGACAATTCAACTAGATATGGCATTATTGGTATTATGAAGAATAGTTCATTTCAAATGTGTCTTTGTGTAAGTAATATATTCTAGTGTTATGCTTCATTATGTTCCTTATTATCTCCCAAGAGCCTCGTAGATATGTTTCCTCCCCATAAAACTTTAATGTCACTTCAATAGCATAAACTACATATCTATTCCTATATTATGTGTAGTTTATAAATAAAAAAGGTAAGATATATTTATCCCCATACAATTTTTTCCTTACTGGGGGCAATATATCTGTACTGAGAATACATTTTTTAGTCAATGTTTTCCTGAAGAACTCAAATGAAAAAGAAGTCCGACGAAGCTTTGTAAGTGGGGAAAAAGAAACACTGAGACTAGGAGTTTCTTGACTAGGAGTATGCCATTTGCAATATTTAGAAGAAAGAAAGAAAGTCTGATTGAGAACAATGGTTTTGAGAGTAAGTAGAAAACAAATAAGAGAAATAAGTTTCAGAATGAGAATTATCAGGAGGAATTGCTACTTATTTAGTGGGAAAAAGTTAATGAATAGAAAAAGGGAGGTCCCTAGTTGGATTAAAAGGGAGTTAAGATAACTTGTATAATGAAACATAAGAATAACCTCTAGATCCAGAGGGAGGAGTCTTTTTAACATTGAGAACAGATAAAAAGGAGAGGTAGGAGAGAGTTCTCTCTATTGGTAGAGAGCAAGCCTGTACACCCCAAGGATGCAGAGGGATTACAGAAGGGTGTCTGAGGAATATGGGAATGGAGATGTCTGACCTTAGAGTTACAATGGATACTTACATTTTTTTAAATTTTAAAATAGTGTCCAGGCTCTCCCCACGTGTGTTATACTGTGCAGTTTTAACTGGGGAAAGGTAAAGATAGAACATAATGCTGTTTTCACTTGGCGGGAACCAAACAAACACAAAGTCAGGTCTGGATTATGGAAAAGATGGGGTAGGGTTTGGGGGTAGAGTTGGGGTGAATGTAAGTACCAGCGCTTGTTGGGAACCCTGAGAGATAATCAGATGCACACAATGGATTGCACAGATAAATGAAATCAGTTCTCAAGAGATTTCTTCTGGCCACTGGAGAAAACGTAAAGCCAGAGGACTGAATGATTTGGAATTAATCTTTTCTATATGTGTTTACACATTAATCTCACGATCACTTTGCTTTATATGTCAGTAGAAATTTCAGTCTCCATCACTCTCAGTCAGACACAAATCTTATCATGAACACACAAGTCTTGTTTCAGTTTATAAAGGTAGGCACAAACTACCTAATTCTTGTAAAAGAAATAAACTAAAACAGCAAAAACAAAAAAACAAGTAACAGTTATGTCCTAGTGTGTTTCACTTCAGTAGACAGCATCTTGGTCTGTCTGGACTCGGAACTGTAGGACTTTAAGAGAGCAGGAGTGCAAACACCACTGTAACTCGGCAGCTTCTGCAGGTCTCCAAAATCAGGTGATTTATGCAGCTTGTGACACTGCTTTTTCATATAAAGATACTGTATTATATACCCATAAATTTCCTAACTCAACACATCAAAGATATTTTAAAATAGCATTTTGATGAATATTTTGTCATGTAAATGTACAGAGATACATTGTTTTCAGATATTTAGATGAAACAGAGGGTGACTCCTTATTTTCATGGAGGTTCAGTAGTGAGATGGAAAAGATATGGATCATATTCAGTATTGTAAATTATTAACAGAGCCTTGGCTTAGTTACTGCGAGTCTCTGAACCTTCTTTGAATTTACATTTCTTATCTGTAAAATGAGAAAACAGAGCCGTGCTCTCTTAAAAGTTTATTTCTTTATTTATTTTTCAACACAATCGGGACAAGAGAAAGGAATGCTACTCTGTTCCAGCTCTGGGACCTCCAGGTCACCCTGCAGAAGCAAGTAGGATAATGGAGAACTACCTTGGCTCTGCACAAAGTTTCATTACTTCCCCACTAAAGAGGTCATTGTAAGGTGACATTCCTGCAACTGAGCAGGAATTCCTAGAAACAGACACATAACTGTGAGCAGAGTTCCAAAAAATTTTGTATTTGGACATACAACAAACAACTAAAAATTTGATACTTGAATTTGTATTTTCTTATTTTACCCATACCAGGAGAACAATCAACATAGTAGAAACTCCAGTTCATTTTTAAAAGAAAATACTTTACAAGCTGTCATATCAGAAATATCTAAGCTGGTGCTGTGTAGCCTCAAAAAGAAAACCTAGAAGCCTTTAAAGTACTTCAAAGGAAGGCAGCATGAGCAGAATGGGACATCAACATGGCAAGTGGTACAGTGGCTGTTGCTGGTGGTACTCAGGCAAAGAATGGAGAACCAGGCACTGGGATTTCCCAGACACCAGCGGTATTGGCCTCAGGTGCCACCTGACAACCTTTAGGCCCTCACTATAAATATCCGTCATCCACGAGTTCAGATCACTTCAGGAAATACACATGAGGACTTAACATGTTCCCAGAAATATTTTAAGAATTAATGGCTTTGAAGATGGAATAAAAAATAAAATAAAAGCTTTAGCTTTGAAGAACACCCCAGTAGAGATGGAGGGAAATCTGTACTAACAAATAACAGGACCACCTTGCCATGGGAGCTGAAATATGCTCAGTCAGCTTTCCCTGCCCCTCTAACCAGGACAAGACCCTCCTTGGCCACCCGTGCTTATTTTCTGGTGCCTCTTGTCACTCTGCATCTGATTGAGTCACTGGGTACATTTCCTTCAGACAGCATATTCTTTGCTGACAGTATCTTTGTCTTATTTATGACAGGACAACAGCACTAGCTAGATACAATAGGAAGCACACAACAATTAGTTGCCATATTTTTATGAGAGTACATAACAAGTAGTATAATGTGATTTGCTAATTTTTGTTGAGTATTCTGCAACTATGTTCATGAGAGATTTTGGTATAGATTTTGGTATAGCTGAGCAATATTTTATCAGTTTCCTACTGGCTTTGCTGTAGATGATACCACTAACTAAAGCCACCTAATGGTTAAAACTATTGATGAAGAGTTGCATTTCACTATTCAGGGAAATTTGAGATTCCATTATCTTCCTCAGTTCTCTGGGTGCCAATTACCTATTACTATCTGCCCTCGTTTGCCAATGAAAGATGCTTTCTGTATCTTGATCAAGTACAGATTTAGTCATACTGGAAAAAGGAATTAAAAAATTATGGATTATAAAATTCTAATCAGCAACTTTTCTTCAGACTCACAGAAATCAGAGCATCTGATGACCTACAAACAACAGCTGCCATATGCCAGAAAAACAGATCATGTGAAATTAGTTTTTTAAATTATTTTATTTTATTTGTTCTAATTAGCTGTACATGACAGTAGAATGTATTTATACATTTGATAGATCATACATAAATAGAGTGCAATGTCTCATTTTTCTGATTATATTGCAGGATCACACAGGTCATGCAGTCATACATGTACATGAGGTAATAATGTCTACTATCATTTCTTCCCCCATACCCTTCCCCTCCCTACACTCCCCTGTACCTAATATAAAGTAACTCTACTGTTCCCTATCCCCTCCCCACCTTATTGTGAATTAGCTTCTGCATATCAGAGAAAACCTTCAGTCTTCGTTTTTTTGGGTTAGGTTTATTTCACTTAGCATGATATTTTCTAACTCCATTCATTTACCAGCAAATGCCAAAACTTTATTTTTATTTAAAGCTGAATAATATTCCATCATATACATATACCACATTTTCTTTATCCATTCATCTGTTGAAGGGCATCTAGGTTGGTTCCATAGTTTAGCTATTGTGAATTGAGCTGCTATAAACATTGATGTAACTGTGTCACTGTAGTATGCTGATTTTAAGTCCTTTGGATATAAACTGAGGAGTGGGAAAAGTGAGTTAAATGATGGTTCCATTTCAAGTTTTCTGAGGAATCTCCATTCTGTTTTTCATAATGGTTGCACCAATTTGCCTTCCCACTAACAATGTATGAGTGTACCTTTTTATCTACATCCTCACCAACAATTATTGTTGCTTGTATTTTTGATAATTGCCATTCTTATTAGAGGAGTAAGATGAAATCTTAGAGTAGTTTTGATTGGCATTTCTCTAATTGCTAGAGATGTTGAATATCTTTTTCATATATTTGTTGATTGATTATATATCTTCTGTGAAGTGACTGATCAGTTCATTAGTCTATTTATTGACAAGGTTATTTAGTGTTTTGGTGTTAAGTTTTTTGAGTTCTTTATATATCCCAGAGATTAATGCTTTATCTGAGGTGCATGTGGTTAAGATTGTTTCCCAATCTGTAGGCTATCTCTTCACAGTGATTGTTTCTTTTGCTGAAAAGAAGCTTTTTAGTTTGAGCCTATCCCATTTATTGATTCTTGATTTAACTTCTGGCACTTTAGGGATCTTGTTATGGAAGTCAGATCTAGGCTCACATGGTGAAGATTTGGGCCTACTTTTACTTCTAGTAGTTACAGGGTCTCTGTTCTAGTGCTTAATGAAGTTTTTGTTCCACAATGAGTTGAGTTTTGTGCAGGGTGAGAAATAAGGGTTTAATTTCATTTTGTTATATGTGACTTTCCATTTTTTCAAGCACCATTTGTTGAATAGGGTACCTTTTCTCCAGTGAATGTTTTTGGTACTTTTGTCTAGTATAAGATAACTGTATTTTCATGGGTTTGTCTCTGTGTCTTTTATTCTGTACCATTGGTCTACATGTCTGTTTTGGTGTCAATACTATGCCGTTTTTGTTACTATAGCTCTGTTGTATACTTTGAGGTCTGGTATTGTGATGCCTCCTGCTTCACTTTTTTTGCTAAGGATTGTTTTGGTTATTCTGGATCTCTTATTTTCCCAAATGAATTTCATGGTTACTTTCTCTAGTTCTATGAAGAATATCATTGGAATTTTAATAGGAATTGCTTTAAATTTGTATAAAGTGGTTGGTAGTATGGTCATTTTGACAATATTAATTTTGCCTATCCAGGAGCATGGGAGGTCTTTCCATCTTCTAAGGTCTTCTTCAATTTCTTTGTTTAGTGTTCTGTAGTTTTCATTGTAGAGGTCTTTCATTTTTTTTGTTAAATTGATTCCCAAGTTTTTTTTTTTTTTGAGGTGATTATAAATTGGGGTACTGTTCATTTCTCTTTCAGTGGATTCATTACTGATGTATAGGAATGCATTTGATTTATGGGTATTGATTTTATATCCTGCTACATTGCTGAATTCATTTATCTCTGAATTCTAGAAGATTTTTGGTGGAATTTTTTTGATCTTCCAAATATAGAATTATGTCATCAGCAAATAGTGATAGTTTCAGTTCTTCTTTACCTATTTGTATACCATTAATTTCTTTCTTCTGTCTCCCTGCTTTGGCTAGAGTTTGCAGGACAATGTTGAATAAAAGTGGTAAAAGAGGACACCCTTGTCTTGTTCTAGTTTTTAGAGGGAATGCTTTCAATTTTTCTCTGTTCAGAATTATGTTGACCTTGGGTTTAGCATATATGGTTTTTATGATGTTGAGGTATGTTCCTACTATCCCTAGTTTTTGTAGTGTTTTGAACATGATAGGGTGCTGTATTTTGTCAAATGTTTTTTTTTTTCATCTCTGGAGATGATCATTTGATTCCTGTTTTTAAGTGTATTGATATGATGAATTATGTTTATTAATTTCTGTATGTTGAAGCAACCTTGCATCACTGGGATGAACCCCACTTGATTGTGGTACACTATCTTTTTAATATGTTTTTATATGTGAGTTGCCAGAATTTTATTCAGAATTTTTACATTTATATTCATGAGGGATATTGGTCTAAAGTTTTCTTTCCTTGTTGTGTCTTTGTCTGGTTTTGGTATCAGGGTGATATTAGTTTTATAGAATGAGTTTGGAAGGGTTCCCTCCTTTTTCTATTTCATGGAATAATTTGAGGAATATTGGTGTTAATTCTTCTTTGAAGATCTTGTAGAACTCAGCCGAGAATCCATCTGGTCCTGGGCTTTTCTTAGTTGGTAGACTTTTAATGGCGTTTTCTATTTCATTACTTGATTGTTCTGTATAAATCATGTATGACCTCCTGATTCAGTTTAGGTAGGTCATATGTCTCTAGAAATTTGTTGATGTCTTCAATATTTTCTATTTTATCGGAGTATAAATTTTCATAATAGTTTCTAATTATCATGTGTATTTCAGTTGTATCTGTTATGATATTTCCTTTTTCATCTCTTATTTTAGTAATTTGTGTTTTCTCTTTTTTTCTCTTTGTTAGTGTGGTGAGAGGTTTTTCAATTTTATTGACTTTATTCAAGGAATCAACTTTTTGTTTTGACAATTTTTTCAATTGTTTCTTTTGTTTCTCAGCTTTGATTTTAATGATTTCCTGTCTTCTACTGTTTTTGGTGTTACTGTATTCTTCCTTTTCTAGGTTTTTGAGATATCATGTTAGGTCATTTATTTGTTGACTTTTTATTCTTTTAATAAATGAGCTCAATGCAATGAACTTTCCTCTTGGGATTCCCTTCATAATGTCCCAGAGATTTTGGTATGTTGTATCAGTGTTCTAATTTACCTCTGAGTGTTTTTCATTTCATCCTTGATTTCTACTACTATGCATTCATCATTCAATAGTGTTTTATGTAGTCTTCATGTGTTAGAGTAGCTTCTATTTTTTATTTTATTGATGATTTCTAATTTCAGTCCATTATGATCAGATAGAATGCAGGGTATTATTTCCATTATTTTTGTATTTACTAAGAGTTACTTTATGGCATAAGATATGATCTATTTTAGAGAAGGATCCATGTACTGCCAAGGAAATAGTGTATTCCCTTGTTGATGGATGAAATATTCTATATATGTCTGTTAAGTCTTAATTATTGATTTTATCATTTAGTTCTATAGATTCTTTATTTAATTTTTGTTAAGAAGATCTGTCCAGTAGTGAGAGAGGTGTGTTAAATTCACCCAGTAGTACTGTGTTGTGGTCAATTTGATTCTTGAAATTGAGGATTTTGTTTGACATACATAGATAGTCCATTGTTTGAAGCATAGATATCTATAATTGTTATGTCATACAGCTGTATAATTCCCTTCAGTGGAATGAATGAGCTTCTATGTCCCTTCTGATTAATTTTAACTTGAAGTCCACGTTATCTGATATGAGGATGGAAACCCCTGCTTGTTTACGCAATCTATATGAGCGATATTTTATTTTCATCCTTTTACCTTCAGTTTGTGGATGTCTTTGCCTATGAGGTGAGTCTCTTGGAGACAGCATATTATTGGGTCTTGTTTTGTTTTTTAATTATTTATTTATTTTTTATTTTTTACAGATTTCATTTTGATTCATTGTACACAAATGGAGTATAACATTTTGTTTCTATGGTTGTACAAGACTTAGGGGTCTTGTTTTTTAATCCGATCTGCAATTCTATGTCTTTTTTTTTAATTTATTTTTTATTGTAAACAAATGGGATACATGCTATCTCTGTTTCTACATGGAGTAACAACATACCATTTGCGTAATCATACATTTACATAGGGTAATGATGTTTGATCCATTCTGTTATTTTTCCCTTCCCCTCCACCCCTCCCACCCCTCTTTTCCCTCTATACAGTCCCTCCTTCCTCCATTCTTGCACCCCTCCTACCCGCCATTATGTGTCATCATTCACTTCTCAGTGAGATCATTCTTCCTTTGGATTTTTGAGATTGGCTTATCTCACTTAGCATGATAATCTCCAATTTCATCCATTTGCCTGCAAATACCATAATTTTATTATTCTTTATAGCTGAGTAATATTCCATTGCATATATATACCACAGTTTCTTTATCCATTCATCAATTGAAGGACATCTAGGTTGGTTTCACAATCTGGTTGTTGTGAATTGAGCAGCTATGAACATTGATGTGGCTGTATCTCTGTAGTATGCTGATTTTAAGTCCTTTGGGTATAGGCCAAGGAGTGGGATAGCTGGCTCAAATGGTGGGTCCATTCCAAGTTTTCTAAGGAATCTCCACACTGCTTCCCAGAGTGGCTGCACTAATATGAAACCCCACCAGCAATGTATGAGTGTACCTTTTTCCCCACATCCTCTCCAACACCTATTGTTGCTTGTATTCTTGATAATCGCCATTCTAATTGGGGTGAGATGGAATCTTAGGGTAGTTTTGATTTGCATTTCTCTTATTACTAAAGATGGTGAACATTTTTTTCATATATCTGTTGATTGCTTGTAGATCATCTTCTGTGAAGCGTCTGTTCATATCCTTAGCCCATTTTTTGATTGGGTTATTTGTATTCTTGGTGTAGAGTTTTTTGAGTTCTTTATAGATTCTGGAAATTAGTGCTCTATCTGAAGTATGAGTGACAAAGATATTCTCCCAATCTGTAGGCTCTCTCTTCACATTGCTGATAATTTCCTTTGCTGAGAGAAAGCTTTTTAGTTTGAATCTATCCCAGTTATTGATTCTTGCTTTTATTTCTTGTGCTATGGGAGTCCTGCTAAGGAAGTCTGATCCTAGGCTGACTTGTTGAAGATTAGGCCCTACTTTTTCTTCTATAAGATGCAGGGTCTCTGGTCTGATTTCAAGGTCCTAGATCCATTGTGAGTTGATTTTTGTGCAGGGTGAGAGATAGGGGTTTAGTTTCATTCTGTTGCATATGGATTTCCATTTTTCCCAGCACCATTTGTTGAAGAGGCTATCTTTTCTCCATTGCATGTTTTTGGCACCTTTGTTTAGTATTAGAAAATTGTATTTACTTGGGTTTGTATCCCTGTCCTCTATTCTGTACCATTGATCTACCTATTTTGGTGCCAATACCATGCTGTTTTTGTTACTATTGCTTTGTAGTATAGTTGAAGTTCTGGTATTGCGATACCCTCTGTTTCATTCTTCCTACTAAGGATTGCTTTAGCTATTCTGGGTTTCTTATTCTTCCAGATGAATTTCATGATTGCTTGCTCTATTTCTGTAAGGTACATCATTGGGATTTTAATTGGAATTCATTGAATCTGTATAGCACTTTTGGTAGTATGGCCATTTTGACAATATTAATTCTGCCTATCCAAGAATATGGGAGATCTTTCCATCTTCTAAGGTCTTCCTCAATTTCTTTCTTCAAATATTTGTAGATTTCATTGTAGAGATCTTTTACCTCTTTGGTTAGATTGATTCCCAAGTATTTTATTTTTCTTGAGGCTATTGCAAATGAAGTTGTTTTCCTCATTTCCCTTTCAGCTATTTTGTCACGTGTGTATAAAAATGCTTTAGATTTATGCATGTTGATTTTATAGCCTGCTATTTTGCTGAATTCATTGATGAGGTCTAGAAGTTTTCTGGAGGAGGTTTTTGGATCCTCTAAATATAGAATCATGTCATCAGCAAATAGTGACAGCTTAAATTCCTCTTTTCCTACTTGTATCCCTTTAATTTCTTTAGTCTGCCTAATTGCTCTGGTTAGAGTTTCGAGGACAATGTTGAATAGAAGTGGTGAAAGAGCACATCCCTGTCTTGTTCCCGTTTTTAAAGGGAATGGTTTCAGTTTTTCTCCATTAAGAATGATGTTGGTCATGGGCTTAGCATAAATAGCCTTTACAATGTTCAGATATGTTCCTACTATCCCTATTTTTTCTAGTGTTTTCAGCATGAAGGGGTGTTGTATTTTGTTGAACGCTTTTTCTGCATCAATTGAAATAACCACATAACTCTTATCCTTAAGTCTAATGAGATGGATTACATTTATTGATTTACGGATGTTAAACCATCCTTGCCTTCCAAGGATGAACCCCACTTGATTGTGGTGTGCAATTTTCTTAATATGTTTTTGGATACGGTTTGCCAATATTTTGTTAATGATCTTTGCATCTATATTCATCAAGGATATTGGTCTAAAATTTTCTTTCCTTGATGTGTCTTTGCCTGGTTTGCATATGAGTGTGATATTAGCTTCATAGAATGAGTTTGGTGGGGTACCCTCCTTTTCTATTTCCTGGAATACTTTGAGAAGCATTGGAATGAGTTCTTCTTCAAAGGTCTTGTAGAACTCGGCTGAGAATCTGTCTGGTCCTGGGCTTTTCTTGGATGGTAGGTTTTTAATGGCTTCTTCTATTTCATTGCTTGATATCAATCTTGTTGATTGATACTGTTTAAATTGTGTATGTCCTCCTGGTTCAGTTTGGGAGGAGCATATGTCTCTAGAAATTTGTCAATGTCTTTGGTAGTTTCTATTTTGTTGGAATACAGATTTTCAAAGTAGTTTCTCATTATGTTCTGTATCTCAGTGTTGTCTGTCATGATATTTCCTTTTTCATCATGAATCTTAGTAATTTGAGTTTTCTCTCTCCTTCTCTTTGGTAGTGTGCCTAAGGGTTTGTCCATTTTGTTTACTTTCTTAAAGAACCCACTTTTTGTTTTGTCAATTTTTTGAATTGTTTCTTTTGTTTCAATTTCATTGATTTCACTCTGATTTTAATTATTTCCTCTCTTCTACTACTTTTGCTGTTATTCTGTACTTCTTTTTCTAGGGCTTTGAGCTGTAATGTTAGGCATTTAGTTGTCGACTTTTCATTCTTTTCTGGAATGCGCTCCATGCAATGAATTTTCCTATTAGTACCGCTTTCATAGTGTCCCAGAGATTCTGATATGTTGTATTGTCATTCTCATTGACCTCTAATAATTTTTTTATCTCCTCCCTGATGTTTTTTGTTATCCATGTTTCATTCAATAGCATATTAGTTAGTCTCCAGGTGTTGGAGTAATTTCTGTTTTTTATTTTGTCTTTGATTTCTATTCTAAGTCCATTATGATCTGATAGAACACAAAGCAGTATCTCTATTTTTTTGCATTTCCTAAGGGCTGCTTTGTGGCATAACATATGGTCTATTTTTGAGAAGGTTCCCTGTGCTGCTGAGAAGAAAGTGAATCCGCTCGTTGATCGATGGAATATTCTGTGTATGTCTATTAAGTCTAGGTTATTGATTGCGTTATTGAGTTCTATGGTTTCTTTGTTTGGTTTTTGTTTGGATGATCTATCTAGTGGTGACAGCAGTGCATTAAAGTCACCCAGAATTATTGTGTTGTGTGTATGAGATTCCTGAAATTGAGAAGGATTTGTTTGATATACAGGGATGCACCATTGTTTGGGGCATAAGTATTTACTATCGTTATGTTTTCCTGATTTATGGTTCCCTTAAGCAGTATGAAATGTTCTTCTTTATCCCTTCTGACTAACTTTGGCTTGATCCACTTTATCTGATATAAAGATGGAAATTCCCGCTTTTTTCTGAGTCCATGTGTGTGGTAGGTTTTTTCCCATCCTTTCACCTTTAGTCTGTGGAAGTCTTTTTCTATGAGATGAGTCTCTTGCAGGCAGCATATTGTTGGGTCTTTCTTTTTAATCCATTCTGCCAGTCTATGTCTTTTGATTGATGAGTTTAGGCCATTAACGTTCAGGGTTATTATTGAGATATGATTTGTATTCCCAGTCATTTGGAGGGATTTTTGGTTTTTAAGTTGGCTTGGTTTCTCCTTTGAGTGGTTTTTCTCAAAGGCAGTTCCTCCCTTTGCTGACCTACATTGTTGTTTATCATTTCCTCCTCATGGAATATTTTGTTGAGAACATTCTGTAGTGCAGGGTTTCTATTTATAAATTCTTTTAACTTTTGTTTATCATGGAAGGATTTTATTTCATCTTCAAATCTGAAGGTTAGTTTTGCTGGGTATAGGATTCTTGGTTGGCAACCATGTTCTTTCAGAGCTTGAAATATGTTGGTCCAGGCCCTTCTAGCTTTTAGAGTCTGGGTTGAGAAGTCGGCTGCTATCTGTATTGGTCTCCCCCTATATGTAATCTGATGCTTTTCTCTCGCAGCCTTCAAAATCCTATCTTTATTTTGAATGTTAGGCATTTTCATTATAATGTGCCTTGGTGTGAATCTGTTGTGATTTTGTGCATTTGGTATTCTGTAAGCCTCTTGTATTTGATTTTCCATTTCATTCTTCAGGTTTGAGAAATTTTCTGTTATTATTTCATTGAATAGGTTGTTCATTCCTTTGGTTTGCATCTCTGTACCTTCCTCAATTCCAATAATTCTTAAATTTGGTCTTTTCATGATGTCCCATAGTTCTTGGAGATTCTGTTTATGATTTCTTTCCATCTTCTCTGTTTGGGCAACTTTATTTTCAAGATTAAATATTTTGTCTTCATTGTCTGAGGTTCTGTCTTCCAAGTGGTGTAGTCTTTTGGTGATGCTTTCCATTGAGTTTTTTATTTGGTTTATTGTTTCCTTCATTTCAAGGATTTCCGTTTTTTTTTTTTTTTTTTTTTTTTTTTTGAGAATCTCTATCTCTTTGTTGAAATGATCTTTTGCTTTCTGCAGTTGCTCTTTCAACTTATTGGTATTATCATTCATTGCTTGCATTTGCTCTCTTATCTCATCCTTTGCTTCGCGAATCATCTTAATCATGTATAATCTGAAGTCTTTTTCTGACATTTCTTCTAACATACTGTTATTGGATTCTATTAATATAGAATCTAGATTTGTTTGGATCATTTTCTTCCCTTGTTTTTTCATGTTGTTCGTGTATCTTCCTCTCTAGCAGTGCAGATCTGGGGTATTTCAGATTTCCCCCTATAGGCTTATAGTGGCCCTAATAGTTTCCAAAACCCTTTCTTTAAGGGGAGATCAATATTAGCAGTGCCCAATTCAGACACTATGCAATCCTAGACCAAATAGCCTCTATGAGGACAATAACAAAATTGTCATAATAAACAGAATGAGTTCAAATATTATCTTCAGTAAAACAAACAGATTTGCAATAAGGTCTGCAGTTTCTAATGGAGGACAAAGAGGATGCAGAGGGATGTAGAATGTGGCTCTTAATGGGATAAGAAAAGAACATACAGAAGTTCTAGATAATGGAAAGGGTGAGAGTGTAATCAAAAGAAATTGGATGTTAGCATGCAAAAAAGGGAGAAAGAGACTCTGAGGGAACAGGTAAACAAAAGGAAAAGAGAGCAAGAAAAGTAAAGAAATAAAAACTTAAATTTTTTCAATAAGGAGAAAAAAGAAAATCTACAGTATAACAGTCATATAGTAATGAAACCTCCCAGAGTTCAGTAGCCTGATGCTGGAGAGGTACCTGACAATGAACTTCAAGCCTCCAGCAGGCATTTCAGAATGGATTTTTCCCCACCTAAAGATTGGAGCTATGGCTTCCAGGATTATCCAAGATGGCCACTCTGGCTTGGAAATGTGTTGGCAAATGGGGAACTGCAGCTCAGAGTGTGGTTGTGGTCAGCAGGAGGTCCTGGAGGTGGGATGCAGTTGGTCAGGCAGGAGTCCTGGGGATCGGGTGTGTTTGGTGTGGTTGTGGGATCCTGGAAGCCAGGTGCAGTCAGTCTGGAGTCCCGGTGATAGGGCGCAGTCAGTTGGTCTGGGGGTCCTGGTGGCAGGGAGTAGTCAGTCAATGTGAGGGCCCCGGAGGCAGGGAGTGATCGGTTGGTCTGAGGGATCCTGGAGATGGGGCTCAACCGGTCCGACCAGGGGTCCTATGGGGCCTGGCTGTTGTCTCAAAATGATGGCAACCACGAGTAATCAAACCTGCAATTCAGTAACAGTGAACTTCCAGGCAACAGCAGGCAGTTGGTGCTCCACTGGTGGTTGGCGATCAGTTTGCTGACTGCTGTCGGAGGATCCGGAGGTGAACCTCATGTGTTGGGTGATGGATAGGTATAAGGCTGACGATGGACAGGCGAGAGGTAGGCAAATGGCGGATGATAGGCGCCTGACAGTGAGCAATCTGCACTCAAAAAACACGTCGATATGCTGGCTGTCGATATGCTGGCAGACTGCAGGTCATCACAGCAGACAAATGGGGTAAATAGCAGGGGATAGATAAGCAGCAAAAACTCACCAAGAAACAGATATCCTCTGCTTGAAACTGGAGTTACGGAGTGACAAGGCACGCAGTCTCCCTCTAGTCTACCATCTTGGATCCAATTCTATGTCTTTTGATTGATGAGTTTATGTCATTAATATTCAAGATTATTACTGAGATATGACTTGTATTCCTGGTCATTTTGGTTTATTTCTGACTTTTAATTTGATTTAGTTTCTCTTTTGACTACTCCTTTAGTGTAGTTCCTGCCTTTAACTTTTGTTTATGATGGTAGGTTTTCATTTCATCTTTAAATCTGAAACTTAATTTTGCTTGATATAAAATTCTTGGTTGGCATCCATTTTCTTTCAGCGCTTGAAATATGTTATTCCATAAACTTCTAGCTTTGAGGGTCTGGGTTGCAAAGTCAGTTGAGATCCAAATTGGATTTTCCCTATATGTAATTTACTTCTTTTTCTCTCAAGACCTTTAATATTTTATTCTTATTCTGTATTTTAGTCATTTTTATTATAATGTGTCTTGGTGTGTGTCTGCTGTAATTTTGTACATTTGGTGTCCTGTAAGACTCCTGTATTTGATTTTCCATTTCATTCTTTAGGTTGGGGAAATTTTCTGATATTATGTCATTGAAAAGATTGTGCATTCCTTTGGTTTGTATCTCTGCTCTTTCTTCTGTTCCAATCACTCTTTAATTTGGTCTTTATTTCTTGTAAGTTCTGTTCATGGATTCTTATATTCTCTGCATGGTCAACTTTGTTTTCAATATTAAATATTTTGTCTTCATTTTCTGGGGTTTTTTCTTCCAAATGGTCTTGTCTGTTGGTGATGCTTTCCATTGAATTTATAACTTGATTTATTGATTCCTTCATTTGAAGGATTTCTGGTTGGTGTTTTTTCACAATCTCTAACTCTTTATTGAAGTCATCTTTCACTTCCTGTATTTTCTCTTTGATTTCATCCTTTATACCATCCTTTACTTCCCAGATCAGATTAACTATGCACATTCTAAACTCCTTCTTGGACATTTCTTCTATTGTGTTGTCAGTGGCTTCTCTTATTGAGTCATCTTCATTTGTGACATTTTGTTCCCTTGTTTTTCTTGTTGGTGTGTGTTTTCCCCTCTAGTTGTATGAATCTGAGGCAATACAGATTCTACCCTGTAGACCTAAATTGTCACTGAAGATATTCAATGTCCCACCTTTAAGAGGGAGACCAATATCAACAACACCCAGTGCAAACAATATACAGCCTCAAAACTAATAACTCCCAGCAAGGCGTCCACTGCCCTCTTGCTATAAATAGCAAAGATGAGTTCAATCACTGTCCACAATAAAAAGAATAGAAAGGGAATCTAGGAAGACAGACAAATGAGGCAAAGAATACATATAAAGAAAAAAATTTAAAATACAAGAATATACAGAATATAAAGCAGAACTGCAAAACACCATGCATGTATCATCATCATCAACAAACTGATGCATGAAAAACACCCTGCTCCAAATATGGTGGAGAGAGATGCCAGAGAAGAAAAAAATAAAAATAAAATAAATCTCAGTAGAAAATTGAACAACAGTCTGTCAGTGTCCAAAAACTTCTCAGTCCTGTCTCTGACTTCCCACAAGACTGCCTGGCCCAGACAGGCCCTGGCAGACCCAGTCACTATCTTGCCAATCTGGGCCTCAGATGTCCTGGGTTCGGACACATTGCAATCACAAGATCTCAATGTCACTGGAATTTAGAGAGTCAGCTCTTACTGAGAGACAGTAACTAGATGGTCACAGCCCGCACTCCCAGGAGGAAGATCCCCCAGTTGCAGACCAACCCCTAGGCACCCTGACACTTAACCTCCAGGTCCTGACCAGTGTCCCCAGACAGGGACAGCTGTTCCCCAAAATGGCAGTGGCAGCAAACCCGCTGGCACCCCAAACAACTTCCAGGCTCTGGTCAGGATCTCAAAATGGATGTGGCTGAATGCAACCAAACCTGGAGTCTCCCTGGTAGCGGATCTCTGGGCAATGGTGGAAATGGTAGTAGCAGGGGTTGGTGGCAGCAGGTAGGGGATTCAGGGGGTTATCAGCAGCTGCAGATGTCAGTGGTGTTGGCAGCAGTGGCAGCAGTGTTAGATGTGGCTGCAGCTGCAGCTGCAGCAGCACCCAGAGAGGAGACCTCCAGGTGATCTCCAGGGAGCGGCAGTGGCTTTAGAGGCAGTGGTGTCAGCAATAGCAGCAGCAGCAGCAGCAGCAGCATAGATGGCAGCCAGGCATCCAAGGGCAGTAGACCTCTGGGCAAAGGCCACTGAGACAGTATCAACAGGAACAGTAGTGCATGGAGAAAAGACCTCTGGGGGTCTGTGGCAGCGGCCTCAGGGGAAGCTGCACCCTGCCCCCCAGGAAAACCTCCAGGTGTTGGGGGCATCTGTAGCAGTTGCCTCTGAAATTCAAAATTATGGTAGAATTTGTTAACAACCCTGGTGCCCACTTATCTGAAATACCCACCCCACATTCCCATATAAGTTTGCACCTACAACAAAGCAAGATGGTTTTTGTTGATGATAGCTTCCATTTTCTTTGGTTTGCTATCTTTCCAAATAAATCTTTTTCCTGCCACAAAAACTTGCCTTCTAGGCACTGAGCTTTACAATCGGTAAGCAATGGACATATGTTCAAAGTTCCACTTTCGAGAAGCCATTGTGTGAAAATTTATATCATTTTGTACCTATGTATTGGGTAGAAATCACCAATGGAACCATCTGGTAGTGATAATTTTCTTTGAAATATATCAATTATTTGTTTTATTTAATAGATATAGGTGTATTCAGTTTGCCTAAGTTTCATTAGTTTGCGTCATTAAGTATACTTGAAGTATCATGGTATGTTTTATAGTATTCTCTTATTATCCTTTTAACCTCTGCAAATTATACCTAGATAATTGTATTCCAGAGAATACTGGAAGGCAACTGTACCCCAAAGAGCAGAGTAGATAATGAAAAAAACAGCTTTTGCCAGGCAAGATAGTGAAATGCAACTGAAATATCAGAAATATTACAAATGCCCCTCATTTCTCATATCTGTGTTTTTTTCTTTTTTATTATATCAGTTTAGAGGTTTATCAATTTTATTGGTCTTATTAAAATCAACTCTTTGTTTCATTGATTTTTCATTATTATTTTTAAGTTTTCTTGATTTATGCTCTTATTTGTATTTCTTCCTTCCATTTTCTTGCTCTTGGTTTATTTTGTTCTATTTGTTTTTTTGATGTTAAGTTATTTGAGTTCTTTATATATTCTGGAGATTAATGCTCTATCTGAGGTGCAGGTTTTCTCCCATTCTATAGGCTCTCTCTTCACGTTCTTGTTTCCTTTGTTGTAAAGAAGATTTTAGTTTGATACCATCCCATTTATTGATTCTTGATTTTACTTCTTGTGCTATAGTAACTAGTCTTGTTGAGGAAATCAGTTCCTAAGCCAACATGATAGAGAGTCAGGCCTGCTCTTTCTTCTAGTAGGTGCAGGGTCTCTGGTCTAACACCTACATCCTTGATCCACTTTAACTTAAGTTTTGTGAAGTGTGAGAGATAGGGGTTCAGTTTTATTCTGTTACATAGGCATTTCCACTTATCCCAGCACCACTTGTTGAAGAGGCTCTCTTTTCTTCAATGTTCCTACACACCAATGATGAATCACCTGAAAGAGAAATTAGGAAAACTATCCCATTTACAATAGCCTCAAGGAAAAAACAAACAAACAAACAAACTCTACAATCAATTTATCAAAAGAAGTGAGAGACCACTACAATGAAAATTACAGAACACTTAAGAAGGAAATTGAAGACCTCAGAAGATGGAAAGATTTCCCATGTTCTTAGATAAGTAGAATTAATATTGTTAAAATGGCCATACTACCAAAAACACTATACAGATTTAATGCAATTCCGACTAAAATTCCAATGACATTCTTCATAGAAACAGAAAAATCAGTCATAGAATATATTTGAAAAAATAAGAGGCTAAGAACAGCCAAAGGAATACTTACCAAGAAAAGTGAAGCAGGAGGCATCACAATAAATTATACAGAGGTATAGTAACAAAAACGACATGGTATTGGCACCAAAACAGACATGAAGACCAATAGAAGAGATTAGAAGACACAGAGGCAAACCCACAGAAATGCAGTTATCTCATACTCAACAAAGATGGCATAAACCTACATTGTTGTGGGTTCTTAAGTCATATATGTTCATTTATTTTTTAAAATTTCCTTTGATATTTCTTCTTTAGACCTATGGAATTTTTTGTAGGAATATTGTTTCATTTCCACTATTAGAGGTTTTCCTATCTTTCTCCTGTCAATTATTAGTTTGAGGTCATCAGGTTCAGATAACACATTCTATAAAATTTCAATTATTTGAAATATGTTCAGTTTTCTTTCTTTCTTTTTTGGGGGGAGAGGGTTGTTTTGTTTCATTTTCTATGTTTGTGTGTGCCTCTGTGTGTGTGTGTGTGTATGTGTGTATGTGTGTGTGTGTGTGTGTTGCTGTGATTGAACCCAGGGTTTCACATACTACACAGTGCTCTAACACTGAGTACACACCCCTAAACCTTGTTTTATTTTATTTTTTGTCTTATTAATAGCTCAAGGTATCATCTATCTTGATAAGAATTAGAAAAATGGTCTGTACACATGTGTGGAGTGTTCTGTATGTTAATCAAATCTTGTTGCTTGATTATATTGTTCTGATCTATGGATGATGTTCTGTCTAGTGGTTCTATCAGTTGTTGGCAGGAAGGTTTCAGTTCCCTAATCATAATTGTGGATTTGTCTATTCCTTCTTTCAGCTCTGTCAGTTTTTGTCCCATTTATTTTGAGGCTCTGATGAATGATTTGATGGTATTTAAGATGATTATCTCTTTTGATGGGTTCCATTTTTATCATATATAGTGCTCCTGTTTGTCTTACTAATTTTCTTTGCTCTGAAATCTGTTTTTTTTTTCAGATATTAATGTAATCTTTTTTTTTTTTTTTGTTAATGTCTGCATTGTACATCTCTTATTCATTGTTTTACTGTCCAAGTACCTCTATTGTTGGATTGAAAGTGAATTTAAGTAAACTGTAGTTTTAGTGTGTGTGTGTGTGTGTGTGTGTGTGTGTGTGTGTTTGCTCTATTCTGTTCTTCATTTAATATATTTAGATCACTTACACATAAGCTATGTTTGATATGTGAATGCTTAAGTATGCAATTTTATTATTTGTTTCTATTGACTCTCTCTTATTCTCATTCCTTACTTCTGTTTTCTTGATTTCCTGTGAGTTGTCAAGTATTTTTAGGATTCCATCTTGATTTATTTGCTCTGTAGTATACTGGTTTGCATAGTTGTTTTAGTTGTTGCTCTGAATATCACAATACCCTCAGGCAAGTTTCCTTCCTGCTGGAAGAACTTATTTAAGACAATCATTTAGAATAGTTCTGGGAACAAGAGATTTCTTAAGTTTCTCTTTATCTGAGATTGTTGCATTTCCCTTTCATTCCTGAAGAATGCTTTTACTGGTCACAGAAGTACAGTTGAAAATTCTTCTTTAAGTGCTTAAATGGTGTTGAGCCCCTTTCACTCTTTCTCCTTGGTATGAGTGGGAAGTCCTATGTCATTTGAATTGGTGTTCCCTCACAGGGGATATGTAGGTCCTCTCTGATTGCTTTTAGGATTTCTTTTTCTATTTTGTTTAGTTTAAGAATTTGAATTTTGTGCCTTGGTATCTGTTTGGGGGTTTATCCTATTTGAAATTTGCTCAGGTTTTTGGATTTTTAAGTTTATGTCTTTTACAAATTTTAGTAGGATTTCAGCCATTAACAATTTTATCCAAAAGTCTTACAGTCCCACCCTCTGTTTCCTGCCCCTCTGGCATGTTAATTAAGTGAATATTTTGTTATTGCTTCACAGGTCCCTGAGGTTCTATTCTTATTTTTAAGTCTATTTTCTCTGCGTTGTTTGAGTGAATTCTAATTTTCTCTCTTCAATTCACTTATTTTTATCTCTTTCATCTCCACTCTACCATTGAGCCCATTTAGGTTTTTTGCCCTATTATTGTATTTCTCAGTTGTATAATTTCATTTGGTTATTTTTGTGTCTATTTTCTTGCTAAAATTTTATTTTTCCTCATTTTGCATTTGTTCCTAAAAGATTGTCATAGTATTTTTTTGGGGGGGGGGGTACTGGGGATTGAATTCAGGACACTCAACAATTGAGTCACATCCCCAGCCCTATTTTGTATTTTATTTAGAGTCAGGGTCTCACTGAGTTGCTTATTGCCTCACTTTTGCAGAGGCAGGCTTTGAACTCATGATCCTCCTGCCTTAGACTCCTGAGCCACTGGGATAACAGGTATGCACCACCACATCAGATGTATTTTTTTTCCTTTTTTAATTAATTAATTAATTAATTAATTTATTTTTTGGTGGCTACTTTAAAACTCTTGTCAGACAGTTCCCAGTTCCAACTACTGGTTTATTTTGGACTTGGTGTCCTTCAATTTCATTATTAAAGGTTGTTTAGGATAATTTTTTTTTTCAATATCAAAATATAGCACTCAAAGTCAGTATATAGGGAATGATTGCATGTTTTGCTGAGAACCGTATAAAACTAGAAGGGCAAAAGTTGAAAAAAAAAATCTTCTGAAGATTGAAAATAATAAAAAATAAATCATGACCTAGTGGCAGAAATAAATAATCTGTAGGAAATACTGTGTCCCTACCCTGATAACATAAACAAAGGTAAGATTAAGAAAATATAATGTTATATTATTCTATCTTCTTAGGAAAAGGTAAAGGATGGACAATACTCAGAGGCTGATAAATTTGAATAGTCATGAATAAAGAGTAGGGAGTAATTTTGAAAGAACTTCCTGGTGGGTCACTAAATATGGAAGAATATCTGTTGCATATATATGAGACAAAAGATCACACAGTAAAGACAATGCAAGGAAGATTTAACAACTTGCAGAGGTGGACATGAAGCAGTCTGAAGTTCACACTATTTCAATGGGAAAATGGGAAGAAAATTTGCAAGGAATCTGAAAATGGGGCTGTAGCCCACAGCTCTTCAAACCTCTTCGGTTTGAAGCATTATTTAAAACATTATGTGTGATTGGTCATCAATAACTCTGTTAAACATAATCTACATGCAGGTGAGAGAAATAGTGTTGTGTCTAAGGAAAAGCAGGAAAGGAGGACTGAGGTGTCCAATAGCACACGCAGCAGGACAGTCCTGACCCTACAGCACCCTCAGGAATCATGGTTTCTGGAGTGTGATCCAAGTCTCTCCTGAGAACTTCCTCGCTGGCATGCTCTGCACACACTGACCACACTCAGGAGCCTTCTGAATGTGCATTTGGTTCCTTACTGTCTGATATTTCCTCAACTGAAATATTGATTATCACATCTCGAAAGTTAGACCAAAACAAATGCAAAGGTGACATGTTCTTCATTTGTTCAAGTTGAGGAGTGAAATTTTTGAATGATTGTCTCTGCATTTGGGTATATTTTCTCAAGTTCCCTAAATATTTTTCCTTTGTTTTAAACAGGACATTTTTGGACTGACATATGCTGGACACAGATTCTTAACATCAACAGAAGCTGCTTCACCAAACTCCCAACATTCCACAACCCCATGCAGTGAAGTAGAAGTAGAAGATGAGGTGAGAAGAAGAATTTAGCTCTTAATCTTGGATTGAAACAGCCACTGCTCCTTCCCTTATGGTTCTGGAGTTAGTCCAACAAGGGGAACACTGAATACCAGCAACTTCCCATCTAAATCTCTAATCAAGCTTTTGCTCTGACCTGTATGTAGATCAATACATCCAAATGCCTGCTAGTACCACTCTGTTGGTGGCCATTGAGCAGCTGCCAGTTCAAATAGAAAAGTTCCAAAGCTGTAAACATCTTCTCAAAATCTAACCCTCTTTGTTCTGTTTCTTAAATTCTGGATGTGTATTTGGCATCCATGAATCACAAACTGTGAGCCAAAGCATCAACCTCTCTCCTGAAAGTCACTTCTCCCATGCTCCTGGTTACCTTCTTGTCTGACTCAAACACCAAACCAATACTTCCCCCACCCTATCTTATCCTAGGACCAGGGACCAGACAACAGAGTCCACACCCATAACCCCAAATCCTCTAGAATCCTTCACACAAGCCAATCCTGGGCTGTACACCCTTCCCTGCATTTACCTTCCACAGAAATCCAAATGAAAGGCCAGACCTAGGCCCTCCTTTCATTCCTGATGTGTGACTATCCAGTGGCTTCCCATGGGAACCTGCATGGTGTGATCCCCTTCTTTCAGGAATAATAAGAAATAAATCTTTCAGTGACCTTGATTTTTTTTTTTAAGGGTCAGTCACCTCCATAAGTTAAAATCCTGTGGGTACAAATGATACACTCTTCCCTTGGGCCATTTCAGAATGAGATTGAGCACAAGGTACATCTGAATTAGGAAAGTTAAACTTCAGGATGGTCATCTGTACCTGGTGTCAGTAATGCCCTCTCCAGAAGGACATGACCAGATGATAGGAATATATGCTCCAGGTGAAGCCAGAATTGGGAACTGACAGTTAGTATAGAATTAGGGAATTGTATCAGGTCAGCTCAAGGAAATGGAGGCCATGAAAGCCATCTGCCTCTGGAAATTGGAGACTGCTCCTGGGAGAATGGAATGTCAAGGATCTCCGGAGCCCATTGATTACTGAATTTACCTGCCCTTATCAAGGATTGCAGGGAAGGAGCTGCTAATTGATGCCCCCTGGGCCCTTACCTGCCTGCATTACTTTGGCCCTACCCTGCCCAACCAGGCCTAGTCACCTAGGCAGGAAGGAAAGAGATAAGGGGAAAAGAACAGGAGAATAAAACCTATAAGAAGGACAAGATTTGCTCATCCTATGGATTCCGCCTTTGGGTCCCCTTCTTTCACCCTGAAGAAGTCTGCTTTTACTTTTCGTTAATAAAGCTTCTTACTTTCTACTCTACGCTTGCCTCGGCGTGCTTCTCTGGTGTTACACTTCAACACCTGAGGAAGCAGGACTCATCACCAGTAAATGATGGTAGCACAGGCATGACCAGGAGATACAGGCACATGCTACACGCAGGACCTGGTGACAGAGGTGCTTATGTTGAGAACAGGGTGACATCTGTAAAGCCCCCCCACAGGAAAGAGCACGCAAACACTAAGGAATGAGAAACTATCTTAATCACCAGGATGCAGGCTGTTGTGACAGTGCCCTCAAGAGCCACTACAGGACAAATAGGACGTGCTGGGCCCCCAGGGTTATCAAGGTTATTAAGAGATACCTGTCCGGAGAAATGGGCAGCTGCCCAGAAACCTTATCTATCAAGGAAGGGGGCGGGGCGGGGGGGCTAGTCCTGACTCATCTCCTGCATAGTTCACCCCCTGCCTCCTCCCTTCTTCCTCCAGGACTGTTCAGTTTTGGCGGGACCCAATGAGAATCAAATAGATTGGCGGGACCCAACCAAAGAGGACAAATGTTTAGCTATTCGAATGTTAACAAATAATGTACAGGTCTTTGTATGTGAATGATTGGAAATTTCTTAAGTAGAGTGCTTTCTCATCCCTTGGGGCCACTCCCCACTCAGCCATGGTAGTGGTCTGAGAGGCTGGTTGTGGTCCAAGCTCAAGCTTGCAATAAAACCTCATTGTGTGTCTTACATTACTGTGTGTGCACTTTGACTCTCTGGGGATCGGTTGATATTGGACCCCAATACTTATTAAAGGTAAAGAGGTATTTACTGTCATACTAAGATTTCAGTCCCCGCATCCCATTAGGACAAAGAAGATGGCATCTGTCTTATTACTATATCTCAGTGATACTGCTGTTTATAGGTGACAAGTTCAGCTTCCTCTTAATGTTGAAGTTTGAACACTAGAGAAGCTCGCCAAGGCAAGCATATTAAGCAGGTTTTATTTAAAAGTAGTAATAATACAGACTTCTCCTGGGAGGGAGAAGGGGGCCATGGCTGATGTTCTAAAGTTCCAAGAAGTGAGCGCACCCTACATCTTTTATAGGTTAAGGTCTCTTTTGTTCTCCAATTCTCTCCCCCCCCTTATCTCTCCTTCCTGCCTATGTGACTAGGCCTGGTTTTTCAGGTGAGATGCATAAAGTGAGAAGCAAATGGGGAGAAGGCTTCAAAGTAATTCAGGCAGGAAAGGGCCCAGGGGGCATCAATTAGCAGCCCCTTCCCTGCAGTCCTTGATAAGGGCAGGTAAATTTGGTAATCAATGGTCTCTGGAGATCCTTGACATTCCATTCTCCCAGGGGCAGTCTCCAACTTCCAGAGGTAGATGGCTTTCATGACCTCCATTTCCTCGATTTGACCCAATCTCCTATTTCTACACTAACTGCCTGTCCCCAATTCTGGCTTCATCAGCACCATTTTTTATCATTCAGTACTTGTTAAATGGCTACATCACTATATAAAAATGTGTCACAGTATAACTATCCAAATTCACATCAATAGGATGTTATAGAACCATGTAATTTTGTTTTTGCTTGTGACTTATAGTAACAGTGGGTCTCACAGCTTAGTGATCATTTTATGGCTACATTTAATAGTTTTCATCATTTAGCTAATAAAAATTGTAGTGATGTGTGGTGAGGTATACCAGATCCAGGGCACACTGTCTATAGTAGCATTTCTAATTCAGGAAAATGTATCCAAATGCATCGTCCACCTCTCCTGTATTCCTACACCTTCCTCAAGATACTATCGAGGTAAAAGTACCATCCTGGTCCTGCCTGGTCTTGCAGGAATTCTTTCTAAACTGGTACTTGTTGAGTATAAGATGTGAACTAAACACAGATGGAATTGGAAGTAACCTGTGTGTAATAAGGTGTGCGTTCCCTGTGACTCTTTGATGGTCAGTGCCTAGCAACCCACTACAGGTGATGAAATTGTCCCCAAGAAGCTGAACCCAAGGTCCTCTGCAATGTCTGCTCTTTCCACAACTTCATCCTGGTTTCTCAAAAGGAGCACAGTAAAAATGTGCCTATCTGGAAGATTCTCCCCACAAGAGAAAGGACAGGAAGTCAGTGAGCCCATCCTGTGACCCATGGAGAAACCTCTCTCTCACTCAAGTACCTCCTCCAACATGGTGGGTTTCCAAACATTCTCAAAGTTGGGGAGGTTGGAGCTTGCCAAAGTCTCCTTTCTTCAGAAGTTTTTGTTTTGTTTTATTTTATCCTGGTTAGGTCAAGGTCAAGGTGATTTAGTGTTAACATCTGTGGCTTTCTGGAATCCCACCTTCCTCAATCACATGTCATTTTAAATGATTCCCGAAAGATCTGAACCACATTGTGAACCCACATACCAACTAAAAAACAAAACATTTCCAAGGAGGTTTAACTTAAATCAGTAACCCATCCTCTTCTTATCTTTTTTCTTGTAAATATGCTTGGTTTTTCCTAAATTCCCAAAGTGGAGTTTATTACAAAGAACTTTCATTTGAACTAGGATATTTGTATACAATGTTGTATGGTTTCCATGGAAAAAGTGAATAAAACCATGTTAGATTATTGTGGTTTTAAGGATTAAATGTCAAATCTGCCTTTGTGAATTTGCACAGAAAATTTATGCCTGAATACCATTTTTTCCTATTAGAGAAAGCTTTGGTTTTTCACACCCAGTCTGGATCTAGAAAATTAAAATCTACCTCCATGATTTCCTCTCACCAATGTGAATGTGTTTAAATTGACTATGCTGATGTTATATGATAAGGAATGAATGAGAATAAATCATGTTAGATTTTGAAGTTGGAAGGAAACATGACTTCCTGCTTACTCTGTATTCTTAGCAAAGAAAATTGAGGAGCCCAGCTTGCCGGAAGCCTCAGCGGCACCCTTTGTTCTCCCAGTAACTTCATCTCATTCAACAACCCCTCTCTCTGCTGTAGGTTTACCAACTTCCCCTCATAAGGCCCCTGCCTTGGGGTCTTTATGCTTGCTTTTGTCTTCTCCTAAGGCACATTTGCCCTAGAAGTCTCAGTTGCTCTTCTCAGATGTCTGCTTTAAAGTCAATTTAGACAGAAGGGCACCCCCTGTAGTATAGCAGCGCAGAACCAGCACACCCTACACAGGTCACCCATTCTTCTTTTTGTCAAACTCTTCACTGTCATCTGAAAAAAGTGTATATTTCCATATTTTGAAAAATGAATTGTTTGTCTCCTTTGCTCCATGTGGCATACAGTAGGTGTTCAATCAAGGTCTTCTGAGGGACTAACTTTGGAAAAGTGATGGATTTGCAAGTGTTCTGCATCCTAAGAGTCTTAATTCCTCTCAACTACACTGTGACTTCACTTAGTTCCATTGCAAAACTAAAGTGTCATAAGAGTTGCCTAGTTAATGTGAATTGACAGCAAGAAGGAATTTTACATTTTCAAAGGCAGCCATTGTTGTCTCTTACCTCTTTGACTATTAGAATGGAGGAAGGAAGGACTGTATAGAGGGAAAAGAGGGGTGGGAGAGGTGGGGGGGAAGGGAAAAAATAACAGAATGAATCAAACAACATTACCCTATGTAAATTTATGATTACACAAATGGTATGCCTTTACGCCATGTACAAACAGAGAAACAACATGTATCCCATTTGTTTACAATAATAAAGAAAAAAAAAATAAATGTCTGTCTTAAAGAAAGAAACACCAGGTATGAAAAAAGCAATCAGAATCATCCTTCAGGAAAAAGATACTTAAAATTAACTCTTCTGACCATCCCAAGGTGAAATCCAAGCTTTTATGGGCTTTGCCACATTACATCATTATCCAATGGTTGGTGCAGTGTCTTTGAGGTATAGGGAAGGCAGACAGGAGGCAGGAACTATCTAACATGCAGAAATTGCTGAGAAAAGGACCTCTCTTTTTAATCAAATCACAGCAAGATTTCACTTAGTTCACATGTCTATTTTCAAACCAATGACACCTTAAATCATCTTCCAAGTCTCTACCATTTCTACAAAGCAACCAAAGTGATCTTCCGAGATTCAAGTCTCACCATGGCCCTCATTATGTCACCAAGAACACTCCTGGTGGTTTCCCATTGTCTTCTCCTGTGACTACCAAATGTCCTCGAACAGCATATACAGACAGACATATGGAAAATGAAAGGAAACTCACAAAGCAACGCTTCCAGGCTTGCTGTTTCCAAACTGCGCTGACATACTCCGTTCTATTGCAATTTCCTTCAAGTCTTAGGGATGGCCTACTAAATGATTTTTATAATGCATCCACGGATCAAAGCACACAATTGAAAAGTTCCAGGCAGTAAGGTCTGAATTTCTTGATCTCACAGTGTCCATGCTTTCCTAAGTTGATCAGGGCTGCCTTCCCCACTTATGAACTTCCCAGCCACACAGAGTTATAACTCCCCCAGCACATCCTGGCCTTCCTTCCTTCCCTCTGTCAGTTCATCAGTTTATTCTCATGTGTGTTCCTGTGCTTAGGCCCTGTGCAGGAGGTGCCTATACCTAGCTTCTGGCTGCTTAGCACTGGGCCTGACCTTGTGCATGCCACCTGGGGCCTGTGTCCATGCAGGATGAAGGAGCTCTCACCTGTGCCCATATGAATTATGTTCACAACTCCACAACACTTAACACAAACTACAGCTATTATTCTATCTGCTCCTTCAGGGCTGGCACCTTACATTTTTTTCTCATACCATCACTACTAACACAAAAGCCAACCCTAAGTTAGTAGCTAGCATTATCATTGTGAAGACTATGATTGTTACAGGACTAGGCAATACATTCTAAAAAGGACCCTGTGATCCACCATTATTATATTTTTGGGACACATGCTGACCTCAGTCAAGGGTGTTGGAGGTTTGATAATCAAGTGGAACAAGTCACTCTGTGATACTTAATTAGCAAGGAAGAAGATCGTTTTCAAAGAACTGTTTGTTTGTTCATGTACTTCTTTTTTTCCCCCTCCAAGATAAGCACTTAAAATCTTAACATGTTATCATATAAGAGGAGCCGACCTGCAATCCGCCTTGTCAGTTACCCCCAAATGCTCCATGCATTTCAAGCAGTTCCATGGTGTGGAACTGAATTCCCAGCCCCCAATTCCCTTCAATTTTCATGACAAACTTTTATGTGCATTTCAAGGCCCAGAACAATGATTACTTCCTTTTTCATAGGCTGGAATTACTGAGATGAATGACACATAGTCTGTTGACTTTGGGAGCTCACTCTCCCCTGCAGAAGGATCCCTGGGACAGTCCCCAGCACTATGCTCTGAGAGTGAGATGAAGATGTGAACAATGTAGCAGAGTATGAGAGAGGAAGGGGGTCACTATATTTTCCAGAGAAGGAGGAGGAACTGGTTGGAAAGAATATTCCAACAGAAGGAACTGAAGACACCCATGAAGACATCAACAGACTTCAGTCTTAAGTATCCTGATTTTACTCCTCTCCTCTGAGATGTGTGGAGATCCTGCTGAAATGGGTTTTGCTTGCCATGGTAAAACCAAACTCAGTTTTGTCTTATCCATAGCTGTGGTGGTGATATTTTGGAGAGCTGGCTTTAGCAGGTGCAAAAATAAGTTTCAAAGGCTGTGTTTATCTGTCAGTGGATAGAAGCAGGGAAAGGAAGAGGGCAGGGGGCTGGCACCTGTTGACTGAATGCTGTGGGCCTGAAGACAGGCTGAATCCAGGGATCATGAGAGAAATGGGTATTTTCCTACCACCAAGAAGAACCAATCCTTCTCAGGAAGAAAGACACTTAAACAATGTTCACAGTGTCACATGAGAGAAGGAACTGTAACCCCATAGTGGAGGGAGTGAAGGAAAGTTAGACAACTTGCTCTTAGCTTTATTTCCTCAGATGAAAAGACTAAACTGGAGAGAGAAGAGGTCTGTAGAGTAAAAATAGGATTCTGCAGAGCTATGTGACCCCAAGGCCTGCCTTCTCCCCTTAAGCCATGTGGCATAAGAAGAGAGACAGAAGATCCATGTGCAGATGGTAAATGATGTGGTATATATTACATTTGCATAGCTTGTGCTTTGAAATACAGATTCCAGCTCCTGAGAAGGAATCTGTCAGGGGGATTTTAGGGGACACTGAATCAGGAAGGAGTCTCCTCAGGGACTCCGCTGATACTACTGTGAAAACTGTCCTGTTACACAAACATCTTCAGCACCCCTACTCCTGCGAGACCAGACCTCTTTATTATTCTGGAGATTAAATATTAGAGCAGCAAAGAACTTTGAGGAAAATTACTCAGCCAAAGTCTCAATCTTTATCCAGATATTTGAGGACAAAATAGGTAAACCCTTATTGGCCAAATTATATTGTTATATTATGTATTGTGTTCATGTACAGATATGTAAGAACAAATCCCTTCTGTTGGTACAACTATAAAAATTAGCACTAGATCTGGTTCTGTACACTGGATCTTCAGAACTTCTTATCATTGAAACTTTGTACCTTCTGACCAATATCCCCCCCGTTTCCCCTACCCCTGAACCCTGGAACTCCATTCTATGTTCTGCTTCTGAGTTCAACTTTAAGATTCCACATGTAAGTGAAATCATTTCCAGTTGTGTTTCTGTGCCTGGCTTATTTCACTCAGCATGAAAACCTCCAGGTTCATCCACATTGTCACCAAATGCAGAATGTCCTTATTTTTGAGATTGAATAATATCCTTGTGTGTGTGTGTGTGTTCCCATGCTCATTCATAGACAATCCATAATAATTACCTACTTGCTATATTTAATTTCCCACTAGTCTCCTATTTCCATCTACCTCCTGCCCTCTCCCATGTGAGGATAGGTCTTATTTACAAATAAATACGATTGATCCAAGGCAACTGATTCCGTTTTCTTACATAATCCTGAAAGCATTTTAAATTTGATGTATTTGTAACTAAGAAAGTTAAGCTAAAAGATGTGCATTAGGACCTAATAAATCTTCATTTATCTTGTCTTAGATTAAATTTTAAATAAGTTAGGGTTTTATATGCTCCTTGGATGTATAGGAACCTTGTAATAATTTCCACTTTTCCATCTACAGGCCTCATGCCAGTAATAAATCAGTAACACTTTGATGTTCTGGTTCCTTCCATATTCCATCCTGCACATAGAAATGGCCTTGAAGTCAAAGAGACCCAAGTGAAAGGCAAACACATTTTAAATACACTCTCAAGTCCATCCACTAACTCTGCTAAAACCCAGAATGAGACAATGATTAATGATTCCAATAACAACTGAAGAGATTGCACAGGAAGAAGCAGAACAAATTAATAACTATAAAGAGGAAGTACATACTTCCTACACTTCAAATCTTTCTTTTTTCTTTTAATCTACTATACCATCAAGCCTAATAGTGATTGAGCAGGATGAAATCATTGTTTGTTTTTCATAAATCTACACGGGTGATATGTGAATGAAGAAAGATCCGGAATTTCACCATTCATGAGTGCATAGCTCTATTCATATTCATAATGACAACAGTGCTTTTACATGCATTTTTAACTTTCAACTCAAGTTCCCTCGCAGGATCTGTATTCTTACCCCAGCCTTATGAATTAGGAAAATAAGCCTCAGATTGGTTCACATACTAGTGAGAGGGAAACTACTATCATTTGAAGAAAAGGACAGAGGGTGCTACTACAGTTTGTCAAAATTTTTCCACAATGGAAGCTTCTGGGATTGGTATCAAAGATCAAACAAGTGCATCTTCTTGGAGTTAGAATACAAGGTTCCAAAATCAGATTGTCTGGATTCAAAATCCTTCCTGCTACTTTATATATTTTCCTAAGTTTCAGGTTTTTTATCTGCAAAGGAGCAATTGTATCATTTGTTTAAAAATTTAAATATGACAATGTAAAAAAAATCGGAAATAATGGAGTATGGATAAGGCACAGGCATTACAAAAATTAGTTCAGGAGATTTTATCTGGTGCTTGGCACTCTTTATAGATATGACATCACTGAAATTGCTTATTATTCTTCTAATCAAGACTGGTATTAGAGACTAACACATAGTTTAAGAACTATCCAATGGAAGAAGAGAGAGAGTAGCCTGGAGCTCTAAAGTAAATGGAAATAGTAGAGACAGGAGCATAGATCAGGTATCAGATTCTGGCCAGTAGAGTGAACCACAGATGCATATATCAGAAGACACACTCCTAGAACAAGAATCACCTCCTTCCTCCAGCACCAGTCACCCTTCTGAATCTGGGCACCACCATGACTGTCCTCTCACCCAATGTTTATGATGCACTTCAGACTCTTCATTTCAAATTAAGAAAGGAATTGAGGAAAGAGCTTGCAAGACAATGGTTCCTGGGGGAACAAGGAGCGGAGAAAATGACCTTGCATATGAAAGAATAAATTGGGGTAAAAATAAGAGGTGAATTCAACTGGAAGGAGAGAATTGGAAGGTAAGAAAAGAAGAAATGACTTGAACAAAGGCATGCAAGGCTGATTTGAGGTTGGTGGTAGTGGCATCTCCAGGATCCTGTTGCAGCCTCCCCCAGTTGGACTCACGCAGGAAACCTAGCAGCCAGAGGAGGAAGACACAACACATTCTTCTCTCTGCTCCCTCCTTCCTCTTGGATTAGTCAATTTTGGAGGAAACATAAAAAGGAATTACAACTATTCTTCTTCTTTTGATGTTCTGTTTTTCTTCCCCTCCTTTTTGAAGCATCATTTTGTGTCCAGCTGCTCATTCAGTTTGTGGACACAGTAGGACCTTGAGACACTCTATCAGCTTCTCATTCTGTCCCTGATGAGTGACCCCAGTTGTATCAGACACAAGAAGGGATGATGATACAAATCTCTTTCTGGGTTATTGGGAGGAACAAGTAGTACACTTAAGGAATGCATCACTCAGGAATATGATTTTAGTAGTGCTTCATAAATAACAGTTCTTATTTCTTGACATAGCATAAGCCATAATCAAGCATAGCACCTCACAGGAGACAAAGATTCAATAATAATTTTTTTAGAGAAGAGAAGAAACAAAAGAAACATGAGTTAAGCAAATGAGGGAAGAATTATATCAATTTGGCCTTGAAATAGGGACGCAGCCTTAGGATAAACTTGTTGGGCAGGGTTATAGGCCATGGATGAGACAAAATGAAGGAGCCTGTTTAACTGTGTACACAACACCAGCTAAAGAACAGGTTGTGCAAACACAGGTAGGCTACCACCATCTAGTCCTTAGTAAAGCAAGACTCTCAGAAGCATCTGGAGTATATGTAAGGACATGGGAGGAAAGTCAATTAACAAAAACAATCTGACTTAAGAAGGTTTGTTCATCTAGTTAAGTAAAATTGCAATAAAAAATAAAATATAAAGGATTCAAAATTTAAATTCAGAAGAATGTTTGATTTTTGTTGCTGTTGTTGTTATTGTTGCTCTTATTTCATCCAGAAGACAGCGCCAATTGCTTGACAGCAAGCCTGACCAGATGACTCCATTGCACAGGACAGAGAGCAAGCTGATCTCATAGCTCACTCCAGGGGCCTCACGACCACCCACCCCAGGAAAAACACTTCCAGCACATGAATCCTGGCACAGCCAGAGTCAACCCACTCCTTGTACTAAATCCCTCATTTTCAGAAAATCTACTGGTTTTGATGTAATCATCAAAGGCTAATGGAAAAAAAATATTATTTCATAGTTTAAGGAAAAAGAAAAGGACATCTGGAATTAACTTTGAATGGGAAAGATACTGACCTCATAGACAACACAGGGGAAAAAATGGAATAAAGTCCTTGAGGCAGTATTCAACAGCAGGGACTACAGTCTGAAAACACAGATTATTTTAACCATTTTAGTACAAAACTAAAGAAGTGTTCTCCGAAGATCAGGGCTTTTATCTACCTACATTTCTAATATCATGGGCTTGTTTTATTTTTAGAGAAAATTGAGGTTGGAAATACTTAAACATGGTCCTCAGAATCAGACAAACAGGTCAAATCCAATTTTCACTGGAACAAGTTGGATGTTTTGATAGAGAGTAATTCAAATCGTGATCCCGAGTTCAAGGTTGAGTTCAAGACAAAGTATAGGACACCCATATCTTAAATAAGCTGCAAATAATGTTTTAGTGTAAATTTGTACCCAACAGGACATTCTAACATAAAACACCCTCTGTTACTTATCTAAAATTCAAGTTCAGCTGAGTCTTCTATGTATTTACCTGTACATCTGTCAACCTCAGCCAAGGCACTCATCTTTGACAATAAGAATAAAAATAACAACCTTCATAGTAGTGTAGGGACAAATAACAACAGAGATACATCACTAAGCAGAGGGCCTGACACCTAGGAATTGTGTGAATATACAAATGCACATTGCACTATCTATATAGTGCAATAAACAGTTGAAAGGCAGACAGGTCATGTCCCAGTGCACAATCAGAGACTGTGCTTGGATGCACTTTCTCTCAGGACGCTTTTATTTCATGCTGCTATTTTCATGGAATTAAACTTGAATAGTTCAGCAAAATGTCCTCCTGGTTAATTCACGTTGACACAAGTTGTTGGATTTTCTTCTTAAAGCTGAATAATGTTCTATTGTGTGTACCACATTTTTAAAAATATACTTATCCATTGATGGACATTTGGGTTATTTCCACATCTTAGCTATCTTGAATAATCTTGCATTGAACATAGGCATGCAGATATTCCTTTGAGGTCCTGATTTGAAAATTCCTTTTTACTTTTTCTTGTATTTATATTTACAAGAAGGATAGCTGGATCATATGGCAGCTCAATGGGTATGCTGTTTTAGTTATGCAAATTGAAAAAGTTCTAACAGTCTGTCACACAGCACCACGACTGCAGTTAACAATGCAATATTGTGCGCTTTAAAATATGTTAATAATAAGGCGTGGTGGTGCATGCCTGTAATCTCAGTCACTCGGGAAATTAAGACAGGAGGATTACATGTTTGAGGCCAGCCTCAGCAACTTAGTGAGACCCTAAGCAATTTAATGGGTCCCAAAATACAAAAAATAGAAAAGGACTAGGGAGGTAGTTCAGTGGTAAAGTATCACTGAATTCAACCACCAGTACCAAAATAAAATAAAATAGGTTAAGAGTGTATATCTCATGTTGTATTCCTATCATAATAACAAACAAGCAGAAAAAAATACTGGAAACTTTATTACCATGGATGTGATGGAACCATAGCTATATGCATATTTCTAAACTCATCAAAAGTATATGTGTACATTAAATGTGTATGAATGTGTATATATATCAAATATATATCAATACAGGTTTAAAAAACTTGAAAAATTTAAAAACATCTAATTTAGGACACTTTGCCTAAATAACAATACCTCCTTATGCTGACTCCTGAGATGGAAATAAGGGAGGGATCAGCCCTTTGCCTCTTTTCTGTTCAATGTACTCAGACATTTGTTCTGTGAACTGCCTTCTGGAATCTCAGAAAACCCAACAAAAGAGCATTAAAGGTTTCTTACCTCCTTTGTATGAGACGGGTAAGTTCTCAAAACAGAGAAGAGAAAGGGAGGGAGAGGGAATATTAAGTGAAATCTTATGAATAATATATGAACAAAATGTGCCTGAATGTCCATGACAGAACTCAACCCCCATGGTAGATGCATCATTATTTGCTAGAAAGAAGGAAGGACAGGTGCACAGTAAGATCTAGATCTTATTATTTGCATAATTTGAACTCTTGATCTCAGAAATAGTAGGGACAACAAACTAACAAAATCCAGAAAGTTACCTAAACGTAGGCACCTGATCAGTCGGTGGTGAGGCTAAACTTGGAAGCTGGGTTTCCAGCACCCCAGGCCCAGACTCTTTCCATACCTGGGTGCCCTCAAGTTGCCTGACACCATGCTTCCCAAACAACTGCTGAGGGAGAATTTGGGATGGACAAATGAAATCTCCTTGGATCAGTCAGCCTTGTCTTCCTGTTCTGATTAGTCTGGTTTCAACTCTCAATAGGAGTTTTTTTAATTTGTCTTCTTTTTACTTTCTTTTACCCATATCAAAACTGTCTTCTCTTTCTCAAAAAAACAGTGAATTATTGTGCTAGATATCTGTCAGAATCCAACTGTCATTTAAAACATTTTTTCTAGATCATATTCAGGACCTTAAAAACAAATAAATGACCCACTTTCAGCAACTGTTTCATAATTTGAGGATTGATTATAATCACAAATGTGATGATGTATGTTGTCAGGAAGACTTTCAAGACATTCTTTCCAATGGAAGCTGTCAGCAGGTGATTTTGACAATGTCAGGAGCATTCATAGGTGGTGGGAAGTACTTGGAATCTAAAGCCTTTGATTATGGTCCTGTGGCCACACATTTACTATGGATAAGGTCTCTGATGAGTAACTAAATTGTTTCAAATATTTCTATATTGCTTCTAAAATTAAAAAAAAAATTCTACTTGCCTCTAAAATTAAAAAAAATATTCTACTTGCCTTTCTGGATTTGGGTGAGGATGAGGCAATGTTAAAAAAAGAATTTTTAAATTATAAGAGAAATTTTTGCAGTATCAACGTTAATATTATGACAGTATGACTGAGAATTTGGTGAGTAATCTTCAAAGATTTACAGTTTTCCCATCTTGCACTCAGTGACTCCTTTGAGAAGCAAAAAAACATTTGTATCTGATGTGTTCCTGATATTTGTATCTGATCCGTTCCTGGTATTGGGCTGCTGATATTTTGTGGGACAATGTCAAGGAAACTCCTCCCACACATACACAAACACAGACCTACAGAGTTGATACTCTCATTCATGTGAATCTCACACATGGCCTGACATGTTCACACATAGACTCAGATTGACAGGTTAATATCCCCTGCCATTTCCTTCAACATTAAATGCCTAAAAATTAGGTTCCTCATGGATCTTTATTGGAAGAAAATAAGAAATCACACATTATTTTTCCTTTTTGCAAGTTACATACCTAATTAAAACTAAAAGTTATATTTAAATTTATTCACAACCAGTTAAATTTCCTTTTTTCCCCCTTAATCACTGAAATCATCATACCCCTTCCTTTAAAACTGAGTTTGAGGGACTGGTGAATTGAGGGAAGGAGAAAAACTTGAGGGTACATTTTCTGCGACTGGATTTTGAAAGGTCTCTTGTTTACATTTTCTGAAATCTGGGCACATCACAGATGTTGGCTTTTCTATGTTTGGTTGTTCAAAAAATGTGGTAGGGGGAAGACAGGCAGAAGGAAATCCAATCTTTGTAGTTCGCGCCAAAAAGGTTAAAACTGAAAGAGCTGTCAAAAATTTCATAGGCTTCCCCTTGGAACATACACATTAAAGTTAATTCACCTGAAACTTTTTATCAAACTGAGGAACACTAATAGTCA
The DNA here is from genome assembly GCF_902686445.1 of Sciurus carolinensis. Lineage (NCBI taxonomy): Eukaryota > Metazoa > Chordata > Mammalia > Rodentia > Sciuridae > Sciurus > Sciurus carolinensis. The sequence goes on from NC_062220.1 coordinate 104,310,400, forward strand.
GTTATGTGCATCCCCCACTGTATCTAAGTGATTCCCACATTGCACTTCTGAAAAGCTCCAAACTCACATATCCAGGTGCCTGTTTAAAGTTTCACTGAGATTCATGGGCTTGCCAAAAGCAGTGTGTCTAAAATTGTGTCCTTAGTCTTTTCTCTTCCCCATCCTAACCCATCCACTTACCAAAATCCAAACCATCCAGGAGAGATAAAATAGAGTCTCTGTCCTAAGGGCAGCTGCCTCCAGTCAGGGACAGGGCGTGCCACCTTCTAAGCTCCCTGCTCACTGTCCTCAGGAGATGTACTTTGTTGTAAGTCAAGGATCCTGTTCACAAGGAGGTAATGTCATGAGATGCAACTTCACAGGACTTCAAGAAACCTGTTATTTTCTTCACATTGAATATATAACCAACCATTCTCCACTGATGGACACTGGTTGTTTCCAAGCGTTCACTATTACAGATGCTGGACCATTTAATATCAGTATTGCTGTAACACCCAATTTAAGAGCGGATACGTCCATGGCCACATGCAGAAGAGCTCAGCTTGGAGCATGCCCCTGTTCAATTTTACTGGCTATTTCTGAATTGCTCTCTAAAGTCGTGCCAACTTATGGGCCCTCAAGCAAGCAAAGTATCTGCCCACATCTTCAGCAGTATTGGTATTATAACATTGTTGTACTGTTGCCAATCTGATTTGTATGAAGATGTTACTCAGTGTTAGCTGAATGTCTGTGTCTCTGATTACTGAGGAGACTGAGAAAATTTTAACTGTTCATGAGGTACTCAAAATTTCTCTTCTGTTAACTTCTTATGTGCATTTTGGCAGTTTACAGTTTTTTGTTTCTTTTCTAATTTCAGTAAGTCTTTAAATTCTAGGCATTGATTAATGTGTTTATCAATTGTTAAACTAATTTTAAAATAAATTTGATATGTTAGGTCAATCTACCTTCCTTCTTCACCTTTTCACAAACTTTGGGTCTCTCTCTGGAGTTTTTCTATTCCAAGTGCATCTTAGAACACATGTTTAACTCTTTTATTTTATGGGTAAATTTTTTTTATAAATTTTTTATTCTTTTAGTTATACATGACAGTAGAAGTGTCATTTGGAAGTGTTTTGGATTCACGCAGCTATAAGTAACAACTTTGTAACTTTGATTCTTCCCATATAATATGGATCTCTTCACTATTACCTTACTCTTGAACATCATCGATAACATTTTATATATTTTCTGCATAATATTTTTGTGAACATTTTGTTATCTCAATTTGGGTTAAGTCTTAGTTTTGTTTCCATTGCAAGTTTTGTTGGTCCTGCTTCTGCATTTTCTAATTGCTTCTCACTGGTCCATTGTATACATAGATCACATGTCCAGGTACCCTGATGAACTTACATTTTCATTTTGATAGTCTCTATATTACTATACCTCTTTAAGCCTTAGTTTAGCTTCTTCCACAGTAAAGTCAGGATAATCGTATCTGCATCTTAAAATGACTTTGAATATTAACTGAAATATATGACATATGTATACACATATATACATATATATACAGATGTATAATAAAGTCATGATTCTCAGCATATAATATGTGCAAAATAATTCACTTTTCTTACTTTTTCTTTCCCACAGAAGAATTCAGCAACAATTACGTTGCCATTTTATATGTTAACTTTAATTTATGCATTCTCTTCCTGCCTAGAATTTATTCTTTTAGATTACCTAGTCAGTTTTGCCTAATGATGTATCCGAGGCCCTACAACATAGTGGACATTTAACACATAAAGGAGGAATGAAAGGAATAATGAATTCAAACATACAAAAACTAGGAGGATCACAATTTTTTTTCAACACAACATTTAAAGTAGAATTTGCTATTTTGACAACCTTACTTTTAGTCTAATATCTTTGAGCCCTACTTCATTTAGTCAAATTGTGTTGAGGGTAATTTTCTCTCAGTCACATAATCTGCCTGACAGCTAATGTTCTACTTGGTGGAGGTTTTTCATGAAGATCTTCTTGCTTATCTTTCCTTGGATTTTGCATAGCTCTCTATGTGCACAGCCCATAAAACTGTTCCAATGTCTACCTCTTGACGAGAGGTCTCCCGGACAAGACTCTACACTCTCAGGGTACATATTTGAGATTTCCCTAGCTCTCAAAGGAGATGTCTGGACTCAGGACAACTCTGGACTGTAGTACCTATGACTTATTGCCTAGGGTTTGTTGAATGTATTGGAAATTAATCAGTAAATATTTCTTTTTTTTAATACAAACAATATGTAATGATGATTCATTTTTTATTTTTATATATTTATTTTTATTGTAAACAAATGGGATACATGTTGATTCTCTGTTTCTACATGGAGTAAAGGCATACCATTTGTGTAATATTTCTTACATTTCTCTGTATACTTGGCTTCTTGTCTTTTAAGATTAAAACCCATCTCCAATCCCCATCACTTAGAGACCTGTCCCAGGACTCATCCATGGTCTGTGTGTCCGTCCAAGTTGATTGGAATTCTGCCAGCTTCCCACATAGATGATGTGCATACATCCCATCAAACATCTGTCCATTGCATCATTTCAATGTGCTCTGCAGGCTTCCAGCCTGTGGACATGCATTTCTCATAGAGAACACATTTCTCTGGACCTTATACTTGAGTCATTCCTTTTTATCCTTTACATAAAAGCACATCTAGGAGGGATTTCATAAACATTTCAGGGAGATCAGTAGAGTGAGATGGAGGGAGGAGTGGAGGGAAAAGAGAAACACTAGGGAATGACATTGACCAAATTATATTGTTTTGTTGTGTGCATATATGAATGTATAACAAAGGATCCCACAATTACATACAACCATACTGCACCATTAAAAAAAAAAGCAAATAGCATATGTACTCCTTCTCTTTCATTTCACCATACCGCTGATGTACCTACAGCACTTAGTGATGCTTACTTCCTTCGTCCCTGAGGAAATGAGCCATTAGGCATTAGAAACCTGTCAGCTACTATAGTCTCTGGCAAATTATAGATGATCCACGAATACTACACTTGGCACCCCTTTAAGATAACAAGTTTTAAAGGAATTCCAGAGGCCATCTTGGTTGGTAGTAAAACTGAAGGGCAAAGATTTTGCTTATCAATATCAGTCAGAAGAGCCAGGAAGATGATGTGGAGGCTCCTTTGATAGGGATCCTGGCTGGCTGATTAAATCATATAATGGTACCCATTCTTGGAAAATCAGCAGATGCCAGTGTATGCCTCTGAGGACTTTTTGACACATAGCACAAGGCCAGGAACTCAGCATTTCCATGGCTTTTCCATATGTTATATGTAAATCATGAATGCATACATTTGTTTAAGAAAAGGAAGAAAAAGAAAAGACAAACATATCTGGGCCTCCAATTCACATTATGCTTGGAAATAATTTTGATAGGTACACACAGCTTAAATACCTTTACCTCATGATGTGCTTGTTTTCTGTTTTCTCTGTATACACCTCACTGTTTATAGGGGGAATTAGTTATCTCCGTTCAGGAGAGCATGAAAAAAACAATCCAAATTGTAATCAGTGTGCTGACTTGAAATCATTTCTCAATCTCTCTCAATGACAATTTGTATTTTGTCAGGTATTATTAGAGAAAATAATATATTTTAATCGTTAATATTGGTCAATAACTAAATTTTTAAACTAGTAAATAAAAATATTTGTAAATGAGCAAAGACTTGCTTTCATGACTAAAATACTTTTTTTTATAAAAAAAATACCTAAACCTTAATACCAAAGTTCATTTATGGTAAGTGTTTTTTCTGATTTCTGTAGCACAAATAAGGAAACATTTAACAATGGAATCTTAAAATTTACCAAAGCATTTTGCAAGGGAGTTGATTATTTACAGGGTTTTTTCCCCCTAATGTTATAACAGCAAAATAAATGTGATGCACTTCAGAAGCCTTAAGCAACATCTATTGTTTCACAAGAAATTCTGTGTGCACAGAGTTCCCCTAGGCCACACCATGTGTCAGTAATAACACGCAGCTATATTTGGAAGTTGAAATGCTTCCATCTGTAACAGTGCTGGGGGGCTTCCTCTCAAAATGGAACACTAGACATGGCATCTTTTCCTAACCAAAATTGTTCCAGGTGGTTTGTGACAGATTTTAAATTTGAATCATTTAACATGTATAAGTTAAAGATTGTTCAGAGACACAAAATGTTGAGGCAGTTGTTCTTTCTCCTTCTGATAGTATTTTTATAGTATTGAGCTCCCGACTCCTTCCTATGTAGCCTGTGTGCCTGAGGGAAAGCAGAAACACTTAGACCCCTCAGCAAGATTAATTTAGCTAAATGTCACAACCTGTCCCCCACCATTGAGGCTTGGCTATGGGCTTACAAAAACAAGCCAAATAAATACATGAAGATGTTTTCCTGTGGCTTCTAGAAAATTCTTCTTTGTTTCCCAGCCCTTCACTACCATTATCTTCCCTTCCATTGTCCTCCTTCTCTTTTTCCTTCTCCCCCTGCTTCTCTCTTTCTCCTCTCTCATTCTCTCTCTTTAAGTGCAAGACTTAAGCAAGACTTTAAGACTTAAGATACTAAATATAGAAATAGACAATGACCAGACCAAATATAAAAAATTAACTCTAACCTACACTCTGCAGCAAGCAGTCCAGAAATCCACTCTATTCTCTACAGCAGCCTGCACAGGACACCAGCCTACTCTCTACAAGTCAATCAAGCAGGAAGCCAGATCTCTCTCAGTAGCAACTGATTTAGGAAGCCAAACAACAACCTCCATAATAACTGGCCCCAAATAACCAGTATTTGATTAATAACTTACAGCTTCCCTAATTTTTTCCCTGCTTCCAATTTAGGCCTAACTGAAGAAAGTCAAATTATGCCATTCAACCAATCACACAGATGCCCAATTTTACCTTCCCAGACCCACAACCTCCTTTAAGGCCTCAGTATTGCCTGCCTGTAAATCTCAGTCACAGGCAAGAGAAGGTGGCTGACGCCCTATTATTAAAAATCTCTAGATAAATAGGCTTAGATTATTCTCATCTGGGCAGTCTTCACTTACTTCCATGAAAATGAAACAGATCATTTCTCTGTCAGTCAGGGCTTAAGACACCATGATCCCACCCCCTGACTGACAGCATCGTAAGGCTTCCCCATCTCAGATCTCAATTGGTGAACTCAAAACTATCTTTCATCACTTATGGCAATCTGCCTTTTGGTTCCTCTCACTTGCACCTCAAAAATCTACAATCAAAAACTGGGATTTTAATAGGAATTGCATTAAATTTGTATAATGCTTTTGGTAGTATGGCCATTTTGACAATATTAATTCTACCTATCCAGGAGCATGGGAGGTCTTTCCATCTTCTAAAGTCTTCTTCAATTTCTCTTTTTATTGTTCTGTAGTTTTTATTGTAAAGGTCTTTCACTTTCTGTAGTTTTTATTGTAAAGGTCTTTCACCAAGCATTTTATTTATTTTTTTTTTACGTGATCATAAATGGGGTAGTTTCTTTATTTCTCTTTCAGTGGATTCATTACTGATGTATGGGAATGCATTTGATTTATGGATATTAATTTCATATTCTGCTACTTTGCTGAATTCATTTATCAGTTCTAGAAGATTTTTGGTGGAATTTTTGGCTCTTCTAAATATAGAATCATGTCATCAGCAAATAGTTACAGTTCGAGTTGTTTACTATTTGTAGACCTTTAATTTCTTTCTTCTGTACATATATGACTGCATGAGCAATGTGATCCTACAATTTCTATAATCAAAAAATGAGAAATTACACTCCATTTACGTATGATCTATCAAAATGTATAAATATTTTGTCGTGTACAACAAATTAGAACAAATTTAAAATTTTTTTTAAAAACTTGGATTTTAAAAGTTGGTTTAGAACTTGTAATTGTCAGTGCTGGCAAACTAGACTTTAAAATATCAAGCTAACTGAGAGATGGGGATATGCCAGGGGACAAGGAGAACCTCACTATTCTAAGCCAAAAAATGGATTAAACCACAGTGTCACACGCCAAGCAATGTTGCTGAGGCGGAGAGATGTAGAATGACTTAGATAGCCAGGGAAAGACGGTGAGTGAGGAGGTTGGAAGCAGGGCCTGAAGAAAGAAGCAAGGAGAGGGTCTTCTAATGAGGTCAACTTCCTGGTTGATGAACGTGCTCCTGGACATTAGTGGGGGATCCAATCAGATAGAAATTTCCATACCCGTGCTCCTAAGCAGGGGATTCAATAGAAAACCTAAGACAGATGTGTGAACAGAGGGGGCACCAATTAATAATAGTGAGGAGAATGTGGACAAGGGAGGAGATAAGGAAAGGAAAAAATTCCAGAGACCATAAAAGAAAAAACCCAAACTCCCCCTGTGGATTCCCAATTCCAGGACCCCTTCTCTTTGGAGAAGTCTATTTCTGTGACTTTTACAATAAACCAGCTGCTGGTTTGCTAGCTCTGCATCTTGTTCTTCAATTCTTTGCTGAATGGAGACAAGGCACCCAGCACCCCTAGTTCATAACACTGTGGCATTTGAGAATGAAGTGAGAAAACTTCAGGACATTGGTGTGGAAAATGCCACTCCAAGACGGTGAGGAGATGATTGTATTCAGACCATTGCAATAGGAAGAATATTTATCAATACAAAGAGTCTTGGAGTGCCAAGGCAGAAAACAAGAGAGGCACATGTGAGTCTTATGAGGTGGGACTGACTTGGGAATAGCCTAGGCCGATGAGGGGGTTTCTGGAAGCACACAGGCTCTGGTAAATTTTAATATTGTCATTAGCATGTGTTTGCTTGTGGTCTTTGCTCAGAACCTACCAAGAGTCCAGGTTTTAGGCTAAAGTTTTAGGCTGAAGACAGCCTGTCTGAAAATGAAAAAAGAAAAAAAAAAAAAAAAAAAAAAAAAAAAAAAGATAAGCCATCCTTGCCAGTGGAAGGTTTTTAAAAGGAAGAAAGAAAGGTAAGCAGATTTGGGGAGTTAGCAAGACAGCACGGTAGATTTCGAGTAAAAATCTGTATTGGGAGAACACATAAATGGGAGTTCTAGCAGAAGCTGAGATTGCCTGAGTCAAATCTGACTCTGAGTCAAACCTGAGTCAAATCTGGTCCTATCAACCACGAGGCACTGTTTTCCTGAGACAGATGGTCTTGCTTTGAGAAGCTGCAGCTCAGATGTATTCTGATACTGGCCTCTTTTTCTCCCCCAACCTTCTAAAGCAGAAACTGAAAGAAAATAGAGTCTAATATAAACTTAATTCTAGAGGACAAATAGCAACAGCTTGTAGCTAAGAGACCAAAATTCCCAGACTCAAATGAAAGGACAGACAAGATCTCTGGTTGACTAGAAGGAAATACTAAGCTTTTAAAGGATGCAAATTGCCGAAGCCAAATCTCAGTTTGCATAACCCTTAAGGCAGCCCAAGCTCAGCAACAACCTCAGCCCAATGTGCCACGACAAGTATCATTTTGCTACAGTGGAACTCTATGGGAGCATCAGACACCTCACAGAGATTTCAATGGCAAGGTCAGCCTTCCTAAGGAAGAACTAGTGACACAGGCCATAAGACAGTGGAGATTCTTAGAGTAAGCAGAGTTCAGAGGTCAGACTTGCTGAGCAAGGCATCCACTCTGCACTTGTTTCAGGAGACTGCCAGCAATTGATGACTGAAGATATTGTTTTAATTCTTGTGACAAATAAGAATGTCTTTGTTCATATTGACACTGCATTCCTGGACACCACGACAAGTTGGATTTTGTAAGGTGAATTTTGCAGTGAGAGGAGGAACATGCTAGAGTGGATGTCATAAGAACCATAGTCTGGACTTGGATTTGGATTCAGGAACTAGACAAGATTCTAGACAAGATGGAGAACTAGAAAAGATGGAGAAGATGGGCTTTTCCATCAGATTAGACACTGAGTAGCCATGTGGAGGTGGACATTTTTAATGTGAAAAGAAGAGAAGAAACAAAGATGTGTGTTGGGTTTCTCAATATTCTACAAGATGGGTTGTTGTGTGTATTAGGACTCTCCTCAGACCAAGTACGCCATGGGGTCTGGGCATTTGTGCCAGTGTCTCTGTTGGTTTTAAACATTCCAGACACATAATTCTATGCACAGGTTTAAGAGTGGCAGGCTGGGACCACTCTACTTGGATATCACCCATGAGTTGGGGATTGGGTTGGAAAGGACAGATTGATAAAATCTCAGAATGAACTGGAAAGCAAAGTTTCTGAACATTCTGGGAAAATATTTCTTGCTCTGAAGAAATAAATAAAAGATGGCCTCTCTTCTGAAAATGATGTTGCACAGATGCGAGCACCAACACTGCTGTATATACCTCCAACCAGCAAAAAGGAACCCAGTCTGAAGCACAGCAAGAAATAGGCGCAGCCATGGAATTGAGGACTATTTGTATTTGCAGAGTTGGCTATAGGAAACAAAGACTTTTTTCACCTTTAGACCAGTTTGATTAGAATTTCCCACTCCTTACAGCTCAAATATCCCGAAAGTATTAGGTTATTTAATATTGTGTTTTCTCAGCAAATTTTATATGTTTTTATTCTATATATTGGCAAAGAACATAGTGAAAATGTAATAAATGGCTGTTGTATTTAATTAGTAGGTCAAGTGTGCATTAAACAGTATAAATAAATTTATGAAATGTAATTGTTGAAAACTTATCGCTTAATAAAAGTGTATTGTAACGAAACTTTGTAAAGTTAATATTAGAAAATGCTTGCTAGACCATCAGAGTAGAGGTCATTCATTTGTTTTCTAACCATGGTAATTCTACTCCTGACACTGGAAGATAGCATCTGCTTAATGACTATGTGGGATGAATGAATGGGAGGCAGTGGCATGTAAGCATTATGGTCTATCTGTACAGTAGTCACACGACCTGGGTATTGTTGAGATTTCCAGACAAAAAAACTTAGAGCAGTCAGGAAAATGCTGCAAGATCAGACCAGCCACAGAAGGTTTGGGATTAAAATGCAGGCCATGTGATCTCAAAACACACCCACAGCTAAACGGAAGCCATCCTAGTGTCCTCATGTTAACACAGACCAGCTGAGTAGCTCAAGCAGGCAGAATACCCCCTTGTTTTAAGGCTGTGTCACTGTGCTCAGAATTCTCACTTTTCAATAAAACTTGAATACAACATTGGGGAAAAGTCTCTTTTGTTTTTGTTTTTGTTTTTGTTTTAACCGAAGGAACAAAAGAAGATAGATGCTTTGCATGTGTTCTTTCTCAATATTTTAAGAAAAATTCCAATCCACTAGTCAGAACTCTGCCTTCCCAACACATGATTTGAACATTCTCTTTTCTGGTCCAGAAAAGTCCCCCCTAATTGATTTCAATAATACAGTGTATCACTCTGTGATTGAAGAAGTCATATAGCTTGGTGCATTTCTACTTTAGTGGACAAGTGAAGAAACTAGAAATCATAGAAATGGATTTGTCTGCTCTAAGTCACAGGTAAAGTTAATGTTCATCTGCTCAAAGTCACAGGTGAAGTTAATAATGAATCTAGACTGGAATGTTCATCAGTTCACTCTGAGTCTACATCTTTCCTAACATACCGCACTTATCACTAAAAACTATTATTAGCCAGGCACAGTGGTATAAAACTATACCATCAGCTACTGGATATGCTGCAGGAAGGTAATTTGGACCTAGGAATTCTAGAAAAGTCTGGGCAACATAATCTCAAAAACTTTTTAAAATAAATTATTTTAAGAAGCATTTTATGTATAGAAAAACTGAAAAGATAATGAAAAGTGTTCACAAAATCCCCAACCCAAGACTCAGGCTTCTCTATTATGAGCATCTTACTTTTATATAGAACAGTAGTTATAATTAATGAGCTAATACTTGATTTACTATCATGTAACATTTCTAATGTGGGGAATTCATGTGTTCTCCAATTTTTTCCTGACTATTCTGGCTAATGATGTATCCATTTTGCTAATCTTATCAAAGAAACAGCTCTGATTTTGCTGATATTCATAATTATAATCTGTTTTCAAGTTAGTTGATTTTGGATCTTTTATAATTTATCTTCTGTTTGCATTATGTTGAAATTGCTATCCTTTATTTAGTTTCCAAAGGTGAAGGGCTAGATAATTAGTTATAGATCTTTCTTATTTTCAAATATATACATTTCATAAAATGCACACTTGTTAAAGTTTGAACCTGGAATGTCCCCCATAGGCTCATATGTTGGTCCACAACAGGTGGCACTCGTGGGAGATGGGAGAAAGTCTTGGAGGTGGGGCCTAATTGAAGGAAGTGAGTCACTGGAGGTGTGTGCTTGCAGGGTATATCTTTTACCTTGTCCCTTCCTCTCTCTCTTCTCTCTCTGCTCTTACATCTGCTCTTTGCCATAATATTCTGTCTTGTCCCAGTTCCATAGCAACGGGTACCAACTGGCCATGGACTGAACATAACTTTGATTTCTATATTGTACCTTTGTTAAGGCATGTTTTATGTCCCAGAATCTGGTCTATCTAGGGAAATGTTCCATGTGCCCTTGATAAAAATGTGTACTCTGCTGCTGTTAGATGGACCATACTGTAAATGTCATGACATGGTGTCTATAGTGCTGCTGAATTAACTGTATCTTTAGTCTGTGGTCTCCTTTTTCTTTTAAATATCAACTTGAGGTTTTGTGGGACAGATTCTGATTTAGTTTCCCAAAATGGAAACAGATAAATCATAATAGATCATTATTCTTTTTGAATACATGTGTTTCATATTATGTATATTTAAAGCTATAAACCTATACTTCTGGGATTTTTGCACTGAGGACATCATTATGTCAAATGCTTTTTATCCTTTCTTACCCTTTGTTCTGAGGGAAGGGGAAAGCATTCTATAAACTTACGATTACTTTTCAGTCTTATTTCACCATGCCAACAGGATGTGGCCATCTTTAGTGTTTCTTACTTTTGATTTCTGCCCCCTTAGGTGAAACAGGAAGGCGAGAGCAGGCTGGATATATTTAAATTTCTTTCTGCACATGTGAGAAATTCTCTGTTAAGTCTTTCCCCTGGAGGGAAGTACTTTTTAGGAGATGCCCTGGGTCTATTTCACTATAGTCATCTTCACCTCGCCCCCTGCAAGAGACAGGAGGAGGTGATGTTTTTCAGCTCTTCATGAGAAGTAGGTGGAGTTCCTATATGTGTAACCATGAAACCCATAAGAGTGTGGGGGATCCCTAAGACTGTGGCTCCAGGTATTTTTCACATTAAACCAGTCTCCATTCATCCTCCAGCAATTTGTCAAACTTACCATTACCAGTTCATGAGTCTGGAGGTTTCCAGCTAAGCTGCTCTCAGGTGTGATTCTGTATTTACCTATCTCTCCAGGTTTCAAGGTGACAGTTTACCCAGAAGTCTAGACTCTCTGGTAGGTCTAAGAAAGTCACTGATTTTTAGTTTGTTCAGCTTTTCTTGTATAAAGATAAGAGAAATAACTTCTAATATCTTTGCACATCAGGACTGAAACCCTGTTAATAAAATTTTAGCATTTGACTTTTCTCTAAGTATTACAGGATGTGACACTGAGTTTCTTTATACTATTTTGTGTTCAACAGACATTGCTCTGCAGTTCAGAGGGATCCAGAGTAGTGATAGATTAAAAGTCAAAGTGTATCATGAAAAGAAAACAATAAGAACCAAATCCTTTTAAATATCTTTCTTTACAATACAAGTAGGTTCTTGGCAACATTCAACTCTAAAAGGAAAATAAAATCTAAAGTTTGCTTGTATTTAAGCTGAATTAAATTGTTCTTATATTAATAGATATTTTCAGCATGAAACCACATTTCAACTGCTCTTGATTGAGTAAGTCTTAAAACCACTTTTAAAAAAATATATTTTATGAATTTTCCATAGCCAACACAACAACAGAACAAAAAACACACAGAGAAAAAACACATCTAAAGAAAAGGGTTATAATTGTTTGTCCCACATTTTGGCTTTTCCACATAGGAGAATAGAAAATAGAATAGGTGAGAAAAAATAATGTAACTAAAATGCCCAAGAAAATCATGTGTCCCGCAATTGGAACTGTGTTATATGTATTAAGTCATAAGTTAAGTGTATGTTAGGCTGATATCCTACATACACATAAATGTACACTCATAAATATATACTTACATTTTACTTATTTTCTAACTGAAAGAACTTTGCTAGATCACAGTGAACAAGTTCACTGAGAAAATGCCTCGATTTCAAATACATAAAATGTGCTGGTGTATTATTTCACACAAATATTAAAGGCTATGAAGAACCACAAGAATAAAGAGGTCAAACTCAAAAGATAAAACATGCTTATGTGAAAGATTTACTCCTCGGAAATTCTTGTTTCTTCCTCGAATTTTGTTCCCTATAAACATATCCCTATATATAAGACAGTGTGTTTGCAAACTCTTTTGTAACTCTTGAAACATATGGTTCTTTGATTAAAATGACCATGATATAAATGAAGAGTGGTAAATGAACATCAATTAGAGAGGCTGGCTTTGAATAGAATGATAAACTTCAGGGAGAATCTAAATTAACACAGTGTCTTTAGGAAAGGGTTTAGCAATTACTACTAAATGTGAATGTAAACCTTCCCCATAATCAGGAGACTTCACTTCCACTAGGCATGTGCCCAAGAGAAATACATCACAGCTGCATCAAGAGACATGCTCAAAAAATGTTAACTGAAGTATTATTTCTAACAGTTCAATCCCCAAACCAACCCAGATGTCTACAGACATTTATAGAATAGACAGATGCATCATGGTGTATTTATACAATAGGAGAGCATTCTGTACAAAATGAGGGGACACACTGCCGTGGTGTGAGGTAACTTAGGACACCCAGACATGAAATGAAGCAAAAGAACTCACACACACAAAAAAATGCCTCCTGTATTATTCAAGTGAAATAAAGTTTAAAGCCCAGCAAAATGATATTATTATGATGGATTCAGACAAGGAGGAGAGTCATCCAGGGTTTGCGGTGAGACTCCTAGGCCCTGGCAGTGTTCTGGTTATTTGATCTTGGTAACACTCACATGAGTCCTTCCCTGTTATGGTTTATTGATCTGTACATTTAGGTGTTGTTTTCTTTCAATTTTCTCCACATGAGCTTCATTTCACAACAAACTAAAAGGTTTTGTTTGTTTTTTTAAGGAAATTGGAATAAATATGTAATAGTGAAGATTGCACATAGCAGTCACAGAATTAAGGATTACAGGATGTAGAATTTGTGGGAAAGCATGAATCCCAGGGCCAGTCATACTACGCTTGAACCTGGAGAAGTTCTAACATTTTTTAATCTGTTCATTCAAAATGGTAGAGAAATGAGCTTTTTTTTTTTTTTTAATTAAATATGATGTGGTTGCTATAGTACAGGTCTTCAGGGACCTTGGACAGACAGTTCTCCCCACTTTTCTCACTTGTAGTACTTCAGAATAATTGTAGAATGTTTTTATGGTACAACATCCTGAGATGGGTGGGACTGCTGATCAGAATAGCTCAGGTTTCTGTTGCATTCTCCAAAACCCTAGAAATCAACCTTCATTGAACTCTTTAGCCCAGTGACTCACATTACTCTGGGAGACCAATCCCAGTGTGAATTGCCTTTCAGGGTCCCAGGCCTGCCATGCATGCAAATGGAACACATGCAGAGAGATCTCCATCCATCCCAGGCAGCTTTCCTGAGCCTTGCAGGAGGGCCTTGAATGGATCTGAGGCTTCTGTTGTTTCTGGCTGCCCATCCTTGATCACTAAACCTGCTCCATGTACCTAGCTGTGTGTGGGTTTTCTGTTTCAGGAGATTCAGACAAGTTGGTAATAAGGCACAAAACTCCTTCACAGTTGCTCAGGCATTCATTCATGAGTTTGGATTTTATATTATGTCTGCAATAAAGTGAATATGAGAATAAATTACCAAGTCTATGTGTAGTGTCTGTAATGATATTAAATGATGAAACTGACTCACTCAAAATTACATTTTGAAAAAGTAGAGTACTTTCCCAGCAAGTGCCTCAGGGATAACCACCTGAACACAGTTAACATCACAGTCATTTCTGAAGCAGAGACATTTTGATTTTTCCTGAAATCAGTAAATAAACAAAATATTTATTGATACCATAAAGCTGCAATTTCTAAAATGACTATCAACTATAAACAAGAGACAGACTCCAACTCTTCCAGACCCTCATCTCTCCCTTTTTGCATTATGGTCAACCCTGTATTTGGTGACAAGGAACATCATAGGTGCAGTCAAGGATGGAGTGGGACAAACAAGGTGCTTTCCTTTCAATTTTCTAAAAAAATATTTAATTGACATGATATTGATAATTGTTTATAGGATACAGTATTATATTCAATACATACAAACAATGTGTAACAATCAAATAAGGGTAATTAGCATTTCCCTCTTCTCAAATATTATCATTTCTATACATTGGGAAATTTCAGACTCTTCTCCTCTAGTTACATTGAAGTGAATAAGTATTGTCTTAGACCAGAGTTGTCCTATTCTGCTATAGAGCATCAAAACTACTTCCCTAATCTAAATATATTTTGTATATATATTTCTCCTAGCCTCCCTTCTATTCCCTTTCCTAGCCTCTAGTGACCTCCATCCTACTTGCTACTTCTATGTGATCTAATTTTAGCTTTCAAATATGAGTGAGAGATTGCAGAAATTCTGTCTGGGTTATTTCACTTAGCATAAAATCCACCAACTCCACCCATATTGCCACAAATGACAAAATTGTATCCTTATTTATGAATAAGTAGTGTTACCTTGTGTACAGATACCACTTGTTTTTTCTTTGCTTATTTGGAGTTTTGTTTTTGTTTCTCTGTTTTTGAGACAGGGTCTCATTATGCTGCCCAGGACTGGTCTCAAACTCACCATCGTCCCATCTCAGTCTCAGTCTCCTGAGTTCCTGGGATTACATGTGTGTACCACCTTGCCCAGCTTATACCATATTAGCATCATTCCATACATCCATGGATGAACACCTAGGTAGACTCCATATCTTGACTATTGTGAATGGTGCTGTAATAAACATGACTGTGAAAGCATCTTTGTGATGTTCTGATTTCAGTTCCTTTGGATATATACCTACTAGTGGGATTGCATAACCATATATTAATTCTACTTCTCATTTTTGAGAAAACTTCAACAAGATGATAAAGACCTTGGAAGTTTGTCTTCCCTCTTGACTTGTGGGTTCCTACAAATGGAGATGTTTAGAAGAAATAACAGTGAGAGATATTCATTAATTCTTTCTTACATATTCTGCATTTTCTCAATAGAAAAAAAATGAACCCAACTCCTTGGATTATTTTCTCCTGTATTAGATTAGTTCACACATAACATAAAACCAAGAAATTTTGTTTTAAATTACAGTTCATCCAAAAATTGACCTTATGATTTGTCACCACTGGTCCTCTGCCTTAAGATCCTTTCTCTCAGGATCTCACAATTGCTACAGCTTTACACTCTTTCTTTTTGCAGCACAGTTTTGATTGATGTTACTTGTGAAGATGCGACTGTGACAGCATGCTACGCTTCCCGTGGTCTCTGGATGGCTCCAGTGATGAGCACAAGATGGCACTGCCCTTGCTCCATTGCACAAGCACTCATCCTTGCATTGTTAGCAAGCTGCTTGTCTCTGGTTACAACTTTGTCCTGGTTTTATTGTTTCCCTTTATTCACTGGACTAAGGGTAGCTACTTGAAGCAAGAAGATTAGAACAGTGTGTTCCCTATGTGCTATGTGCTGGTCATTTGCCTGCATGGGCATCCAGCCCTACCATGGAATGTTCTTTATTTTCTGTGAGCACAACTGGACATTATTAAAACAGAAATGCTTATGACAGGGCAAGAAGTCTCATAATTACGATCTTTCCTTTTGTGTTAACCTTTTTGATGATTGCTGACAAACCTTCTCCAAAAATTAAGCATTCTATTTTCCTCCAAAGTTACCCATTTATCCGTATCTTCTAGAAGTTGTTTTTTAACGTATCAAGCCAAAGATGACTCCAAAAATGAATATATTTAAGCAATATAATTTGGTGATATTTGTTGGTCTACAATGAATGAATTTTTTTATAATATTACAAAATTCTTGTTGTATGCCCAATTCTTTTTTCCAAGTACAATTAATTTCCTCAAAGGACTGGAACTGTAGTAAGTCCTGAACTCCTACAAATGATCTCAAATTGAAGTCAGTCTGTATACTGTCCAAAAAGGAAAAAAAAAAAAATACTGGCTATCTAAGCTGTGACTGTTTATACATTTTTACAACAAAAATTAACTGAGAGATCTCTAGTTGTCTATGCACTATACTAACTTGGGATTATAAAAATACATATGATGAAGGCATTCTTGTCCTCAATGCTATATCATAACAGGCAGAGAGAATATATAAGCAAATTGCTGCAATAGACTATCATAATGTTAACGATATCATTTCATACTGGGTAAAAACCCATGTGCAAATTGAGTTATCATCAATTCTTTCATGGAACATCAGAACAGACTTTAGCTCCAAAACTTAGTTTAAACCTATATTTAGAATTGTGTAGTTCTAAAATGGTAGGGTGGTCTAAGAAGAGGTGTGGACAGAGATTTCAGGGTAGAAAGAGCATAGTGGTTTTGAGGAACTAAACTAAGTAGACATGGTTAAAACTTAGAATCTAGCCTTTAGTTGTGAAGTAGGAGAGGTAGGCAGATAGCTGGGCATGGGGAGCTTTGACTCTGTTCTGAGGTTTTGCCTAATGTCACACAAGTAGAGTTCAAGTACCTATACCTCTAAGTTTCTGATTCCTTCAACTTCCAAGACCCTGTAACCTACTCTTCAGGTTCTATATTGTTCCTTGTAATTAATGTGTTTTCAGGAGCTATCATTGAATGTATCTGAAATTAGTTTCCTTGGCTCACTGAGTCATAACTAATCTTCATGTATAGGAAACAAATCACACATGAAGCTCATTCCATGAAACATAAGCCTAAAGTCCTCACTGTGTTATCACATTCATCTAGATTCACCTGACGGCCCATGGTCTAAGTGGTAGGCTGTCATTTATGACCCAACAGTCACATGCCCCTCTACTTCCACGTCCTCCCTGGGGAATATGGGAAATATGTTTCTCATAGTTCTGAAACACCATCGTAAACCCTAACTTTGTTCATTCTGCATCTAAGACAAACAAGAAAACAACAATATAGAAGAAAAATATTTTCCTTATAACACTTTAAAACATATCAAGTTCATCATAAACCTTATTTCTAACATGAAACACTTCCCATAGTGACATTTAAAACTATAGGATTGTGCCTGATGTCACTGCAGACCACATTCCTGCGACATCTTTGGCATACTTGGAATATTCAACAAAATATACCATATTCTGGGTCATGAAATAAATATTTAAAAATTTAAAAATATTTGACTCTCAAAGACATTCTCAGATTATTTTAGAACTAAATAGAAATCAATACCAGGATGACATCTGGAAAATCTTGAAAATTGCAAATCACTAATAGCAGAAATTAAAGAAGACCTTAATAGAGAGATAAAGAGAGATACACACTGTTCAAGGGTTGGAAGGCTCAATATTGTTATGATGTCAAGCTTCTTAATTGATGTATAGATTTAATGCAATTCTGATTGTTACCCCAGAAGGGTTTTGGGGATCAACCTACTCACTATAAAATTTATGTGGATGTTTCAAGGAATTGCAATGTCCAAAGCAATTTTGAAAAAGAAGTTTCATTCTGCCTTCTAAACTTCAATATTTTTCAGAATTGTTTTGGACATTGTAGAGTCCTAGAAAGTATAGTAATCATGGTGTTGTGGTAGCAGAGAAAAGGAGAGACATAGACAAATGGAATTGAATGGGGAATCAAGAAATAGACTCATTTATATGAGATAGTGATTTTCAATAGAAGTGCAAAGGTTTCATGGAGTAAGTATAGTGTGACAAAAATGATTTGTGCTTGAACAATTGGAATCCATTCATATGAAAAATCAAAATCAATAAGGAACCCACCTCAAGCCACGCCTTGAACTCCTTCAACAATTAACCTCAAATGAATCTGAGACCTCAATGTCCAAACTGAAACAAGATACAATATAGAGTTGTATCTTGATTACATAAAAACTCTCAAAATTCAATAATAAGAAAACAACAGAATTACAAATATGCAAAATATTTGAACAGACGCTTCACTAAACATATGTGGTAGAAATATATACATATGGTAACTAAGCACATGAAAAGATGCTCAACATGAGGAGAATGGAAATTACAGCCGCAGTGTACACCATTATATACCTACTAGAATGACTAAACGAAAAAACAAAAGAGAAACAAAACTGATATTAGAATCTCTGGAGCTCTATAACATTGTTGAGAATGCAAAATGGCACATCCCTTTTGGAAAAAATGTTTTTCACTTTTTATGTTTTTAGTTAAATTAAATATACAGTTAACCAGATGACACAGCAATCCCACCCCAATTCCAGTAATCTTCTCATGGCTTGTTCCTACTCTTCACAAAGCAGTACAATACCTTATAAAACAAAACTTGAGTCATGTCACTCCTCTTTAGAGTCTTTATTACCTCTTGCACACAGGAAAAGACCTAAAGTCTTTCCATGGTCACCACTCCCCATGCAACCTGGTCTTTGACCACCTCTGGCCTCATCTGCTGGAGTCATCTCCCCTCTCCTTTTTGAGTACCACCCAAACCATACCAGCCTACCCCAGCTGGCCCACACCTCAATTCATTGCACTTGTACTTTGTTTTCTTTGAGTGTTTCTGCCAGCATATCAGGGAATTTATTCCCCTGCTCAAAAATTCACATCCTCAAAGTAGTTTCTCCTGCCCACTCTAAGAAGCCTCCCCTCTTTTGACATTTAGCTGAAGTTCATTTTATTTACAGCAAAATCAGTGTACTACATTTTCTCATACAGTTATATGTTCTGTCCCTTTCTCATGAAGTATAAAGCACCCATGGCCCAAATTTTTGATTGCTTTTTAAAACCCCTTCATCTCCAGAAGGTAGAACATGGCTGGCTTACATTATGGACTCAGAGGTTCAAACCTGGTTAATCAATATTGCCAATATGTGCCCACCACATTCTCCACTGTGGCTTTAAAAGACATCCACCACTATTGAGTTTTGAGAGAATTCTCCTATTACAAGATTTTGAGATATCTTTAAAATAAATTTTGCATATTATATAATTCTAGATGTATAACTTTAAATATGGGCAGCAAATCTAGGTCCACAAAGACATGTAAAGCAAGATTCTGGCTCAATTGCCAGATAGTCATTTTTTTCCATTGTTCTTCATTGTTTTCCATGAAAGGGTTTGTTTAAAATGACCTATCCTTATATTCCCTATGTAACAAGGAAAAAAGCAAAAATGCAAAATTTTAGAAAAGCTATGAATGAATGAATATGATAATGACTTCCAGAAATCTTGCCCGTATCCATTAGATGTAAATTTACATTTTTTCCTTTAATTGCCTTTAAAATTTCATTCATGTTATAGCCGAAATGGGCACTTTTGAAAAGCAGTAATGTTGAAAACTAATAACAGAGATTTGGTAAGTCTTATAGTGTAAAATCCTATCCTGTTGAGTCTATCATGTCAACCCAAACAAGACTATAAAAATTAGCATATAATATTGTGGAAAACATGTATGATGTTTACCTGCTGAGGCAATTTCACTTATTCTGCTAAATCACTAATAAATGGCAAGCAAGAACCATCATCAATAAAAGCAATATGTATGAAACCTTTGCATTATCTACCATAACTCCTATAATTTCTATGAAAAGACAGGTGGCTTTTTTATTAGTGTGTTATAATTATCCCTAATAGTGAAATTCATTATGCCATATTTGTACATGCGCATAATATAATTTAATCAATTGCATTCTCCAGAACTTTCCCTTTTCCTCCATTTCCCTGATCTTCTTGTTCTTCTCTACTAATCTTCTTTCTATCATTATTGTTTTTAAGTTAGTGTGTTATAATTGTTCATATAAGCGGGATTCATTATGGCATTTGTTACAAGAAAATAACAAAATTTGGTAGACTTTCTTCCCCAACACTTCCCTATGACTTTCCCTTTTTTTTTCCTTCTTGAATCCTTCACTTTATTCTTTTGATTTTCCTTCTGTTTTAATGAGATCCTTTTTCCCCCTTTTCTCTCATGCATGCTTCCCCACATGATAGAAAACATTTGACCCTTGACTTTCTGAGTTTGGTTTATTTCAGTTAGTGGAATGTTCTCCCACTTTCAACCATTTGTCAGCAATGACAAAATGTCATTCTTCTTTATAGCTCAGTAATATATTTATATCTCTCATTTTCTTTATTCATGTGTTGGTTGATAGGCACCTAGGCTAGTTCCATCACTTGGCTATTGTGAATTGTGGTACTATATACATCATTATGCTGGTATCACTATACATGTGCTAGTTAGGTTTAGGATACTGTGAACGAAATACCTCATATGAACAACTGAGAGGAGGAAAAGTTTATTATGGCTCATGGTTTCAGAATTTCAGTCCATAGTGGACTAACTCCATTGCTCTGGGCCCAAAGTAAGGGAAAACATCACAAAGGAATGGTGTGGTGGAGGAGTGATTCTCTGTTCATGGTGGCCAGGAAGCAGAAAGAGAAGTGGGGAGGAGTAGCAGGGGAGATGAACTCTCCCAAGTCATGCCTCCAAGGACCTTCAGTCATGCCCCACTTGCCTACAGTTACCACTGAGTTCATTCAAACTAGGATGGATTGATTAGGTCATAGCTCTCATAATCCAATCATTTTACCTCCAAATATTCCTGCATTAGCACAAAATCTTTTGGAGGAGACTCCATATCCAAATCATAAAAATATACCTTGCTAATTTAGTTTTTTTTGGAATAATAACAAGGAGTGGGATAGCTGGGTCATATGGTGGTGCTATTCCTGGTCTTCTGAGGAAATTTACTGCTTTCCAGAGTAGTTGTACTAATTTACAGTACCACCAAGAATGTATAAGTGTATCTTTTTCTCCACATCCTCATCAGCAATTATTGTTATTTGTACTTCTTATGGCTGCATTCTAACTAAAATCAAATGAAATCTTAATGTAGTTTTGATTTGCATTTCCCCAACTGCTAAGGATGTTGGACATTTTTCTTGTATTTATTGGTGATTTTTAATTCTTCTTTTTAGAATGTGTGTTTAGTCATTTGCCCCCTTGTTAATTGGGCAAACTGATTTTTGTACATTGGGTTATTGATTTTTGTATGTTGACCTTGTATCCTGCTATATTGCTGAACTTTTAATCAGTTCTAGAAGTCTTCTGGCAGGTTTTTCATTTCTTTTCTTTTTTGAGTCTTATGAGCATAGGATCATTAGCTGAGTTCAAATGCACAACCTGTCCTAGCACCAAATAAGATTTTAAATACTAACATGCAAAAATAAATGGTAATCTTAGATGGAGCATATGCAATACGAACATTGCAATGTGGACATTAAATGCTTTTGTGACCAGGTTGTGAATTATTCTGAGATAAAATATATAAAAATCAAGATATGTATATATCAAATACTAATCAATGTTTTGTTTTTTTTTTCTTATTAAGGGGGAAATCCACTTTTGGTTTTGAATTTATTGAGGAGCATGTTTGCTAAAATTAAGTATTGGGAGAATTATGAAAAGACTTTTATAAATATTGACAGAGTTTTTAAATAGGTGAGGATAAGCATGAAAAACAAATTTCAGCGCAGAGGACTTGAAAAGCATAGTATCTACAGACAATGAGAGGAGTAGCCAAGCAACACAGTGCTTGCTGGTGCCATTCTGATTAGTGAATATGTAACCATTCCTTGACTTAAGTACTGTTGAATTTACCTTCAAAAATGGTGATTTAGTAATGTTCATCTACTATTATCATCTCTATAGAAACTTTAAAAGTGAGTCTTTAAAATGACAAATTCTTTTGTTTAAATAAATTAATTTTATGCCTTGACTGTTCAATTGATTTAAGGAAATAAAAGGTCTCTATAATTTCTTTCATTACTTCCTTTCTTGTTTTAAAATTTTACCAGAAATTGACAGAAAGAAGGGTGAGCATACTCTACACTTAGCATTGCATTACCACACTATATTCATGTATTCATATCTTGACTGCATCTAGTTTTTGGCATTTGTAAATATATCTATTACAAATATGAATTTGTATGTTTTTGTGTGAACAGAAATTTTCATTGCCATTGGGTAAATTAGTAGGAATGCAATTGTTATATTACATGGTAATACTGTGTTTAAATTTGTAAGAAACTGCCAAACTATATTCCAAAGTAGCTGTACCATTTTATATTTCAACCAGTAAGTGAGAATTTTTCTTGCTCCATATCCTGGCCATAATTGAGAGTTGTCATTTTTTTAAATCAATACTTCTAATGGGTGTGTAGTGCTGTCCCATTGTTCTTTCAACTTGGAATTTGCTAATGTCAAATTGTGATTAGGCATCTTTTCTTGTGTGTACTTGCCCACTGTATATCTCCTTTAGTGTAGTGTCTGTTCAGGTATTTGCTCATCTTTTATTGGCTAATTTGCTTTTTTATTTTTAAAGTCTAAGAATTCTTTGTATGGTTAATCAAATATGAAAAAAAAAACTTCTCTTGTGGCTTGTCTTTTCATTTACTTTAGAGTATCTTTCATAGAACAGATCTTTACAATTTTAATATAGTCCAATTTATTATTTTTAAAGAATTTTTTGCTGTTTTATCTAAAAATGTATTACCTGATATTCTAGGTCACCTAGATTTAAACATTTATTTTAAACACTCAATCATTTTCTTCTATCTTCTAGAATTGTCACACTTTTTGCATTTTCTATTTAGGTTCATAACAAAATATGAGTTAATTGTTTGGAAAGTTTAAGATCTGTATTTAGATTCTTTTTTTTTTTTTTTTGCATATGAATGTCCAGTTGTTCCAGCATATTAGTCAAAAGACTATTTTTTCTCCACTGAGTGATTTTGCTCCTTTGTTAAGTGTCAGTTGACTATATTTTTATTGGTTCATTTCTGGATTCTCTATTTTATACCTTTGATCTTTGGGAATACTTTTTCACCAATACAATTCTGTCTTGATTATTGTAGTGTAGGCATACTACCTGACCAAGAAAGGCACCTGCATATCTCCGGAATACATAGGAATGCTACTCAAAACAATGATCTTACATCATGTTCCATATTCTACAAAGAGACTGGAAAGTATATGACCTCTTTGTCTTTATATATTTCAAGTTACAAAAGTTATGTAAAGTAATTATAATAATATCAAACACAAAAGGCATAAAATAAAACAAAAACCCTTTCAATTCCATTATTCAGAGATAGCACCTGCAAATAACAATGGATATTCCTGTTAAAAACATTTCTGCAAATGACCAGTAGCTAGAGGAAAACAGGTTCAACATTACCAATAATTAGGTAAATGCAAGTCAAAACCACTACAGTACGATATCACCCCACACCTACTGGGGTGGCTGTTTCAAAAAGTCTGATGATAACAAATGCTGGTAGGGTTTGGAGAAAAGAAGATCTTGTGCTCTATTGGTAGGGAAGTAAATCAGTATAGCATCATAAGAAGTAGTATGGAGGGTTCTCAAAAAATTAAAAATAGAACTAGGATATGATCCACAAAGTCCTCTTTAAATTTGAATACAAAGGAAATGAAATCAATATGTCAAAGAGAAATGTACACTCCTGTGTCCACTGTAGTATTTTTAACAGCAACAAAGATGTGGAATCAACATAAACATCTATCAAGGATAAATATAAGGATAAAATGTGTACACACACACACACACACACGCACACACACTCACACAGAGGCATATTATTCAGAAACATGAAGGAAGGAAACCTTGCCGTTTGTGACAACATGGATGAACCTGGGGGATATTATACCGAGTTAAAGAAGTCAGGCACAGAAAACACAAAACCCACATGATCTCACTTAATAGGTGAGAAAAGTTGAATAAAGAGAAGCAGAGAGCAAGTAGAGTAATGATTGTCAGGGGTAAGGATGGGGAAATGTTGGTTCAAGGTATGCAGGAGAAATAATTTCTAGAGATCTATTGCGTAGCATTGTCACTAAAGGTAATAATAATAAACTGTTCACTTGAAACTTGCTAGGATTAGAGATTTTAAATATTCTCACCACACACTCAAAAAAAAAATGACACACTTTTCACAAAGCAAGGGAATTAGTACCCACAGAAAAAAGATTCATTACTGCCCATTAGGGAATTGGCATTGAGTTGAGTGAATCAGATCCTATAAACTTTGGTACTGTGAATCACTTCCCAGAGCTGGTTACCTGTAAATGAACTTGAAATTTGATTTCCTAGACCTCCATGTCTGAAATTCAAACCCAAGACAGATGGAGTTAAATCATCTACATATTTCTGTTTTCCCAATCACTAAGGATAAATTCTGTATTCCAATTGTCATATAGGATATAAATGCAGATGTTTAGAATCATTTGGAAAATATGTAATTAACTGACCTTGAGAAGGAAATATAACACACTTAGGAGCATCAACTTTGGAGTCAACCAGAATTGAACTTAAATTTTGGTTTCTTCATTTATAGGCTGTGCTGTCTGGACAAGCTCATATCTTCTATTAGCCTCAGTTTTCTCATATGAAAGACAGAAGCATGGGCACACACACACACAGTTTGTTAGGGTGTTGCAACAATTAAATGAAAAACTACTTGAATAATTATATTTAGTAGCATCTAAATTGAGAGAATTAAAAGGTCATTTTGTTATACCTGGAATTTTATCATCATCCCAGGGAATCTCAAAACAAGACACCCTGAGTTTGAAGAATTGTTCAAGATTAGTGGGTTTCCCTTTAATGCATTTTTACCCAAAACACATGCCTATAATTGAAAAGATATTAGAATTTTGCTATTAACATTTATCTAATTAGTATGGATTTATGCTGAATGATCTTAAATTATTTTTGTTGGCAGTTGGGTTTTAGTGAGTATATGTTGGATTCTCTGAATAAGCAAGTAAATGCACCATTCTAATATGTTCTCTTTCACTCATTTAAAAAGATTTTTATAGACACATAGTACTTGTACATATTGATGAAGTATGTTTTGATTCATGTATATATCAAATAATTATCAAAAAAGGGCAATTAGCATATCCATCAACTTAAACTGTTATCATTTTATGGTAAATACATTCAAATTTCTCTTTTAATTATTTTGAGATATAATGTGTCATTACTAATTGTATTCACCCCTCTGTGCCACAGCATACCAGAACTTATTCCTCCAATCAAATGAAAACATTGTACCATTCCCCTTTATGTTATTTTGTTGAATTCCTCAAAGAGAAATTATCAAGCACATTGACTATATTTGAAATGAATACAGTAACATCAATAATCAAATAATAGTTTTCCCTTGTTGGGCTATTTTCACAAGGTAGGCACTGTGCATAGCACTTCATAAACATTTCCTCATTTTAAATCCCTAACCAACTGCGAAACAGATATTGTACCAAGACTGCTGATGAAAGTGAGTATCTGAAAGGTGGTGACCCTTTGGATCACATGCAAATGCAAAGTAGGTCAATTTTAACTTTCCCTGAGAAATAAATCATCATTTGGTTAGTTATATTTCATTTCTGAAAGTCATCTTCCTAGCTACCTGGAATCTGTTTTATGAGGAGGGCGTACAAGGAAAGAACATGCTTGACTTAGTAATGTGGTTGCAGAAGACATTGAATAACACAAAATTGTGAAATAAGCAGCAAAATCATACACAATTGTCTGTGAATTTTAACTCCATACCATATTTGCTAATGTCTTTATGAAAGATATTAAAGACTCAAATGCTCACAGTTGTCAGCAGGGCATTTCCCCACAGGAGAGATGAAGATGGGAGTGGAGGGAAAACAGCCTTTAGAGTAAACACAGGTCCAAATGTGATCAAGTTACACAGCAGGTGGATAATTTGAGAGTTTTGTATCATAGAGTTGAAGTATCAGTGTTTCTGGTCCGCCTGTCCATCATATCAACAGTTAGAAAATGAATCATCAATTTAGAAAAAAAAAATGGACACACTTTTGAACAGATACTCCATCAAAGGAGATATATGAAAAGCTATTAAACACATGAAAGACACCATTCATCTTTAGCCAAGAAGAAAATATAAGTTAAAACCCCAATGACATACATGTAAGAACACTTTTAAAAGAACTGAAAATAACAAATGCTGGTGAGGACATAGTGCATTAGGAGCTCTAATGCTGGGGAACACACAATAGTACGTCACTTCAGAAAACCCTCAGAGAAGTGTAGGTGCTGCTGCTGAAATCAGGCAGCTTATGAGTTGTGCGCCAAGTAAGAAAATACAGGTGGGGTTTCCCAGTGTCTGCTGCAACATCCATGTAGCTGTACATCCATCAGAATTCACTGCAGGCTCTGTCAGGCTCTTGCAAGCCAGAGAGGACAACCATAAAGTTCCATCACCTTGCATTTCCCACAATGCTTCTTCCTCAGCCCTGACTCAAAACCATAAGACAGTTGAGGGAAAACACTTGCTTGCTACCAAAGGCAAATACCAGCAACCCAAAAGCCTGTACACCAAAGCCTCCCTCCCACCATGCCCAGGTGAGACTGTGTGGCCCAGAGGTGCTAAGAGTGTAGGGCACTGCTACCATGGAATGCCAGTGATTGGGAAGAATGAGTAGGAGGAAAAGGAGAAAAGTGAGGAGGAGGAGAAAGAGAAAGAAGGAAGGGTAAGTGGAAGCCAGAGTGAAAGGTGGTAAGGAAGGAGGAGAGGGAGGGCAAAGGAGGAAAGTGGCAGGGAGAGGAGACAAGGAAAAGGGTAGGGATGAAAGGGAAAGAAAAGAGAACTAGTGCAGGTTGAGGGAAATTTTGCTTAAAATAAAACATGCTCATTTGAAATGTAAAGTTCTATTAAGTGCTGGATCTCTGGTCTAATTCTGAGGTGCTTAATCCATTTTGAGTTGAGTTTTTTGCAGAGTGAGAGATGGGGGTTCACTTTCATTTTGCTGCATATGGATTTCCAGTTTTCCCAGAACCATTTGTTGAAGAGGCTATCTTTTCTCCATTGTATGTTTTGGTACCTTTGTCTAGTGTGAGATAATTGTGTCCTCTATTCTGTACCATTGGTCTACCTGTCTATTTTGGTGCCAATACCATGCCGTTTTTGTTACTATTGCTTTGTAGTATAGTTGAAATTCTGGTATTGCAATACCCCCTGCTTCGCTCTTCCTGCTAAGGATTGCTTTAGCTGGTCTGGGTCTCTTATTCTTCCAAATGAATTTCGTGATTGCTTGCTCTATTTGTATGAGGTACATCATTGGAATTTTAATTGGAATTGCATTGAATTTGTATAGCGCTTTTGGTAGTATGGCCATTTTGACAATATTAATTCTGCCTATCCAAGAACGTGGGAGATCTTTCCATCTTCTAAGGTTTTCTTTAATTTCTTTCTTTAGTGTTCTGTAGTTCTCAATGTAGAGGTCTTTCACTTCTTTTATTAGATCAATTCCCAAAGAAAAAGTAGATCCAAATCTTCATCATTTTGGCTTAGGACCAGACCTCCTTAACATGACTCCCAAAACACAAGAAGTAAAAGCAGGAATCAATAATTGGGATAGATTCAAACTAAAAAGCTTTTTATCAGCAAAGAAAACAATCAACAATGTGAAGAGAGAGCCTAAAGAGTGGGAGAAAATCTTGGCCACACATACTTCAGAAAGAGCATTAATCTCCAGAATCTATAAAGAACTCAAAAAACTTTCCACCAAGAATACAAATAACCCAATCAATAAATGGGCTAAGGAAATGAGCAGACACTTCACAGAAGATCTACAAGCAATCAACAGGTATGTAAAGAAATGTTCAACATCTCTAGTAATAAGAGAAATGCAAATCAAAACTACCATAAGATTCCATCTCACCCCTATTATCAGGAATACAAGCAACAATAGGTGTTGGAGAGGATGTGGGGACAAAGGTACACTCATACATTGCTGGTGGGGTTGCAAATTAGTGCAGCCACTCCAGAAAGCAGTGTGGAGATTCCTTAGAAAACTTGGAATGGAACCACCATTTGACCCAGCTATCCCACTCCTTGGCCTATACCCAAAGGACTTCAAATCAGCATACTACATTGATGCAGCCACATCAATGTTCATAGCGGCTCAATTCACAATAGCCAGATTGTGGAACCAACCTAGATGCCCTTCAGTAGATGAATGGATAAAGAAACTGTGGTATCTATACACAATGGAATATTATTCAGCCTTAAAAATGAATAAAATTATGGCATTTGCAGGTAAATAGATGCAGTTGGAGAATATCATGCTAAGTGAAATAAACCAATCCCAAAAAACCAAAGGCTGAATGATTTCTCTGATAAGTGGATGATGATACATAACAGGATTGGGGGAGGAGGTAAGGGAAGAATGGAGGAAGGCAGGATTGTATAGAGGGAAATGGGGCGGTCTGGGGGAAGGAAATACAATACAATGAGACATGTATGATTACATAAATGGTGTGACTCTATTTCGTGTACAACCAGAGAAGCGAAAGTTGTACCCCATTTGTGTACAATGAATCAAAATAAAAAATAAATAAAATATATAGCTCAATGAGTTTTGATAAATATATGTCCTCACAGCAACACCATCTCAGTCAGGGTACAGAACCTCATCCCTAATGTTGTCTTAAGTCATTTTTGTTCAATCTGTTTAAACCCAGTCTCCAGGAAAACATACGCAGCTCAGTTAACATTGATCAGTTGTGCTTTTTCTGGAATTTGATATAACTGGAATTTACAATGTGCACATTAATTTCTCAGATTGTATTCCATATTTCTATAAACTTAATCTAGTGTGGTATAGGAGCTTCACTGCATGCAGTTCTAATTGCTCTTCTCATTTGTTATAAGATCGTTATTTGCATTAAGTTTGCATGTATTATAAAACCAGTAATACAGTTTTTACTTTATGTCATTTCATGTTATTTAAGACAATAAGGAAATGCAAAGAGGTAAGTGGACATTCAAGGAGTTTACATATCAGCGTTCTCAACTATCACATCTGGTTCACAAGACGTGGTTTGTTCAATTCATTTACCACATGTGTTATTTATTTGCTCTAGTACAACTTTATTCCTGTCCATCTTTTGTGTGCTCATTTTTCAAATATATTAATTTGTATATATTTTGCACCCACTAGTACAATTATTTACTTGTTATTTTATGCAAATGACTTTTAAATCAGTTAAGGAATAAAGAAAAGATGCAATGATACCATATTTTGTAATTACCATTTCTCATGATCTTTGTTCATTTTTCTCTGGTTACTATGCAGTACCTTGACTTTCCAATTTTTTCACACTGTGAACACACACACACAAGTATATATATATATACCTTTTAGACTAGTTTCAGATTCACAGACAAATAGAACAAAATGTCCTACATGTTCTCTGTAATCAGCATCCCTCATGATTAATGCCTTATACTAATATTTTATATTTGTTAATATATATAAAGGTGTTGATGAGGATGTAGAGAAAATAGAACCCTTCTATACTGATGGCAGGATGGTAAATAAAGTCATTATGTATAAACTGATATGTTAGTATGAACTAAACTTTGTATTCAGATTTCCTTGTTATTTATATAATATCTTTTTCTGTTCCAGAATTCCATCCAGGATACCACATTACACTTAATTATTATCTCTCCTTAGGCTCCTGCTGACTGTGACAATTTCTAAGACTTTCCTCATTGTTGCTGACCTTCACAATTTTGAGGAGGACTGGCCAGATATTTTGAGTAATGCTCCT
The DNA here is from genome assembly GCF_902686445.1 of Sciurus carolinensis. Lineage (NCBI taxonomy): Eukaryota > Metazoa > Chordata > Mammalia > Rodentia > Sciuridae > Sciurus > Sciurus carolinensis. The sequence goes on from NC_062220.1 coordinate 104,340,387, forward strand.
TAGTTAAGATTTGTCTGAGGTATTCAAAATGAGTCCTTGGATTATCAGTTTGTGGTAGAAAACAGAAATAAAGTTCCCTTTCCATCACATTATGGAAATGGCACATGCTATCAACATGACTTGCACTATTGATGTGGACCTTGATCACCTGAAATTTGTCAGTTTACTCCATTGTCACACAAGTTTCGCCACCTTCCCAAACTGTGCTCTTTGGAAGAAAGTCCCTATGCACAGCCCATGCCTAAGGAATAGATACTACCTCTCCTGAGGCTCAAGTATCTACATAAATGTTTAAAAACTTCTTCTGCATAGTACATAGTACATAGGTCTTTTCTGTCTTGTTTACTTAATTATTCAAACACTATGGACTCACTGATATGTACTTTATACTTTGGATTATAATGCAATACTACATTATTTTCTTCCTCAAATTGTTCCAGATTTGGCCTTTGAAATTTCTTTCAACTGTCTTCTGTGTCCATTTGACACGCCTCCATCATGGCAGGGATTTTATTTTTTGGAGCACTGTTTTACTTTCTCATAGCACACAGTGCTCCTGGTTTGGCTTACAGATTTCCTCCTCAGGTTCTAGTGCATTTTCTCTAGGTAGCTCCATTTCCTTTTACTGGGGTATGGTATAGAAAGCAAGAGAGAGGTTATAGGTATGCTCAGTAGGGGGGGTCATAAATTTTATAATATAATTAAAAAATAGAGGTGAATATCTTAGCCCAATAGGCACACATATTTCTAAATATTTCTGTGTGTAAATCTTTGTGTCTATATTAAGTTAAACATGAGTTCTTGCTGATGTCAACAACTCTAACTCATTGCCACATGGATCACTGTGGCCTCCTCCCCCAGAAGATCTGTAAACACCCTCTCCAAGTCTGGCTTCCAACATCTGCCATCCATTTACTTAATTGTTCAATTCCAGTCAGGATACATGTTAAGCTGTCTCGGAATTGTTAACCCATACCCCATGGGGTACACATTTATTAACTAGACTGCATGTTTATGTAGAATTTCTTACACCATTAGTCTTACAAGCTTTGTTCATTTCCAGAGATACTTAGATCAGAAGCTTTCTCCCCTTTCCCCTTCAACCAGGATTACTTCATACATTTAAAATACAGTTAGATTGTTTTGTCAGTCTTCATTCAATTCTGGAGTCTATCAATCTCCTAAATGATTCTTAAAACTTGCATGCAATAAATTTCATTCTTTGGGATATACAGTCCTATGGATTTTTACCAATGCATTGTGTATCCGCCATTACAGTATCATAGTCCCCCACCAAAAAATGCCCTATTCAACCTTGCAACCCATGGAGACCATTTTCTTACTTTTGCTGTAGTTTTGATTTTTTTCCCATTATGTCATATAATTGGAATCCCACATTATTTATCCTTTTGGTACTGGCTTTTTTTTTATAATCACTTAGCATGATTTCATGACTTGCTAACTCATTTCACTATATCACTTTAAATAATAGTCTATTGGATGGAAGTACCACAGTTTCTTTATTCATTCACATATGGAGGGATATATTGGTTACTTCCAGGTTTGCTGATTATGAATAAACCTGCTACAAATATTCACATGCAGTATTTTTCTGCAGAAATCAGGTGAGTAAAAACTTAGGAGCACAAGAGATGAATAACATTCTATGTCGTGTCTGCCCTGATATTTTCCCATTTTAAAAAAATAGGGTTTTTTTTGTCTTTTTTTTTTAGTTTTTCAGATACAGTCCTTTACCAGGTATGTGTTTTGCAAAGATTTTCTTCCAATCTTTACTTTGTCTTTTAATTCTATTAGCAGTTTCTTTTAAAGAGCAGAAGATTTTCATTTTAACAAAGTTTAACCTATCATTTTTTGTCTTTCATTGATCATGCATTTAGTGTCAAATGTAAAAATACATAGTCAAACCCACCATAATCTGGATTTTTCTCCTATATTTTATTCTTGGAGATTTTTACTCTGTATTTTACACTAAAGTTGATGATCCCTTTCTTGAAGATAAATTTGTTAAGCTTATAAGAGCTTAGGTTTATTCTATTTTTTATTATTTTTCTTGCACATACATGCCCATTGTTTTTAGTGCCATTTGTAAAAAGGAAAGTTCATTTTCCACTGAATTACCTTTGTTCCCATTTCATGACCAGGTGAATATATTTTAATTTGTCTTTTTCCAGGTTCTCTATTCTATTGCAGTAACCTGTGTGCCTAATTTTTTTCCAACACCATGTTATCTTGATTATGCTGACTTTATCATAAGTCTTGAAGTTGAGTAGTGTCATTCTTCCAGCTTTTTATCTTTCAGTATTGTGTTGGCTACACTGAGTATTTTCCCTTTCCATGTAAATTTTTAAATAAATTTATTAATATCTTCAGAATATTGGCTTTCTCCATATAGATCTTGAAAATAATTTGCTATATTCATATTCAAATACTATACTTCTTTGGTGCTAATGTTGCTGCTATTGTGCATTTTATTTTTTAATTTTAATTTTTCATTGTTGGTACATAGGAAAGCAATTGATTTTCTTTATTAACCTTGAACCTATCATCTTGTTATAATAGTTTATTAGTTAATTAATTTAGACAACCATGCCCTATCTTTCTACATTACTTCCTTTTTTTTGTCTTATTTCACTAGCTATGACTTTCTGTATCATATTGGATAAGAATGACAAAAAGGAATGTCATTGCCTTTTCCAAGATTCTAAGTGAAAAACAACATGTTAGCTGTGATTTTCTTAGAGACGTTCTTTATTGAACTGAGAATGTTCTTTATTCCTAGTTTGTTGGTATTTTTTTAATTACAAATGAGTGTAGGATTTTAACAAATCCTACAAATGCCAATTAGAACATGTTGATTGATAGTGTGCTTAGATCAAGTCTACCTTTACTAATTTTTTACCTATATGATATCATATTTATTCTTAAGAAAATCGAAAGAAGATTAGAGGAGGAGTGGGAACAGAAGGCAGAAGCAGGGGAGGGAGAGGGAAAGTTCTGGGAAGTGATATTGACCAAATCATATTATTGTGTTAACATGTAATAACAAATCATTTATGTATAACTATAATGCACCAATAAAAATGTGGAGAAAAAGAATTTAAATGATTTTGTATAATGTAGGGGGGAATGCAATATTCCTTGCCATTTCATTAAAAAAATATGAGAAATGGAATTCCCCCCCAAAATAGAAGGAGAGCTACCATTGGAAAATGACAGAATGGTGTGTTTTATAAGGTGATATAAGGAAACAGAGTAATAGAAAAAAACTGTTTGGTTAACATCAGGTTGTTTCAGGATACTTTTTTGTACAGTTAAAGCAGAGAGGACCTCCTCATGATCTTAACTCGGAGAGATTAGAATCTTCTGCTTTCAGGAAAAATTACTCTTTTGGGGATCTGTCTGCTTCTTCAACATTTCTGTTCAAGTGACATGTAGTATGACTGACTCCATTTTGGCTTAATCTTTTCTACTGGAGCCTTGTGTAGAATCTCAGTCTGAAGAAGCAATGGGCTCCTATAGTTTTGCTGAACAATGCAATCTACCTAGGTATCAATAGTATTTATCTTGACTGGTGTTTACTAACATTCCTAGATCTGTAATTTGTTATCAGTCATTACGCATAAAAGTTCTCAGTCACTATTACTCCAAATATTTCTTCTTCTCTACTTCTCTATTCCAATTGCATATTTCACTTTTGAATTGTCCCACCTGTACTCTGTGGATGCTATTGTTGTTATTTTTAATCTTTCTTTTTTTCTCTTTGTTTTTTCAATTGGTAAATTTTTACTTAAATTTCATCAAGATTACAGATTTTTTTTTTTTTTAGCTATGTTCAGGTTTCTTTTAATTTTTTTTTTTTTTGGGGGGTGCTGGGGATCGAACCCAGGGCCTTATGCTTACAAGGCAAGCACTGTACCAATTGAGCTATCTCCCCAGCCCCTAAAAATTCTAACAATGTGTTTTATTTAACCCAATATGTTCAAAATGCTATTATTTTAACATACAGTCAATGAAAAAATTATTATTTCACACTTTTTTTTCCCTGCTAAGTTATTAGTAGGCATTTTATAGTTATAATGCAAGTCAATTCTGACACTTGTGTTCAGGATTTGATGAGTCTTATCAAAGACTTTTTTTTTCACTTCTGTTACAGTTTTCTTTTGATTTTTCTCACTTCCTTTTAATTCTTTGAGTTTCTGCCCTTCTACTTTTTTGCTAACTATCCATTCTTACATGTTGTCTACTTTTCTATTATAATACTTATCCTATTTTTTACATTTATTTTAAATTCCAGGGTTGATACTTCCTAAAACTCAGATCAGAATCTGGTTCTCATGCTGCCTTGTCTTTCAGAATATTTTTTCCTGCTTTTTAACATGCCCCAGACTTCATTGTTAAAACCTGAACATGACATACTAGGTAACAGGAAATTCATTAACTTTGTTAGTTTATTCATCTGGTTAGGAGTTGCGCTGTCTAACGTTTGTTGAAGTCAGTGTGCCAGAGGCTTTAGTTTTCTTCAGTGTCCTTGTTTTGTTTCCTTGTCTCCCCTGAAACGTTTTTTCCTGAGAACTCTTTTTTTGTTGTTTTGTTGTTTCTTTTTTGGTGCTAGGGATGGAAACCCAGACCTTGCACATGATAAGCATATACTTTTTACCCATGAGCTGTACCCCAGCCTGAGAACTCTTTCTTAAATGAGCTCTGAGTCTTGACAAGTCTGCAAGTGATCCACTCTTATTACCTGGAGTCCTGATGACATATGGTGATAAGGTATTGGGGGAGGGAAGCACTTCATAATCTTTTGAATAATCTCCATGTCTTAGCAGGCCTATGCTCCAGGGTAGTGACCTTCATGAATGTTTCCTACATTCACTGTTCAACTCCTCTCCTTAAGTGGGATATAAAGACCAGAGAGTATCAGGTATTGGAGTTGGGTAATTTCCCTTCCTCCTTTGTTAGATTAAGTTGGTAAAGTCTTTTTCATTGAAGAGTAGGATGAGACTCTGGGCATATCAGAAATGGTTCCATTTCCCTACCCACTACCAAAGACACGAGGTGTTTTTTTTTTTTTTTAATTTTACTTGAATGGGGTTTCTAAAACTAAAACCTGTAGAAGAGTGGAGCCCCTGCCCTTACATCTGCATCCTCCAGGAGTTTCTTATTCTCAACTTAGCCCACACTCAGCCTTCATCTCTTTTGCAAACTGACCAGTGATGTATTTAAGGCTTCATGGGTCTTTGCTGCCAGTGAACTGATTCAAGTTATGTTTCTCTGTTTTTGTGTCTTTCCAGATTTCTTGATGGTGGTTTCCCCTGTTATCTCAATTTTTAAATGACATCAAGAAAAGTCATTGATTATCAGTCTTTTCTCCATTTTATTATTAAGAGTGAAGTGATGCCTTTTAAATGTTCATATGTTAGAACTGAAACCAAAAATCACTTTACTTTCATTTATGGAAAAGTTTTGTTGGATAGAGTTTCTAGGTCGGCAGTTTTGTGTTGCCCTCTGTGGACATTTAACATGCACTATCCATTGTCCTCAGTCCTCTGTTGTTTCTTACAAAATGTCCTAATCACAGTAGGTTTCCCTTGTATACCATAACATGTGATATGCCATTTTTTTGGTTAACTTTTCATTGCTGTGACCACAATATCCAACAAGAGCAACTTAGAGGAGGAAACGTGTATTCTGACTCAGTTTCAGAGGTCTCAGTTCATAGATGGCCAACTCCACTGCTCTGAACCCAAAGTGAGGCAGAACATCATGGGGGAAAGCTCCAGCAGGGGAAAGCGGCTACCCTCATGGCAGTAAAGAAGCAGAGAGACAGAGAGAGAGGGAAAGTGCCCAGGGAGAACAACCCTTCCAAGCCACACCCACTTTGACCCACCTCCTGGAGCCACGCCCCAACTGCTTACAGTACCACCCACTCAGTTCGCTCAAACTAGAATATGTTGATTAGGTTACTGCTCTCACAATCCAATCATTTCCCTCTGGTTATTCCTGCATGACAGAAGATTTCAGGGACAATTCATATTTAAACCATAATAGTTCTTTTTCTCAGTTTTCAAGATTCTTGTTTTCATTTTCAGAAACTGGACTATGACGTGTTTGTATGGATCTCTTTGTGTTTTTCTTCTTTGGAGTTCATTGAGTTTCTCGAATGTGCAGCTTAATGTTTTTTATCAAGTATGAGTAGTTTGTGACCATTATTATTACAAATATATTTTCTACTCCTTCCTCTGTCTCTTCTTTTGGATCTGTTATTATGGGTATATTTGTGCATATTTTGGGTATAATTGTGTGTCACATTCCTCTTCAATTCAGTTCACTGATCTTAACTCTTCTTTTTTTATAAAGAATTTCAGTTTTTTTTTTTAAAAACTTTATTTTCTTTAGTTTTGTTTGTGGTGCTGAGGATCAAACCCAGCACTGCATGCATGCTAGGCAAGTGCTTCACCACTGAGCCACAATCCCAGCCCATAACTCTTATTTCTTTTGTTCTTTGAATTGTGTAAATCTGTAGTGAACTATCTTCAAGTTCATTAATTTCTTTTTTCTGTCAGATCAAATCTATGTTGAGCCCCGCTAACAAATTTTTCAATATTGGTATTTTACTTTTCAACTCTAAAATTTGCTTCTATTTTTTCTACCTCTTTCTTGATATACTCTACTTGGCAATCCATTATCATCACATCATCTTTAGTTATCCAAAAATAATTTCTTTAATTTTTGAACATATTTATAATAGCTGCAATGTTTAATAACTGAGCCACCTCAAATCTATTTTATATTACTCCATTTTGTTTTTTTTTCAAATTTTACAGTTTACTATTTAAACTAAACATTTAAAATAATATCTTATGCCAACTCTGAATACTGAATTTCTCTATACCTGGAGGTTTTATCTCATTTGTTTCCTTTTTGTTGTTATTTATTGACTTGAATGGAATAATTCAGAGAAGTCTCTTTCCTAAGAAGTGCTCACCTTCTAATACCCTCACTCAAAACTTCTTCCCTTATTTTTATCTTTAAATCTGGCTTTCCAGGGATTTCCCCTGGGTAAAAATGGTTTAGTGGTCAGTCTCTGGTCATATGTCTTGCTTAAGTTCCTAAACCAACACTGTTCTCATTTTTGCCTGTTGTTTGGAGACAGGCTTTTTTGCTCAGAGATTTTATGAGCATTACCCATGTCCATCCAGGGGCTTTTAACGTATATAATCTGTTTGTAGTTGCTCCTCAGAAGACACACTTTGAGCCTAACACACATCCTAACCACAGGGATGATTCTAGTTGGTCTCTCTTTTCCAAATTTCCTCATTAAATTTTTGTCTAGTCTGCTTCGATATTGGTCTTACACCTAGTTTTCAATCTGCACTAATTGCTGACTGTTTTCTTCACATTTTAACCCACACATACATGAACCCCTTGACAGGGACAGCATAATGTCAAGTCTTTGATACCTGCTCCTGTCCTCCCCTGGACAGAATCTCTTAGAGGCAGAACAGGAGCTTGGGAGAATAAGAATCTCTTTCTTCATTGACTGCCCTAATGGGATTCTCCTTATGATGCAGGTGTTGTCCTGGAGTGAGGGGATGTTACTCTCTAGTTGCTTCCACCACCCAGTAGATTCTACACAATCCAAAGCTGAAGAGGATGATATCTGTCCATGTTTATTAAAGCAGAATCCACTCATAACAGCTCGCAAATCCAGGAATGTGGAAGAAATAGAAATTACTTCTCCACTGTCAGGATCACTGAAGCAGTTCTTGTGCAAAAGTACTAGTGAGGTCAAAGAACCTCACTTCAGCAGCTCACTACTAAGATCCTTCCTTTATATGGTAACTGGGGATAGAAGAATGCATATAGTCTCTTCCCCCTCAGCATAGGCTTTCCTCAGCAAGGAAATGAGAAAAATGAGACTCACCAGTGTTTATATGGGCCACTTATCCAACTAGGACAAATCTTTCAGCCCAGGGATCTGGAAGATGGGTCCCATGAATTTGGAGCAAGTTTCCACATGACAATGTAGTGCGTACGGGAGTCAGTCCCTGGCCTGGTTTGCCATAACCTCCTGTCTTCTAACCAGGTCCATAGATTTTGGTGAAAAAATTCCTTTCAATTTGATATGAATTTTTTCATCAATCTCCATATGAAGTATGACATATTTTTAATTGCCAAAGCATGAAGAAGAGGATCCATAAACCTATGACACCTCTGTGATGGAGTATGCATCAATTAAAAAAGAAATTGGAAGCCCCAATCCTGGGAAGAAGAAAAAGAGGGGAGTGATGGTCTTATATACAGATTCCTATTTATTGCTTCTCCAGGCTAACCTGGGGGAAGGAAGATGAACTAAATGAGGACAATTCATTAACAGGTCTAAATTTAATCTTCTCCAACAATGGTTATTGGTTTCCATTGATGGTCCTCAGTGAATAGTCATGGAGTAATGAATAATGAAATGCTGTGGACACCATGGGGTCCTCCATGACTCAGTAATTCATATAAAGATTCACTACCAGGCCAGTAGGCTGAACACAAGTTATGATTGGCCCTCAAAAGCCTGAAGCCAACAGAAGAAGGTGCAAGGCTCCTGCTCCTGTCAAACTTGAGGCCAGAAAATACGCGATGATAAACAACACAGTTCTTCCTTTAGCAAGTAAAGCTTTCTTCCTGAATAGAAAGGGGTCATATAGGACCCAGGTGCAAAACAGGGCACTGCCCAAGTGCCAGTCACTTAGTGGATTTCACATTCCAGGGTCCCACATCTTTGCAGCTACCATGAGAATCAGTAATGTTTTCTTTTTCTACAAAGAGAGATTAGCTCATAAAAAAACTGGGAGCACTTGAAGGACATTGAACATTTTTTTCCCAAACGAATATCCCACATACCCTAGTAAGGATTGAGTCAAATTGGATGGAACGTCTGATTTTATTCTCCTAGATACTAGTAACAGAGGCACCAAATAAGAATTCTGCCAAAGAATTCTGGTGTAAAGAAAAAAGATATCTCCTATTTTCTTGGTACATTTGATCTTAGTGAAGGGAAAAACATTAACTCTGCTACAAATTTTCCTTGCTGATTATTAATCCTGTTAATAACCACCATGAACACACAGGACAGACACTCCACAGTGTGCTAGACAATTTTATTCTCACAAAAATCCTCCAGAAAAGGGACATGATCTCATCTTATAAATACAGAGGCCACCACAGGGTAAGATCAAGAAACTGGTTCAAGATCTCACACTCCAAGTTATCAGTGTGAGCCTCTCAAAGTGGTTCTGGCTCTTGACCCTGCTCACTCTATAAGTCACCCCCACCTCTCCTGGTCTCAGGCAAAGCATGCCTGATCTTCAGGGTTCCTCACATGATCATCTTCTTCTGGGTTTGTGTCCCAGCATCTTCATAAGCCACGCTCCTCATGAATATGACAGGAAGTACTATTGGGCAGGCCTGGGTTAGTGCTAATTTTGCCTTACTTCTTTGTGAATGTCTATGTGTCTCTGCCCTCCTCTGTATCCCTTGTGCAACTTCGTTGTCCTTTTTCTCCCCCAGGAAGACTTTACATCATACTCCTTTTTGAATGGGTATTGGGATTAATGTCAAGTTCAACTCCCAGGGTGGAGATTGTTTCCCTACCTCTTCCAGTTCTGAATTATTTTACATTGCACATATTCCTGTGGTTTACTCCCACCCTTCTCCATTGATCCATTCCAACCCAACCCAGCACATTTATTCTTTTTCTCCGTGGAGTGTTTCTCACTATTCTGTAGAACATTCGCTCCCTGGGTTTGGTTTCTAGCTCTTTCTCAATGCTTAACAATGCATTCAATTCACATCTACCCATTACTCCCAATTTCTTCATCATTTTTTCCAGATGCCAAACCCACCAGCAGGCCTAGAATATCTATCTTGGGGCACTGAGTATTGTAAATCTCAATGTCTGTGGCAAATTTGGTGTTTATACTAGTTTGTAAGCAATCAGCAATCTTCTTTATTCAATTAGGTACTAACAAATCTATGAATGGATCATTGATCATGTTATTCATTCGTTATTTACCAAAATAAACCAATAATCTTTGTCAGATGAGAGTCAAACAATTACAGAATTTTGCCCCAGGTGGAGATGAATTTGGATGTTTTTTTCCTGAAAAGTTCCCTGTTGTGAATATAATTTTATTATGCACTCAAAGGAGTACAAATTATCAGGGATATTTTCAATGATGTATGAGATATTCACATTTTTCTGATAACCCTATCTCTATATGAGTATTGTAGTAATTGATTTAAAGTATCATCAATGTATTAATTACTTTTCTTTTTTCCTTTTTCTTTTTCTTTTATTTAATTTTCTGTTTGTCGTGCTTGGGATCAAACCCAGGTCCTCACAAACACTAGGAAAAGCACTTTACTACACCCCAGGCCTTAATTCTTTTCAAAGAAGAAAGTAATCACATTTATACTAAAGATTCACATAATACTGTACAGCACATGCTTATTTCATATTTGTTAAAATATAAGCAAAATGTGCATTGTATAAACAAAGAACTACAATAACACCAGCTCCAACAGCTCATGCTAATGGTATCTTTATTATTAGGAACTGTGTTCAGAATAATGTCTACTCAGGTTAATAACAACTAGTCTTTGTTCTCAAATTTGTCTCAGAGAAGTGGAGAAGCTGAGAATGTCCAAAGAAAACCATGATACAATATCTATGGCATGGAAAGGTTTGGTTCAGTATCTTTTAAAGAGTTCTGGGATCTGCACTGTGCCAGTAATCCCCCCCCCCCACACACACACACAAAAAAAAAAAAAAAAAAAAAGAGGAGGAGAGGACTGTAGCCTACACTAGAAGTTACAAAGCATGGTAGATTTAAGGAATGGAGGAGACCCAAAGGGCAGGGCACACTCTGAGAACACCAGGCAGCAGCTCCTGGAGAGGTGAAAGGATAGGAAAGTGCACCATCATGAACATGTGCACAGGTAGTACTTTTGGGGGTGAGTGAACTCAAAGTAACCCAAGGGCGACACACAGGGATAAAGGTGGTAAGAGTGGTAGTAAGGTAATGCCAGTATGTCCATCCTCCCCAGGAAATCTGAAGTTGGGGAATTCCCCCAGTTTATCATGGTTTCTCATTGTCTTTATCCCCACCCTTCTCTTCTGCCTCTTCTTTCCTCCATTTCTAACTATCCCCCTCCTGTCTCCCTGTGTCTCTCTTTTCTCTTTCTCTCTACAGATGTACAGAAAGGATTTATCTTTCAAGTGTTTGACCCAGAAGTACTCGATTATAAAGGCAAAAGATAATGCAGTAGTGTGAGCTGATGTTAGGACATCTCTCCTGCACTGCTTACATCTACTCTCATTTCTCACCTTCTCCCACATTCTATAGGTTGGGATGCTCAGCCGCCATGATCAGCTGTGGAGGTCCCTGGTCCTGACCAGACCTACTGTTTTCCTTTTACTCAAGGATGTTTTGGTACATGGTGATGCTCCTGAAAGTACAAACTAAATATTATTTGAGATGCCATGAAAAGGTGCTATCTTATTTCATGCACTTAAGGAAAGCAGCATTCTCAGGGTTCTTTGAAGGAAGAAATTTCTCCAGTTGAAAATGCATGCCTCAGGGTTGCATGCTTTTTGATTTCACAGCACTCCTGCCCTGTATAGAGGGAGTTAGACTCACCTTTCCTGTCCTGGGCCTTATAGCTTATTAAGAAAAATAGGCTAAGTAAGGAACAGCTCACCATGGGTAAATCTATGTCACCAAAGAAAGGATTTAAATATTAAAAGCTCACACAGGGGCTAGTGAATTTTTCAGGTTTCTGTTTAGAATTTCAAGACAAAAGCCCAACATATTTTTCCCTGGAGAATTACCGGGAAATATCTTTTTAATATAATCTTTTTCACACCTGATATACAATAATGGTCCATAACTCTGTCTGCCTTTTTAGAAAGTTGAGCAAAAATCAGATAAGAGATACCTGCTCTTTCATCTATACATGCATAGCTACAGAAACACAGGGATGATTGTTATGTTTACCAGGATGTGTGACCTCAGTAATCAGTTGGAGAGAGATGGGCAGAAAGACAATCAGACAGAGATATGGAGATGCAGAGAGAAAAAAATACAGGAAAAGAAGAGGAAGAGAGATAAAAAGAGATTCCATGTGACCCAGGAAGTCAAAGGTGCCAGGAAAGAAGCTGCCCTGTGATACCTCATGGTGCTGACCAGGGAAACCTCACAAATGGCATCCCATCCCCATGAAACCTGTGATTATGGTGCAATTGGGTTTACACAAGGGCTTACAGTCTCAGAAGGGCCTCTCTCAACTCAAAGGTGTCCAAGCATCCTGACTAACCATGGCCAATAAGAGGATCTCCCTCTCCCCGCCTACCTGGCTGTTCTACCTTTGTCTGTCTGAGTAGAGAGAAGGTTGTATATGCCCTTTCCAACATCCTCCATCCTCACTTCTTGCCTGAAGACAGATACAGCCAGAATGTTAGTTAATGCAAATGTCTATTCAGAAAGCCCATTGAAAAGGTACCAGCTATTAAGCCTATTCATGACAGTGTAATGCAAAGGGGACTAGGCCAATTTTCCTGGAGCTCAGGCATGCTAATTATAGCTTTGGTCCCAGCTGTGAACTGCAGGAACTAAAATGACATCATCCAGACAGAGCAGGGAATGATGAGCCAACTGTGGTTCCCAAAGGTTCCCAAGGGCAGCTGATCCCTGAAAGGAACCTGAGAAAATCCAGGTGAGACTTGGGCTGATCTATCCTGCTCACCACACAGGTCTTTCCTTTGCTATTGAGGGGGAGGGATAGAGTTGGAAGGGCTGGGATTAGGGCTTCATTCAATTTTACCCTAATTAAAAGTCATGAGGCAACTTGACTAAGGCTTACTCACAGCAGAGATCCACAGAACAGATTACTGGTATTGTCCTTGCAGATCCTTTGTCTTCTGAGATCCACATTTAGGCATGGAGAACGAGAGGCCATGATGCATTCTGTGAAAGAAGATTAGCCCTGTTGCATTGACCCTCTGTGGAGAGTTTCCAGTGTATTCCCAGTTTCCAGAGTTGGAAGCAAGCAAGGAACTTTTCCTGGTAACCTTGTCTTTTCTTTGCCAGCATCTCTACTGGGTACAAAGTGCACGCACGCTTGTAAAGAGATATAAGGGACATGGGAAGGGAGGTTTCACCTCTGAGAAATATCTCTCGGTCAACCCACATAACACAAGCAGGAATGTAGTTAATTAGGGAACTGAGAGCTCTACATTCGTTTTGAGAGGAAAAAAAAAAATCGGATACTGGGAAATCTCTTGAATCTCTTCCTAAGCTGAAAATATCTTAAGAAATGTTTGAGTTTAGACCAAGTCAGATGTAAGCCTCCCACACTGTTCACTTACTGCCAGGAATTGACTTCACTTTAATAACAATAAAGATGAATGCTTCCCATTTTCAGCTTTGACCAATCATAGAGAAAAACAATTTATACTATTTTAAAATTTAGAGCATTTGTTTTGTTCCAGATTCAAAAGGAAAATGTACTTTCATTGGTGTGCAGCAGTCAACTCTGAGTGACTGAGGCACATCAGCACCAGGGAAATGCTAGCTGTTTTTGTTGTAATTATGACCACCACTCTTCTTCCACTGGGCGAGGAAACTGACAGTAATGTTGTGCTTTCTATATTATGATAATGATGATGATGATGATGATTTTTATTGTTATTAAAAGGGGTCACTAGGAGGATCTTTTGAGGAAAAAAAAGAAAGAAAGAAAGAAAGAAATTTAGTTTAGGTTCAGTCTGTCTAAGACTCACAAAACTTCCAGCAGACTATTCTCATCTTTGTGTGAAAGGTAAAGGGAAGGGGTTTCTCGTGGCCACATAGGTTGAGTGTAGTCAGGAAATCTTCAAAGAGAGGCATTTCTGATGGTAGCGGGAGCTCCATGGGGCAGCCCAGAGCTGAGTCCATCCTTAGTTTCTGGACAATCATGTAGATGGTCCTAATGGCCTCCAAGGTAGTGAATTTACAGTACATTAGAAGACATAGCATAGCAACCGAGATGACTCAGAGCCTTGAAATCACCTCTTTTCCTTCATGCTGGCTCTGCTGCCCACTCCTATAGGTGCAGAAGTTCATGGGAGAAGTCAGGATAGATGCTTGTTGTTCAGGAAGCTTGCAGAACTCTGGGGACCTAACAGGAAACAACTTGATAGAAATAAGAAAAAGACCTAAAATAGTTCTTCAAAACCTAGAGCAGAAGTGCCATTACTGTGACCTAGACAGATGAGAGTCCCCAAAGAAACAATCTCATATAAATAAAGGAGGAGGTGGTTAAGTCTGCATTTTGAAGGTGATGGAGAAGCCACCTGGAGTCAGCTTGGAAACCTGAGCAACTCCTAATCTGAAGCACAAGGGGTTCCACCCTTAATTGTTACGTAATGTTTTCTTAACTTACTCTTTCTTAAGAACTCTTCTTGCAGCTTGAAGATGGCAATATTTTAAGGATCACAAGGTATTTGTTAGAGTTGCAATATTAGTGTCCTGGTTCTTCCCCTGGAATTAGCACGGGATTCATTAATTCTCAGGGGAAGAGTGGAAACCAGTCCACAAAACTGTTCTCTACTAAGACCCAATTAATAAACTCAACTCAGACTACCCACAAATGAACCAGAATATTCCAAACAGAATAATTTTAAGTGATTATTTATTAATCCATTAACTTTTTGATTTGTCATTTGTTTTGCTTTTTTTTTAGTCTTTTTAAAAATTTTTAGCTAACAAGTTATAATTGTACATATTTATGGGTACAGTGTGATATTTCATTAAGATTTATTAAGTTTTGTCAGTTTTTTCCCCTAATTTCTTTTCCTGAACACCAAATCATAATTATACTTGAAATAGGTTCCCATTAAATATAATTTGTGCTTTCTTAGCTTAAACCAAGTTTTATTAGATAAGAGGACTTCTAAAGACTATAAGTATTAGTATAATTAATTAGTATAATATTACCTGTTATATCAAATATACCCTCAAGTACCTAGTGATCTGACCACAACAGAAGTTTATTAATAAATGAGTTGCTCTTATTTCATGGACACAGAAGATCCAATGTGTCTGCTCAAGGTGAATGAATGCATGTAATATTCTGCACGTCTGTGATTTGGGGACCCAGGAGTCATTCATCTAGTGATCCAATCACTCTCTGAAATATCATTAGAATCTGTGTTCAGTAAATTGTAGGGAAAAGAACATGGGAACCATAACTGCTTCTTCAAGTTTAAGAACCAGAGCCTTGTCACTTCTATTCACACTACACAGCACAATAGGAAGTGGTACCTACCTGTGTGCCCAGAAGGAAGAAGAGGTCTCTCAGAACATGCCCTACCTACAGCCAATAAAAGGATAGCACATGAACTGCAAATTATCCATGAAGGCAGCATCACAGAATCATTACGTCTCCATGAACATAAAGAGATCATGTGAGAACACTACAAGGTGGTGACCACCTGCAAACCAAGAGAAAAAACTTCAGCTTGAAAACTAATTTTCCTGCACTTTGAACATGAGCTTATCATTCAGAAATGTGAGATATAAATTTTTGTTTGTTAAGTTACACATTCTATGGTAACTGGTTATGGTAGCCCTAGCTGATTGAGACAGCATGGAAAACAGAGTATAAAGTAGAGATTGAAAAGAAAAAAAATTAAGAAGAAAAACTTTAAAAGGTTCTCAGAGAAATTGGTAAGAATAGAAGAGAGATCAGCAAACTACAGATCACAGATTGTTTTGGTTTAAGTAGGAGATCTCCCCCATAAAAGCCTCATGTTAGGCAATGTAGCAATGTTCAGAAGTGAAGTTATTACATTATGAGAACAGTACCCTAACCAGTGGATTAATCCATCTGATGGATTTATAATTTAAATGGATTACTAAGTGGCAGCTATTGGCTGGTGGGACATGATTGGAAGAAGTAGGTCACTGAGGAGTGCAACAGGAATGACACTTTGTTCTTAGATCCTCACTTTTCTCTCTGTCTGCTTCATGGCTGCTGAGATATTAACGTTCCTCTGCCATGCCCTTCCAACATATTGTTCTGTTTCACGTTGGGCCCAGAGCAATGGAATCTGCTGACCATGGACAGAACCTCTGAAACCAGGACTTAAAACAAACTTCCTCTTCTAAGTTGTTCTTGTTATGTGTTTTGGTCACAGTGACAAAAAACTGACTAACTCAGAGTTCAATTTTAATCTGTGCCTTATTTTTGCATAATTTTAATCATTACTAATTTTGTAAATTTTAAAAACTTATAAAAAATGAAGAGAAAGAAGAAGAGGAATATAATGATAATGACAATCAGGAGGATGGATAATATATTGCCTGCAATGTCTAAAATACTTAACAGAAAGTGTTTGCCAGCCTGAAATAGAAAACTGACAAGGTACATATTTATTTATCCTAATGAGAAAAAGCAAACCAAAAAAAACAACACAAGTATTTAAAATATAATTCAAGAAATTTATCATAAAAATGTCTAGATATAATTTGATACATAACAAGAGGGTATATTATGTGCCTACAAAATTTCATGCTATATGGTAAATATGGAAGAAAATCTAGTAATATTCTGAGAAAAAAAAAATATATGTATATATGTATATACATATAAAATTTTAGGGGAAAATACTTTTGCTACATTGTTATTAACAGCAGCCATTTTTTATTTTCTCAAGTGCCCTAGTTTAGACAACAAATTGTAAGATCATCTTGTTATAAAGTTAAAAAAATAAAATTAGTCTCTGTAGGAACCTTTTATAATAGAAGTCATATGAAGTTATGTTAAATATGTTCAAGGAAATAAAAATGTAATAATGGATTAATCCTATGGCAAAAAGTTCTTTATCTTTAAAAAAAATTTTTGTTGTCTTTGTTCTAATTAGTTGTACATGAATGCATTTATAAATGAATGAATTTATACATTTTGATAGATCATACATAAATGGAGTATAATCTCTCATTTTGCTGATTATACATATTGCAAGATCACATCACTCTTGCAGTCATACATGTACATGAGGTAATAATGTCCATTTCACTCTGCTATCATTCCTACCTCCATACCCCTTCCCCTTCCCCTCCCTTCACTCCCCTCTATCTAATATAAAGTAACTCTATTCTTCCCTATCCCCCACCCCCACCTTATTGTGAATTAACTTCCACATATCCAGAGAAAACATTTGGGCTTTGGTTTTGGGGGTTTGGCTTATTTCACTTAGTACGATATTCTCTAACTCCATCCACTTACCAGCAAATGCCAAAATTTTATTTTTATTTCAAGCTGAGTAATATTCCATTGTATACATATACCACATTTTCCTTATCCATTCATCTGTTGAAGGGCATCTAGGTTGGTTCCATAGTTTAGCTATTGTGAATTAAGCTGCTATAAACATTGATGTGGCTATGGCACTATACTATGTTGACTTTAAGTCCTTTTGGTATAAACTGAGGAGTGGGATAACTGAGCCAAATGCTGTTTCCATTCCAGGTTTTCTGAGGAATCTCCATACTGCTTTCCGTAATGGTTGCACCAATTTGCCTTCCCACCAACAATTATGAGTATACCTTTATCCCTATATCCTCCCCAACATTTATTGTTGCTTGCATTCTTGATAATCACCATTCTGATTGGAGTGAGATAAAATCTTAATTCTTCAAGTTGCAAACAAATGACTCCAACAATTGAAGGTGCTTAGGGATTAGTTTTTCCATGAGTCTTTCCTATAAAACCTTAAATTAGAGAACAGGCTCAGAATTAAAAAGAGATGATCGAAGAAAATTTGCAATAAGTGAATAGTAAGGAATAAGTATATTTAACTATAATACTAAGACCCAAATCTTGGGAATATATTAGAAAATATTATATGACACTGGATGCATTGATAATGCAAAAAAAAAATGCTACTAACAAAAGGAAAGGGAAGTGGGGAGGCAGACTAAATTAATAGTCTTGATTAACTCTACTGTATGAGCTAAAATTAAAAGGAATTAGGAGAAAAGTAGAAAGTTGGGTGAAAATAAGTTTACTATTTAAGTCTACTCTTGCTCCTAGCACAAAACAACAGGATGAGAAAAGGAAATCACTAAGAATACTAAAAATACATTCATTTAGAGTTATAAACCACCTTCGCAGGCTTGCCCCAGAAATAGATCACTGTGAGACAGGAAGTTGAGCAGTTTCAGGAGATGTGATTTCAAGAAGACCTCCTTCAGGAAGGGGGAAGTGATGCAGGGAAGGGGAAGACACCAAGTCAGAGTGGGTTAATTAGTATGCTTGTGCCGCAGGCAGTGTTGGTCCTCTCCCAGTTGGCATCTTTGGGAGATTATATAGAACATACCTACATGTTGACCTACAAAAATGATAAGGGAGCTGGAGTACTTACCAATCTATTTCTATCCCTTCTTAATTGAGGACTGTTCCTGGGGGAGGTGATACAATGGCACTCTGGCCTTCTCTGTGTATGTTTCTCTAGTCAGAGGAAACCCTTCTTAAAGGAGTCACAGGATCCTGCAAGAATTGTATAGAAACTGACAAAATCTGCTACAAAATCCTCCCTCAATATAAAAAAAATGCCAAAAATATTTGAAAAGAGAAGAACAAGCCAAATAAAAAAGGATTCATACACATGATAAATATTACTCAATAACTATATTGTCAGGGGGGATATTTCTGTCTCTGGAAGAATGGAGTGAATGTATTTTTTCTATTCTTCCTGCTACATATAGTTAAAAATCATTGGGTACTCTATATAAAACAGATATGAGAAGACCTTGAGGAGTGGAGATAAGCTGTAAGCCCCAGACAGGGATCTTCTTAGAAACACAAAGAAGAGTTTCTTCTGTTTCCTTTTGGATTCACATATCCCAAATTGGGTGCTAGGGTAGCAGGCGACTGAGAAATCTCAAGTGAAGCAAACAAAAAGCACTTTCTTTATCCAAAGGACAAGGAAAGAGGCAGGCTACTAAGACAAATAGTGTTTATACAAGAACTCCTATACTCCAGTCAAGCACTATGGAGATTGAGGAATTCCAAACACTGAGGGAGACCGACCCTCAGCCCCATCAGAACAGATATAGTTAATGTGTTTAAGCCAGAGACATCAGTGTGAACTCATTGTTTGATTAATACAAATACATATGGTCACATACAGAAATATTCAGATATGCATGTATAAACACAAGTTAGTATACATTCATATATTTCCTGACTCCATCAGCTAAGAGACATCCTAGTGGCAATGAATACACCTAGCCCCAAGATCTTGTTTTCTAACACCATTCTACAAGGAGTCCCAAGGGCTCCTTAGAGAAATGGTTGATTTCTCCCATTAAAGGAAATACATAAAGTCCACCTGGATCATCTCATATTTCCAGAAAAGGAAGTTCTTAAAAAATCCACAATGATAAGGGTGTACTGGAGACACAGAAGCTAACTGAAAGAGCTCTCAATACTCCAAACTGAAAGAATTTGACCACAAAATAAATAAAGTAACATTGGATTAGAATCCAAAGAATAAAATAAATTTCCATGAGTTCATACTCATATAAATAAGTGGCTGACTGAATAAATAAATAAGTGGAGAAGAAAAGACAAATCTCTCATGCAAATGAAATATAAATAATTTATATAGATACTTCATAAACTGTTGGAGATTTACTCCTCACTCCTTAACTGTGGGGTGCACAGAATGACTTTTCAAAAGAAGACAGTATGGAAAGGAAGAAGTAAAAGAGTAATTTTAATTCCACTTCATTTGTGAGCTTACAAGTGAATAAATTTTCTTTTCTCTTACCAAAAGAAAAAAAGAATAACCTTCACATGTGTCAACTTGAAAAACTCTACTCCAGCCTGGTAATATAATTCAACAACAATATTAAGACATGTTAAGAATAAGTATGGATAGTATGGATTTTTTTCTAAAGAATTTGATTAGTCTTTGTCCACAGTTCCTGGGGAGCATCCTCCAAACCTTGAAATCTCCTGAATGACATGAATGTTTTGTTATTGATGATGGGCTCCTGGGCAAGGACTAAGTTCATATAAATGAAGAGTTTCATGATATGATACTCCCCTAGATGGTTCAATGTGTGTCAGAACATCCAATGATGTCTTCAGTAGGATAAGAATTTGAGCCATAAGACATTCACCCAATCTTTGGAGAGGTGAAGGAAGCTTGAGGTAAGTTCACTCTTGCTGCCAATAACTCAGTTATGTCTAACCTGTGAAACTTCAATGAAAACTCTAGACACCACAGCTCAAAGTGAGCTTCCCTCATTGGTGACACACAATATGCCCTCACTTGTCCTAAGGGTGGACACAGAAGCTTTACGTTTGAGACCCTTCCAAATGTTACCCTATGAGTCTCTTCACTGATCCTGATTTGATAGCTTTATAATAAAACTATCAAAGTAAGTATAGCATTATCTTGAGCTCTATAAGTCATTCTAGTGCATTATTGAACTTGTGGGGACCTCAGATTTGTAGCTAGCTGATCAAAATAGGTATTCTGGGGATCCCCAAGTTTAAACATGGTGTCTGAGGTGAATGCAGTTTTGTGGAGGGCTATGCACAAGACTTGACCTAACTCTAGGTAGCTAGTGTCAGCATTATATCTTATACCCTGAATAAAACAGAATTAAAATGATACTTCACCTCTATGATCTTCCTCCTAAAAATGCATATACAGAGTCTAGCCATGAGAGAAATCAAATAAATTTCAAAAGAGAAATATTCTACAAAATAACTAATCAGTTTTCCTCAAAATTGTCAAGGTCACCAGAAACAAGGGAAGTTTCAATCTTTTACAGTCAAAACAAGCCAAAGAAAATATGACAATCAAGAGCCATGTGTTAACCTGAATGGAATAGTGGGATAAAAGAAAGACGTTTGATAAAACTGAAAAACCAGAATAATATAGTAATGAATAAGAATAATGGTTCAATTTGATTCAGTAGTTATGACAAGTGTATATCAGTAATGAAAATCATAATAGTATAAAAATTTGGGTTTGGGTACAATAAGAACTTTCTGTACTATATTCATAAGTTTCTGCAAGTCTCATATTCTGAAAATTGGAACAATACAAGCTACAGACAGAAAAAAATATCTGCAAGTCCTATGTCTGAGAAGTTCTCATATTTAGAATTCAGCAGTAAAAAAGCAAACTAATAATCTTATAATAAACTGTCAAATTCATGAATAAAATTTCACAAAGAGAATAAGCAAACATAAAGAGGCACATTAAAAATGTCTGGTATAGAGATCCAAGATGGTGGACTAGAGGGTGACTGCATCTCCCGTCACTCCAGAACTCAGGATTCAAGAAGGGGAGGTATTGAGAGACTTGGACCAACATAGAGCCACTGGGTGAGTCTATCCAACCTGGTGAAGCTTGGCCCAGGTGGCAGGACTGGACAGTGGGCTTCTCAGAGCAGGGCAGGGCAGCAAGAGTATTCCCCAAGCAGCCCTACTCTCTCCAGTGGCAGGTGTGATCCACAGTCCGCTTCTAGGAGCAGGCCTGCCCAGTGAGAGTTTTTCTGCACAGAGCCAACCCCAAGCCCTGAACCCAGTGGTGGGCCCCTGGCCTTCAGGCAGCTTCTGGGACCAAGGCAGGACAGGGAGAGGCTTTCCCCAAGCAGTCCGGCTTCCTCAGGCAGGGGCAAGCCCAGTCTATAGCCAGCTTCTAGGAGCAGACCCGCCCAGTGAGAGGATTTACATGTAGAACCAGCCCCAGCCCTGGACCCATTAGCGGGCTAGGGGCAGATTTCTTCGGAAACACTGCATTATCAAGTTCCTCCAAGGCTTCAGGCTTCTCAAGGCTGGGAGGTGATATACTGGAAATCTACAGGGACACTATAAGCCAATAGAGAAAATCTGCAATATCTCAGAGTCCCACTGTATCTGATCATTTTGAGAAAACAAGGGAAGAATATGTCCCAAACAAACCTAGATACTATATCAATAAAACCCAATGACAGCACAGCAGAAGAAATGTCAGACAGGGAGTTCAGAATGTACATAATTAAAACAATCAGGGAAGCAAATGAGGAGATGAAAGAGCAAATGCAGACATTGAAGGAAGACATGAAAGAGCAAATGCAGGCATTAAATGATCACACCAATCAACAGTTAAAAGAGCAAATACGGGAAGCAAGAAATCATTTCAATAAAGAGTTAGAGATACTTAAAAAAAAAAAACAGAAATCCTTGAAATGAAGGAAACAATAAACCAAGTTAAAAATTCCATAGAAAGCATAAGCAATAGGATAGAACACCTGGAAGACAGAACCTCAGACATTGAAGACAAATTATTTAATCTTGAAAACAAAATTGACCAAACAGAGAAGATGGTAAGAAATCATGAACAGAATCTACAAGAATTATGGGATATCATGAAAAGGTCAAATTTAAGAATTATTGGGATTGAGGAAGGCTTAGAGAAACAAACCAAAGGAATGAACAATCTATTCAATGAAATAATATCAGAAAATTTCCCAAATCTGAAGAATGAAATGAAAAAACAAGTTCAAGAGGCTTATAGGACTCCAAATATACAAAATTACAACAGACCCACACCAAGGCACATTATTATGAAAATACCTAACATACAAAATAAAGACAGAATTTTAAAGACCACGAGAGAAAGGAATCAAATTACATTCAGGGGAAACCAATAAGAATATCAGCAGATTTTTCAATCCATACCCTAAAAGCTAGAAGGGCCTGGAACATTTACCAAGCCCTGAAAGAAAACGGATGCCAACCAAGAATCTTATACCCAGCAAAACTTACTTTCAGATTTGACAACAAAATAAGATCCTTCCATGATAAACAAAAGCTAAAGGAATTTACAGAAAGAAAGTCGGCATTACAGAACATTCTCAGCAAAATATTCCATGAGGAAGAGATGAAAAACAACGATGCAAATCAGCAACGGGAGGAACTAGCCTAAAGGAATAGCCAAATAAAGGAGAAACCAAATCATGTCAAAAAACAAAAATGAGTCAAATGACTGGGAATACAAATCATATCACAATAATAACCCTGAATGTTAGTGGCCTGAACTCATCAATCAAAAGACATAGACTGGCAGATTGGATTAAAAAGGAAAATCCAACAATATCCTGCATGCAAGAGACTCATGTCATAGAAAGAGATACCAGTAGACTAAAGGTGGAAGGATGGGAAAAAACATACCATGCACATGGACACAGCAAAAAAGCTGGAGTATCCATCCTCATTTCAGATAATGAGAACTTCAAGCCAAAACTAGTCAGACGGGATAAAGAAGGACATTACATACTGCTTAAGGGAAGCGTAAATCAGCAAGACATAACAATCATAAATATCTATGCCCTGAACATTGGCTCATCCATGTACGTCAAACAAATCCTTCTCAATTCCAGATATCAAATAGACCACAACACAATAATACTAGGCGATTTTAACACACAACTCTCACCACTGGCTAGATCTTCCAAACAAAAATTGAATAAAGAAACCATAGATCTCAATAACACAATCAACAATTTAGATTTAATGCACATATATAGAATATACCATGCAACAAATAACGGATACACTTTCTTCTCAGCAGTACATGGATCCTTCTCTAAAATAGATCATATTTTATGCCAACACAGTTACTGTTAGCAAATACAAGAAGATAGAGATACTACCTTGTATTCTATCAGATCATATGGATTGAAATTAGAAATAAATGACAGAATAAAAAACAGAAACTTCTCCAATACCTGGAGATTAAATAATACACTATTATATGATGAGTGGATAACAGAAGACATCAGGAGGGAAATAAAAAAATTCTTAGAAGTAAACAAGAACAAAGACACATCATATCAAAATCTCTGGGACACTATGAAAGCAGTACTTAGAGGAAGATTTATTTCATGGGGCGCATTCAACAAAAGAAGTAGAAATCAACAAATAAACGACTTAACACTACAGCTCAAAGCCCTAGAAAAAGACGAGCAGACCAACACCAAAAGTAGTAGAAGACAGGAAATAGTTAAAATCAGAGCCGAAATCAATGAAATTGAAACAAAAGAAACAATTGGAAAAATTAACAAAATAAAGAGTTGGTTCTTTGAAAAAATAAAATTGATAAACCCTAATCCACACTAACAAAGAGAAGATGAGAGAAAACTCAAATTACTAAAATTCTGAATGAACAAGGAAATATCACAAAGGACACGAGTGAAATACAAAACATAATTAGAAGCTATTTTGAAAATCTACATTCCAACCAAACAGAAAACCTCGAAGACATCAACAGATTTCTAGAGACATATGAATTACCTAAACTGAACCAGGAGGATATACACAACTTAAACAAATCAATTTCAAGCAATGAAATAGAAGAGGTCATCAAAAACCTACCAACAGAGAAAAGTCCGGGACCAGATGGGTTCTCTGCTGAGTTCTACAAAACCTTTAAAGAAGAGCTCATTCCAATACTCCTCAAACTATTCCATGAAATAGAAGAGGAGGGAACCCTCCCAAACTCGTTCTATGAAGCCAATATCACCCTGATACCTAAACCAGACAGAGACACATTGAAGAAAGAAAATTTCAGACCAATATCCTCAATGAACATCGACACAAAAATTCTCAACAAAATTTTAACAAATCGCATACAAAAATATATTAAAAAGATAGTGCACCGCGATCAAGTGGGTTTTATCCCAGGGATGCAAGGTTGGTTCAACATCAGGAAATCAATAAATGTCATTCACCATATCAACAGACTTAAAGTTAAGAATCACATGATTATTTCAATAGATGCAGAAAAAGCATTCGATAAAATACAGCATCCCTTCATGCTCAAAACACTAGAAAAAATTGGGATAGTGGGAACTTTCCTTAACATTGTAAAGGCCATCTACACTAAGCCCATGGCCAATATCATTCTAAATGGTGAAAAACTGAAAGCATTCCCCCTAAAAACTGGAACAAGGCAGGGATGCCCTCTTTCACCACTTCTATTCAACATCGTCCTTCAGACTCTAGTCAGAGCAATTAGGCAAACCAAAGAAATTAAAGAGATACGAGTAGGAAAAGAAGAACTCAAACTATCCCTGTTCACTGATGACATGATTATATATTTAGAGGAACCTGGAAATTCCACCAGAAAACTTTTAGAACTCATAAGTGAATTCAGTAAAGTAGCAGGTTACAAGATCAATGCTCATAAATCCAATGCATTTTTATACATAAGTGATGAATCTTCAGAAAGAGAATTTAGGAAAACTACCCCATTCACAATAGCCTCGAAAAAAATAAAATACTTGGGAATCAATCTAACAAAAGAGGTGAAAGACCTCTACAATGAGAACTACAGAACACTAAAGAAAGAAATTTAAAAAAAACTTAGAAAATGGAAAGATCTCCCATGTTCTTGGATAGGCAGAATTAATATTGTCAAAATGGTCATACTACCAAAAGTGCTATACAGATTCAATGCAATTCCAATTAAAATCCCAATGATGTACCTTACAGAAATAGAGCAAGCAATTATGAAATTCATCTGGAAGAAAAAGAAAGCCAGAATAGCTAAAGCAATCCCGAGCAGAAAGAGCAAAACAGGGGGTATCGCAATACCAGATCTTCAACTCTACTACAAAGCAATAGTAACAAAAACGGCATGATATTGGCACCAAAATAGACAGGTAGATCAATGGTACAGAATAGAGCACATAGACACAAAGCCAAATAAACACAATTTTCTCATACTAGACAAAAGGGCCAAAAATATGCAATGGAGAAAATATAGCCTCTTCAACAAATGGTGCTGGGAAAACTGGAAATCCATATGCAACAAAATGAAATTAAACCCCTATCTCTCACCATGCACAAAACTCAACTCAAAATGGATCAAGGACCTCGGAATCAGACCAGAGACCCTGCATCTTATAGAAGAAAAAGTAGGTCCAAATCTTTAACATGTCGGCTTAGGATCAGACTTCCTTAACAGGACTCCCATAGCACAAGAAATAAAAGCAAGAAGCAACAACTGGGATAGATTCAAACTAAAAAGCTTTCTCTCAGCAAAGGGAACTATCAGTAATGTGAAGAGAGAGCCTACAGAGTGGGAGAAAATCTTTGCCACTCATACTTCAGATAGAGCACTAATTTCCAGAATATATAAAGAACTCGAAAATCTCTATACCAAGAATACAAATAATCCAATCAACAAATGGGCTAAGGAAACAGACACTTCACAGAAGAAGATGTAGAAACAATCAACGGATATATGAAAAAATGTTCAACATCTCCAGTAATAAGAGAAATGCAAATCAAAACTACCCTAAGATTCCATCTCACGCCAATTAGAATGGCAATTATCAAGAATAGAAGCAGCAATAGGTGTTGGCAAGGATGTGGGGAAAAAGGTATACTCATACATTGCTGGTGGGGCTGCAAATTAGTGCAGCCACTCTGGAAAGCAGTATGGAGATTCCTCAGAAAGCTTGGAATGGAAACACCATTTGACCCAGCTATCCCACTCCTTGGCCTATACCCAAAGGACTTCAAATCAGCATACTACAGAGATACAGCCACATCAATGTTCATAGCTGCTCAATTCACAATAGCCAGATTGTGGAACCAACCTTGATGTCCTTTATTTGATGAATGGATAAAGAAACTGTGGTATATATATATATACAATGGAATATTACTCAGCCATAAAGAATGATAAAATTATGGCATTTGCAGGCAAATGGATGAAATTGGAGAATATCATGCTAAGTGAGATAAGCCAATCTTAAAAAACCAAAGGACAAATGATCTCCCTGATAAGCAGATGATGACACATAATGGGGAGTGGGAGGGGTTAGGGTTAGATTTAGGGGTAGGGTTAGGGAGGGGGGCAAGAATGGAGGAAGGAAGGACTGTATAGAGGGAAAAGAGGGGTGTATGGGGTGGGGGGAAGGGAAAAAATAACAGATTGAATCAAACAACATTACCCTATGTAAATTTATGATTACACAAATGGTATGTCTTTACTCCATGTACAAACAGAGAAACAACATGTGTCCCATTTGTTTACAATTAAAAAATACAAAAAAAGTCTGTTAATTAACCATTTTGACAATATTAATTTTGCCTATCCAAGAACATGGGGGAATCTTTCCATCTTCTAAGGTCTTCTCAATTTCCTTCTTCAGGGTTTTAATGTTTTCATTGTAGAGGTCTTTCACCCCCTTACTTAGATTTATTCCCAAGATTTTATCTATTTTATTTATTTAATTTTATTTCATTTTGAGGTTATCATAAATAGAATGGTTTCCCTGATTTTTTTCTCAGTGAATTCATTATTGGAGTATAGGACAGCTATTTATTTTTGTACATTGATCTTGTGTCCTGATACTTTGATGAATTTGTTAATCAGCTCTAGATGTCTTCTGGTGAAATTTTTTGTCTGTTTTTAACCTTCTAGATATATGATCAGGTCATCAGCAAACAGATATCAATTGATTTCCTATTTGTATCCCTTTAAATTTATTCTTCTGTTCTTGAAACACTCTGGCTAGCATTTCAAGAACTATATCAAATAGTAGTAGTCAGAATGGACATCCTTTTCTCTTCTTGACTTTAGAGAAAATGCTTTTATATTTTTTTAATTCAATGTGATGCTGTGTTTAGGCTAGTCCTATGTAGCTTTTATAATATTGTAGTAAGTTTCTTTTATCCCTATTATCTCCAGGATTTTTACTATGAGTTCCTGACAGATTTTATTGAAGGCCTTTTCTACATCTATTAAGATGGTCATGTGCTACTTGTCTTTTATTCTATTTATGAGGTGGATTACATTTATTATTTTATTCATTTATTTATTTTTGCATATGTTGAACCAAACTTATATCCCTGGGATGAAACTCAACTGGTTGTGCTATAAAGTCTTTTAATTGTGTTTGATTTGCTATAATTTTTAAAGGATTTTTGTGTCTATATTCATCACAGATATTGGTCTGTTGTTTTTTTTCTTTGATGTGACTTTGTCTGATTTTGCAGAATATATATTGCCAAAATGGCCACATTACCAAAATCAATACACAGATTCAATGCAATCCCCAACAAAACATTAATGACATTCTTCACAGAAGTAGAAAAAATACTCCTGAAATTCATATGGAAGAATACAAGACACAGAATAGTCAAACCAATACTGAACAAGAAGAGTGATGCTGGAAGCTTAGCATTATCTAATCATAAATTATACTTCAGAGCTATAATAACAAAATAGCATGATATTGTCATTTGAATAGACATGAAAACCAATGGAATAGAATAATAGATACAGAGACAAACCCACATATTCACAGCCATCTGAAATCCCAAAAAGGTACCAAAGACATAAGTTTCAGAAAAGATAACTTTTTAACCAAATGATATTGGGGAAAACAGATATCCAAACATAGAAGAATGAAACTAGATCTCTATCTTTAATCCTTCACAAAAGCCAACTCAAAGTATATCAAATACCTGGAAATCAGAACAGAGACTTTTTAGGTGCTGGAAGAAAACATAGGTTTAATACTCAGGGATTGACTTCCTCAATAAGACCCCTAAATCTCAAGAAAAAAAAAAGAATCAATATATGGAATGGCATCAAATTAAAAACTTTTTCATGGCAAAGGAAACAAGAGAGTGAAGAGAGAGCCTATAGAATGGGGAAAAAATTTTGCCAGCTACTCTTCTGATGGCAATTAATATCTAGAATGCATAAAGAACTCAGAACTTAACACCAAAAATAAATACATAATCCAGTCCATAAATGAGTAAGAGCACTAAACTGACATTTCTCAAAAGAAGGAACACAAATGGTCAAAACATATGTGACACAATTTTATCTAATAATAAGGGAAATACAAATCAAAACTACATTGACATTTCATCTCACTCCACTTCAAAGAGTAGTCATCAAGAATACAAACAGTAATAGATGCTGGCAAGCATGTGTTTGGTGAAAAAGGCACATTCATGCATTGTTGGTGGGATTGAAAATCTGTATAGCCTCTTTGACAAGCAGCATGTAGTTTCCTCAAAACACAAGGAATGGAACCACCATATGACCCAGGTATCTCACTCTTTGGAATTTATCCAGATGAAATTAAATCAGCTTACTGTAGGGATATAGGCACATCAATGTTTATAGCAGCAAAATTCACAAGAGCCAACTTAGGGAACCAGGCTTGGTGCCCATCAAAATATGAATAGATGAAGAAAATGTGGTATATATACACAATGGAGTTTTACTCAGTTAAAAAGAAGAATGAAATTATCACATTTGGTGGTAAATTGATGGAACTGAACATCATACTAAGTGAAATATGTCAGACTCAGAAAGTCAAAGGTTAATTGTTTTAACTCATATGCAGAACCCAGAGAGAAAGAGGAAAATGAAGAAGATTCTACCTAAATAGATCAATAGAGTGGAAAAAAGGGATTGCAGGGAAAGATTGAGGGGGAGGGACTGGAAAAGAGAGAAACTTTGGAATGAAATTGACCAAATTATGCTATGTGCCAATATGAATATACCACCATGAATTTCACAGCACCAATTAAAAATGAGCAAATAAATAGAAGACTAGTAGAGTAGAGGAAGGAGAGCAGAAGGGAGAAAGGGAGGAAGTACTATAGTGGAGAAAATTATATCTCATGCATAAATGAATATGTCAAAATGAATACCAATATCATGTATAACTATAATGCACTAATAAAACCATAAAAAGATGATTGAAGTCAGTATCCACTACAAAATGCAAATCAAGACTATTTTGTCATGTTACAACACATCCAGGAAACAATTAAATTTTAAAATATCAATCATGTCAAATAGCAAGTACACTCCTGGGTTTTTAATGTAGAGAAATGAAAATTTATATCCACATAAAAGTCTAAACATGATTATCAATTGCTGTTTTGTCCTAAAAACAATAAAACTATTTTTTCTGAAGAATTGCTTAAAAACTGCAACATACATACATCATTCATCATGACTCAGCTGTAAAAGGGAATGCAGTATTGATAAATGTAATGACGTTTATAGTTCTCATGAGCAATATGCTGAGTCAAAAAGGCCATATGACATGTGATTTCCTGTATATAGTATTTTTAAAATGCAATTTATATGAATGGGAAATTAGTGGAACTGGGGATGGTTGTAGAAAGGGGATGGTAGAATTCTAAAGGGGCAGCTGGAAGGGGGTTTTCTGGCATGGAACAGTCTAAGTCAATGGTGATGGTCACTACATGCATCTGCACATGTGATACAATGACATAGAACAGCACACATTGACTGAACCAGTGTAAAATTCCTGGTTTTAATATTGTACTGTAATGATGATGGATGAAGATGAGTGAAGGATGCATGGGATCTCTCCATGTTATCTTTTCAACCTCCTACAAATTATTATTGCAAAATTCAAAGCTCACAAAAAAGAGAAAAAAATAATTAAATAATTTTAAACACTATCATTCTCAATGAAAATGCAAACTATTAAGATTATTTACCTAATAAAACAATAGAAAAGTAGAAAGTTCATGGTATGCAATAAAGACAAACAGATACACACTAATAATAGAAGTTATTTTATGACTTCTCATATTCCTAGAGAAACAAAATTGATATAAGAGATTTTATAAAAAGTTCATATAGGAGACCTAAACAATAGTTATTTATTAAAATCCATTATCAAGTAATAGAGACAAATTTGTGCTCATATGGAATGTTTTCAAAATTTGGCACTTCTTAATAAAATTTTTTTTTGTTGTTGTTGTTGTTGTTTTGTTGTTGTTTTCTTTTCAAATGGGAGGGGGCCATATTGGAACTGGTAGGGAGTAGCCCACCTCTCCTTTATTTTATAGTCACACAGGTAAAGGGGGCCAAGACTGGGAGGGGCTTCTTCTGAGATGAAGAGAATGGGGTGGAGTTAGGGGAGTCATTTGCTTAGGGAACTAGCATAACCCCAGATGGTAAGCCATTCCCACACAGGGCCACCTACTCCCCGGAAGTCTGGAACAGTCTATCAAGGCTGCTGGTTCCTGGGAGTCAGGCCTCTGTATCCCATGGCTTAAACAAGTCTGATTCTGCCAGATAAAGATGGCTCTCCACAGCCCAGGGTTTGATCACCAGTATTACACACACACACACACACACACACACACTAATTTTAAGAAGCTTGATGCATATGACTGAATTGTTTTTTAGTATGCACACCTTGCATTTCCAGTGATTTACAAATGAGGAAGTGTTGAGCCATGTAGCAATGTGAAAATGGTTGAAAAATATTAAGAGAAGACTATTTCACAACATGAAAATTATATGAAATTCAAATTCCAATATCTATGAATTAAGTTGACAGACCTCTGACTTCTTTCATAGACAGAAGCCCTCTCAGGACATCATAATTGTTTTATGCAATCTTAGTTTTGATTTCCTACATTGTATGTTTTCTCTTGAAGTTCAGACTTTCAGTCTGGGATCACCTTCTTTTCTCCCTAAAGTACATCCTTAGTAGAATCTGTTGGTGGAGAACTGTTTTTGCATATTTGAAAAATGCCTTTGTTTTCATTCTTGAAAGATAATTTTTCTTGGAATGGAATTCTAAGTTAATGGTTATTTTCTTTGACTGCTTTGAAGATGCAATTCCTCCATCTTCCATTTCTGCTTTAGAGAAGGTAGTTCTTTTTTTATTTTTTAAGAGAGTTTTCGCTAAGTTGCTTAGGGCCTTGCTCAGTTGCTGAGGTTGGCTTTGAACTCACAAGACTCCTGGCTCAGCCACTGCACCTGGCTGAGAAGTTAGTTCTAATTGTGTTTCCCCTTTCAAAGATCATCTGTCATTTTTTGGACTGCTTTTGAAATCCCTGTATTTTATATATGAATTATAATGCAAATAGCCATAGTTTTCCTTTAATTTATCTTGCTTTAGAATATTTTATGAAAAAGTAAAAAAAGAAGAAACAATTTAATGGGCATGTTCCAACTGCATGATAGAAAACTTGTGCAGCAGGTACCATGGGTTGCCTCTCCCAAACCCCTCACCTGCACAGGAAGTCACCAGCCTACAGAGCTGCTCTGGCTGATTTGTGTATGGGTTTTGACTTTCCTATGCCTGAAACATCCAGTGAATAAGATAACTTTACACTTACAGGGGACAGGGCAGGTGGCCACGACCTCAGGAGAAACCTTCGAAATGAGGGATGAAAGTAGTGAATGAATATTCTAACTTCCTCAACTCTGCAGCAGGTAGGGATGAAGGGACCCTTCTGAGATGTGTCTTCCACCATCTCCCAGAGGGTGCTGAGTGAATCTGAGCCTCTGCAGTTTGGAGTCATTTCACACTCATTATCTCTGGGCCACATCCTCAGTTCCTCACCGTGCCTCCTGAGATCACTTCCCAAATATTTGTCTTATATGTAAATAGCTTGGGTTCATATCTGCTTTAGGGAAAATCTAAACTAAAACAACTAGAAATTAGTAATGGACGTGCATACACACACAAACACCAAGGTCTTTTTTATTGGGAAATTAAATATTCTTCATTTTTAAAAAGTTAGAGAGGAAACATCAAGAATAAAATTAAACTGCAACATTTCTAGAAAATAAGCAATCTAAGAAAAGAGGTAAAAGAACTCTACAATGAGAACTACAGAACACTAAAGAAAGAAATTAAAGAAAAACTTAGAAGATGGAAAGATCTCCCATGTTCTTGGATAGGCAGAATTAATATTGTCAAAATGGCCATACTACCTAAAGTGCTATACAGATTCAATGCAATTCCAATTAAAATCCCAATGATGTACCTCAAAGAAACAGAGCAAGTAATCATGAAATTCATCTAGAAGAATTAGAGACCCAGAATAACTAAAGCAATCCTTAGCAGAAAGAGTGAAGCAGGGGGTATCACAATACCAGAACTTCAACTATACTACAAAGCAATAGTAACAAAAACGACACAGTATTGGCACCAAAATAGACAGGTAGATCAATAGTACAGAATAGAGGACACAGACACAAACCCAAATAAATACAGTTTTCTTATACTAGAAAAAGGTGCCAAAAATATGCAATGGAGAAAAGATAGCCTCTTCAACAAATGGTGCTGGGAAAACTGGAAATCCATATGCAACAAAATGAAACTAAACCCCTATCTCTGACCCTGCACAAAACTCGACTCAAAATGGATCAGAACCTTGGAATCAGACCAGACACCCTGCATCTTATAGAAGAAAAATTAGGTCCAAATCTTCAACATGTCGGCTTAGGATCAGACTTCCTTAACAGGACTCCCATAGCACAAGAAATAAAAGCAAGAAGCAACAACTGAGATAGATTCAAACTAAAAAGCTTTCTCTCAGCAAAGGGAACTATAAGTAATGTGAAGAGAGAGCCTACAGAGTGGGAGAAAATCTTTGCCACTCGTACTTCAGATAGAGCACTAATTTCCAGAATATATAAAGAACTCGAAAATCTCTATACCAAGAATACAAATAATCCAATCAACAAATGGGCTAAGGAAACGAACAGACACTTCACAGAAGAAGATGTAGAAACAATCAACGGAGATATGAAAAAATGTTCAACATCTCCAGTAATAAGAGAAATGCAAATCAAAACTACCCTAAGATTCCATCTCACCCCAATTAGAGTGGCAATTATCAAGAATAGAAGCAGCAATAGGTGTTGGCAAGGATGTGGGGAAAAAGGTATACTCATACATTGCTGGTGGGGCTGCAAATTAGTGCAGCCACTCTGGAAAGCACTGTGGAGATTACTTAGAAAGCGTGGAGTGGAACCACCATTTGACCCAGCTATCCCACTCCTTGGCCTATACCCAAAGGACTTCAAATCAGCATACTACAGAGATACAGCCACATCAATGTTCACAGCTGCTCAGTTCACAATAGCCAGATTGTGGAACCAACCTAGATGCCCTTCAATTGATGAATGGATAAAGAAACTGTGGTATATATATATACAATGGAATATTACTCAGCCATA
This sequence comes from Sciurus carolinensis, assembly GCF_902686445.1. Lineage (NCBI taxonomy): Eukaryota > Metazoa > Chordata > Mammalia > Rodentia > Sciuridae > Sciurus > Sciurus carolinensis. The sequence continues at coordinate 104,374,510 of NC_062220.1, forward strand.
AAGAAGAATAAAATTATGGCATTTGCTGGCAAATGGATGAAGTTGGAGAATATCATGCTAAGTGAGATAAGCCAATTTCAATAAACCAAAGGTCAAATGATCTTGCTGATAAGCAGATGAAGATACATAATGGGGGGTGGGAGGGAGGCAAGAATGGAGGAAGGAGGGACTTTCTAGAGGGAAAACAGGGGTGGAAGTGGTGGAGGGAAGGGAAAAAATAACAGAATGAATCAAACATCATTACCCTATGTAAATGTATGATTACAAAAATGGTAAGCTTCTACTTCAGGTACAACCAGAGAAACAAGTTGTACCCCATTTGTTTACAATTAAAAAAAAAAGAAAAAAGAAATTAAGCATATTGAAACAAAGTCAATTATAATCTACATAATACAGGTACCACAGAGCTCAGAAGAAAAGTCATTGCAATCAATGCCTATATTGATAAACATGAAAATATTCGATTTAAATGTTCAGTTCAAAAATCTAAAAAAATATTAAAATAAATGAAAGCGAATGTGATTAATCACAAAACAATGTAAAATACTAAATAAGTGATTAGCAAAAAATAAAGCAAGGTAAAATAGCATATCTAGATGAACTTCCTATAAAAAAAGCATAAATTCATAAGTTTAGAAATTATGAAAGATAAGAACCTTGGACCTAGTTTTGTGTAAACCTATGAAAATAGAAGTGACTGATTCCAGAATCCAGGAATGAAAAATAGAAAATGATCCTGAGACATTATTTATTTATTGGAGGCCAAAACTAGGAAGCAACTTAAAAGGACACTAACTTGCTCAAAACAGTATAATTTGAGAAATATAAAGAAAAACTAGTATAAATGACTAAAATATATTGAAGATATAAGAATCCATGAGTCTGTAATGATGCAAAATAAAAGCAGTAAATCGTGGAAAACACTGAAGGTCATCAGGGCTCAGAAAACCCATAAACAGAAAAATGGGATCAAGAATCTCTCTGTTCCTCATCATGTTCAACCACAGGAATGGGATCCTAATTAGAGTAAGTATACTTCGTGTATGTATAATATGCCAAAATACATTTATACAGTCTACTGTCATGTAGAACAAATTAAAAAGAGTTAAAAAGAATCTCTCCTATTGTTTCTGACTTAAATTACATTTCAAGAGAGAAGATTCCTGTATGGAAAACTTCAGGTAAACAATACAGAAGGAAAGACTGAATGAGGAAGTCATCATTTTGCAACTTCAAATGAAATAACGGAGTTAATGAATTATCCTAGCACTGGAAATATAAGTTCCAGCCAACAGGAAAAGGGAGAAAATGAGGAAATGACACCATGAGGAAGACTCTGCACTATGGGGTGACTCAGCATGTGCAAGACCCAAGGTTTCATGCCTAGCACTGCAAGGCCAAGGGAAACAGGACTTTGATCACATTTTGTGGGATCTTTCACTAAATAATTGATGGGAATTCTTCAAGTCAATGCCCAGAAAAGGAGGGAAGGAAAAAAGGATTCTGACTTGAGCAAATCTATTGTAAAAAACCCATCTGAAGATACAGAAACATGAGTATAGACTGTGTATTCAATGACATTAAGAAATTATTGCATACATGTGTGAGGTGTGGGTAATTGTTAGAGGTTAAAATATGATTAATATTTTTATAAGTGCATATTCAAATTTATGTAGGTAAAACTCAGTGATTCTTCAGTTACAAAAAGTTACCAAAAAACCACAGCAAATTATTGATGGTTTTAAAGATAAGTGATGGGGATAGAGAAACTTGTAACATTACTAGGTTGACCTTGAAATTTTTCATCATAAAAATATTTTTGTGAAGGGGCAGGGGGGTAGGGAGGATACTATATAGAAACAGACATTATTACCTCATGTGCATATATGACTGCATGACTGAAGTGATTCTGTAATATGTACACTCAAAAAAATGTGAAATTATACTCCATTTATGCATTATTTATCAAAATGTATAAATGCACTTTACTATCATGTACAACTGATTAGAACAAATTTAAAAAATTAAATGAAGAAAAAATTTTTGTAAAGTCTATTGGGAAACAAACATCCTAGAATACCCTGTGACCTAACTCCTTTTTCACCCCAACCTCCTAGTTTATTCTACTGTATTTGAGAAAACAATCTAAGAACTAGGAAGCAACTTGCAAACTTGCTCCGAAAGTCATTGAAAGAGTTCAGAATATATCCCAGAGTTTCTGATGTACATTTCTCCAGAACAAACTGACATGATAATGAGTTTATTTTAAGAGCAACAAGAATGTAAACATAGGGGGCAAGTTTTGAGTCTTAAAAGTCATGGAATTACTATCTACCCAGAAACCCAGCTACATACCATGTAAGAGTCAATGTGCTGAGTGCTTGCCTGTAAAATGCACACACATAATGGACTCTTAGCAAGCTCAGGCATTATTGTGTTGGCTTCCACAAGATAGAGATGCAGGAACTGATACAAAAGAGTTTAATGCTATTTCAAAAGCACATAGCAAATAAATTGGTGAGGCAGAAATTGCAGCCCAAGTCACCTGGATTCTCAGCTGAATTTATAAGGTCTGGTATAACAGAAAGCAAAGAAGCATGATTCCTAGGACTAATAGGTTCTTCATAGCTACCATTTATCAATGGCAGCCCATTGGTCACAGCACCAGACAAATGGTTTTAAGGACACAGTTCCTTAGTGCAGGCCTTCTTAGACAAGTCCTTTCCTTCTACATGGAAGATCTATGATGCCAGATTAGTGCAAATCCCACCACCCTACCCCTGGGTTAGAAGAACACCTGTACATCAATCCTTAGTGTCCATAGGTAGGAGATTAGAAATAATATCTCTAGAAACAGAAAGTATAAGTTTAATTATGCCCTGCTCCCACTTATTGGGAAGTGAAGGCCCTAGAGAAGGAACGTGACCATATGAAATAAATGCAGAATGTATCAACACACATCACTAGAATCATAGTTCCCTACCTTCCAACAACTCATGTAGGAATGAGAGTAGACATATGAGAAGAAACCTCATGTGTTCCTAGGAGAATTCAGGGAAAAATATTGCAGAGTTCCTAGGTCAGTAAGCTGAGGCAAGTTTGCCTGGCATCTGAGTGATCACTATGGTTAAGCCCACAAACTGGAGAGGGTGGGGATGATGTGCACCCTCATCACTAACAAAATACAGACACAGAGTTCCTGATGGAGACCTGTACAGTGGCAATCCCTTAACAGGAGGATCCAGTGCTGCATCCTTCCTCAGCTCTATTAGTCCTCCGTGAGACCAGTGCCTCACACTGTTTCTAAAAGTGAAGGAAGAACAGGGTCACATCAGGCATCATGGAAGGATGTGGCATGTGAGCCACAGTATTTTGTCATTCAAACAGAGGCTATGAAGTCCTTGTTTAGGTTGGCCACATACCAGCACAGTTGGAATCTTATCCCTTGTTGTATCTAATATTCTACCTGTGTTCACTAGAGTGAGTAACTCCAAACAAAGTTATGAGCTATGAAAGCCCAGAGAAAATCACAATTAATTTCAAAATTTCAAAGTGCTACATGTGAAATTCAGCAAAATCATATCTAGAAGCTCATTAATTCGCATAATTACATAATTAATAATTACATTCTCCAAGTTCCACTGAGGAAACAGAACTTTATCAAACTACAAACTGACTAACATGCTTAAAGAAAGAAACAAACAAAATGTCCAACATTGGTTGATCAGTGAACACACATTTTCCCCATCTGTCTGCCAATCTTAGGCTCTCCATAAAGGACTTTTGGTGCTTTTTCCGCATCCTGAGTCTCCACTCAGTTATAGATCTAGAATTCTCACATGATACTAAACCAGAGTACTGCTACCTACCCTAACCTGGGCCAATTAATCTGGGAAAAAGAAAGTGAAACTGAAAAGATAATGGAGTCAATATAGATTATACAACTCATTCACAAGTTAGAAAGAAAAAAGAGTGGAGAGTTAAGAAGGAAGGGAGGGAGAAAGAAGAAAAGAGAGAGAGGGGAAAAATGAGAGAAAGAAAGAAAGAAAGAAAGAAAGAAAGAAAGAAAGAAAGAAAGAAAGAAAGAAAGAAAGAAAGAAAGAAAGAAAGAAAGAAAGAAAGAGAGAAAGAGAGAGAGAGAGAAAGAGAGAGAGAGAGAGAGAAAGAGAGAAAGAGAGAAAGAGAAAAAGAGAGAAAGAGAGAAAGAAAAAGAGAGAAAGAGAGAAAGAAGAAGGAAGGAAGGAAAGAAGGAAGGAAGAGAATGAAAGAAAGAGAGAAAGAAAGGATAGTTCTGAGATTGAAAAGCATTCAGAGTTAGTTCTAAAGTACATTTGTAAGAAGAAAGATACTTTTGAATCATTAGTATGATATTTTTCCTAGTCACAAATCATTTTGAGAAATGACATGACATGAAAAAAAAAATGGAGGTTTGCTGAATTATCTAAGTGGATTTTGGAAATAATAAATCACTACTATCAAGATACTTTTGAATAAGTCACATGGCAATATTGAGGCTTTTCAATAGAAAGAGATGTAAATGTTACAGAAAAGGCAGAGGAAGGATAAACTCTCTCATTTATCATGACTGAACATTAACTTCAACTGTAGTCTCTCTAGCCACAGCATGGGGGGAGCATGGGTCACGTAACTGTTACCAGCTAAAGAAAGGCAATGCAGTAAAGCCTAAGGGAGAAATAACATTTTTCTTGAATTTAATTCTAAACAGAACTTACCATAAGGGACCTTCTATAATGATACATTTTATAACAAATGCAAAATTAATTTTTAAACAGATAAAAGTTGATTCATGAAAACAGACCAGGGCTTTGCATCCTACCACAACACAACTCAGTGAGGCAGAGAACTTTCCAAGGCCCCACTCTGTGGCTCTTTGGAGTTCTGAAGCATGCTTGAATGCTGTCTTGTGGGGGTACATGGTGAGGGCTCCTCCTTAACTGCCTTTTGTAAGCCTCAAGGGCCCACTGGGTTTTGGTAAGCTCTGGACAGCAGTAATGGGACTCATGCTTCCTGTGACTTAAAATCCCTGGACCCGCACTTCTTTGGAGACCAGAAACCAGGCTGCAGGTTGATGAGCTTTCTAGGGAGACAACAACAAATTACCACCAATGGGGAAGCTTCAGCATTGCCTCCCAGTTCTAGAGGCTGGAAGTACAAGATCAGGGTGTCAGCAGGACCATGTTCTCACCTTCAGTTGCTAGGGAAACATCTCTCCCTGGCCTGTCTTCCAGCCTCGGTGGCTTGCTTGTTCTGTCTTGAATTCTGAATTATTTGATCTTATATGTGTCTATTTCTCCAGACGGTCCTGCTTTTATCCAGGCTTTGAAACTATTGATCACTCAAGAAAGATCTAGTGTAGGGTACTAGAAACTAGAAAGAAAGATGAAAATAATTTTCCTTTGTAGCTCTGAGTTCTCAGCTGAGACTCCTATAATCAAAGATAGACGAACAAGAAAAAATCCACGCTCGCTAACATACATGTTTCATGTGTGTGCATGTAAGTGCATGTAACTGTGTGGGTGTGTGCATGTGTGTGTGTTCATGCACATATACCTGAATGAGAAATTCTCCAAGAGGTAGCTTGGAACTCCATTTTATAGGGTATCTTTAAAAATGAAGTACATTTTCAGAAAAGGGACAGGTCAAAGAAAGATCTTGAGTCTCTAGGAATGAAAGATGGCAGGAAAGCACATATATGGGAAAGTCATAGTAGATGCAGGCTACTTTACAAAGTTTGTGATGGAGAGTCCTCTGTGATACAGCCCTAGTCATCTCAGGTCATCAGTATCTGTCCTTCCTGGTACAAAGGGGAAAAAGACATTTTTATACATTTATGTCTTGATTCTAGTAAATAACTTTTCATATCATCCTTTTTCAATTACTCTCAGCTCAGAATAATCCTTTTTGTCAGAAGAGCATATTTGGGGTGACATATTGCACTCTTTCATGCGTCTGACCTCTGCCTGAGAGAGGAAGTCCAGGAGCATCTATCTGAAGGATTGCTGAGCTAACATGTCTTGAAAAGTGAACTTTTCCCCCCTTCATGTAGTTTTCATACCTTTTAAATGAAAAAAAAAAAAAAAAAAAGGCATCAAGACCCTAATTTTTCTTGAAAAACACATGAACTATCACATGGCAAATATCCCTGTGCATTTTCAAGTAAAGCAAAACATTAAGTCTCATCTTGGCCTGGTGTACAGGATGTGCAGTTGTGGAGCAATATTGAAACTCTCCCCACCCTGGTCTGTGGCTTCCTACAACCCTCCTTAAGAACTCTGTAATATGTTCCCTCTTTCTCCACTCTCCTCCACTCCCCCCAACTCCTCAGGGCACTCAGTGCCATTAATACATATTGGGGTTGTAAAAAAAAAATTGCTTAACATTGGTCATTCAAATACTGGGTTAGTGGGATTGAAGTAAAAACAGCCAAGTGTGATCAGTTTGTAGTGTAATAAATTTGTTTTTTGTGAGGTGTTGGTTTTTTTTTTTTTCAGTTTGTTTGGTAAGCCATAATAAATTCTGGTTTTGTGTTTGTCTAGTCAATACAGTTTCTCTTGAAACTGCTTAGCTGAGTTTGTCTTAAATATTTAAAACATATGCTTTACATTAACTATAAATATGTACATGTGACATAAAGTGATTTGTCCCTCCTGTCACTTTTCTAGTAGAAACATCTGTTGTGAATTATAAGATATTAAACCTAACCCTCTTCATAGAAATGCTGTTTCTCCTAAGCAGAGTCTAGTACAAAAAGCTATTTAGGAGTTCCTGTGTCATTGATAAGTTCTTGTTTTGGATAAGTGTCATCTTAATCTGTTTTCTGTTACTATAATGAAATACCTAAAGCTTGGAACTTTATAAAGAAAAGAGTTTTATTTAGTTCACAGTTCAGGAGAACAAAGGTCATGGAACTAGCCTCAGGTCTTCTTTGATGAGGAATTCATGGCAGGCACCATCACAATGATGAGAGTATGCAAGAGGGACAACTCTTATTAAACACACACACAAATAAAAGAATCCAGAGAAGAGGGAGGATTCAGGTTTGCTCTTTTGTTACTGGTAACTAACTCAGGGTTCAGAAGAACTACCTAAATTCCTTCTGCGGTCTGTGTTCCCAATATCTTAACAACCTCCCATGAAGCTCTACTTCCTAAAGGCCCCACCTCCTGAACCTCACCACATAGGAGGCCTATATTTCCAGTATATGAACCTTTGGAGGACAAATCGCATCCAACTCATAAGCAACTGTCCAGGATGTCTGTACTTAACCTCAACCATGGAATGGAGTAGAACTGTATCAATGTAGTCCTCTCTGTTCCATCCTAATCTCTCTTTAAGGTTGTGTCTTCAGCTGAATTAGAAGTAAACTGTATCCAAAAGTATCTCATGTATATCAAATCATCCCCAGGGTAGAACTGTTTTACTCAGAATAAAGGAGTAATGATTCCTTTATTTCATTCTTGATAATGAAGAGGAGTGAGCCCAAGAAAGCCCCAAACAGTTGTGCTTCAGCTATGGCTATAAAATCTACTTGATGATCATTGATCTACAGGGTTTCTCCACTAAGATATCAAGCTGAAAATACACAGAAGAATCTGTGATTCAGGCTTTTCTCTGGGCAGTGTATTCTGAAATGTCCTAACAGGTTATCAAGGGAAAAATTCCAAATCAGTTCCCAAGACAGTTTTCTCTTAAAAATAATTTTGTTCTTAATGCACTTATGTGGATGATGGAGAATGAGTCTGTGCAGATGGAGTTGTGTGGGTACAGATTACATGTAAGGGCATCACTTCCATCTTAGCCTACATCAAGGATATCTTGTTCCCAAACAGAAGCACTACTACACCCATGTTTGTCCCCGTTCTTGGATATTATATGTACCTGCAGAACTTTTAAACCATGCTGTATTCTGGGCTCCAGCTGAAAGTAATCAAAATTGTTGAAATATTCTGGAAGTATTCTCAGCACCAGTGACCTACAAAACCATAGAGGACATGGAGAACTCAGATCAGAGACAAACCACACAGTGATGGCCTTGTTTTGCCCTTGTATCCTGACTGGAGAGAAACCAAGGTCCTGCCAAAGGGACACTGTGTTCAAAAAAATCTCTTTCCATGCATCAGCCTGTGTTCTAAGAACTAAGTGTTAGATTACTCAATTTCCAAAACAGCCCAAAGGAGAAGTCTTTTCAGCCTGGATATGCAGAAGAGCTAGCTTAGACAGTAGGATCCCACATTCCATGCACCAGACTCTGCACTGGTCTGAATGTACAAACTGCACTTCACAGTTTAACTTTTATGAGACACAAAAATGAAGGTTGTTGAGATTCTAGAAACACACAACATGGGGCCATGACTTCCCTGTGGCTTAAATGATCAACCAAACCTCAAGTCAGACAGGATCTGCAACCACAGACTATCCCTGGCTGAGCATCTACCAGCTTTCCCAGGGGTAAAGGGAATCTTGTCAATTTCCTATACATTTCCTGTAATAGCTTGGAAATGTACATATTTATGTGAACTTCTTGTGGCAAACAACTTATATTCTTGTGATAAAAGATTGTGGAGAGTGGTGATTTGAATCATGGTCTAACTCTTTCCATGGCCGTGTTGCGCTGGGAACTTCCTGTGCAAAGGTCCAGGTCAAGATGGCCCAGTTGCTATGGTGATGCCCGCCCAGGGACACTACATGTAAAGGTATGCAGCAATTATTAGTCAAGGCCTTGAGTTCAGATGTCAATTCCCAAGGATAGAGAATTCTGACTATAACAAGATGACCCTAATGTCTTGCCAGTCCTGTGTCCTTCAGATTGCCTGCTTTGCTGAAACTTTCCCGCAAGTAATCTTTTGATAAAACCTATATTATAAATGTGCTGAGCTAGCTCTGGGTCACTGCATTTCCATCAGAGAGCAGTCTCCACCTGGCCCCACCCTTTTCACTTTATGTATGTCTGTCTTTTCTTCAACCCACTTTACCCTCGCCGGTTTTCTGAATTAATAGCCATGCAGGTCATGGCAAAAGATGGTGGATTCCATCACTCTCAATTAAATCCTTTTGCCTTTTGTCTTCAACAACACTCAAGTCCAGAACTGCTCTGGCTCTTGCTGTCTAGTTATATGGAGATCCAGACATGGCCTGACTGAGAGGTCATTCAGCCATGGAATGCTGTATCACTAACAGAACAAGCCACCTCTGCAGCTCAATCCTGGTCTGGGTCTGCTATGTCTTTCACTGCCTTTCACATCTCATACTACCATGGAAATGCAAATGTGTGGGCACACACACCACACAGAAAAGAAGCTCTTAATTTGAATGCATGAATTGTTCTATACGTGGAAGGCTTTGGGGAATCCTGCAGGCAACACAATTATTGTCTATTGGATATTCATGCAAAATCTGGCTTCAGTCCCTGACCTGAATTTGATCTGGTCTTTTTATCCACTTCATTTGTAAAGTAGGGTTGCCACACAAAATCCAAGACACCCAGTAATATTTGAAATTCAGATAAAGAATGAAAAAAATATAGTATATTTCCTCAATATTGTATAGGACACACTTATGCTAAGAACTATTATTTGCTCTCGATAGGAAATTCAAATTTAACTGGGAATTCTTCATTTTTATTTGGTAAATCTGACAGTCTTACCTATAATGAAAGGTGTTTCTATGACTGGGTCCCACTCTCTGGGTATCAAAAGAGATGGAGGTGTCCATGAAGGTAAATGTCAGAAACTCTGCTGGGACCACTTGGCGCCCTCTGAATTATGGGCCAACTTAAAGAAATCAAAAACAGATGTGCCCCTGAATGTGACACTACTTGCTTGTAATTACAATGATCTTTAAAGACTCTTTATTGAGCCTCAAATTGAAGTTTAGTGAACAATTGCCAAAAAATGTGGGGCTTCCCACGCTACATGTCACAAGGAAAACTGCATTCAAGCCGAGTCCCTTGGGCCTGTCGCCATGCCTACAACATCCTGCAATTAGATGACACAGTTGGTCGCTGTATTTATCTTAAGGAAGTTTATAAGCTCTTGGAAGGAAACTGTAAACTTCCTCTTTATTCAGAGTCTTACTTGGGATAAGCAAAAACATAGATGTCTTGGTTTATACTGAAGAGAAAACCACTTTTCTGGAAGCTTTAGAATTGTATTTACATCTCGACATTGCTCCTTATTTATGTAAAAAGTAATTATTAAAACAATTTTAAAACACTCTCATATATTTCATGCTACCAATCTGGTAGCATGAATTCTTACTCAACTCATTATACTTCATATTTCCATCTAAAAGGATGAGTTAAGATTGTTTTAATTCCAGTGCAATGACTTCATTCTTTTATATTCCTCATTTTTTATTCTTTTCTGTTTTCTATTCCCTATTCTACTTTCTTTTGTTTTGAGGTGACTAACAGAACAATGCTGATTTTAGTGAGTTCTCAAATGGAATAATGCTTCCAATGAGTAGACACTAATAACACTCTTTTCACTGTGATTTTTATATTCTAAAACCAAATGTTAACATGTTCCATGACCTTTGTGTACCAAGCATGTGTCACTCTTTTGTCTACTGTTTGTATTCAATTCTAATAAGAAATATCTACATTAGAAATGTAGAGATTTCAGTAGATTGAGCCCAATTTATAGCTGTGTAAATTAAGGCATAGTACTTGTAATTCCTAACTCTACTGCAAATCTTCTTCTTTAAATAGAGTGAAAAGCATAAATATCAAAATGTTGGCTAAATAATTCTTTAAAAGTCATCTAAATTATACCTATGCCAGACTCCTAGATTAATAGCTTTAACTGAATTATTTCAAATGCCTAAAGTTGTCACCTTGTATCTTGTATACCAATGTAAAGTTCAGATTCCTATCCAACACTTCAAAATACTCTGTTGCATAGCCTGAGGTGGCACTTTCTGTATTGAGTTTTAGAGACTAATGGTTTTTTTGGAATATTAATAAATGCTTCAAGACAATGGAATCTGTGGTCAAAGGTTATGCAAAGTAAAATAAAGATAAACAAGTTTCTTTGCTCTTTGACTAGAATGCTTTCTCTGTGCATTTTCTAATAACTATTGCTGTTACTACAAGCAAACCCAAACTTAGCTGCAGAAAGTGACTATTTGATTACATGCATAGATTTATGGGCTAGGAGCATAAACACAGCAGACAAGATGGCTTGCCCATGCTCTGTGATGTGATGTGTGTGAGGGTTTGATGAGAAGACTCATCATGAGGGAGAACTCAGTGGCTGGGAGCTGGAGGCTTCTGAGGACTCCTCTATTCATTGTGTGTAGTACCTGGCCTGGGAGAAGTCAAAGACTAGGACCTCAGCAGGAACACTTCTGCCTGTGCTCTCTAGGAGCTTGGCTTATGTATTTGTGGATAGCTTTGGTCTTCCAAGGCAATCAGAGTTCCAAGCAGGAGTTTCCTACGAATAAGATGACAGCTGCATCAGCCTTAGTAGCTGACTTCAGAACTCACACAGCTCCACTTTACCACATCCTATTGTTCACATACATGTCATGATCCTTCCCACTCAAAAGAGTAACTTAAACCCTGTCATTCAATGAAGGAAGAATCATATTCATGCCTCCAAAATGCGGGTGGGAGAGAGGTTATCATTGTGGCCACCTCTGGAAAACAAAATATGAGCATCTGTAGATGAGAATCCATGTTTCCCTGGTTGTGCTTGATACTAGTCCATCGCTCCTCTGAGGAGCAGCATGCTGCAGACTTGTGTCCTGAGAATTCAGGTTGGGGGATGATGACCCAGAATGCATGCAGTGTTAGGACACAAGACAGCTTGGATTACAAAGGTGGGATCCTTCCTATCATGGAGACAGTGCACAGCCATGGTGGCTGTGTTTCTGGACCAGAGAGAAGGATAAGTTGTGGTCATAAAACCCAGACCAGTCTTTCATTTTCTCTCTTCCTCTGGCAGAGAATATGATCTTGGGGTAAAACTAACGGGTCTGTTCCCACTTTCTACAGAATTGGAAACTTTTACAGGTTCTCCAGTGGACTATTTTCCCACTCTAGGAATTACCTCTAAAGGATTATGGACAATGACTCAGCTTTTAAGGAACTACCCTTATGGCCACTAAATTCTCTATTGTAAATAAATCTTATTGTAAAATTATAAAACACAAAATGTACCATTTTAATCATGCTTGTGTGTATATTTTCAGTGATGTTAAGTTCAATCATGCTGTGCAGCTGTCACAGTATCTCTAAAGTTTTTCCATCTTCCCAAACTGAAGCTCAGTACCTATTAAACAATGACCCTCCAAACCCCTCCCTCTGGCCCCGAGAAGCTACCATTCTACTTTCTGACTCTGTGAATTTACTGTTCTAGATACATCACATAAATGGAATCATACAATATCTGTTCTTTTGTAACTACTTTATTTCACTTAGCATTATATTTTCAAAGCTCATCTATGCTGTGGCTCATGTCAGAATTTCATGCTGGAGAATATTCTATCATACGCAAGGATCACATTTTGTTTATCTATTCACCACCTGTGAGTACTGAATTACTGCCACATTTTGACTATTGTGAATAATGTTGCTGAGAACATGGTTAGGCAAATATCTCTTTAAGATCCTGCTTTCAATTTTTTAGGTATACCCAGAAGTAGAATTTATGGATGATATGATAATTCTAATTCTAATTTGTTGATAATTCTAATTCTACAGAGGAAGGAGCCTCTGTACTATTTTCCACTTCGGCAACACCATTTCCCATTCCCACCATCAATGCCCAAGGCTTCCAAATTCTAATCATCTCCTGAACTCTCGTTATTTCAATTTTTGATAACAGTCATCCCAATGGATATAATATAACATCTTGTTATGCTACTTTAAAATCCCCTAATGATAGTTATGTTGAGCATCTTTCCTTGTACTTGGTCATTTATACTTCTTCTCTAAGGAAATGTCTATTAGGTCCTTTGACCATTTTTCAATCAGGCTGGTAGTTTTGTTGTTGAGTTGTAGGAGTTTTTATTTTAATACTTTCTGGACATTGATACCATATCAGATATATGATTTGCTCATATTTCTTCTCACTCTCAAGAGTGTTTTTTTTTTGGGGGGGGGGGTGGGTGCTGGGGATCGAACCCAGGGCCCTGTGCTTGCAAGGCAAGCACTCTACGGACTGAGCTATCTGCCCAGCCCCTCAAGAGTGTTTTTTTAATTATTCATTAAAGTTCTTAATTTTGGTGAAGTGCAATTTATCTGTGTTTTCTCTTTTGTTGCCCATACTTTTGATTTCACTTTTTTTAAAATCCAACAAATCATTGCCCAATTCAATGTTATTAAGTTTTTCCCCTATGCTTTCTTCTAAGAGTTTTATAGTTTTAGGTCTTACATTTAGGTTAATTTTAGGTTAATCCCATTTTGGGTTGATTTTCATATGTGATATGAATAAAGGGTCAACTTTATTCTTTTGCATGTGGATATCCAGTTTTTGCAACATCATTTGTGAAAAAGCCAGTAAACTCTTCACTACACAATTTGACTGTAGTTACAGGCTGTAATTTTACTCCATATATTTACTTTTTCTTCCCTTTGAAAACAGGAAGTCCCTTTGCTGAACCCATGCATAACCTTCATCCCTACCCACATGGCCACTTTGTTCATGAGCTCATTGGGTCACGACAGGAGTGACTGGGCATAGAGGCTGACTGAGTCATGCAATCAACTTGATCATGAACATCCTCCTCTTTTTACATAGGAAAACAAGATACTCACATGGTAAGAATTAGAGCAGAATCTCAACCAGAAAAAGGTAGATCATAAATGCATTTTAGAAAATAAAATCTCTATAATTTTTTATATATTTTACTATAAAGTAAGAATATTGCTGGAGATTGAAACTAAAATTCATGCACCTACCTGAAACAGAGGGAACCCTAAAGTTCCAGGTGGGACCGAGCTCCCCACAGGCTCAAGCATTTTCTTATTGATCCTTGTGGACCAGACATACTTCCACTGCCAACCTCCAGTTTCCCTCCATCAAAGAAATTGGGCTAAAATCACTAATGCTTCTTCATCTTGAAAATGATATGTATATTTATCATTCTTGCTACTTTGTTTCACCTTTAAAAGAAGAACTTTCCATTAGGAACATAAACAATATAACATACTTTTTTTTCCTAAGGAAATCTCATAGCTACAAATCATTTGCAGCTTTTAGAATGGAAAATTTTTTCAGATTCTGAAACACTGCAACTGTTAAATTTTCCTTTTTCCAGGATACAGGGAAAATCATAAGTAAGGAAAATGTGAAGAGAAAATATTTTTTTTCCATAGAAGTTGCCATTCCAGTTTTGCTTGAAAAAAGAACTAAGAAGACTAAAATTCCAAAATAAAACTGGTTTCCACATTACTCTCAAAAGTGGTGGCAGAAAGTTGGTCTTGCACAACATCCACACAGAGCTGGTGTCTGGCAGCCCCTGGCCCCAAGCATTTCCCTCTAGGGCACTTGTTCTGGACTTTTTAAAATTCCTTATCAGATGTTTTAAGAAGCCACACTCGTCCAGCTCTATCTGGAACTATAGAGAAAATGGATTAGCACTTGGAGGAGAAATTTTTCCAAAGAACAGCTTCAACGTAGTTCATTGCTTCTTTAAGAAAATGAATTTCTCTTAATAGGACAAACATGCTTTCTGAAAATGGTACTTGCAAGGTTGGCAGGGTTCCAACACTCATTTTTATGGTGGCTTTTGATTTTATACTGCTGCTCCAATGTAGATCCAAATGTCCACTGAATGACTTCAGAGTCCCTGATCCTCTGCTATCAGGTGCTATGGATTCAAAGTCCACTGATTTTACATTTCTTTCCTTGGAAATGTTCTTGGGTTATTAAATGAAAGAGACATTTAAGTAGAGCACAGTGCAACTACATAAAGTCAAATAATATTTGTTCCCCTAATTTGGCAACAGTTTGGGGATCAGGAGTAGTAGTAGAGTATGATTACTGCCCTAGGTCATTTGTGGCTTTAGGGTCTCTGTTAAATAGACCCTATGTCTACTATTATCACAGTGATGAGAGAGTTTTCCTAGTAGCTTGTTAACATATCCCCACTGCATTGGGTTGGACTTGGGTACCCTGCATGTCCTTTTGGTTCACTCTACCATAGTCACACTCTTTCACTATATGGGGGAATTTCTGCCCTCAGTGCCAGCAATGTGGCATGAGAGACTGGCTCATTATTTTCTCCCCGAAGGCTATAAACAGGCATCCTGGCACCATTCAAGCATTTCTGAGCCCACCTTAATTCAACCAAGACTCTCTGAGGATGTAGTAGGAGCTTAGATGTAGAGGAGAAGCATAGGCATCAACCGAGGCTGACCTGGCTCCCTGACCCAGATGTGTCCTGCCATCTTGGGGATAATATCACAGTGTATCTTCTGTTACTATAACAAAATGCCCCAGACCACATAATTTGTAAAGAATTAAATTTGGCTCACAATTCTCGAGGCTGGGAATGGCATGGTACCACCATCTTGGCATCTGATGTGGACTTCTAACTAACATCATAATATGGCAGAGGGCATCATGGCACAACTAGGCAGGAGTGCCAGCTCAGGTCTCTCTTCCCATTCTTATAAAGTCATTAATGCCATCATGTCAGTATCCACCTTCATAACCTCATTTCATCCTAATCTCCTTCTGAAGGCCCACCACCAAAAACCATCAACATATGAATCTGGAGATTAAGTTCAAAACACATGAAAAATTAGGAGACACATTCAAACTATAGTGGCAGGTAAGTTACTAAACTTTTTTGAGACAGAGTTTTCTCCTTAATAAAAGGAGAGCTACAAATCCATTCTAGAGGTATGTTGTGAGAATTGACTCAAGTGGTTCATGAAGAGTGTGGGCATATACTTGCCAGTTGACCCAGGACCTTATTGGACAATGCCCCTTTGAGGTGTTGTCTCGTGCTAGCTGTTAGAAGGCAGACCTTCTCCTCTGGGGTAAGATAAACTCTGAGTTTCTGTTCTCCATTCAAGACAATCTGTGGTAATTCCTTTTGGACTATATAAACTCTGACCATCAGACTATATAAACTCTTAGACAAGGATCAGGTCGCTTCATTCTTTCAGAACCTAGCAAAATACCGAGGAAATGGCAGAGAATTTATACATTTTTGCAAAACAAACATGAAAAATGCTGGACTGAACTTGACCACCTAGTCAAATCAGAATAAGTCAGTGAGTAGGTCATTGCTTCTCTTCTTTCTACCTCCTTCCCTCTGCAGCTACCCAGGTATATGTTTCTCCTTCATGCAAGGCTTTCTGCATTGGCTTCAGGTTGGTGATTCTGCCATCAGTAGCTGATGTGCTTTCTACATTTATGTACATAAAAACAGGCATCAAGATAAGCAGTTGTTTACAGTAACAGCTAATATAAGTTTCCATACTGTTCACTTGTAAAACAAACTCAGACCTGTCCTACATTAGCAAAAGTATCCCTACTTAGATATCATACTCCTAACATTATTCCAAACATTTTTATTGTAGTAAGAACATTTAATTTAACAAAAATTTAAGTGTACAATATACAATTGTTAAGTATAAAAGTAACGTGGTACAACAAATATCTAAAATTTTTCAACTTGTTGACCTAAAATTTTATATGCTTTTAATAGCAACTCTCAATTTCCACATCCCTCTGACCCCTGGCAATCAATATCTGTTTATATAAGTTTCAATGTTTCAGATACTTTACGTAAGATCAACATCTTTCCCTCTATGGTTGGTTTATTTCACTTACCATAATGTCCTTAGATGTATTCATGTTGTTGTGAGTAGCAGAATTTCCTTCTTTTTTAATGTCAAATGATAATACATTGTATGTACACATGTTGCATTTTTCTTATCTGTTCAGTCACTGAATGACTTTTACATGTTTTTTTTTTTGTATCTTGGCTGTAGTGATTAATGCTGTTATGGATATGAGAGCACAGGACTATGATTTCAAGCATTAAGGATAAAAGTCACAAGACTGCTGGATCATAAGGTAGTTCTATTATTTTTAAGGAATATCCGTGTCATTTCCAATACCACCTGTACTATTTTAGTACATCTCCAGAAATGTGCATGAATTCAAGTTCCACTTCTGTAATAACACTTCTTTTATCTATAATAACTCTACTAACAGGTATAAGATGGTATCTCATTGTGGTTTTAATGTGTATTACCTTAGTGTATATTAAATGCAATCCATCTCAAAACCACAAAGGCATTTATTTTTGCAGAAAAAAAATCTTAAATTCATGGCAACCTAAAATTCATAGAAATCTTAAATTTTATAGAAAAATTAATTCAAGACCCTGAATAGAAAAAGACAATATTGTAAAAGAACAAAACTGGAAATATCACCCTTCAACATTTCAAAATATATTACCAAGTGATAGTAACTGAAACAGTAGGATACTGATATAAGTCAGACATGTAAACCAATGAAACAGAATAGAGATCCCAGCAATAAATCTGTGCATATATGAGATGGTTAACTGTTCTTTGACAAGTGTGACAAGAATAAGCAGTAAGG
Source organism: Sciurus carolinensis (assembly GCF_902686445.1). Lineage (NCBI taxonomy): Eukaryota > Metazoa > Chordata > Mammalia > Rodentia > Sciuridae > Sciurus > Sciurus carolinensis. Next base: position 104,392,101 of record NC_062220.1, read on the forward strand.
AAAAGATTGTCTAACATCTGGTGCTTGGGAAATTGATGTCTAGATGTAAAGCAATGAAGTTGATCTCTTATCTAACAAAATACACAAAAATCAATTCAAAATGGACTAAGGAATGAAATAGAAAACCTGAAACTGTACCATTTGTAGAAGAAAATGTAAAAAAAAATATCTTCATGACTATGGTCTTTGCAGTAATACTATGGGTCTGACACTGAAAACATAGAAAATAAATGCAAAATGGAAAATGGGATGACAGCAAACTAAAAAGATTCTTCAGAGCAAAAAATCAAAAACAGAAACAAAAACATTAGAGAGAGAAGTCTACCTGCAAATTGGGATAAAGTATTTGTAAACCATATGTCTGATAAAGAGTTAACTTTAAAACTACATTATAAAAGTCCTTCAATTCAGTAGTAAAACAACAATGTTTACAAGAGAATAACCCAATTAAAAACAGAAAAATCTTGATAGATATCTCTCCAAAGAAGATATATCAATGACAACCAGATATACAAATGTATGAAAAGATGCTCTACACAAAACATATTAAATTGGAAACACACTGGTGGTTCTCTGAGTAATTCTCTTTCTAGAACATTCTCCATCTCTGTCTAACATCTGCTCTGCTTCAGGTCCTTCAGTATTCTAGAAAAAAAAAATCTGAATTGGGACTATTTTACTTGCTGTATACCCCAAAGGCATCACATAATTCCATTTTCTTGGACCTGAAAGCTGTAAGATGTTCTAGTAAATGACACACTGCAAAACTGTCTGACATGGAAATCTCTCCAAAGACCAACCCTGAAATCCAGTTGATGAATTAAAAATATTTTTTGTCGGTTTTGAAAAAATGCAAAACTTTGTAATCAGATGTTTTTCTTTAAAAAAAAAAATACTGTGGAGAAAACTTCTTTGTTTTGGAATTTCCACCCCAAAGGATGTAACTGGAAAGATTAAAATAAAGGAATCTCCAACTCATGATACATGGAAAGATGCGGCCCAATTCATTACTCACGGAAGTGAAGTCCAATTAAAAGAAGCATGCTATCTTGTTGGACTCGTACCACAGCTGCTAATGACTTGATTTAGTCAACTCATCCTCTGGGAAGTGTGTCTTTCTGCCAGGAAATCTGAGCTCACTCCCTTTTTCCTGCCAGCCAGTCACCCACATCCTTTCTTATTCACAGCCTCCTGTTCTCCCACTCAACTAGCTGCCCACCTGCCCTGTTTCCCAGCTCCAGTTTCAATGACATCTTTGTCCATCTCCTCTGAATACTGAGCATCCCCTTCAATGACTTCTCCCTCTTTCTAAATCAGCCAACACATCTTATTGCTAATGTAGATTTGCAAGTCCTTTTGAAGAGCCCCTGACTTCCTGACCCACATGTGCCAGCCCTTCCTTTCTGACTACTGGCCTCCCCTTTCCTTCTCTCTCTACTGATACTAGACCTCTTGCACTCTTCACCTTTTCCCCCTCACCTAAACCAACCTCCCATTTTTGCCTCACCTCTGCCCTCACTCAGGCAAGTCCCCGCCTTCCTTGGGATTCTGGTAATTGCCTAACTCTTTCCTTCTTTCCCCATTCCCATTCCTTTCCACACTCACTATGTCGCCCAATCCCATAAGCAATCATTCTTCTTCGCTGCTTTTCTTTATTTGTTTTCAGCTGTCCACATTTCTTCCTATCTAAAGTTGACAACTGGGTGCATGGTGCTCTGAATTTTAACAAAGGCTTTTCCTTTGAACACCTTGTCTGACCTCAAAACCATGGGTGAGGAGATTTCAGAGTTTTCATTCTTTGGTGAAGATCTTTGCAGTTCTCATTGTTGGTTAACACCTGTGGTGGCAGCAGCAGGCCTGGTCTGCTGTCAGAGTCATTTCCCTGATTCCCCCTCTGCTTGCTCTAAGGGCTTTCTCGCAGTCTGCCTCAGGATTAGGTTGCAGAGATCTTGTTTCCTAACTCTGCCCTCAAGGATCTCCATACCCACGTGGAATTTCTCCCATTCCTCCCTTTCCACTTTACTTTCCCTCTATTTGTCTTATTTTTCCCCCCTTCCTTATATGACATGAGAAAAATTGTATAAGATATTATTCTTATTATTTTTCTGAATCCAGGCTTTTCAACATCAGCATCTACAGGGGACTGTCTTATGTACTACAGGATAGTCAACAACATCCATGGCTTCTCTCCTTTATTTGTCATTGCCTTTCTCACCCTCATTCCCACCCATCATGATAGTCATAAATGTCTCCTGTCATTGCCACATGTCCCTGAGGTTTGGAAACACTGTCTAAAAGTAAAATGTGAGTTAAAAGTAGGTCTGTTCTTTAGCAGGGATGGGACAACAGGTTTCCATTTTTTTAGAACAGTTCTAAGAAAAAGTCAATAAGAGAACTGAAAAAAGTTCAGCTTAGACTATAGTCCATCAGCCTGGTGTAGTCTTCCTCTTACTGCCCAATGGTTGGTGCACTTTGAGGTGATGTTGCTGCATAGCCTTGATCCCTCTTACAAGACATTTATTGCTTTTGTTTCCTTTTACCTGACAACGAATGATTAAAGAGGTGTGTTCCCAGAGTGCCTGTCAGACATAAAGGGGAAGGAGACTTGTAAGTGGTGGGTGGTGTCAAAGCCATGGAGTCAGGAGAGGACTGTGGGGGAACAGACACACCCACCTAGGGAGCCACAGAGCTGGGCTATACAGAAGGAGACAGGAGCAGTGATGTAGGAGAGTGCAGACAAAATTGTATGAAACAGGAAGGTGCGAGCTTATTCTTAAAGGGAAGAGGTGGGAGAAAAGTTGTAGGAGGCAGGTCGCTGAGGCAGACAGGCCAGGAAGGATTGTGGTCAGCATGCTCTCAGGATTGCCTTGTCATAAAAGGGAAGGCTTTTATTTCCGGGACTGGGGAGAGACAGAAATAACAGAGTACAGAAGAAAATGTGTGCATGAGTGAGGAGAGTGAGGATTTGAGGGAATTGGTAATCACTGAAAAGCCTTGATTTTTCTGTATGAGTCAAGAAGTCCAGCACTCACCCATGCAATAAGTAGCGAAGAGGGGTTTGAAGCCTTGACATGAGGAAGGGAGTTCTGATCCACCCTGATGGAGATAGGAGAGACCACCACCGAGAAGGAAGGATGGATCCCCAAGGTCACTAATGGACTCCTGGGAGGTTCAGGTCCAGGTTTCCAAAGCTGTGGTGCCTCCTCCCCAAGGAGGGTGACCCAGGGACTCTCAGATTGCTCCATCTGGCTCATGTCACAAATGTAGTCTGCTACTATAGAAAAAAAAATGGTACAAAAAACCCAAGTCACTTTGTGTTCTTTTTAATTCCACAGAACTGAAAGAGAAACACAACTCAGGACCAGAGGCATAGCCTGGTGTTTGTGGTTTTACTTTTTTTTTTCTGTTTTATATTTGTAATCATTGGAATTACTAAGTGTTGATTGATGTTAGGAATATATTAGCAGAAGGGTTTAGAAGAGCAAGATGAGATTTTTTATGCATATGTCTAGTTTTCTTCTTAGAAAACAAAAGCAAACATAGTAACAGTGAAGATGATGAAGAGGGAGATATAATCCACACCTGACATTTTTGCCAAGAGCTCAGCACATGTCCTTGCAAAATAATTGCAGCTCTCTTGTCCACCTACTGCCCCACATGCCCAACTATCACAGTGAAAAGTAGGTGGGAATAACTCTAAATCCCTGTGAGCTGCTCTAATGTAGTACATGCTTATATGTACACCCTGGTTCCATTATCATAACACTCAGGCAAACCCACGCTTCTAGTCAATACCCCCCAGTCACACCTACCCACACACAAGCAATAACCTCACACTCATTGGAGGCGATGCTCCAGTCCACACACACATTCACTCATATGCATGTACAAATATCCCACCCTCTCTGGAGACACAAGTACCAACTCATCATCTCCCCCTCTCAGGCACAAATTCTAAACCTTCCACCCCACTCTGTCTCACATTCTCTCCTCTCAGTCCTCCTCTCTCTCTCCTATCCTAAAGTTCTCTCATGTATTCTTGTCATAGCTTTTAAATTCACATATGCACACTATTAACCCTTCCTGTGTTCACATACATGTTTGCACCCAGGTACACATGATTTGAAACATCCTCACAAAACCAGCTTCCAAACCAAAACACCATTCTCTTTTAGCTTGGCCCACCCAACAGATGCAAAACCTCCCAGGCTCCTCCTCTCCCTTCCACCTGTTTCCATCCTCCTGATCCTCCTGTCTTTAGGCTGAGATCCACCGGTTCACCCTCACTGTCTGCATACTCCTCAAACACCCTCACACTGTAGGCAGTATGGATACCACCTTCCAGAGTGTTTACACTAATTGCAGTCCAACTGACAATGTATGAGCGTACTGATTCTCTCAATGACAGAATCCTCCCATGCAGCTACTCTTTACACACACACACACACACACACACACACACACACACACACACAGAGTTCCTCATACCACATACCTCCATACATGCAGCCCATGCCTGTCTACTGAACATCTCAACATGTAGACCTACCCTACACTCAGACTCCCACACAGAGAGCCTCCATTTTCCACAAGGTTTTCCTACAATTTGCAAAGATCATCTCTCCCACACACTCGTCAACAAAAGTATCCATCCCTATACCTCCCATGGATGCACACTTGCATCCACACATACCCTCTCTCACCCACCCACAGTCATATTTCTATCAACCAAGTCGCATAGGATATAGACAGTATGATAAATGAAGACAAAAATACATAGTAAAGTGTATTTTATTGGACTTTCACTTCTGGAAAGATGAAGTAGACAATTTGCAATGAAAATCCCTAGATATTACATAATTGAAACACTCCTAAGAAACCTCTGCAAGGAAAAGAGAAGGCAGACTGGCCAGTGACTACAGGTCTTAGGAATGACACAGTGGTGAGTTCCCTTAGTTTTCCTTTTGCCTCATTGGTCTCAGTCTTAAAGCCACAGAAATTAGGAATTTGGGAACACCAATAAGCACAAACAACAAAAGTCCCAACAAAGCATCCAAGAAAGGGGCAACCTAGCAAGAGTGAAAACCTTTAGACAAGGTAACTTGATCCCTGCCAAACACTGTATAACCCATGGTCTCACTGGCACCATGACCAGCAAAGGATGCTGAATTTGAAGCTTTGGGGCCACACTATCAAGGGGCACCAGAGAAGACCAAGCAAGTATCTGGAATTTTGATTCCTGCCAGTTGGTAGCATGACCATTCACCTTCATGGTGCCAGTGCAGGCTACACAAAACAATTTCCACTCTCACCAGCAGTAACTGGGGTGCCACCTCTGTCTCCTAGGGTGACTTCAGAGGGGGCCTAGAACAGTCATAATCTTCCCAGTGCCCAGTAGTCACAGGGCCACCCCACTTCCTGTGTCAGTGGAGGTCACAGGAAGGTTAAAAAGGCCTCCTTCCCCTTCAACTCAGATGGTGTCTGCAGAGCCTCCTTGAGGAACAGGGAGCTTGCACCCTCAGCAGGGAGGAGGACCCCTTTCCCACTGCATCACCGCAGGCCCAGTGCAATCATCTGACAGTGATGAGTTGCTGTCCCTAGTTCCCCACTGTGATAGAAGAGTCCAGATAAACAGAAGATGTAAATAACTTTATCATCTCCTAATTTGGTATACAAATTATCCAGTTTTCAATGGAGGAAAAAATTCATAAGATCAAAGGCCAAGAAAATCACAACTAGAGTGAGAAAAGACAATCTATAGATAATAAAACTGAGATGGCACAAGTGTTAAACATGTCTGCAAACATTTAAAAACAACTATTGTAAACATGCTTCAGATAAAATTACAAACATGACTGAAACAAATGAAAGCCTCAGAAAAAGAATAGAAGATATAAAGAAGAACCAAATAGAAATTTTAGACTTGAAAAATACAGTAAATGAAATAAAATACTCAATGGTTGAAATTTTAAAAAAGAGAGAAAAGAAAGAAAACATTAATGGACCTGAAACTGGAAAAATAGAATTGCCCCAATCTAGACAACAGGCAGAATCCAGCCTCGGGCACATGGGACTAGGAAAAGTTATGACATTAGTGTCACTGAGAGAGAGGGGAAAATGGATGTCACCTACAAAATATTTGATGAAATAATGGCCGAAATTTTTTCAAATTTGATAAAAAGACATAAACTTATAGATCTAGGAGGATAAGTGAATTCCAAACAAAGAAATCAATGCAATGATATGTTTTAATCAAACTTAAGAAAACTGAAGACAAAATAGTGAAAAATAGTGAAAGAAAGGAGGGAAACTTACCTTGACTTTCTCATCAGAAACCATGGGGCCAGAAGGAAGCACCCCAACTTTCTTAAGTGTGGAGAAAAAACAACCATCATCCAGAATCTTCTGTCCACAAAAGTATGGATATTTCTTCTTCAGGAATGAAGGAGAAATCAAGACCTTGTCAGAGGAAGGAAAACTAAAGCATTGTGGGCAGCAGACCCGTCCTAACGGAAGGGCTCAAGGCAAGTCTTGAAACAAAAAGGAAGTGATCAGAGAAAGAACATCATGAAGAAAGAATAGCAGAAAAAGCAAAAAGTGGGTAAGTACAACAAATAATTTTCCTTAAAATTTTAAAATCGTGTTTAATGGCAGAAGCTGGAATAATAACATACTGCCTAATGTTTTCAATGTTTGTAGAGGGATTTTTATTATAAAAGAGAAAGGATGCAGGGAGGTAAGATTTTTATACTTTATCAGAACTGTTCAAATGGTGATGCCAGGAGACTGTGATATGATGTAAGACCTCAGCAACGACTACAAAGACTGCACAAGGAGAGACACTCAAAACTACAGGCACTGGGGAGTGAAGGGAGGGAAGGGACCCCGGGGAAGGAATGGTAGAGGAGTGAAACAGACAGTATGACCTCATGTACATGTATGACTGCATGAACAATGTGATCCTGCAATATGAATAAGCAGAAAAATGAGAGATTACCCTCCATTTATGTATGATTATCAAAGCATATAAATGCATTCTACTGTCCTGAACAACTAATTAGAACAAATAAAATTAAAAAAAAAACTATAGGCACTTCAAAATGGAATTCATTATTTGGTGTTCAAAATTCACAGGTGGAGGCTAGCTAGCAAAAGAAAACAGAAATGAAACAGAGCCAAAAAATTAAAAAGTATTGTAAATATTAGAAAGGAGAAAAATCCTATGTTTTCATAAAAAAAGCAAAATTAATGAATAGATAGCCAGATTATTGGGCTCAAGAACAATATAAGGAGAAATCTACTTATTTAAAAATATTATCAAGAAAATAAAAATGAGACTTAGAAAGACACCATTTACAAGAACTTCAAAAGTCCCAAATGTCTAGGAATTCATATTGGAGAAACAGAAATGTCTCTATAAAGAAATATAAAGTGTACAACACAGAAAATTAAAATTTATTGAGAAATACCAAATAAAGCCTACATAATAAAGGTATAAGTGTAATTCATGGTTTCAAAGATTCAATACTGAGAAGACATTAATTGGTTCCTAGTTTATAGATCTGATAAAATCACACTTCGGATCCTAGCAGGATATATTTGTTACAGCATTCGCGACACCACTACAGGATCATGCAGAATAATTTCACTGTACTAAAATTTCTCTGTGCTCTGCCTGTCCATCCCTCTCTACTTCTTAGACCCTGGCAACCAGTACTTACTCTCCTGTCTCCATAGTTCTTCCTTTTCTAGAGTTTCATCATCTGGAATTATGCAGCATATAGCCTTTCAGATTGGCTTCTTTCACTTGGTAAGATACCCTTAAGGTTCCTGAATGTCTTGTCATGGCTTTAAAAATTAACTTCTTGTTAGGCCTGAATAACATTCCATTGGGTGAGTGTTCTACAGTTGTTTATTCACTCACTTACTAAAGGATAATTTGTTTGATCTCAAGTGTGAGTGATTATGAATAAGGCTGCCATAAACATCTTTGGGCAGATTTTTTCATGGATATACTTTTCAATGCTTTGGGGAACACCACATGGTAAGTACATTTAGTTTTGAAAGAAACAAGCTGTCCTTCAAACTGGCTCTCCTGTTTTCTATTCCCACCAGCAATTAATATTGATAATTCCTGTTGCTTCACAATCTCACCAGTATTTGGTATTTTCAGTTATTTGTGTTTTTACCATTTTGATAGTCAATGGTTTCTCATTATAGTTGTCATTTGTCATTTCCTAATGCTATGGGATGTTGAGTGTCTTTTGACATGTTAAATTGCTGTTAGTATATCCTCTTGCTAAGATTTGAAAAAATCAAACATTTTTTTTTTCTTGCCCAATTTGGTGGAATTTATTTCCTTAATATTGAATCTTAAGAACTTTAAAAAATATTCTGGCTATACATTCTTTTATCAGATGTGTGATTTGTAAATATTTTATCCTGGTCTGTGACTTGGTTTCTCATCCTCTCGCCAGTCCTCTATCAAATATATCTTTTATAAATATTTTCTCACAATCCGTGGCTCACCTTATTCCTTGTACAGTGTCATTCCCAGAGTAGAAATTTTTATTCTGGAACACAATTTATGAATTTTTTTCTGGACCACACCTTAGGGCTTGGTTCTAAAAAGCCATGAGCAAATCAAAGATCACTTACATTATAGGAATTTTATGATTTAGTTTTTTAACATTTAGGTATATGATACAATTTGAGTAAATTTTTATGAGGGTGTAAAATCTGTGTTCATATTGATTCTTGTGTGCTTGTGTGTGTGTGTGTGTGTGTGTGTGTGTAAATATCTAGTTGTTCCAATACCATTTGTTAAACCATCTTCTTTATTTGTTAAATTGACTATGTTTGTCAAAGATCTATTAACAATATTTATGTGAATCTATTTCTGGGCTCTCAATTCTGTTCCACTTATCCATCTCCTTTTCCACCAACACCACACTATATTGATTACTATAGCTTTATAGTAAGTCTTGAAACTGGGTAGTGTCAGTTTTCCTATTTTGTTTTTCTCCCTCATTCTTATGTTGGTTATTCTGGGTCTAGATCCATAATTTAATTTTATAATCTCTGTTTTATATGTAAAAGAAGCAACTGGGACTCAAAACATTATCCAATTATTATTTTTTTCAGTTACCCATCTAATAAGTTGGGTACATTTACTTTCCCTACATTTACTTTCCCCTCAGACATGGTTGGGCCCATTTTGAATCAAAACAAGTTCTGTGAAAATAGAAGTATTAAATTTATTATTAAATACATATATTCTTTCTATGTTCTCAAGTCATCCATTTCACCTTCTCAGTAATTGTGTGGTAATAAAGGAAAATGCCTTCTTGACTTTATTTGTAGGAAAACAGAATGTTCTAAAACTTCAAGTCTGAGAATTCCTATAACATTTCATAACTCTCAATCCAAATGTTGTTTTTACATATTTCTGCCCCATACTCTCCCAAAGGAATATCTAGGAACAAGAAAACAGACCACCCCAAACATTAAACTTCCACAAATAAATCCCTAAAAACGGAGAGAAACAGTACGTACCAAAACCCCACCAAAATAAAGGAGACACAAATTAGAGAAATGAACAATAAAATTTATTGAGTTTTCAAGTAACTCATAATTCTGCACATTTTGATTGTAAAACCTTAGCCACTTCAGACAAACCAAGAAGCCAGGACTGGGTACATCTCAAGGCACAGGCTTATTGCAGTTTATGAAAAATACACCACTCAATAAATGGCAATGATCCATGCTTCTTTACTACCAACCAGAAACTTAGCAATCTGTGAATTGAAAAATGACCTCACTTCAATCGCCAACTTTTACTGAATTTATGTCATTTGTCTTTGTGGTTGACCTTGAGAAAACAAGATGGATTGGGCATGGCCATTGCTCTGAGGTAGGACTTAGGCACAAAAATAAATCATGATAAATATGGTACAGGCCACCAAGGATGCATGACCCAAGTGATGATGAAATTCAGTGTGAGAACAATGCCTCAGGGAAGGTCATTGCCACCAAGCTCTTCTTTCTCTTGTCAACTCAACTGCAATGTGAAGAACTTCAACTCATCTTCGTTGTGTGTCAGGCAGTCCAGGTAGAAGAAACATTTAGTAGGAATCATGAAACCACAGGGAGGGATTCGGAATTAGCAGGTGGTCCCGACATACAGAGGATGTGACATCTTAAAATAACTTGGAATGGCCTTAACCCCAAAACCAGTCTCTGTGCTAGCCCCACTGTCTGATTTCTCTTGGCCTTGAACTTCAAAACCAAGCATCATCCTCCTGGGACAGAATGAATTTGTCAGACTTTCCTCAGGAATCCAACAACCCACACCCAAATCCCCCAGTCTTTGGTTCTGCTATCACTCCAAACCTTCACCCACTGCATAGAATCTCAGTGCCCTGGGAACCTCCCCCTATGACCTTGCATATTGGACATATGCCTTAAGCCACTGATGCTTCTCAAACAACTAGTTCACTTCTCATTTGATCAGGCCACTATTTTATTGAGCACTGCCACCTGTGCCTTCTCTATTTTTTACTTAAGTTGCATCAATTCTGTAGCCTCCAGACTCCTATCTAAACATGAGTTACCACCATTCACAGCGTGGACTTCTAGACTGATTGACTGACTGGTAGACACATAGGCTGAAGGTGAAGATCATCGGTTATGGACTATTTTTCAGTTTTGTTGATTTGACCCTTTGTCCAGCTGAGGATAACTTTTGCTACTATTTATAAGGAAGTTGAAGTGACTGGAATTTCTATCATGCCTCTCACTGCCTTGATGCCTTCTTTCTACCAAGGCACTGTGGAGGCAACCTGCCCATCCTGCTCGGGGATCAGTATCACCACATATCCCTGCCTCAACAGCTCCTGCTCCTGACTTCCAGTATCCTGATCACCACAATGAAGTAGGCACGCAGATCAGATTAGGGGAAAGACAAAGAGGCAGAACTCAGCAAATTCTGGATGCTGGAGTTGAACTGATGATTGTCCTTGTATGGAGTTCAGTTTACCAATTAATCAGGTCTGCTCCCAGTTATCCTTTAAGAAACCTGCAAACCCAGGGACCACCTCTCCCTGTGTTGGTTATGCCCTATGCTATTTGCTCCACATCTTGAAGGATGAGTAGGAGGTCCTAGAAATAAGGAGAAACATATTCCAAGAAGAAGAAATATCAGATTTAAGAACAAGATGGTGCTTTGTAAATATAAGTGGTGGACCCATGGTTATGGTTTTTACTGTTTATAATAAGACTTGTACAACATCTTTTTATATTTTTTTTTATTTTTACAAATTGCATTTTGATTTATTATACACAAACGGGGTACAACTTTTCATTTATCTGGTTGTGTATGATATAGAGCCACAACATTTGTGTAATCATACATGTACATAAGGTAATGATGTTCGTCTCATTCTACCATCTTTCCTTACCCCACCATCTCCCATCCCCTCATTTCCCTCTACACAATCCAATGATCCTCCTTTCTTCCATTATCTTCCCCAACCCCTGTTATGTATCAGCATCCACTTATCAGAGAAAACAGTCAGCCTTTGGTTTTTTGGGATTGACTTCTTTCACTTAGCATGATATTCTCCAACTCCATCCATTTACCTGCAAATGTGCTGGGGGCTATGCCATACGGACTACACCAAGATGGCACCTGGCAGTCAGCTTTGATCACAGTGTTTTGATCACATCAGCAGTGAGGAAGTCGGTTAGCATAAGCACACCCAGGTGATTTATCATTGGCCGTATTCAATCAAGTCCACGCACACAACGCGTGCACATGTGTTCCCGAGTACTCCTGTGGGAGCAGCTCAATCCGGCCTCCCTCAATTGTCTGCTATTCCGAAGGATTGGAGAATTATAGTTTTAGACATAAAAGATTGCTTCTTTTCTATACCACTTCATAAGGAAGATACCTGTAGATTTGCTTTTACTGTACCAGCTACTAATCACGAAGGACCTGATCAAAGATATGAATGGACAGTATTACCACAAGGCATGGCCAATAGCCCCACTATGTGTCAGGTCTATGTAAACAAAGCTTTACAACCTATTAGAAAATATGATAAAGACCTAAAGATCTATCATTATATGGATGATGTCTTATTAGCCCATCCTGATCAAGACAAACTTTTCAGAGTATATGATGGACTGGTCAAAAATCTTCTTCAATTCGGATTAGAGATAGCAGAGGATAAATTACAGAGTTCTTGCCCCATTACCTACCTTGGTGCCATTATTGACAAAACCTTAATACGACCCCAAAAGGTTACCTTTAGGATGGATAGATTAAAAACATTAAACGATTTCCAGAAACTTTTGGGAGATATAAACTTGATAAGACCATATTTAAAATTAACAACTGAAGACCTTGGACCATTATTTGATATTCTTAAGGGAAGTGATGATCCTGCTTTGCCCTGGAAAATTACCACAGAAGCTAGAAAAGCATTATGTAACGTAGAAGATGCCATTACTAAGGCACATTTAGATAGGGTAGCTATAACTAAGCCTATATTACTGATAATCATAGCCACCATAGGAAGTCCTACAGGAGTGTTTTGGCAACAAGGAACTATTTACTGGGTCCATCTTCACTATAACCCAAAGATAACTCTAGCGAGTTATCCAGAATTAGTGGGAAAGTTAATAGAAAAGGCAATAACTAATGCTATAGGAATTTTTGGCATTGTTCCAAAAAAATTATCACTCCTTATAAACCAGAAACTATAATTGAGCTCGCACAAGAATCAGAAGTATGGGCTACCATTATATGTAATTACAATTCAAATTTTAATAACCACTACCCCGGGGACCCAATGATCCAAATGTTCATCAGACACCCATTCATATTTCCTAAGGTCACCAGAAAAGATCCCATACCAAATGTTATAACTTGCTTTTCTGATGGGTCCAGTAATGGAACAGCTGCTATAGTCATGCCAACACAGACATTTACTTTTCTTCATCCTCCACAGTCTGCCCAGAAGATAGAGCTTCTAGCCATTTGTCAAATTTTCCAAATGTTCCCAAATCAGTCATTTAATCTGTTCTCTGACAGCAAATATATAGTCAATGCTCTAAATATCATAGAAATTGTACCAAAAATATCTTCAGCATCTACCATTCATTCCTCATTATCTGCAATTCAAAAGTTAATTTGGGACTGTAAGGAACCATTTTTTGTTGGACATATTAGGGCTTATACCGGTTTACCAGGACCTCTCAGTATGGGTAATGCTTTAGCAGACTTAGCTACTAGAGATGTACATATTTTTTCCACGTTCTTAGAAGCAGAAAATTTTCATAAAAACTTCCATGTTAACACTAACACTCTTCAAAAACGTTTTAGATTGACTAAGGAACAAGCTAGAACTATTGTCAAAAATTGTCAACATTGTGTCACTTATCTCCCCGTACCTCAAAATGGTATTAACCCTAGAGGATTACAAGTCAACCATATATGGCAAATAGATGTTACTCATAACCCAGAATTTGGAAAGATTAGATACATGCATGTGTCCATAGATACTTATTCAGGATTTATTATGGCCTCCTTACAGTCAGGTGAAAAAACAAAAGATATTCTAAATCACTGCCTATATACCTTTTCTATTCTGGGCTTTCCAAAAACAATAAAAACAGACAATGGTCCAGGCTATACATCCTTAACTTTTAAACAGTTTTGTTCTACATATATATATCATGTCACAGGTATTCCTTATAACCCCCAGGGACAAGGAATTATAGAAAGAGCTCATCTAACCATTAAGATCTTATTAATAAAACAAAAAGGGGGAATAGGGGAGTCATATCCACCTAAGAACAGATTATCCATAGCCCTTTTTACCTTAAATTTTTTGAATTTGGATAAATCAGGAAAATCAGCAGCAGATTGACATGCTGCAGTTGACACTGACATAAAACCACAAGCTTTATGGAAAGATGTTGTAACAGGAGAATGGAAAGGACCTTCCCCGGTCTTGATTTGGGGAAGAGGGCATGTGTGTGTATTTCCACAGGAAGAAAAAACGCCAATTTGGATTCCAGAAAGGCTAGTCCGAGCAGTTAAGATGGTTCGTCAAGATGCAGCCGAGCCCTCTGTGTATCCTGCCGCTACTGATGAGGTGGTGAGTTTTGGCCAGGGTGAACAGTTCTGGACAATAGTCAGGGTATTGCCTTGACTGGTTCCAGTCTCTCAAGGTGGTGCAGTCTTTCCTCAGTTCTTTTCCACTAATGAATCTACTGGGCAAGTTACCCTTAGGTACACACCCACCATTGGACTCCAAGTTTACCCTGAATTTATCACTAGAGAATGCATTATGCCTCGGCTTTGGCAGTGGCACACCTTGTGTGCAGTTGATCGATCGTACTTTGGCAGATATTACCTTAAATAAAGAAAACAACTCCAATACAAATGTCACTGGTTACATGCCCAAAGCTATTAGTAATAAGACAGATTTTCATATCCATTAGTATGGCCATTGCCAGTCCTTCAAAAAGCCTAGTACTTGGCCTCCCTTATGGGAAGCTTGTCAGCACCTAGGACCTGATAAAAAGGTCTCCAGTAATCTGACTTTTGGACCTTGGTATTTACCTAATCAGATATATATCACATCTCAAAGTACAAAAGATTTTATAGAAAATTTGGAATATAAAGATAATTTCAACCCCTTATCCATTTGGTCCTTATGCAGGCCTAAGGCATGTACGGATATAAGCCCCCTGGCTTTTGTAAAAGGAGGGTCTATAAGTAAAGGAAAGTGCACTGATCAAAAGGTTAATGGAGTTAATACTAAAATATGTAGAGAGAGTGAAACAATTACTTTTTCATACACTCCTGTGTGCCTAGCTCTCCCTTTCCTTTTTGTGACTTTTAATGAGAACTTCTCTAGACAGTTATTTTTGCAGATCACACAACAATGGACGGATGGATTCGACGAGCTGGTAACAAGGCTTCGACGGCAGATCCTCGCCTTGAGTGCCACCAAGGTGGAAGTCAAACCGGAGGGCTTATCACAGGAGCATTAGATAAACTAACATAATTTGGCACCAAATTTGGGGGACTCATAAGTCCCACACTAGTAAGCTTGGGTATGCTTGTGTTAATTCTATTCTACATTTACAAACACCTCAAAGCCAGTCAACAGACTTATAATGTGATCATAAAATAGGCCATGGCCACCCTTGAAGCGGGACAATCTCCCAGTATATGGCTTAGTACGCTGGATCGGTAGTCAAAGATGGATAACCACGGGAAAACACTATACTAACCTAAGACAGAAGGGCCAAACCCGCTTTGGTCTCCTTTGATGACAGGTAAGGACAGGATGTTGATTCTCAGGACCTAAGACAGACACGATCCCTGCCAGCTTCATTTTCATTTCATATAAAGAAGGGGGAGATGTTGGGGGCTATGCCATGCGGACTACACCAAGATGGCGCCTGGCAGCCAGCCAGAAGTTGTTTTGATCACATAGGCGGTGAGGAAGTCAGTTAGCATAAGCACACCCAGGTATTTTATCATTGGCCATATTTAATTATGTCCACTCACACAATGCATGCACATGTGTTCCTGAGTGCTCCTGATTGTGCCTGCTCATTTTGACCTTTACCATGATTGGATGGCTAGCTCCTCGCCTAATAATTGGCATCAGCCCTACCCTTCACCTCCTGGAGGGGATATAAACTGGCTCTCCTCGAGCGCCTGGGTTCCCGGGTTTCCTGAATCTACAATAAACCGTTCTGAATTCAAGAGCCTCACTACTCATTTGTCTCCCGCACCAAATTGACTCCGCTGGACAGCGTCACAAATGCCATAATTTTATTCTTCTTTATGACTGAGTTTCATTGTGTATATATACCACGGTTTCTTTATCCATTTCATACATCATCTTTAGTGCTGTTATTAAAACAAGTGACCATGCTGATTGTACTAGTAGGAAAAATAATGTCTATTTTTTCCTCTGGCTTTTTCTATTGTTGCCTAAAATAAAACCCACAAACTAGAGGGTTAAAATAATATGGGTTGATTATTTTATAGTGCTCTACGCTAGAAGTCATACATAAGCCTCACTGGGTTAAATCAAGGTTTTCCCAGGGCTGTGCTCTTTTCTAGAAACTCTAGGGAAAATTCAGATCTTTATCATTTCCAGATTCTTGGGACCACCAACATATATTGGTTTGTGGTCCCATTCTTCATCATTGGGGGCAAAGATACAACAACTGTCTGACCAAACATCTGACCTTTCTCGATTGCACTTCCTCTGGTCCTGGCTGCTTGAGAGGTTCTCTGATCTTTGAGATTCAAGTGATTATATAGGGCTCAGTTTGGATAATCCAACATCATCTTCAGATTCTTAACTGTAACCACACATGTAATGTCCCTTTCTTTGTGCAAGTTAACGTTTATGGGATCCAGGGTTCAGGGCACAGACATCTTGGTGATAAAGTGGGTAATAAAACCTGCTGACCACAGTGTTAATAAAATCCAGGTCCAAATTTTTTGCCTTTCCTATATTTATTTTGGTTATAATTTCAAACTGAAGGTTACTTCACCTATAACTGATTAAAACTAGATAGTCCTACAAAATATTTTTTCTTATTTGAAAATATTAGTATCTTTACTCACAAAGTTGGAATCCTTGTTAGTTTCTAAAGATACCTACTGCCTTATGTTGACCTTTATATGACTGAAGTTGATAAGAGATTTGAAAGTTTCAACTTCCCACAAAAAAAGTCTGTGTTAGGGCTGCTCTACTTTCCTAGTTTGGCATTTCCAAGGGACATTCAGTCATGACTGAGTGATTACTTTTATTTATAATCAAGAGCAATAAAGGTGGGAACTTAAGGCAGAGATGCACCACTGAGCAGAACAACAGAGAAAAACAAGGAATTACTACCTCAGTGGTGACAGCTAGCTGGGTCCTCTCATCTACAGGCCTATGTATTGGGGGGACAGAGAGTAGCTTTCCTCAGTTATATAACATGTTGGTGTGCCTTCGCTACAGGTAAAATCCTGCTTAACCTCCTGGATCTAGGGTGTGTCACACTACCTCCATTCTGGGAGTCAGTCAAATGCCCTGAAGTTTTGTCCACTGAGAAGCTGTGCAAATGGCATTGGTGGAAATAACCCCAGCAGCTATGGCTTAATCATGGACTTGGCTACAAAGCCTATTGTGTGCTCTTTCACAACTTGCTTACTTCTCTCAACATTATTTCCTCCTTTGTCATATATGATCATAACATCTAAATTATCTTTTCATAGACAGAATTGAGCAAATTAATGCATATGTACATAAATATTGGTAATGGATCCTCAATAAAAATTAACTGGATCACCTATTTTTAAAATTTCTACATGTGAGATATAATTTTAAGCCTTTCAGACAAAATATAACAGAAAAAAAAGGTAGCAAATTTTTAAATTATTTATTTTACAGACTGCATTTCATATGACTTCACACAAATGAAATTGTTGGTCTTCATTTCATGTCAGAACTGGCTGACATATTATACTAGTATTTGTTTTTTGCAAACGTGCATTGAAATACAGTTCCTCAAACTAACATTTTCAATTTGGAGGTGAATTCAATTAGAACCTGTATGATAATGTGATGCGTGAGCTGGACCACATGACCTTACAATAGAAAGGAATAACATTAAATTTCAGGGTTTTTTTGTCAATAACTTTAAAGAGAGGTTTTTCTTTTGTTTCACTTGTTTTGAAAGATATGTGTTTAATCTCAAAAGGGAGTTGTATTTTATGGCTAAATCAACAGAAAATTTATAGAGAGGGAAGTTTGAACACTCACAAGAGTTTGAGGTCAGCATCACAGCCTTTGGGACAGGAGGCCCCAGTGTTTCTCCTTTGCTAGCAAAGCAACAAACCTTTCTCCTTTTTCTCAAAACTATGTCCTTATTATTGGATTGGCATCAGGAACAAGGGCCAAGCTTTCAGCAACAAATTTGACAACCCAGATGGGACCCGAGAGCAGCCCCCACTCCAGCTTTCTTGGGCAGGCCTGGTTTTCCAAGGAACCCCACTTCCATGCTGAGGACTCATGGTGCTGAGGAACTTGTTGAGAGTCAACTGCAGGAGAGTTAAGAGACAGGTGAGTCTGCCTCAGGTCAAACCAGGGGAGCTGCTCCCGTGAATAAAGGGAGGGACTGAGGGACCATCCCAACAGATGCTGACGGGGAACTCCTGCCTTCTCTCCCTGAATGGTACAGGTTGCTCCATCATGGTCCATTTTGAGAAAAAGGAAACGGAACTCAGAAAAGTCAAGACAACTTTGACCATTTACATGATCCCTGCCCAATGTATGACTTGTCTAGTCACCTGCCATCTGCCACTGTGGACCTCTGAACTGCTCTGCTGCTAAATGTCCTTAGCTGTCCACACCCCACCTGATAGAGAACAAGGACTGTGGGTTATTCCCCCCAACTTTGCCTCCTTTTAGCAGGAAGCAGTTTGGAGATGTCACCCATTTTTTCACAGAAATGGAATGTAGAAATTAACATTGATTCACTTTATGCTTTGAATATAACTCTTGCTGCTATGCCACTACAACTGATTTTTAATTTTTTTTATTTTTACAGAATGTGTTTTGATTCACTGTAAACAAATGTGGTACAACTTTTCATTTCTATGGTTGTACACCATTTAGAGTCACACCATTTGTGTAATCATATATGTACATATGGTAATGATATCTGTCTCATTCCACCATCTTACATACCCCTGTCCCCTCCCCTTCTCATTTAGATACATAATCTAAAGTTCCTCCATTCTTCTCTTACCCCCTACTCCCATTATGTATCATCATCCACTTATCAGGGAAAACATTTGGCCTTTGGTTTTGGGGAAT
This sequence comes from Sciurus carolinensis, assembly GCF_902686445.1. Classification (NCBI taxonomy): domain Eukaryota; kingdom Metazoa; phylum Chordata; class Mammalia; order Rodentia; family Sciuridae; genus Sciurus; species Sciurus carolinensis. The sequence continues at coordinate 104,411,006 of NC_062220.1, forward strand.
TGACTTATTTCACTTAGCATGATATTCTCCAACTCCATCCATTTAACTGCAAATGCTATAATTTTATTCTTCTTTATGACTGAGTAATATTCCATTGTGTATAGATATATGTGTATATATATATATATATATATATATATCACAGTTTCTTTATCCATTCCTCTGTTGAAGGGCATCTATGTTGGTTCCACAATCTAGTTATTGTGAATTGAGTTGCTATAAACATTGATGTGACTGCATTACTATTTAAAATGCTAATTTTAAATTAGCATTTAAAATATGCTAATTTTAAATCCTTTGGGTATAAAGCAAGGAGTGGGATAACTGGGTCAAAAGGTGGGTCCAATCCATGTTTTCTGAGGAATCTTCATACTGCTTTCCAGAGTGGCTGCACAAATTTACAACTCCACCAGCAATGTAAAAGTGTGCCTTTTCCCCCACATCTACATCAACATCTATTATTGCTTGTGTCCTTAATAATAGCCATTCTAATTAGAGTAAGATGAAATCTTAGAGTTAGTTTAATCTAACAAAAGAGGTGAAAGACCTCTGCAATGAAAACTACAGAAAACTAAAGAGAGAAATTAACAAAAACCTTAGAAGATTGAAAGATCTCCCATGTTCTTGGAGAGGCAGAATTAATATCGTCAAAATGGCCATACTACCAAAGGCACTCTACAGATTCAATGCAATTCCAATTAAAATACCAATGATATTCCTGATAGAAATAGAGACAGTAATCATGATATTCATCTGGAAGAATAAAAGACCTCGAATAGCCAAAGCAATCCTGAACAGGAAGAGTGAAACAGGAGGTATCACAATACCAGACCTAAACCACACTATAGAGCAATAGTAACAAAAACAGCATAATTTTGGCACCAAAATAGGTAGACCAATGGTACAGAATAGAAGACACAGAAACAAACACACATAAATGCAGTTACAAAGGAGCAAAAACGTACAATGGAGAAAAGATAGGCTGTTCAACAAATGGTACTGGGAAAACTGGAAATCCATATGCAGTAAAATGATATTAAACCTCTATCTTTCACCCTGCACAAAACTCAACTCAAAATGGATCAAGGACCTAGGAATTTGACCAGAGAACCTGCACAAAATAGAAGGAAAAGTAGGCCTGAATCTTCATCGGGTTGGTTTAGGACCTGACTTCCTTAAGACTTCCAAAGCACAAGAAATCAAAGCAAGAATCAATAAATGGAATGGATTCAAACTAAAAAGCTTTTTCTCAGCAAAGGATACAATTAATAGTGAGAAAAGAGAGCCTGCAGAGTGGGAGAAAATTTTTTCCACACACACTTCAGACAGAGAACTAATCTCCAAAATTTATGAAGAACTTACAAAACTTCACACCAAAAATATAAAGAACCCACTCAATAAATGGACCAAGGAACTGGACAGACACTTTACAGAATTCAATATACAGGTGATTAACAAATATATGAAAAAGTGTTCAACATCTCTAGTAATTAGAGAAATGCAACTTATTTTTTAAATGGACATATTTCTTTCTCTTCCTCTCTCCCCGTTCCTCCCTAATCTCAGGGGAAACTGGATTACCTTTCTTCTCCATCCTAGGCAGAGTTCTCTGTCTCTGAGTACATACCCACCACAGGAGCAAAGTAATACCCACCTTGGGAATGGTACCAGAAGGTCTCAGAAATTATCATCTCCCAAATTAACAAGTGAATTATAAGTCCAGACAGAGTCATGTGGAATATAGCCTTTGAGTCACCTCTTTAAAAGCCCCCTGTTCCTGCTGATGGGCAGAATCACAGCCTTTGGTACAGGAGTCCCCTGTGTTTCTCTTTTGCTAGAAAAGCAATAAACCTTCTTTTTCTTTTTTCTCAAAAAAAAAAAAAAAAAGAGAGAGAGTGAGAGAGTCTGAGTTTGTGGAGATATGGCATAAAATTTATTTACATTTGTATTTTATTTACAAATAAAATGCCTATGAAAAGCACACAATTAATTTGTGTGGAACTTAATACTTTTAAAGTGCATACTCTCATTGACCAGAATTCTAGAGAATTCCCCATGTTCTATCCCAGTGATTAATTTCTCCCAAAGGTAAGAAATAATGTAATCACATCATCAGAAATTAGTTTTCCTGCCATGGGACTTTGTGCAGATGGAGTGATACACTGTATGACCTTTGTGTGTGACACTTTTCACTGTATTTCACATTTGTGTGATACATTCATGCTGAATGTTGCATGTAGCAGAAATTCTTGCCTTTGAATTAATCTCTAGTCTTCCATAGAATAAATACAATACAATTTGTATATCCAGTCTAAGTGTATATTTACTTACAACTTGAGGCTCTTACAATTTATACTACTAAGAGCATTCTTATGTATTTCCCTTGTTCATATTTGTACACATTTTATAGAGGCTGATATACAGAGTAGAATTGCTGCTTAAAGGGTACAAGGAAGTTCAGCATTAGTAAAGATTACTGAAGTCTTCTCCAAACTGAATTGACCAAACACTGCCATTCCACTAATAGATTATGAAAGTTTCTGTTGTTCCATCTTTCCCAAAACATTCGTGTGTGTATGTATACACATACATGTATATATATGTATGCATGTGCATGTATATGTGTATATGTATGTGTACAAATGTATGTGTATGTATATACGCACTTATGTACACATATACATATATACATTTATGTGTACATATACACATTCATGTATGTACATGTACACCTGTACACATATATATGTACAAACTTGTGTATTTATATATCATTTGTGAACATATATAAAACACATATGTGTGCATGTGATGTGCATACACATGTATATATGTGTATTTACCTATGTATGTATGTTTGTATGCATACACACACACACATATATATATACATAAATCTTAGCTATCCTAATGTGTGTGTTGTATCTCACTGTAGTTTTCACTTCACCATATTGATGTGAGACTATTCCTGATATCTCATTTTGGTCACATCATCCATATGTCTTTCCTTATGTAAATATCAAACTGTCTCAATGACTATAATTTTATAGTATGACTTAAATTCTCCAAGTTGGTTTCTTAAGATTTTTTTGAGCATTATTGGCATTTCCATGTATAGATTTTAGAATTATCTTGCCAAATGATAAAAACACACACACAAACTTTGCTGGGTAATTGAATATATAAGTCATTTTGAATGGAATGACCATGTTGAATTTTCTAACTTGTAAACATGGGATGATCTTTTAAAGGCCTTCTTTGAACACTTTTCTTCTCATTTATTCCTGAAAGTTTGATTTATCTTAAAGAATTTGTATAATTTTTAAATTTTCATTTTCTTTGTCATAATTATATAGAAATGCAGCTAGTTATATTTGTATCTCATTTGCCCAGTGAATTTGCTCAACTAGCTTAATGAATCTAAAAGTTTACTTTTTTGATTGTTTTGTAATTTTTTATATAGTCTTGCCATTTTAGAATATGGTAGTGCTATTTCTTCCCTTCAATTCCATGTATATCATATTTCTTTTTCTTTACATAGCATACTGGCTGGGGTATTCATTACGAGTGTGAAAAGAAGTTAGGATAATAGGATAGCTTTATCTACTTTGCAAGTTCAAGATAAATATTTTAGCTTTTTATCATTTACATATGGCATTTGTGCAATGTTCTTATAGTCAAATTTAAAGAATATTGCTTTTTTCTGTAGGTTGAAAATATTTTTGTACAAGGAGGTATTTAATTGCATTAAAATACTTTTCTGCATTTTCTGAGATATTCACATGGTTCCTACCTTTTGTTATGTGTTGAGTTATATTGTTTTATTTTTTGTACTATCATTTCATATAACAAAATTATCAAGTTGCAATACATATAACATAAAATTTACCCTTTCAAAATACACACTTCAGTAGTTACAGAGTTGGAAAACCAGCACATCCATTTGAGAATAATTTTCATCATTCCAAGAAAACCTTAATAGGCACTTCTCATTTTCCACCAACCTGCACAGGCCTAGACAACCACTAACCCACTTTCTATCTGTGTAGGTTTTGCTTATTCTGTATACATTTCATACATGAAATCATACATTGTCTTTTTGAATTTTTTTGACTTAACATGTTTCCAAAGTTCACACATGTTGAAGCATGTATCAAAACTTCACTTTTTTAATTTTTTAATTTTTTTTTACAGAATGCATTTTGATTCATTGTACACAAATGGGTTACATCTTTTCATTTCTATGGTTGTACATGATGTAGATTCATATCACTCATTTAATCATACAAGTACATAGGGGTAATGATGTCTGTCTCATTCCACCATTTTTCATACCCCCTCCCTCTCATTTCCCTCTATGTAATCTAAAGTTCCTCCATTCTTCTCTCACCTCCCACTTTCCCACCCCCATTATATATCATCATCCACTTATCAGGGAAAACATTCGGCCTTTGGTTTTTTGGGATTGACTTATTTCACTTAGCATGATATTCTCCAATTCCATCCATTTATCTGCAAATGCCATAATATTATTCTTCTTTATGGCTGAATAAAAGTGCATTGTGTATACGATCAGACTTCCTTAACAAGATCCCCAAAGCACAATAAATCAAAGAAAGGATCAATAAATGGGATGGTCTCAAACTAAAGAGCTTTTTCTCAGCAAAAGATACAGTCAATAATGTAAAAAGAGAGCCTACAGAGTGGGAGAAAGTTTTTTCCACACACACTTCAGAGAACTAATCTCCAAAATTTATAAAGAACTTACAAAACTTTACACCAAAAATATAAAGACTCCAATCAATAAATGGGCCAAGGAACTGGACATACTTTACAGAAGATACACAGGCAATTAATAAATATTTGAAAAAAGTGTTCAACATCTCTAGTAATTAGAAAAATGCAAATTATAACAACTTTAAGATTTCATCTTACTCTAGTTAGAATGGCTATTATCAAGAACACAAACAATAATAGTTGTTGGCATGGATGTGGGGGAAAGGCACACTTTACATTGCTGGTGGAGTTGCAAATTGGTACAGCCACTCTGGAAAGCAGTGTGGGGAATCCTCAGAAAACTTGGAATGCTTCTAAGGTCAAAATGGTCAAAACTTTTGACCTAGTTATACCACCCCTCAGTTTATACCCAAAGGACTTAAAATTAGCATATTACAGTAATACAGTCACATCAATGTTTATAGCAGCTCAATTCACAATATCTAGATAGTAGAACCAACCTAGATGCCCTTCAACAGATAGATAAAAATCCTCAGTATTATTGATGATACTTTTATTATATGTATACACCACATTTTGTTTATTCATTTATTGGTTGATAAACATTTGGGTTGTCATTGCCTTTTGAATATTGTGATTGATTCTGTTATGAACATGGATATAGAAGCACCCAAATTCCTGTTTTCAACTCTTTGGGGTATACACCTAGAAGTAAAGTTGCTGGATCATGAGATAACTCTATGCACATCTTTTTAAAGATCTGCCAAACTGTTTTCCAGAAGGGCAACACCAATTTGCATTCCCATGAGTGGTGTAGGAGGTTCCACTTTCTACACATTCTCACCAACACATTATTTACTGTCTTTTTGATTATAGCAATCATATTATCATATTGCCTGTGAAGTATCACATGGTGCTTTGATTTGCATTTCCTTGGTGAGAGTGAGGGTAAACATGTTTTTCATATGTCTATTGTCCATTTGTTCATCTTTTTAAAAACACCTATTCAAATATTTTCCCCATTTTTAATCAGATTTCTTGTTCTTTTATTGTCAGTTTTCTTTGTGTACTCTATGTATAAGTCCCTTGTCAGATTGTGATTTGTAAATATGTTCTTTCATTGTGGTTTGTGGTTTCCCAGTATTTGTAGTGGTTTTTGGAATATAAATTATTCATTTTGAAAATGACCAATTTATCTAGCCTTTCTCTTTTTTTAACCAATGTTCTTGATGTTTTCTCACATTTATGAAGACTTTGCCTTTTAAAAACTCAGGAATATCTGCTCCTATATTTTCTCCTGAGATTTTTATAGTTTTCTTTTTTACATTTGAAACTATGATTCATTTTTAGTCAATTTTTGTATATGGCATGAGGAAGGGGTTCAAGTTCTTTCTAAATGAATTGACTGTAAATGTGAGCATTTATTTTCAGAATGTCAATTTCATTCTGTTGATCAATCTGTCTATCTGAATTCCAACATTGAACTGTTTTTATTGTAAATCAAATTTTGTATACTTGTGATAAATATGGATGACTGGGATTTTGTGGAAATTTTTATATGTAACCACATTTGATGTAGTAATATTTTGCTTAGGATTTTTTGATCTATAATTAGAAGAGAGATTTTTATTTTATTTTATTTTATTTTATTTATTTATTTATTTTTTGCGGTGCTGGGGATTGAACCCAGGGCCTTATGCTTGCAAGGCAAGCATTCTACCAACTGAGCTATATCCCCAGCCCGAGATTTTATTTTCTTATAATGTTGTGGTCATATTGTTTGTGTAAATGGTTTCAAGTCTCTTAAAACAAATGTTAAAATGAGTTTCTTTTTTATATTCTGAAAGAATCTGTATATGATTTGTGATATATCTTCCTTATATATCTGGAATAATTCAAATTTGGAAGAATTTCTAAAATTGGTAATTTTGGTCTTGCATTTGTTGGGTTTGGCAGAGACACAGAATGAAGAAAGTGTGTGTAGATATGGAAAAATGTAAGTATATATAAAGGTATTAATTTTGTAAATAGAAAAGAAGAATATTTCTGTGTATGCATGCATACACATACACACTAAGCACAAAGAAACAGAAGCAGAGAAAAGAGAAGGTTGATTTACTTGGGAACTGGCTTTGAGTTCCCAAGTAAATTATAGGGTTAGCAAGTCTGAAATCTTCAGAGTGAGTCAACAGACATAAGACCAGGAAAGAGCTGATGTCACCACTTGAGTCTGAAGACCAACTGGAGACAGAATTCCCACTTTGCAGGCAACCTGGGTCTTTCTTAAGACATTTAACTGGTTAAGGCTCATCCACATAACAAAGGGTACTATGCTCTACTCATATTCCACTGATTTAAATATTAATTTCATCTAACAGTATCTTCACAGCAGCACATCTAGAATGGTATTTGGCCAAATATCTTGATTCCATGTCTTAGTCAAGTTGACACATAAAATTAACTGTCACAAGTCCTATCCTTTTCTACTTTATCAACACTGGAAAGAGTTCTGGTCTTTAAAGTATAACTGTTCACTTTGTCAATTCCTCTTTTGCATTTTGTTCATTTATAACCCTTTTTTCATTATTTTATTCTTTTTATATTTTATTTTATTGTTTATTTATTTTGGTACTGGGGATTGAACTGAGGGGCACTCTACAACAGAGTTACACCTCCAGCCCTTTTTATTTTTTTTATTTTGAGATAGGGTCTGTTTTGGTTGGCTTTTTCATTACTGTAATCAAAAGACCTGACAAGAATAATTAGAGGAGAAAAAGTTTATTTTGAGGCTCACAGTGCATAGATGGCTGACTGCATTTCTCTGGGATATGAAACAAAACATCCTGGCAAAATGTTGTGGAGGAAAAAAACAGCTCAGGACATGATAATCAGGAAGCTGAGAAAGAGACTAAACTTGGCTTATTGGGGACAAAATATATATCCCAAAGGCATGCCCCCAAACTCTACCTGACAACCGTTACTACCCAACTAATCTCCATCAGTGGATTAATTCACTGATTATTACATTAATGCTCTTATAACCCAATCATTGCATTTCTGAACTTTCTTACATTGCTTCACACATGAGTTTTTGGGGGAGATCTAATATCTAAAACATAATAGTCTTCCTAAGTTGCCCAGGTTGGCATTGAATTTGCAATTCTCATACCTTATCTTCCCAAGTCACTGGGATTAGAGTTGCTGGGCCTCCGTTTCAGCTATTCTATTTTCATTGAATTTAATTTATATTATTCTTGTAACTTCTTGTTATAGATATTTAGAACATAAGTTTTCAGTGTCTCTTCTTTCTAATATACACATTTGATGCTATACATGTTCCTTAAATAGTTTTGAGTACATCCCACAAATTTGATATATATGATTTTAAGTTGCATTTAGTTAAAAATGTTTTCTAATTTTGATTCAGATATATTTTTTTTGACCCAGAGTTTATTCAGAATTATATTAGTTAACATCTAGACATTATTGGTAACTTCTTCTTAGGTTTCCATTTGTATATTTTTCATGTCACTTGCATTTCAAATTTGCATTGAGTCTGCAGATTGCAGCCCATCCCAGGAAACCTTGGGTGGAGACAATGACCTCTATGTGGTGACCAAAGGGTCAGGACTGAGCAGGTTCTCACTCATAAGTAGCAAAGAAAAGTGAAGCATGCCTTCAATAATACCGTGGGAAACTTCCATTCTGAAATAAATAACCACAGGAAAGAACACTAGCTTTTGTTTTAGGTCAAGGAACTCCCAAGATGACTGTACCTAGATATTATGCTACTCTTAAGAACAGTGATCCTATTTGCCTTTGAAAAATCATATTTGAATTGTGGCTCACTCAAGGATAGCCAGATATCCAAATTTACATTTTACCTACAAGGGAAATAAAAAACTTCCTATAATGTTTCTCTGATTTGTCAAGAAATATAATCAACATACTCAGCACAGAAAACAAAATATGAGACCTAGAAAAACATAACATAACCCACCAGTACTACACTTATTTAAATGAAAACCAACAAATAAATGTTTGACAAATGACTAGAACAGCAAAAAGATAAGTATAATGTCTACCTATTTCCACATCAAAGTTAGGGAGTTTTGTGGATCTTCCATTGCACATAAAAAAACTCTAATCTTATCTGGTAATAGAAGAACCTGTGGTCTTGGAAAGAGATACATTTCTGGTACAAAGCCTGGACAGAGGCCTAAACATCCCCTAACCATACTTGTCTCAGTCAGAAAGATCCTAATGGTGCTTTTTAGCTCTAAACCTATATGATATGAAAGATAACAAAACTTGTCACATTTTTATCTACATGTAAAGTTGAAACAGTAAGAACCATGAATTTCCCCTGCTTAGGTATTAACTTTAATGGGCTCTCATTCTAACCAAAAATACCTCTTGAAACTCTAGACTATCCAGTCACCTCATAAGTAAATATGACACAGTTAAAACAGCAAAATTCTCACATGTGACTCCCACAGGAAATGCTAACAAGAAGAACCAATAGGCAAGGATGAAGATTTTTCATGAATCAGAAAAGATTTCTGAGATTGTCTTAGCACAAGATAACCTAAAGAAGACAAGTTCCTAGTGCTGTGCATATGCAAATAAAGAAGCTCTTTAACAGGCCAGAAGACACTTCCCTGTCCTGCAACCTGTGTTTAAGAATTAGTAGGAATTGATTAGTGTCCAATGCCCCAAATAATACTTGGAATGTATTTACTTACTTAAAATTTTGAACACCACTAATTAGTGAAAGAATTATCATGTATTAATACAAATGGCTCTTTTTAAAAGAAATCCAACTATACAATATAAATCAACATAGATCACTGTAGGATGTAGGAAAAAACTAAATGAATCAAAACCAGTTGGTGAGGAAGGGCTAGAAATGAGGTAGTCCTTGGACAGGGCTCGTGAGGAATTCTACCCATTCCTAGAGAGGAGAGCTCATGGTCAACTTGAACTAGTCAGTTTAATTCACATGGTAACACTATTATTATTATTATTTTTGCAGATGGTTGTGTTCATATATTCATATTCAAGAATTACTCCATATATCATCTACTTCATCACCAGCCTCTATATTTCTGTCTCAGTTGAAGAGTTGATATTTTCAAAAATTATGTTAACCTTGGCCATCACAAGCATCAGTTATTCCAAATATATATATAATTTTTATGTATTTTTAAGTTGATATTTAAGGGCCACTTTGCATGTTGTTACCCGATGAAACCAGAGACAAAGTCTGCAGTCAAGTCTGTCGTACCCAGGGTAGATAGAGCAGCATCCTATGGAGAAGACCAGTGGAGGGCAGCTTCGGTATAGAAAGTCGCACATTGCCACACAGAGCTTTTGAACAGTGCTGAAGGGACCAGGATACAGGAGGGAAGGAGGATACATCACAGATACAAATTAACATAACGTAGGGTTGAACAAATATGCTGTCAGAGAGTTTAAAAAAATAAAAGCAATTTATCAGTGCAGCATATTGGGCAGGTCCCATAAGAAAATAGAAGTACTTTATCTGAACAGAGACAATAATATGAAAAACTGTTATAAGAGGTGTTATATCAAAAGGAAATGAAACCAGTGTGCTGACGAGACATCTGCAGTTCCAGGTTCATTGTAACACTATTCACAATAGGCAAGACACAGAACCAACCTGAGTCTATCAAAAGATGAAGAGGTAAAGAAAATGTGGTACCTATACACAGTGGAATACTATTTAGCCTTAAAAAGATGAAATCCGTCGTTTGGGACAGAATGAAACTGGAAGACAATTGAAAAATCTCACTTAAATATAGAGTTTTAACCTATTTGACCTCATAAAAGTATTAGAAAGTGGCTATCAGAGGCTGGGGAGGGGAACTGGGTAAAAGGGAGAGGTTGGTCAGTTGGTATTCATTTGTAGTTGATAGGAGGAATGAGTTCTGGTGTTCTATAGCACAGTAGGGCAACTATAGTTAACAATAATGTATTGTAGATTTTAAAATAGCCAGAAGAAGAATTTTGAATGCCCTTACCACAAAGAAAATGATAAATGTTTGGGATTATAGATATATTTATTGCTTTGATCTGGTCATTACAGAATGTATATATGTATCAAAATATTATACTACAACCCATAAATTGGTACAATAATGAAGAGTCAATTAAAAATCAAATTTTAGCTTTTCTTTCTGAGGGTGACACTGTTGTGGGTGAAACAGCTCTGTTCATCCTGTTACAGCCCCTGACTCACTGCTACTCTGTTCCCCAGAGAAACAAGTCCATCAGGAAGCCATGCTACCATAGTCATGGCTTCTAAAGATGCTAGAAGGTCACCTATGGAACCAAAAATGAGTCACAAAATTAGAATTATCCTTACCAGCCCCAACATGAAATCTCTGGAGAAGCTGAGTACTGACTTGTTCAGCAGCATAAAAGAAAAGACTCCCGCACTGAAAGGATCCCATTCATATGTCTACCCAGTCTTTGAGAATTGCTACAAGCAGAACACCTTTTGGTGAAGGTTCTAAGACATGGTATGAGTTTCAGATGAAAACCAACAAGCAACTCATTGATTCACACAATCTTTCTGAGACTGTAAAACACATTACTTCCACCACATAGAACCAGGAGTGGAGGTTGAAGTCACCATTGCAGATGCCTAACTCAACTATTTTAATACATTTATTATCAGTTGTTAAAAAATAAATTACAAAAATAAATAAACACAGTTTTTCAAATTAAAAAAAAAAAAAAGTTGTGGAATACCTAAGTAGAAGTATAAGAAAAGGGCACTAACAAATTGTGGAGGTCACAACTGCAGGAAGCAGCCATTGCTTAAAAGCCTGGGGAGAGAAAGAGAAGAGGCTAAAATTATTAAAACTCAAAAGTTTGGGAGAAGGCTTACTGTGGTGGGAAACAAACTCTTGAAAAGGGGTTACCAGCTGCTCTTTCTGAAGAACATAAGGCTGCATTCAGTCACTTCTTCAGGTAGGAACCTCTTCTGGGAGAGATGTGTTTCTGAGGGATTCTCACAGCAGCAGGAAGCCCTCAGGAAACAGGGCAGGGAGGAAGCAGGGAGTCTCTCCTTAGAGCTCCTGTCCTTGGCAGAGCCTCACAGGGAGCAGATGGTAAAGCAGGAGTGTGGTTTTTGTGGTGGTCAAAGGATACAAAATTTCAGGTATACAGTAGGAATAAGTTCAAGAGATTTATTTTACAACGTGGTGATCATGGTTGAAAACAGTATATTGTAGTCTCAAAAATCACTAAAAAAGTAAATTATAACTTCTCTGCACAAAACATTTAGTAGGTGAGGTAATAGATATGCTAATTATCAAGCTCAATAACCATCCCCAAGTGTATACATTTTACAAAGCAGCATTATGTTGTACAATACAAATATACACATTTTTGTCAAATAAAAAGTAAAATAAAGTTCCTTTTCAATGTACTGAATTTTTATTTGTGTAATAATTTGATATTTATTCAATAATTAAATTCTTTGTAATAGCACACTGACAACCTTTAATTCATAATTAATTCTGAGTAAATAAAACTATGGAAATATTTCTTTTAGTCAAAACAAATACTTTTTCCAATGAATTGTTTTTTTTTTTCAGAGAAGCAGCAATTTTTTGACCAAAAAATTTTTATTCAAAGTTATAGTCAAGCAACTTGACAATACAGAGGAAAATTGCACCACAGAATGAGGTCATCATGCACGTTGAATAGCTACTACTTGAATATTCACTAACAAACCACAAACAAAGAAAAAAAAAATAGAGAAAAGCTTTCCTTGACTAGGAAGAGGCCATCTCCATTACCACTTTCCAGGCTTTAGAAGTTGAAGCATTACAGGGCTCTCAACATTTCAGCAGAATTGATAAGATAATTTTTTCAGATAATTTAAAAAATTTTTAAAGATTCTTATAAAGTTGTGTTGTAAAACATCAAAAATCTAAACTTTACAATTAAGTTTTAATATTGCCTGTTCAAAGATCCAGTATGAAATAGAATACATAAGAATACAAATAAATAGAAATATATATATTTAATACAAAAAAATGAGTGTTTGCCCATTTAAATAAGCACACTGAAGTGCCTAAAAATGTGAAGATATTCTTAAACAAAGTGGCAGAAGATGTCAATTCAGCAAGCAACTTTATTTAGCTATGTATTCTTTTTTTCTTTCTCTCTTTTTTTTTTTTTTTTTTCAGTGCTGGGGATTGAACCCAGGGCCTTGTGCTTGCAAGGCAAGCACTCTTCCAACTGAGCTATCTCCCCAGCCCTAGCTATGTATTCTTATTAATAACATTTCAAATTAGCAAATTTTATTTTTTTCACTTTATAAACTTTGTAAGTAGTAACTTCAGCCATAATGATCAGTCATGATAATACTTAAATCCTAGAAGACATGGTGACATTGATACCTACTTATGTTTATGATGGCAATTTAATGCGGTGATCATATTCTCAAAGATAAAATAAAAAAATTAAAATCCTCCATCACAACATTTTCTAGACATCCAGATCTTCTGTCTCTGCAATGCTGTGCTTAGAAATCCTTCTTAACACCTATGACAAAGAAGTGAATGCATATTTCAATGTTATCTGAACAGAACAAAAGAAATGGGAAATCCTGACTATCCAGTAATCAAGTCTAGTATCCTGATGAAGCAGGAGGTATTTCTAAAGAGAATCTTTCCTGCACAGATCCTTATTATATTTACTATAACCAGTGAATCAAATTGCTACACCTCCTCTAAAACTCCAAAACTATTTTTTTCATTACACAAGAACCGAAAGAAAATATAAGAAGAAATAGGTTTGCTAAGCTAGTGGTAATTTGTGCCTTATTTCATTCTCCAATATGTATCATATTCACATTATACAGTGATTTTAAACAAAACTTCAGTGTGGAAAAGAAACCAGAACATACACCCGGTTGGACATATGTGCTGTCCAGGTGTGACATGCCTCCTAGACCCAAGACAAAAACCGTTAGGCTGAAAGCTAACAACAGCTAGTGGCTTTTCAGTGGGGGAAGGACCAATTCCCTTTGAACCTGCACAGATTCTTCAGTCAAGTGATTTAATTAGAGCTTGCTTTTCCCAAATTGCTTGTGCAGAAATCCACAAAGTTTATAATGCAAACCAGGAAATTGATTCAAACACAGATTGTTCTGGTAGGCGCCAATAAAAGTTCCTGTCCCGAGTCACAAGGTTTAACGCTGTACTGAAGTGGTGCCACAGAGTCTGAGAAAAGACGGCCCCATTTTATTAGTAGGATCAAGGACACCACCCTACCTTTATTTAAAGTATTACCATATGTTGTAGATAATATGATAAAACTAGAACTAAGTCTAGTTTTAACATCAGGCCACTAATGGGAAATAGGAAGCCCAAAGAATCCTTGTCCTAAAATCTTGAAAATTAGTTTTGTAACTGACAAGCACAAATGTGCCTTTATTTTTGGCTAGTCAGTAGATCAAAATGATAGCTCTATATTCTCTCTGCTTCTGAAAACTTGAAAATTTATTTTCTTTCTTGTGTGCTTTTTTTGGACCGGCGATTGAACTCAGGATGCTTAACCACTGAGCAACATCGTCAGCCCTTGTTTTTATTTTTTCATTTTGATACAGGAGCTTGTTAAAATGCCTAGGACCTCACTAAATTGCTGAGACTGACTTCGAACTCGTGATCCTCCTGCCTCAGCCTCCCAAGTCAATGGGATTACAGGCATGCATCACCATACCCAGTTAAAATTTATTTTCAAGAACATTCTTGGATATATTTTCTTGCTGGGGATCTTTGTGTTTATTTATTGTTACTTGTTATTCAAAGGTTAAGTTTAGAAGGTTAACTGCTCTCTACTCCCCCGCCCCAACTCTGCAGTAAACCTCAGCATTAGGATACTGAAGCAGGAAGAAGGTAGATCAGATGAGTTTTCAGTGGTCTGTCACTTAGTGAGATTGACTTTTTTCTTTCCTGAGATTGAGTTATAGAGTATGAGCATCAATAATGTGAGGACCCCACATCTGCTGCTAATGGAAAATGTGACTGAAGGAACAGAAAGAATATCCAAATCAGATGACCTGAACTGACTCACTTGTAAACCATGTATTCGACCCCAAGCAATTCCTTTGAGCCTAGTTACTCACCTACAAATGATTGTGACTAAGTATGACCTCAAACAATTATTTTCAAGCATAAGTTCAACTTTATATGTGAATGTGTTTCATCTGTAAAATAGGGTGATATAATTCTGGGTTTTTTGGTAACACTACAACTCAAAATTATTTCAAGGCAGGAACTTTAAGCAACCACTCTGATAGATTTTCCCAGCTTTTTAGTTTGGTGTCACAGGAGTGCCATATCCTCAGGGTTCCATTTCTTCCCTGGTCTTTGCATTCATCTCTACTAGAGACAGTGGAGAGGAGGCGGCATCTGCATCTGAAAGGGTCCCCCTTTCAGAGGAGACAGCAGCGTGGAGTAGCAGACACTTCTCTGGCTTATTTCACCATAAGGATGTCTGAGAGCTGAGCCCTTGACCTTCCTTATGCTTCATGGTGGAAGGAAGAGTTGGCTTGCCACTTAAACGGTCTTGAGGATTTTTTTGTCAGTATCCTTCTTGCTTTCATATAGAAGTGAGTTGTTGGAGCTTACAAAGTTCTCATTGTTTTATGATGTTTGCAAATGAGAATTTTGCCTGAAATGTCACAGATTGATAGAAACATTTACCTAGTCAATTTGGCACCAGAGAGCTATTTTTCAGAAACCATGATTCCCCTCCCTCTCTTGACATAAAGGAAGAAATTTAAGAAACTTCAACCCATATGTATTTTCAGTTGTTATTTTAGGAAGTTTTGTCTTTGTTTTTATGAATTAGAACTCTATACCATTTACTCTATGTTCTTGCAAATAGCGAAATGTAAAAATAATATTGGCAGGATAATTCAGTGGCACAGCATTTGCTTAACATGTATCTTGTCCTCATTTTGATCCTTAGGACTACCAAAAGAAGGGGGAGAGTGTAGGAGAAAGGTATTGTCTGATATTAGAGCAACTCTTCCTTGATAAAGAACTGCTAAGAACTCATAAACAATGCTTTAACTTTGTAGTATTTGCTCCCAAATGCACTGATATCAGGTGACCCATATGAATTTGCTAATTTGAAATTCCACAGTGGTTTAGTATTGGCAATTTCATAACTTGTTATAGTATATGGATTTGAACACATTAACTGCATGTTCAGTCACTAGATTTTATGCAGTCTTCACTGTTTTCCTCACTGTGTTTAAGGAGCTTAATAGTTTGTGAAAAAAATCACAATCAGGACATAAAGATGACTGAATCTATAGTGTGTAAGAGGCTAAAGCAGAAGGAAAGCTGCAGGAGAGAAAATAAAACATGGGATAGCATCTATGTGCCATGTTTAAGAATTGATAGCTTATTCTTGCATAAAACTGAGTTTCTTGCTTTATTTTGGACAGGAAATGTTTGTAAACATGATAAGAAGAGATAACATTTTTGTTCTAGGAAAGCCAAAAGAGGCAGGGAGAAATGGCCAATGAGGTGAAAACCCTTTCAAGGCAAAATGGAAGGAATTGGACAAAGGACATAGACTGAGAGAAAATGAGAACTAGAACAGAATTCAATGCAGGTATGGCCAGCCCTGCCAGATGGAACAGAGGAAAATAAGATCATCGTTGAAAGCAATCCATCAAATTGAGCAGTGAGGTTAATGGTACCTTTTTTGAAAATAGATTCAGGGAAATGGTAGGGTAGAGTTGGTGTTAATCCTGCTCGTCAGGAGATTCTCTGGTGCATATGTCAGTCAGGAGCTTCTGGGTCCTATACCAGAGAGAAACAGAAACAATGCTGGTGGATTGGATGAAGTCTGAGGATTCTTCTTTTCTAGAATTTCACAATTATAATATTCTGTGATAAAACTATTGGTTCAAGTTTTTCTCCTTATTTGTGGACTTATCTCAATGACTTTTCCTCCCCCTTGTCCTCCTTTCTTTGGGTATAGATTAAAAATTTTGTCAAATCTATAGAACCTGCTATAGATTGACTATATATGTTTCTCCAAAGTTCATGTTTAGACCCAATCCCCAATATGATGGCATTAGGAGGTGGGACATATTAGGATATGAGGACGGAACCATCATAATGGGATTAGAGAGTCCCCAGAGAGCTGCCTTGCTCTTTCTGCTACGTGAGGACACAGCCAGAAGATTCCATCTGTCAACCAAGAAACAGGTCCTTCCCAAACACCAAATCTGCTGGTGCCTTGATCCTGAACTTCTAGCTTCCAAAACTATGAAAAATAAATGTCTATCATTTGTAAGTCACCCAGCCTACAAAGACCAAGAACCTCCTTTCCCCAAATGCAGGTTATCAAATATCCATAGAACTCAGGTTACAAAGTAATGGATTGAAATGTTTGAGAACTATGCTGGTCAGTTGAGTCATTGTGCTATTTGAAGTTCCTCTTTAAATGCTCCTTTTTATAAGATAGAATTTGTATATTATTGCATTTCTTTTTTATCAATGCATTATAGTTATACACAATACTGGTGTTCATTTTGACAAAATCATACAAACATGGAATATAATTTGTTCCACTTCCGTTTCCAGTATTTACTCTTTCCCTATCCAGTTCCCTCTCTTTTCCTCTACTTTCCAATCTCCTTTCTATTTATTTGTAATTTGTTTAAATTAGTGTTTCATAGATATACATAAAGATGAAATTCACTGTGGTATATTCATATATGTACATAGCATAACAGGATACAAATAGGAAAAAAAGTCAAATTATCTGCTGACAACATGATCCAATATTTAGAAGACCCAAAAAACTCTACCAGAAAACTTCTACAGCTAATAAACAAATTCAGCAAATTAGCAGGATACAAGATCAACATAGATAAATCAATTGCTTTCCTATACTTTGATAATGAATCTGTAGAGAAAGAAATCAGGAAAACTATTCCTTTCACAATATCCTTAATAAAATAAAATAAAATACTTGGGAATAAATCAAACTAAGAGGTGAAAGACCTCATCTTTTATTGATAGTGGGATAGAGTACTAGAAAAAATAACTTTCTAAATTCACTAAAGATTGAACCCGGGGTCTTGTGCTTACAAGGCAAGCATTCTACCAACTGAGTTATATCCTCTATGCTGTTATCTTTATAATCTTTTAACCTTTTTTTGTTGTTGTCTCTTTGTTTTGCTTCTACATAACTTTAATGTTTGCACCATGAATTTCAGTGACTATTGATTTGATCACAGTGCTCATGGATCCTGGACATATTTTCTTAGCTGTCATAATCTCAATAAATGTCCCATAAAACCCTGAGTATAGCATTTATTTTTAATTTTAAATATCTTCTTGGCAACTGAGTTGGAAGTTTACTAGTTTATTTTAAAAAGTATCCATAATAACTCTTCTTCTTAGGAGTTGTCCACATTAGCTATCATTTTATATATATGGTTGCCTAGGGATTTAATCCAGTACAAATGATCTTTTCTTTATCATAGTCATATCAAAGATTAGAAGATACTCATGCATACTAAACCAGAAATAGAATTAATCTAAATGGACCTCTACTGTGCTATCAACAATTCATGTACAAAGAAATCTCTATAATAAATGACACTTTTAAACAATCAATTCTTAATAATAATGAAATACATACAAATTGAAGCAAGATAAAGGCAACTTTTGTAGCTACAAATGAAGAAATATAGCATTATGGAGACTGCAATAAAATTGGTGAATTTATGAACTGCTAGAGGCAAAAACCTGGAGTATTAAGAGCTTACACTTGTGGTTAACTCCTTTCATTGTGGTAACTCCACATGCCAGCCATTGTGTTACATGTTGATTAGATTCTTTAACAAAGTAATATCCTTTGTAATTAACTTATGCCAGGGTAATTCCAGAAAGCAAAGAGTCACATGTCTAAAGACTATTCACTAATGTGTCATTTATATTAGCAGAAAATATGGTGTAATTACATTAGGATTTGAAAATTAAGTAAATTAAATAGAATAGAATATTATATAGGCATTATAAAACTATAGAGATTAATCAAATATTTGTCATATAAAATTGAAAACAAATGCTACTGTTCAAGTTTTAAGCCTTTAAAATGTTAATGGAAAAATAAGCACTGTTGTCTTTTGCTTTAGATTGGTAATGGATAAGACATCTCACAGAAATAGGACAGCAAAACTTACATAGCAATTTCTTCTTTAACTACTATTACCTCTGTATAATTTTCATTGATCTACAATGAGGACTGGATTTCCACACTTGGTGATTGGATCACAGTATGGTGTTGAATCATTTGGATGAGTGGGCAGACATGGACGTGTGCATTGAACATTGCCAGACAAAGGAGAGACTGTCACCTGACAAGGTGCCTCCATTCTTAAAAATGCCAAGTATTGACTTTGTGAACTACCCCCTTTTCTATCCCCTATGGAGGGAAATCTTGCCTATGTCTTTCACTACATTGCCATTGAGATGGGGACTTCAATGGATCAGTCTCCAACAAAAAAAGCTTATTTTCCAACCCTTGACAGAGCTCTTGTGGTGTCCTACGATCTGCAAAATCATGGCTAAGTCATATTGTGTGAAATATATTTCTTAGGCTAACAAAGACTTTTAATCCTTCTTCATCCTCCCACATAAACTGTCCTTTTTTCATAACTTTGTAATATTGCTAGCTCATTCTTTTTTGCTATTTTGAAATGTGGGATACTGTGAAATATATGTTTTATCTTCCTCTGTCCAATTTCTCGATATACATATCCTAAAATTCTTAGACCCTATGGAATGATAAGAGTATTTTTGGTAGGTGGGTGAGATGACTAATGGATAGGGTCCCTACATAGCTAAGATGGTGGTTGTTCTCAGGAAACACCAAGTCTTGATTGGAAGGTTGGTTTTTTATACACTTCCAGTAATCTCTGGGAAGGGGAAAAGGGTTAAAGTTTGAGTTTTACCACTACTGAGCAATTAATTAATCACTCTTGCCTTTGTAATGGGATTTCTATAAAATCCCAAAGACAGGGTTCTAATGAGCTTTGGATAGCAATACTTGGAGGTTCCTGGAGGGGAGTGTACCTGGAAAACTCCACAACCCTTCCAACCTTTCTCTCCCTGTACATCTCTTCATCTGTATATTTAGATATATTTTATAATAAAATGGTAACATGAATAAAGTGCTTCCTTGAGGTCTGTGAGTAGATTGAAGAAATTATTCAAGCCTGAGGGAGGAGTCATGGGAATCATCAATTTACAGTAAATTGGTCAGAAGTTTTGGAGCTCAGACATGACTGGCATCTGAACTAGGGCAGTCTTGTGGGACTGAGCCCTTAACCTTTGCATTTCAATACTATCCTCAGGAATAGTATCTGTGTAAATCAGTTTTTCATGTGACCACAATGCTGGACAAGAACAACTCATAGAAGGAAAAGTTTATTTTGACTCACAGTTTTAGAGATCTAAGTCCATGGTTGGCAGATTCCATTGCAGAAACATCATGGTGGAAGGGTATGAATGAGGAAAGTTGTTCAGCTTATGGTAGTCAGGCAGGAGAGAGCAAAATAGAGAGGCTGGGGAAAGGATCTAGAGATAGTTGTAGACCCCAAGGTCACAACCCCAATGACCTGCCTCCTCCAGTTATGCCCTACCTGCCTACAATTACCACACAGTTGTCCATTCCAGTTACTAATCCATCAAATGGTTAATCCACTGATTAGTTCAGAGCCACAGTCATTCTATCTCTGAACATGGCTGCATTACCTAATTTGTGAGCTTTGTGGGGGATATTTCAGATACAAACCATGACAGTCAGAACTGAACTGAATTAGAGGACACTCAGCTGGTGTCTGGTACAGAATCTACTGCAGAAGTGCTAGGTTGGTGTGTATGGAAACATGTCAACCCACACATCTGGTATCAGAAGTTTTAAGCTGAGTGAGATTATAAGCATAGGGAAAACATCCTTGGTTTTTACCCTGTAAATTTCAGACTGTGGTAAAATGAATACATTTAGCTTCTGATGCCCTTGTTTAAACAGTCAAAACTGAGATACTAAAGAGAATGATGTCCTATTTACCTGCTTTGCCCACTTTCTGGGGAGAGGCCCCATCCAGAGTGTATCCTTGTGAGTATAAGCATTTTCTTTCTTTCCCAGAAATACCCAGTTGGCACCATATGCCTGTTACCTTTATCTCTGACTTCCTCTGGTTGTTGACTTGTCTACAACCACACCAGGTAATTAGCCAAAGGGGATTCAATATATAAAATTCGTTATGCAGACATTGTAGGTCTGAAACAGTAGAGAGGGAAACCCTATAGCATCACAAAATGAAAATACAGTAAGCATCCACCCACTCAGCCTGACATCCTGAGGAAGATGGGATGCAGGGATCCTATGTCATCAGCAATTCAGTCATCTGCCTCAAACAAGTACTAAGTACCTACAAGGGTCTTCCCACCAGGGGAGACTGTACAAATAGAAGAGGGGTTGATCCCTTTCCTACCCACCATGGAGGATCATGTCTAACACCTCTTTAGCAAAGACAAGTGAAAAGGATTGCAAATTTATTTGATCATAGTCACATGACAAAGGAGCCTTCATATTGAAGATCCATGAACCCCCAGTAAACACTCCATTTTTATACTTGTTCTCAGTGAATCATGGACAGACCTGTAGAAATGAGACTGGACACAAAGGTAGGAGCTACTAGTAATAGACTGAGAGGAAACCCAGCAAGACCTGTTCAGGTTCTTTTTTGTTCCTCATTTGTAGCATTTCTTCCTCCTGAATTTGGGACCAGATTCTTCTAGAATGAGTATTAATTTCATTATGGCCAACTCTGAATGAGAAAGACAGGAGAAAGAGTAATATGTTTTGGTTTTATTGCAGGCTCTTGGAAAAAAGAGCAGTTAGGAAGAGGAACTCAGTTTCTTTGACTTGCTTTCAGGAGAATGAGGGCAAGAGAATGAGAAATCTTGCTTATGAGGCTGCTTCTAAGGCCTTCACTTTGAGGTATAGTTTTCTGAGCCTAAACCAGGTTTGGGGAAGTCTTTAAGCAGAAATGTGGGCTAACCAGAGACCTTGGAAAAGTTACTGAGCAAGGGAAAAGTTAGATGCAGGAAGAAAATCTAACTGCCCAGGGACTACAAGCAGAATGCCTGAATTAATACTAGGCCCAAGGAATGGAAAGAAGGAAGTGGTGTTTCTGTCAGTAGAAGGCAAAATCAGCACAAGTTGGAGTCTGGTGAGAAACAGAGAGTGAAGGAAAGGAAGTGGGAACCTTCCGGGTGTCAAGGAACCCCATCCTGATGGAGTCGATTCCATTAGCCAAGGACCTTTACACAGGAGAAGCAGGCCCACAGGGGCCATGATTGACGTAGAAGAAAGACTCCATGCATCTCTAAAGGCTAAACACTACACTTATTCTCTTTAGGAATCAGAAATTAAAGCTTAAAGGAAAAGCCAAGGAGTTGAAGGTAGGAGCAGCTGAAAGCTTGAATGACCCTAAAGCTGGCCTTGTTTCATCACCATGGTACCTGTACTGGGCGGTACCTGTGTAGACCCAGTCTCTTTATTGGGGAGCAGGGCTGAAGAACTGAGCTGTCAAATCCCTCTGCCCAAGGGCAGTACAGAGAATGAGGCCTGGCAATTCAGCAGGGCTTCTGCATAAGTAGCTCCATAAATGTACCATACAAATATGGTGACCTCAGTTCTATGTTCCCAGAGTTTTCTATTCTTAGTCATAACACAGGTTCTCCACTCTGCTAGCTGTGCTTTGTGCTGAGGTCACTTCTCCTGCTATTGCCCTGGCTTCCCAGGAGCTCAGTTCAGGGGGAGTTCTGGTTCAGACACTTTTATAGATTAGAGACACCATCTCACAACCTCCCTCTTTAGGGTCCCCTCTGGCACTTCTTATCCTAAATCAACCATCTGTGTTTAGTTATGTGAAGAGTGTCTGATCCAGGGGCAGGCTGCTTGGAATCTTCTCTGTGCAACTCTGTGAACATTATGAACATGGGAAATTTACCTGGTCTCTCCATACCTTAGTTTCCTCCTCTGCAATACTGAAATAATTACCAGCACCTCTTCCCTCACGTATTTGTGGCTAGAATTACATGAGTTAAAATCTGTAAAGCACTTAGAACCCAGCACACAGCAAGTGCCACACAAGATTTTGAGGAAGGAAGGAGGGAAAGATGGGAGGGAGAAAGAAAGGAGGGGAAAGACAGAGAGGAAAGGAGCGAGTAAAGGAAAAATGATGATTTTTTTTAATTGTAAATAAACTTTTAAATTTCCAGAGTCAAACTTTCAACTTGGTATTAAAAAGATCTTATAGTCTTAGACTCTAGTGTGAAAAAGTTAGCCTAAATTTTAAAAATATGTAATATTTATAAAAGATTCATTTAAGAAAATAGCACATAATGGTTTAAAAAATAAATTGATATAAGGAAAGGAGGAAATAAATGATCATAGATATACCAGCCAATTCACAAATAAACAAAAGAGAGGTTGGACTTTCCATCTCAGATGCAGCTATGGATTGGCTCATAAATGTCCTCCAAAGGCCCACAAGGCTTGGTCACCAGCCTGCCATCCTATTGGGAGGTGGTGAAACCTTTAGGAGTGGGACCTAGTGAAGGCATGTCATTGAAGTGGGTATTGGAACCCCAGCTACTGCCTGTCTCTTTCTCTCCGTTTCCTGGCTACCATGAGATAAGCCTCCTTGCTCTACCAAGAACTCCACTGCCTCAGAAGAAACAGCACTGCCTTTATTTTATGTTTTGCCTCACTACAGGCCCCAAATGACCATGGGCTGGAACTCTTGAAACTGTGAACCAAACTAAACCTTCCTTCTTGAAGTCATTTATCTTAGGTATTTTGTCAAAGTGATGGAAAGATCAATGACACAGATGCAGTGAAATGTCAGATAAAACTCATTACCTACTATTTTTAAAAATTGTAGTTCAACAATGTAGTTATAATAGCTTGAATTTTTTTTATTTTGGTGAAAAGCAACACATTGAGATCTATAAAAGACACTGAAATAGAAATAATTAGCAATGGAAAGGCTTGCAAGGTCTGTAATTTTGAAATAAGAAATACAGGAAAAATAAACGCAGGTGATAAAACTAATGTATAGTCATACTGGTAATGACATCTTCAATAGACAGCATGACAGACTTTAATATCAACAATTGACAGATAAGAAAAGTGAGGCTTGTATAACTTGTTAATGGTAGGCAGAAGTGGAATTCTAATCCACAAATAAACTCTACAATGTTAATAACACCATCCTAGGATGAATGGGAAGGTCAAACTGGATCCAAACTTGGAGAAAATGGCACAGATGTAATACCAAATAACTTCTCCTTCCCTTTCCTCCCTACCTCCCCACATCACCCTTCTTTTTTTTCAGTTTATCTCTCACTTTATTTTTTCTCTCTCATTATCTTATTAGTATTTTTAAAGTTCAGACAGCCTTTCTTATTTAATTTTTATTAGCACATATTAATCGTACATATGAATGGGGTTCAGTGTGATATCTCCATGAATGCGTAGAACATAAGCAGATCCAAGCCAGTCTCCCTTTATCCACCTTCTCCCTTATGCTTCCCACTCCATAGTAATCACTAGTCCACTTTCAGGTTGACATACTTTGGCTTCTACGTATGAGAGATCATGTAGTAATTGTCTTTCTGTGTCTGGTTTATTTCATTTAATGTTCTCAAATTTCATCAATTTTCCTGATAATAGGATTTCATTCTTCTTTATAGCTGAATAATACTCAGTTGTGTGTGTGTGTTTACACACATATACCATATTTTCTTTATCTGTTGTTTGAGAACCTGGGCTGGTTCCTTGTCTTAGCTATTGGGAACAGTGCCAAAATAAACACAGACAATTCAGGTGTATCTTTCAGCATGCTGATTTCATTTTGTTTGCATATATACTGTCTTAGCTATTTTGGGGGTGTGACTAAATGATCTGACAAGCACAATTATAGGAGGAGAAGTTTGAGGGCTCATGGTTTCAGAGGTCTTAGTCCATTGAAGGCTGACTCCATTCCTCAGGGATCAAGGTGAGATTGCACATCATGGCAGAACAGGGTAGTGGAAGCAGCAGCTTACATCACGGTGATCAGAAAGCAGAGAGACTCCACTTGCCAGATGTAAATATATATATATATATATATATATATATATATATATATATATATCCCAAAGCCACACCCCAATTCTCATGTCCTCTAATCACACTCTACCTGCCTCCAGTTATCACTCAGTTAATCCCATGAGGGAATCAATTCACTGGTAAAGACTCTCAAAACCCAATCATTTCTCCTCTGAACCTTCCTTACATCGTCTCACATATGAGCTTTTGGGGGACACCTCACATCCAAACCATAATGTATACCCAGGAATGGGATAACTGAATCATGTGATAGTTGAATTTTTAATTTTTTGATGAACCTCTACACTGACTCCATACTGTTTCACATAATGACTATACTAATGTATATTCCCACCAATAGTGTATTGGCCATTTTTCTTTACATCCCCACCAGTATTTGGTTTGGTTTGGTTTGGTTGGATAACAGCCCTTCTAGCTGGGGTGACTTGATGTCTTGCTATAGTTTTGATTACTTTAAACTCTTTAGAGTAGAATCCCTCTCTCAAACACCTTCATAACACCCCAGGTACTTACTGTTGGGTACCAACAGATACTTAGTAGAACTGAAAAAATCAAAATGTGAAAAAGAGAGCGAAGATTCAAATCATTAAGTAAAAACAAAATCTTAATATTTAGCATGGCATTCCTCAATCTGAATACTTTTCACATTTCCATGACAACCTTGCAATTTGCTGAATATTGTCTTTTTTTTTTTTTAATGAAAGAGGACTATTAAATCCAATTGGCCTTGGAAGGTAATGAATGATGTTAAACTTAGGAGAGCAAGAGAGAACAAAGCAAAAATGAGAAAGATCCCAATCTATTTCTCTCGAGATGTGTATCGCAGCCTTCTTTTCATCTACAAAGTTGGTGCAAATTGAATCGTCTCCCTTGTGGGGTTTTAGGTCACACGAAGTATTTTTTAACATGAATATCATCCTCCTTATCACAAAAGAAAACTCTCATAAGGATGATGTATAGTAAAAACCTCCAGGGAAGACAAAAACTCCTCCTTTAAATCTAATTTGAAATTAAGTGCCTTGAGTTCTGTCAGTGCCTCCCATTTTCTACATTCTTCCCCCTTGACCCAATTCTTCACAGTTTCAGTGGGAACATGAACAAGAGACCCAAGAGAGCCAAGAATAATACTGTCTGCTTAATCTATATTCATGTCTTAATGATTTTTTTCTCTCTTGCTTCATTAAACACACAGATTCACTCTGGCTCGGTCCCCTGCAGTTCTGAGAGTCTGAGAAGAGTCTATGGGAATGGACCTCTGGGGTGCATATACTCTTCAGGCAAGATCCGGGTCTGAGATGCTCTTCTTCTCTGTGGCCCAGGTCTGGCTACAGGCCACTGTTATTGAGCCCACCAGCTGGAAATTTTCAGCAGGCCAGGCTGATCTGAGCACTGGACTACCCACGTGCACCCGACAGGAGCTCTCCTCCTGGGACTCTTGTGAGGAGGCTGAATGGGTTGGGGTGGGGTGCTGCAGAGCCTTCTAGGGCATTGCTGCTGTCCTGTGTGACCAGCTCAGCAGATTTGCGGGGACCAGACCTTGGGGAGGAAGTCTGGCTTACTAGAGACATAGTTCTGCTTGCTACCCTCTTTCCAAGCTGCTCCCCACCATGGCCACACTTTAGCACAGAACAGGGAACAATTGGGGTTTTCCTCACTTTCAGTTTTCTGTAGGATCTGCCTATCTTAAAGTTTGAGTTGATTTCATATCTACTAACTTTCTATGCTATTTCGCAATGCCCTGGGGATCTTTTAGATTATTTATTTTGCTTCATTTGGAGTGGGTTTTCATGTTCTGGTGTCAACTTTTTTTTAATTTTGTTGATTTAAACTATATTGAACTTAAAGTTTATTTTGTAAGAAAAATAAAAAGATAATTCTCATATTTATAATTCTTACTACTCAAAAATTATTCAACCTAGAATTAAAATTCTTCCAATCCAGAATTAAATATTTGATAAACCATCCAAGCAGTGAATTTGAAAATTAAGATTTTAATAAAATTGGTTGTCAGTGGGAGTGCTATAGTTTGTACCTGGTCTATCTCTGTTGAAGGCTTCGTCCCACTGGTAGGTGTTATGGGGAGGTGGTAGAACCTTCCGTCATGGGGCCTAGTTGGAGAAAGTAGATGACAAGGGGCATGCCTTTGAAGGGTGTGTTTTGTTGCTGGCCCCTCTCTTTTTCTCTGCTTCCTGGGTATCATGAGGTGGGCAGTTTTACTTCCTCGCATGCTCATGATATCCTATCTTGCTCCAAGCCCACAGCCATAGAGTCAAGTAACTGGGGGCTGAAGTCTCTGAAACCCTGAGCCAAAATAAATCTTTCCTCTTTAAGTCATTTTTCTTGGGCATTCTGTCACAGTGATGGAAAGCTGACTAATGCAGGAAGAAAGATTATAAATGCTCAAGTTAGTTGAAGTGACAATGACATGGGATAATATTGTAGAGATTCACTAAGATTAAAAATTATTGAATAAATTAATGGCAAAGGAATTACTGAGAAATCAAAATCAAGTCCATTTATTGTCAGATTTTAAAATAATTATCTTATAATCTTTATTATAAATAAAATTTATCAATTTTAGGTGAATTTATTAGGTTTCAAAAATACAAAGAACTTTATTAAGGTGTTCTTCTCTAAACTGGAACAGTTTATTGAGCAAGGGAACAATTGCCTTCTAATGAGAAATTTCAGAAAATGAGGCTGTATATAAATATTTAAATAAGATGAATCATTGTAAAATGCTAGAAGATCTGTTTTAAAATAAACCAACAAAAACACCAAGGAATTCAATGTACTTTCATATCAAGGACTGATAAATAAACTCTTACAATTTAAAGAATTATGAGATACATTTTTAGGTAATATAAAGTGATTATGAAGTATACTTTTCCTAATGTGTTCAACCTTTAAGTGTCATTAATTAATCTAATATAACTATTTGGAAAGTAGATAGAGAATAAATATTGACAAGTAAAATATTTGCATGTTTAATTAACCTGCCACATTCTATTAATGACTCTTAAAATTTACATGTCACACTGATTTGAATATTAAATAATAATTGTTCAATCAACACTTAATATTAATATTAGGGTTAAATGTGAACATAAATGTGACTTTGTAGAAAAAAATGTTGTTTGAGATTTGAATTATTCTGTGACCATCCAGATGATAAGCATTTCAACCAATGGCAAACTCAATATTTCTGGTAATATCTCATTCCATGTTTAGATAGTTCAAATTCATTAAAATACTTCCTCATATCATATATTTCAAGTGAGTCTCCACAAATGGGTAGATCTTTGTTTTGTTCCTACAGAGAATGACCCCTCAGTTTATATTTCCTATGACACCTTGGAATGATGGAAAAAGTTTGCATGTATTATGTGGAATCTTATAAAATTGCCATTTTTCAGATTAAAGTGGTTGAACATCATCAATTAATTTCCTGTGGTTTAGCCAAGACAGCCCTGGGCATTCCATTTAGACTCCCCAGATTTCTCACTCCTTCCTAAGGACTGGCCTTTACCACCTACTTATTGTTTGAGTCCACTCTATTGTTTGAGTTACTATTAAGGAACTGATTGTAGAGAATAGAGATGCTGAATTAACTTCTCTCCAGTGGTTAGCAAGTTTGGATCAAGCAAGTAGGGCACTTAGGAAAATGGGAGAAATTAAGACATTATCAACTATTTCAAGCTGCTATTTGCTGGAGACTTAAAATAACCTTTTAAATTTAAAATCTTCTTACAGCTGAGAAGTCTATGTTGGCTACAATAGGTGTCCCATATAAGAGAGTCTAGATTTGTCCCAGGTCTGTTTGGCTCTGTAGTCTATGCACACCTTTTCCCCTAACAATGAAACTTCAGGGCCAGATATGTGTTGGACATTGAGGGGGATCCCATGGACTAAATTCCCCCATCTCCTGTGTAGGCCTGCATTGGCCTCAACTCCTACTGAAAATTAGCATTTCTATGCAAGTCCTTCAAGTTAGTGGCAAATGGACATAACTTAGAACATATCTGAAACAAGTTAATATTTTGTGTGTGTACCAATGTATATGTGATGGTTCACTGGGACTGAATTATCTTGATATTCCAAAATATGTGTTGGATGAAGTGGACCCATTGATTTCTAGTCAAATATAGTAAAATAAGTATTCTTGTTAAAATTCTGTTGCTAAATATTTGTTACTTCTATTACCTGGGACAGCCTTGAAATTTCTAAATCTTTCTTCCAAATTCTGAATTTATTTTCTAAAACTAGATGTTCTTTTGTCTCCCACTATCTCATACTTTCTGAGGAAGGTTAAATTATGCCCCATCTAGAGATGTTCACCCATGAATTCCCTGAACACATAAATGCACTACTGGGCATGACAAAGATCATATTGAATCTTTGGATGACTCCCAAAAAATTCCATGAGCTGTCACAAGTAGAGATAGCTAAAATTCCAATGACATTCTTCATATAAATAGAACCACAAGGAGATGGATTATTATAGACTGCCTGAGGCTACAGGTGGATTCATCCCCAGAGTCCCCAGAGAGAAGCACCACTTTTCATTTCATAATCTGGGACTCTAAGTAGAGGACCGAGGTGTTCCATATTGTCCTGACTTATGCCTCACATGACTGAGATCATAGATGGGTTTTGTTGTAAGCAACTAAGTTTCTGGTAATTTGTGCAAACAACAATAGAAAACAAGTACATCCAGGGGGTTATTCTAAGCATCTATTTCAAATGTCTGCATTGTTTTGTTGCTATTTTTTATATGTCTGTCGTTCTCTTGGCTTGTGACTTTGTCAGCTTGATAACCTTCATTGCCCCCTGCCCAGTTATTGATAGAGGAGGATGAATGAGATGAAGAAATCAAGAGTCCTAGCTTCAGAGGCAACTGCACACTTCAAAACCTACTTTCAGGACTCAACTCAATAGGAGACAAGGAAACCAGAACTAGTATTCAACCATAGGGTAAGCTCTCCCACTCACAAGATGTGGGTCCTCTGAACAGATGTTCAAATGGCAAGCTCCTCCTCCTCCACATCTGCATCATGACTACATTGTGAGTTCACCATGAGGCCCCCATGATGTAGCCTGATGTCCACAGTGAGCACTCCAGTAGAAGGCACAGACACTGTTTACGCTAATGCTTTGGTTTATCCTGAAACCTTCCTACGAAGGTCACCATAGGACTCACTAGGGAAACAGATAAAGACAAAGAGGTTGAATTTTCAGAAAATTTCTAGCAAGTTTTCATGCATATAACCCCAGAAACTTGGCATTTTTTCTTTTCATTTCAAATTGAGTAGAGAGAGTCTGAATGGGCAAGGGTTGGCTAGTTTCCAAGTGTGACCATTGCTGCACTCCCACGGAGCTAATTATTCCTCTCCACTTTCTTTAAAGCAAAGATAAAAGAATCTCAGGGAAGTGAAATGATTTGCCCACAGTCAACCCAAAACTGAAGGCAGAACATAGAATGGTCTCTTTGCTTGGCTTATTTTAGTCACCTTGCATCACAATTCTTGTAGGACTTGGAATCCCAGAGCTAAGTCAACAAATTTCTTCTTATCCTAAATCTTCGTGCGCCCCTCCACTATTTAAAATAACTACAGATGTGACTCCACTCACAGGAGGTCATATCTCAATGGCTCATCACAAACTGGAAATATTAAAAACCAAATAATTATTTAGTACAACTAACACCATAACTTAGCCAAGTCTACCATAAACACCCAGAACACTTATATTAGCATAGTTGGGAAAAATCGTCTAACAAAACCTATTTTATAAGCAAGTGTGGAATATTCCATATGATTTATTGTACACTGTGTTGAAAGTGAAAGCAGAATGAAAGTACAGCTGTGCTTTTACACCACCATAAACTAGAAAATATATATTAAGTAAAACGATCACATGTCAGGACCATCCATACTACAATACCTCCAACCTGGACTCACTACGCCCAGGCTTTCCATTTCTAAATGTGACTCTCATGTCCCCTCAGTCACCCAGCATTAGGTGGAGTGCTGGCATTAGATGCTGGTTGACTGGTGAGATGGTTGAGTCCTTCAAATCTATGCTTCACTGAGATATGGGAATGGGGGTGGTGTGCAGAAAGAAAAGCAAGGGAGTTAAGAGCCTTGTCCAATGTCACAGTGTATATGGGTGACTCTCCCTCCCAAACTGTTTCTTCACAGAGAATTTAGGGGGCACAGGAGTGAAAAAGAGGTAGCATATTTGTGCCTAGAAAAAAATGGTTATAATGAGATATAACAATTAGGAAATGACATTTTTTCATTGGGCATGTAATTATTTGGGCATATACTGACTTTCCTAGATCATACCAGTTTAAATGAGGGTTAAACCCCAAAACAGAATAATCAAAAGATTGTAATGCTTGTGCCTGATTCTTTCTAAACTGGCTTTGGAACAGTCACCACTTCACCACATTCCATTTCACTTTATTTTCATGAAAAGGAAAGTCTTCCACTAATTGGTAACATCTACATTATAAATATAATCTTCCTATTCCAGAGCTTCAATTTAAGTTCTGATAGCCACTTCTGTTATAAAAATCTATCTATCTATCTATCTATCTATCTATCATCTATCAATCTAAAGATACATGGGGTGAATTCCTAGAAGGCAAATTCTTTGTTTGAAAGATATATATGTTCTTAAAAATTTCTGATGGATATTGTCTCAAATCCCAAACTTAAGAAAATAGAAAGTCTTGACCAATTCATAATGACTTGTGGAGAAAATAAAGCATTTCAGTATCAAAATAATGTTTGGATGTGCTTAGCAGACATACAAAATAGAGAAATTCCACTAAATAAAAGTAAATTGAGTATTTGTTATAAGGGAAAGAAATGGCAAGAGCTTGAAAAAAGATTGGTGGTTAGTATCCCAGAGGTCAGTAAAAACAAAACCAGTAATAAAATACTTGGAAATCAATCTAACGAAAGAGTCGAAAGACCTCTACAAGGAAAACTAAAGAACACTTAAAAAAAAAAAAAAATCAAAGAAGACCTTAGACAATGGAAAGACCTTCCATGCTCCTGGATAGGCAGAATTAATATTGTCAAAATGACCATACTACCAAAAGTGTTATACAAATTTAATGCAATTCCTGTTAAAATCCAAATGACATTCTTCATAGAACTAGAAAAGTCATGAAATCATTTGGAAAAATAAGAGACCCAGAATAGCCAAAGCAATCCTAATCAAGAAAAATGAAGCAGGAGGCATCACAATACCAGACCTCAAACTATACTACAGAGTTATAGTAATAAAAACAGCATGGTTTTGGCACCAAAACAGACATGTAGACCAATGGTATAAAATAGAAGACACAGGGACAAACCCACACAAATACAGGTATCTCATACTAGACAAACGTAGCAAAAACATCCACTGGAGAAAAGGTAACCCATTGAACAAATGGTGCTTGGAAAAATGGAAAACCACATGTAACAAAATGAAATTAATCCTCTATCTCTCACCCTGTATGAAACTTAACTCAAAGTGGATCAAAGACATAGGCACTAGAACAGAGAACCTGCACCTAATAGAAGAAAAAGCAGGCCCAAAATCTTCACAAAATTGACCTAGGATCTGACTTCCTTAACAAGACCCCTAAAGCACAAGTTAAATCAAGAATACAGAAGAAGATATACAGGCGATTAATAAATATATGAAAAAGTGTTCAACATCTCTAGTAACTAGAGAAATGCAAATTAAAACAACTCTAAGATTTCGTCT
Source organism: Sciurus carolinensis (assembly GCF_902686445.1). NCBI lineage: Eukaryota > Metazoa > Chordata > Mammalia > Rodentia > Sciuridae > Sciurus > Sciurus carolinensis. The sequence goes on from NC_062220.1 coordinate 104,443,775, forward strand.
TACTACAATTAGAATGGTTATTATCGAGAACACAAACAATAATAGATGTTGGCATGGATGTGGGGAAAAAAGCACACATACATTGTTGATGGAGTTCTAAATTGGTGCGGCCACTCTGGAAAGCAGTGTGGAGAATCCTCAGAAAACTTGGAACACCTTTTGACCCAGTTATCCCACTCCTCAGTTTATACTCAAAGGACTTAAAATTAGCATACTACAGTGATGCAGCCACATCAATGCTTATAGCAGCTCAATTCACAATAGCTAGATTGTGGAACCAAACAAGATGTCCTTCAACAGATGAATGGATAAAAAAAAAAACTGCAGTATATAATCACAATGAAATATTATTCAGCCATAAGGAAGAATAATATTATGGCATTTGCATATAAATGGATGGAATTAGAGAACATCATGCTAAGTAAAATAATCCAATCCCAAAACCAAAGACTGAATGTTTTCCCTGTTAAGTGGATGATGATATATAATGGGGGGGTGGGTGAGAGAAGAATGGAGGAACTTTAGATTATGTAGACAGAATTGAGAGGAGGGGTATGAAAAATGGTGGAATGAGATAGTCATCATTACCCTATGTACATGTATGATTACATGAATGGTATGAATCGAAATCATGTACAACCATAGAAACAAAATGACATACCCCATTTGTGTACAGTGAATCAAAATGCAGTATGTAAAAATAAAAATAAACAAAAAAGAATCAATAAATGGGATCGATTCAAACTAAAAAGCTTCTTTTCAGCAAAAGAAACAATAATGTGAAGTGAGAACCTATAGATTGGGAGAAAATTTTTACCACATGCACCTCAGATAAAACATTAATCTTTAGGATATATAAAGAGCTCAAAAAACTTAACACCAAAAAAACCAAATAACCCAATCAATACCAGGCTAAGGAATTGAACAGACACTTCACATAAAATATACAATCAATCAAATATGAAAACAAACTGTTCAGCATCTCTAGCAATTAGAGAAATGCAAATCAAAACTACTCTAAGACTGAATCTTACTCCAATCAGAATTTTCAAGAATACAAGCAACAGTAACTGTTGGTGAGGATGTGGGGGAAAAAGTATACTCATACATTGCTGGTGGGAATGCAAAATGGTGCAACCATTATGGAAAGCAATATGGATGTTCCTCAGAAAACTTAGAATGGAACCACCATTTGACCCAATTATCCCACTCCTTGGATTATACCTCAAGGAATTAAAATCAGCATACAATAGTGACACAGTCACATCAATGTTTATAGCAGCTCAATTCACAATAGCTAAACTATGGAATCAACCTAGACGCCCTTCAACAGATGAATGGATAAAGAAAATGTGGAGTGTATATCTTATACATACATATGATGGAATAATACTCAGTTTTAAAGAAGAATGAAATTCTGGCACTTGCTGATAAATGGATGGAGTTAGAGAATATTATGCTAAGTGAAATAAGCCAAACCAAAGGCCAAGTGTTTTCTCTGATATACAGAAGCTAATTCACAATAAGTGGGAGTGATAGGAAGAATGGAGTTACTTTATAATAGGTAGAAGGGAGTAAAGGGAGGGGAAGGGGTATGGGAGAATGAATGAAAGTAGAGTGAGACAGACATTATTGCTTCACGTGCATGTATGACTGCATGACTGATGTGATCCTACAATATATGTAAACAGAAAAATGAGAAATTACACTCTTTGCATGATCTATCAAAATGTATAAATGCATTTTACTATCATATGCAACTATTTTATTTGAAGAACAAATGAAATAAAATTTTTTTTTAAAAAATAAAAACTGTTACTGCAGTGTGAATGCCTGGGAGGACCATCAGGCTGCTCAGTGATGCATCCTTCCTAGCCTAGCTTGCTCCTACATCCCACACAGGGACAGACTCCAGATCACATTTTCACTGCCTCCTTTTCCTCCACACCTTTGTTCTCTCCTTGGTTCATTCTGGAGGTGCATCTGCAGATGCCACAGATACTGCTCTTGCTCTAGATAGCCCCTGTGTCTGAGGAAGTCTCTGTGATAGTTTTTGGAAAAATCAATGTGAACTGTGTACAACAGCATCATCACAGTAGCAGATCACTGAAAACGCCTTAGAGACAGGAACAGGGAGAAGGTGTCAGGACACCTGAAAGGATTAATGTAGACAGCAGGCATTCCTTCTTTCTTCTTCACCATTGTCCTCCCACTACTAGACTTGGAGCCTGGCAGCTAGGAGTTCACCCAACCAAAGTGCGCACTCACTCTAGTGGACAAATGAATGAATATTTTTCAAACAAATTTTGGGTTTTACAAAATGAGACTGAATCTAGTTGAAGATTGAAGAGTGAGTACATTCTGAAACTCTCCAGCTCTGAAGATAAGGAGAAGCCTCAGACATGAATTACAATATAAAAAGCCCTGTCTTGACTGGAGAGCTAACTGCTTGCTAGAGTGTCTGTAGCATCCCCATGGTTACATGAATACAGGTGGAAATTTTAAAAAAAAAAAATTGGTGGGTATATGAGGGCAGAGCAGGAAAATAGGAACAACACAGCTGGAAAGATGTTTGGCAAGGTTCCGACTGCAGTCTCCATATTTCACTATTTGTGTTTTCCATGGATATTTGGGATCAGTGTTGGTGTTTTATGCAGAGTTCAACTTAATGGCACCAACTTCCTGAGATTCCTGCAAATTCCAGAACTTTCTGCTGAGTTCAGGCACAGGGTACTGAAGTATCTGGCTGTTCTCCCATCCTTCACCTCATGACTCATGATACATGCCCAGGGCAGAAATATGAAAATGTGCTGCTTGTACACTTTTATGCTCATCACTTTCTCTAGAACTGATGAAGAATGCAGGGACCTAGGCAAGGTGGCATAGAGATTCTGCAAGCTTTTTGACATGTCAAGTAGTAAAGCAGAATTCATCACAGAAACAACCCCTCACTGTGGTTGGGAGATTAACATCTTTACAAGATAATAAAGCCAACAAATTTTATTTGCCAGTACTCCAAGCAGGAGACTCATAAAGCAACTTTTGGATAAGCAATGAGGCTCAGTGCTCTGGCCCATGAGATTCAGAGAGGAAGCTGAAAACTGGGTTGGAAACCATAGACCTGCTCCGAGGTCTGTGTGCTCAATGAAGTAGACCACACATGAATGTCACTAAGGTCAACTCCAGTGGCTGACATAGGATTCATAAGAAGGGCAACAGAACTTTGTGTCACTCCAACTGCTCACCTTCCCACCTCTTACCCATTTATGGTAGTCATGGACTTAAACTATTCATATCTTGAAGGCCCCTGCTGTGGGGAGCACAGTTGGTGGGCAGACTACAGAACATGTTTGGAGTTACAATAGTGCCTGGCTGGAGCCCCATTTTTCTTGGCTGTGGCAACCAAGTGGGGCAGTGACCTGGTCATTTCTGTCTGATGTGAATCATCTCAGGCACTATTTGCTTTGGTGACTTCCCATCAGCTTGGCCAGGACATTTTCAGAACTGCATTCCAGGCAGAGCTTACCCTTCCCAGTTCTTGTTCTTTCTGTTCTCATAGGTGTTGGTGGAATCATGGTGAGAAGTGTTTCCTCACCTACTTCTGGTACCTCCTCCTTTATCCTTCACAGATGTTTTCTGTCAAATCTTATGCAAGTCTGGATAATACCAGCAGTCCAAATCCAGCAACTTATTAAAAGGATTGTATTCCATGACCAAGTAGGCTTTTTCCAGAAATGCAATATTGGCTCAACATATAAGAATTAATGACTGTAAACACCATATTAATGGAATAACGGAGAAAGAAAATCCTGCATGATAGATGCAGATGCAATAGATGTAGAAAGAACATTCTACAACACCCAATAATGTTCCATGATAAAAACACTCAACAAACTAGGATTAGAAGTGAACCTCTTCAACCTAATAAAGGGCATCTTTTAAAAAACCCACGGAGAACATCATATTTAATGGTGAAAGATTGGCAGAAAGCTTTCCTGCTAATATCAAGACCAAATCTAATCTCTTAGGATGTCTAATCCTGCTATGGCAATTCAAACACTGTACTAGAGGTTCTAGCAGGAGAAATTGGGCACAAAAAAGAAAAAGAAATCCAGAAAATCCGAATTATTGCAGAGTAGCAATTCCATCACTATGTCCAAATAACTTGATCTTTTCTGTAGAAAATAATATAAACAGTCACTCACACACACATACACTCATATATACAAATCTGTTAGTACTAGCAAACAAATTTAGCAAAGCTGCATGCCACAAGAATATAAAAAAAACCAATTGGGTTTCTATATGTTAGCAACAATCAAAAATCAAAATGAAGAAAAAAATTATTAAAAATACCAGAAAGAATAAAGTATTTATGACTGAATTTTATAAAAGCATAAAACTTGTATACTGAAAACTTTAAAACATTGTCAAAAGAAGATCTAAGTATATGGAAAAGCAATGTTCTCAAGGGTTCAAAGACTTTGTTAAAAATCACAATGCAAATTGATCTACAGATTCAATGTCATTCCAAATGTGATTTTTGCAGAAATATATAAGCTAATCCCCAATTCATATTGAAATACAAGGCATGATGAATAAACCAAAATAATCTTGAAGAAAAAGAACAAAGCTGGAGAGATTTCCTAATCTCAAAATATAGCACCAAGCTAAAGTAATCAGGACAGTGAGGTACTAGCATAAGGATAAATACATAAATCGATGGAATAGAACTGAGAGTCCAGAAAGAAACACAACATCAACTGTAAACTGCTTGAAGCAGTTGTGACAACAAGGATGCCAAGGTCATTCAATGGGAAAAGAATAGTCTTATTAACAACTGAAAATAGGCATTGGATTTTCACATGCAAGAGAATGCATTTGGACTCTACCTCACTCTTTATATAAGAGCTTAACTCTTACAAGGAAATAAACATAAATCTATACTTTTGATTATGCAACAGTTTCTTAGATATTATATGAAATGTATAAGCAAAAAATAAAAAATAGATGAATTGGACTTGATTAAAAACTTTTTTCTTTGCATCAAAGAACACCATTAGTAAAGGAAAAAGTTTAATCCAGCGTTGGAGAAATAATTGCAAATTACATATCTGATAAAAGTCTAGTATCCAAAATATAAAAAATTCTCAATATTTAAAAATAGTACATAGAGTAATGATGTCTGTCTCTTTCCACCATCTTTCATAACCCCACCCCTCCCCCATACATGTATGATTACACAAATGGTATGAATCTACATTGTGCACAACCATAGAATTGAAAAGTTGTACCCCATTTGTGTACAATGAATCAAAATGCAGTCTGTAAAAATAAAAAAAATTTGAAAAAAGTTTTAAAAAAGAAAAGCAGAAGTAAAAAAAATAAAAATAGTCATATTTTAAAAAGTGGTAAGAGATTTAGATAGAAATTTCTTCAAAGAAGATAAACAAATGGGCAAGAAACACATAAAAGCTGTTCAGTATCATTAATCATTAATGAACTGCATTGAAAAATCATGATGGGACACCACTCCACAACCGATGGCTACAACTTATTTTTTTTAAAGGAAAATTAACTAGTGTAAGGTGAGCAGCAGAGATACTGGAATTCTCATTCATTGCTACTGGCACTGTAAAATAGTGTGTCCACAGTGGAAAACAGTTTGAGAGTTGCTCCAAAATTTAAAAAAAAAAAAAGATTTATCCTATTTATCCTGCCATTCAGCAATTATTAATCTACCATATGGGAAATTGTGTTTTTTTTTTAACTCAGAAATCCTTTCCATATTGGTGTCATTATGAGAAAATTATATGAGTTATTATATGTTATCATACCATCCTTTAGTGTCAATAAATTTTTCTCCTGTGATGAACATGCTTAGAAAAAATAGATGTTTCTAGGGACAGATGAGCTTGGGCAGAGAAGCTCCACACTATGGATTGAAACCCTGACCAACCTTCCAGTACAGGTAATCCTTGATTTAGGATTGAGGTTAGGAGAATGAGAAGCTGGAAATCTGATGAGTAAATTGGCACATATATTAAAGTTAGAAAACCTGGTCATGTAATTAGTATTTAGTTTCTTCATCTATGAATTTTCAGTGACCTTTATCTCTGCCTCAGGATATTGGTAAGAATGAAAGAAAATGAAGTTTTAAAATTTTATACTTCAATTTGGAAGAGGAACTATGTTATGGTTTAGATTAGAGATGCCCCTGCCCCAAAGTTCATGTGTGAGATAATACAAGAAAGTTTAGAGGGGAAAAGATTGGGTTATGAGCTTATTAAACTAATCAGTACATTAATCCAGTCATATGGATTAACTGATCAGTAATTGAGGATAGGTAGGGTGTGGCTGGAGGAAGAAGGTCATTGGGGGGCCTGCCTTTGGGGTTTATATTCTTTCCCCTGGTCAACAGAGCTTCCTATTGTAATGTCCTGAGCTGCTTTCCTCTGCTATGCTCTTCTACCATGGTGTTGTCTCAACTCTGCCCAGAACTATGGAGTCAGCCAACCATGGACTGAGCCCCCAATAAACTTTTTGTTCCTCAAAATTGTTCTTGTCAGATATTTTGGTCACAGCAACAAAAATCTGACTAAAAATCACACCCATAAACCAGGAACACACTGTGGAAGGACGCTTGGAATTACCCAGACACCAGATGAGGAGAGAGAAAAAAAGGTTTTCCAGGTGTTTTTGGTACTTTGTTGAAAGTGTTACTCCATTTATAGGATATTTGAGTTGATGATTTTATACAAAGATCCTCCCTATCCATCTCAAATCTCCTGTTTTTTTTTTTTTTCCATTCCTTCCTAATATTTTCCCTCTACCTTCTCACGGATTATTGTCCCTCATAAAACAGCATTTATCTGCATTTCCTGTTCACCTGGAAATATGTCCATGTGTCCTACAAGGCCAGTGGAGCACCAGTCTGCCAAGGTGGGATGTCAATGCTTGTGAGCACCAGAGGTGCATGTGTTTGAGATGATGTGCACCAGGAAAGAAGGAGAGATGAGAAGAAAGGGCCTTCTCAATTTTGAGGTTCAAGCAAGTGATGTGAACCTCATTAGAGACGGGGGGTCTTTGAGCTCTTCCTCCTTTTCTCTGCCTCTCCTCCTTTCCTGTTTTTCCTTTCCATTCCCACAGTCTTGACCTTCTGTTGATGTTTTCCTTATCTCCTCACACTCCATCTTTGCCTCTGTATCTTGACCTTTTACTTTATTCATTCTCCAAGATTGCAATATTGCCTTGAAGCTTCTCCTGGAACATCTACACTAGAGATCATCCAGCAGCCTAATGAAGGCACCAAACAGTCCCTGAGGCACATTTTATTGTTGCTTTTCTATTATTTAATAAAGTTGAATACAAATTTAAATATTAAAAGATTACCAATACTAATACTGACATGGTGGCTTGTATGTATGTAGAAATTCATCTGTTTCTTCGAGTTTATCCAGTTCTTGGTATAGAATTGTTCATGATCCTTTCTATTTTTGTGACATAACTTGTATTGTCTCCTCTTTCATTTCTTATTTTGTTTATTTGAATCTTTTCCCCTGTGCTGTCTAGCTAAACTGTTGTCAATTTTGCTTATCTTTTCAAAACAACAGCTCTCAGTTTCCTTGATCTATTTTTTTCCAAGTCTCTATTTTGTTAGTTTCTGCTCTGCTGTTTATTTCTTTTCTGATACATTTGGCTTTACTTTGTTCATTTTTGTTTATTTTTTGTCCCAGTGGTTGAACCCAGGGGCGCTTAACCATTGAGCAACATCCCCAGGTCCCTTTATATTTTTTTAAGACAGTCTTGCAAAGTTGCTGAGGCTGGCTTTGAACTTGGGACCCTCCTGCCTCAACCTCCCAAGCCAAGAGATTACAGCTATGCAGAACCACTCCCAATTGTTCTTTTACTAGTTCCTTAGCGGTGGATTATGTATGCAAAAATCTTTGGTTGGGACAAGAGTTCTCTCCATTATCCTGTATTATGACCTTATTTGTTTATAAAGAACTCATTTCTACATATTTTTCACTGATCTGAACCCTGATTCCAGGTGAGCTTGAAGCTCCTGGTCCAGATCTACATCATGTGGGAAAAATTGAAGACCTTTGAGCTCTCTTGCCAGATCCTAGCTCAAGAGAACTCTTGCTGAGAAAAGAGAGCTTGGTCAGGCCTAAAGAACCCTGATCCTGAGTCCACAGACCTGTATTCAATGCTTCAAAACTCTACTCTGTTGACGAAATGTGAAAAGCAATTCCTATACTTTTCCCAATTGGACAACAAGGAGTTGACATCTGAGGTTTTCCAGAAGAAATCCTTCAAGCCTGAGGATGCTGCTACTCCTAGCATTCGTTAGAAGAAGTGTTCATGGAACAGAAGGAAGGAGAGACCAGTGAGGTGCTGTGGAGCAAAGGTCAAAAGTGTGAAAAAGTAATTTTATTGTGGGAACAATGGGAATCAATGGAATGCTGAAAGCAGGAAGCAATGTGGTCCAATTCCATGTGTGAGAGTTTGGTGGGATGGTGGGAGGCTCCAGTAGAGAAAAAGAGGTAGGAATGGAGTTGGCACAGTCATATAGTAGTGGGCACTAGACTGCGAGTCAGAAGATGTATCCTCTGTTGGGACTGGTGAGGGCTGAGGAGTAAAAATGTGAGCATGGAATGAGTAGCATATACCAATGGTTTCCTATCAAGGAAAAAAGATCAAGAATGACACCTAGATGTTGTATTCCATGTGTCAGGATTAACAATGGTGCATTTGACGGAAATTAGAAAGAAGGAAGCAGGGCTTTGTGTTCACACAGTACCAGGCCTGGGGACCTACATGTACACAGCTCAGTATTGCTGAAGCATAACCCATGAGGCCACTAAGTTGGGGTGGGAGAGGAGACTGAAAATACAGAAAGAGAGGTTATTTAATTTGTGCACACGCCACACACACACACACACACACACACACACACACACACACACACCTTTATTTGCTTTAAATGGTGGCATGATGTTCTAGAATAGTCATTCTAGGGATGGCATGGAGATTAGATTATAGGAGAAAAGGCTAAAGGGAAGGAAGGCAAGTGAAGAGGCTAGAGCAAGTAGTCAGAGGATGACTAAATTCTGCCCATGGAGCTACTCCTCTGAAATAAAATTCCCCATTACCTGACATCAGCATTCTTTTTGCCAAATATCTTCATTTTGAATGCAAATTCCAAGGTGTGTTTTCAGTTAGGGATAATTATCTAATTATCTATTATCCAGTGGGTATCATTTCATTTTCTCCCCTTTCCCCTCTTTGTTTAGTGTGTGACTTTTGGCGAGCTTGAGAAAGATATGACTCAATTGCCTGTCAGCACAGCTTTGGTGAGAGGAACACATCATGGAAAAGGAATCACACTGGTCTTGGGAGCAGAGTGGTAATTGATAACTAATTACTGAAAATTATGTCTGAAGTGCAGAAGACACAAGCCTATTTTCCAAGGCTCTGGGTAATTACTGAACAAGTTTGAGATACCCGCAATGGCCCGCAGGGAGAAACATCTGTAAAGAATGAGGCATTTTAACTTCCTCATAAGATCTACTTATGGCTTTAAATGATGAGAAGGCGGGAGCAAGTTGGTGTTGGGGCTGACAGGCTTCTTTCCACTTGACTAGCCTAATGAAAGTAGCCAAGGGTTAGCACCAATGGTTCCCTGATGGCAGGGGTGAAGAACAGCAGAGAAAGGAAATAAAGCAAACCAAACTTGTTTAGTCAGCTTTTGTGCCACTGTGACTAAAAGATAGGACCAGAACAATTGTAGAAGAGGAAGACTTTATTTGAGAACTCACAGTTTCAGAGGTCCCAGTCTGTACACGGCCAGCTCCATTCCTCAGGGCTTGAGGTGAGGCAGAACATTTTGGCAGAAGAGTATGGTGGAGGGAAGCAGCTCACAGGACTATCAGGAAGTAGAGAGGGAGGGAGATCACCACTTGCCAGATACAAGTATATACCCCAAAGTCACGCCCCCAAAGCCCCACCTCCTCCAGCCACACCCCACCTGCCTTCAGTTATCACTCAATTAATTCCATCAGGTGATTAATTCACTGATTGGGTTAATTCTCTCATAACCCACCCATTTCTCCTCCAAACCTTCTTGCATTGTCTCACACATGAGCTCTTGGGGCCACCTCACATCCAAACCATGACAAAACTCCACTTTCTCAAAAACCTTTCTGAAAACACAAGTCTAATCATGACACTCCACTGCTTGAAGGTTTCCAAAAGCTTCTCTTTGTGCAGAAAGTTCAAGTTTCTCAATGAGGTTTGCCCAGCCCTCCAACCTCCTCCTCCATGGCTCATCTCTGTTCAACTTTGCTTGTAAAGGAGAGCTGACTGATGATTGAGGGGTGCTTCTGCCTTCTGTGCCTCCCAAGGGACATTCTTTCTCTCTACCCTGAACATTTGCATCAGCTGCTTCTTCTACCTGCAGCAATTTCCTCTTTAGCTGCCAGCTCTTCTCATTTTTTTTTTTTTTTTTTTTTTTTTTTTTTTTTTGTGGTGCTGGGGATTGAACCCAGGACCTTGTGCTTTCAAGGCAAGCACCCTACCAACTGAGCTATATCCCCAGCCCACTCTTTTTCTTAACAAGGCTTTCTTGCACCACAACCATTGTTATGCCATTATCAATTCATTGTTTTTAATGGACTCTTTTTTCAGAAGAGGTTTAGATTCAAAGAAAAACTGCAAAGATAGTATGGGGTTTCACACCATTTTCTCTATCTTAACATCTTACTTTTGAAAAGTATGTGTATTATAATTAATAAATCAATGTTTATATTTTTATTAACTGAAGTCCATTGTTTGTTCATATTTTATTAGTATTTTAACAAAATACTATTCCAGAGTCCCATCCAGTATACCATATGAAATGGCTTGGGTGTATTACTTGTCCCCTAAAGGTTCACATACTAGAAACTTGGTCCCTGCTGTAGCGAGATTGACAGGTGGTAAGACAGTGGGGCACTGTGAGGGTTATTGGGGGTGTTACCCTCAGTAGAGAGTAATGTAGTTCTCACAGAATTCCGATTGGTTCCCTTGAAACTTGATTGTTAGAAAAGAAAGGACTGGCTCCTGAATCTCTCTGAATTCCTATCTTACCATCTCTTTCACATGTTCTGGCTATTGTGGTGCTATCCAACATGAAGCTGAGCAGAAGCTGGAGTCATGCTCTTGAATCTCCAAAACTGTGAATTAAGTAAACCTCATTTTTATAAGTACCCAGCCTCAGGTATTTCATCACAGTAACAGAAAATAATTCATTATACTATATCACATTTAGGTGCTATGTTTTCTTAGACCTCTCTTGGCTATAAAGTTTTTCAGACATTCCTTACTTGTGATGACCTTGACATTTTTAAGAATTACTCAAATATATTGTAGGCATTTTCTCTATTGGAATTTATCTTGTCCTTTTCTCATAATTAGCCTGAAGTAATGGACTTGTCTGAGGAAAACCATACAGTTAAAGGACCATTTTCATTGTGGCAGATCAATAATAAATACTATCAACATGATGTAAGATTATTGATCACTTGGCCAAAGTAGTGTTTGTCAGGTTGCTCCACTGTTACTCTTAGTCCTCCTTTCCCATGTTTTGCTTCCTTTCAGTGGAAATTGGTACACATAGAATAAATACATTTAGGAGTGGAAAGTTAATCTCCAGCTCCTTGGATGCAGAACAACTAAGTTATTTTGGAATTTTCTGGATGGGAAGATTTATTTCTTCATCCCTCTTTATTTGTGTAATCCTTTATTTTATATCACTATAGATGCATGTATGTTTATCTTATTCATTGACTTCTAACCTGATACTGCTTTATTGGTTATTCAGATTGTTCTAGTTCTGGCCACTGGGAATGTTCTCAGCTGCTTCTGTGTTCCTTTGACATACCCTATCATTGTGGTGTCTTCATTTGCTTGTTTTTTATTTCACGGTACTTTCATACTTTCCTATGCTACAAGATAGTTTCTTCCAGCTCACATTCTGTTTTTCCTTCCCCTTCCTAGAATCAGCCCTCTCTCCAAGAAGGTCAGGTTCCTAACATTGAAAAAGGCATTAAAACCAATAGTGGGTGTGCTCATTGTCACTGGATTGTAATTGCCTCTAGGTTTCTCAGATAAAATATTAGAAAATAGCATACATGTTTGCACACACCTGTGAATATTTCTATATGTATCCATCTTTGTCTATATCATGCTATACATGAGTTCATGTGGTTGTCTCCAATTTTAATTTGTTACCACAAGGATTATTCTGGTCTTCCCTGGTATTTGTCTATAAATTATCAATCTAACCATACAAAGCCTGGCTCCTATTTACTACTATCCAACGAATCAAACTGTTCAAGTCCAGTCTGCATATATAGCAGTATCAAGTTATTAACTTGTATATTTGTGGGAAACACTTTGTCAATTGGAGTATGCTTACATACTCTTTTTTTACCCTTACTCATACAGATTCATATCCAAAGCTTTTTGTCAGCACCTTTCACTCTCCTCTGTGAGGCTCTTTCAAACATTTGTAATTCAATTAGACTGTTTGTCATGTTCTGTTCCACATTCTACAATCCTCTGATATGATCGTTTTTTAAATACATTTTTGCATACTTTAGGGTTAACTCATTGGACTGTGAAGATCAATGAACTCACAGAACCCACAGTTACAGTATCACAGTGTCACCACCTGAGAAATCTTTTGTGTTCACCCTAGGAAGCACTTATCTTTTTACCATTACTTTAGTTTTATTTTTCTCCAAATATTACATAATTAGTGTAGCCTTTCAAACAGCCACCTTTAATTTTAAATATGCATTTAAGGGTTATTCTTGTTTTTTGAGTGGATATCTCATTTCATTTATTGCTGAAAAACATTCAATTGTGTGACTGTATCACAGTTTTTGTATTTGTCTGTTGAAGGACATCTTGTTTTCTTCTAAGTATTGGAAACAGTGAATAAAACTGCTATAAGCATCCATGTACAGATTTATATAGAGAAATAAATTTTCAAATCAGTTGGGTAAATACCAAGGATAGTGATACCTGGATCATGTGGTAAGAGTGTGGTTAGCTTTATAAGAAAATGACAAACATGACTTTCACAGAGGATGTTCCATTTTGCATTCCTACCGGCAATGAATTAGAGTTCCTGCTGTTCCTATTTCAGTGACAATCATTATTGTTATTGGTTTTATTGTTGTTATTTTACCCTTCTCATAGGTGTGTAGTAATATCTCATTATTATTATTTTAAATTTCAAATTTCTAAAGGCATCTGATGTTGAGCACATTTTCATACACTATTGCTGCCCCAGCAGCATGGACAAGGTGTCTGTTCAGATCTATTGCTCATTGTTTTGGGGGGTTGTTTCCTTATTGCCAAATTTTAATAGTCCTTTCTATATCTTGGACCAGAATTTTAAACAATCTGGGCCTTTTTCTTCTTCTAGAAGTTTATTAATTCAATTCCTTAAATGACTATAGACCTACTCAGATTATTTATTTCTTCTTATGTGAGTTTTGAGAGTTTGTGTCTTTCAAGGACCCACAATTATGTTATCTAATTTGTTAAATTTATGAGCATATCAAGGTATTCCTTTATTATCCTTTTAACATGCAAGAGATTAATAGTGATGGTCCCTATTTCATTTCTGATGTTGGTAATTTTATCTTCTCTCTTAGCTTTCACCTTCTCTCTTAGGCCAGGTTAGCCTACCTAGAGGAATATCAATATTCCTGATCTTTGCAAGGAACCAGGTTTTGATCATCTCCATTATTTTCCTTTTTTATTTCATTAATTTCTGCTCTGTATTCTTTCTTTTCTTTTTCCAAATTTGGATTTAATTTGCTCTTCTTTTTTTTTTTTTTTGTTTCCTAAAGCAGAAGTTTAGATTACCAATTTTACATCTTTCTTTTTTTGTAACTATGCATTTAATGCTATAAATTTTCCTGAAAGCTCTATAGCACTGAATCACTACATTTTAGTAAGTCGCATTTTCACTTCCTTCAAAGTATTTCATATGCAGTTATCCCCCTTTGTCATGAAGGGTATGTTGCAAGACCCCTGTGGATTCCTGAAACTATGGGTCTTATCTTATATACACTATTTTTTCTATCCATACATACCTCACAAATTTAATGACTTGTTCCTTCTTAACTAAACACTTTTTCATATCCTGAAGCCATAACTTTTGCAAACAACAGCAAAGCTATCAGAAATTTATTTTTCTTTCTTCATAGTTTTACACATAGATTTGTTCTTATCATAGATCTTAATAACTTCAACATCTAATTTTTTTCCTTTCCCTATTAAATCAAGTACTTTTATCTTTTCACTTAAAGGAAGCATTTTATGATTTCTCTTAGGAATGCTCAAATTGCTGCATATTTTAGGTTTGGGGGGACATTGTTCAGAAAAATAAGGGTCATTTGAATGCAAGTACGGAGAGACTGACAGCTGACCCATTAGCTGGAGGTATATATAGGATCCATAAACTGGAAAAAAGACGGCTCACATCCTGGACAATATGGAGCAGGACAATGTGAGATTTCAGCACACTGTTCAGAATGATGAATAATATAAAATTTATGAAGTGATTATTTCTAGAATTTCCCATTTAACATTTTTGGTCCACATTTGACCGCAGGAAACTAAAACCACATTTAAACAACCTGCAGATAAGGGTGGGAAGCTATGACAGTGCGTCTATTTCTCTTTGCAATTCTATAAGCTTTTGTTTCACATATTTTGAAATGATCTTCTTGGTACTTGTAAAAGTAGACTAGATATGTCTTTTGGGGAGAATTGACTCCACTATCATTATGTAAGCCACTTTGTATCCCTGATAATTTTATTTGTAGATGCTTTTTGTCTGAAATTAATATAGCCATAGAAGCATTCTTTTGATTAGAGTTGGCAGGGTATATACATGTTTTCATCCTTTCCTTTCAACCTACTTGTAATTTTGTACAAATGCCTCTCAATCAACCTATGGGGTTATGTCCTGATAAACTCATCATATGTGAAAAATATTCTTAAAGTCAAAAATGCATTTAATGGCCCAATAAACTCAGAAGACCAAAACATTTCAAGTAAAACCATAGATCTTAATAAGATCATAGATCTTAATAAGACCTAAGATGGGGACTAATCTTTAAAGTAAATTTCTTCTAGATAACACACAATTGAATTTTGATTTTTTTTTTTTACTCTTAAAAATCTATGTGTTTATTTGGTGTGTTAGGCCATTTGTGTATAAGGCAATTATTGACATTTAAATAACACAATGTAATTGTTTTCTTGTTACATTTAATCTTTATTTCGATTTTTCTGTACTTCATTTTGCCTTCTCTGGTTTAAACTGAGAAATTTTTATGATTCCATTTCTCTCCTCTCTTAACATATCAACTAGTTTTCTTTTCCTATCTATTCCTGTGAGAAAAATCAGTCTGGAAGAAGCAAGATTTAAGTGTTGGAATGTCACAGAGCATATACCCCTAGCACCAAATGTGACTGTCCACTATCAATCAACTTCTCTGGGCTACGCATCCTGGTCCAACTCACAGCCAGATGAACTCTCTGCCACACAACACTATTTCATTATGGAACTTGTGACCTGGAATTCAAACAGACAAAATTGTTTCAATTCATTGAATCTTTCTGCTAAATTATACATGGCGCATTGGCATAAATTTAATTAAATAAATGACCGTTGGTATCCCAGGATTAAATTCCTTTTTAAAGCTGTTTCCTCTCCCTGGAATTTTTTTCTCAACCTTCTCCTAGAGAAATCCTTAAACAGTAAGACTCACATCAGGGTTCCCTACTTGGATGCCTTTGAGCAGCAGTACCCATGCACAGCCTCTGTTCTGCTATCTCACTGACCCCCTGGAGTGTTGCTATCTTTCCCATCTCTGCCTGTTCCCTGGACCCTGAACACCATTAGGTAGAGAATCAGTTTTGTGCCTGGTGTTCAGGACATGCTAAAAGCAAATTAATTTCAAGCAAATTGAAAGTAATTTGCTTGAAATTATAATTTGAATACTATTCAAATACTCAGAGGAAATATATACAGAAAAATAATTTTATTATTACCCCACCAATAATGCAAAAGAATTTAAGGTGAATTTAATCACTGGCTTATTCAGACTGTGAGAACATTTAAATTTTGGCAGTTCATTAAAAAATTAGAATTTAGAAGGCAATTGCTTTCATTTTCTCATAATTATGTAGAAAATTTTGACATGACAAAATTTTTAAATAATATTTAAATCCTACTGTCCACAGTATCTTCTCTCAAGCTTGAGTATTGTCTCCTATTCCTTCTTTGAAGTCCAATCAATGATACCCTGGGCCTTGATCAGCTTTCAAGAGAACTCAAACTTTAGGACTCTCTGTGGTGGTATTGCTACATTTATATTAAATAGTAAATATTTATGATGAATTTTTAACCCATCTAAATGGTCAAGTTACTTTTAGTCAAAAACGGTCATGGATGGTTTTTCTCCAGGAGATCTGAACTTCACATTGCAGGATTACATTAGTCTATTTGCTTTTCAGGGCAGCTGATTATTGGATTGCTGCAAGTACACCATGTACCCAGTAAAGAGAATATTTATGGCCTTTATTGTAAACTTAGATCATTGGACAGCATTCTTTCTTACATGTCAGCCTTTTCTGGTGGCTTCAATTTCCCTCTCTAGAAAGTACATTCTTCAAAAGTTATTTAATGAGGACCTGCTAGTTATAAACATGATCACCCTGTGTTTGAAAAAGTGCCATTGTCTTAAAATGTTGTCTCTCTAGGGAGAACTTTCTGGATTATTATTTATAAACTTTAGTTCCTTAACAATATTTAAAGTAGAAACTGTAAATTATAAGGACATGTGTACTTTACTGCTACTGTCTTTGCAGTTGATGTTCTTACTCCTTTGTAGTCAGTTTTTATTTTATCATCAGTTTGGAAGATCTTTTATTCTATATGTGTCCAGTTGTGGGTTTCCTCTTTTTTTTTTTTTTTTTCTTCTTGTTCTCTTTTTATTCATCCTTCTTGGAATTCATTATATTCTTTAAATCTAAGAATTTTTGTTCTTCCAGAATTGGGGACAGTTCCCAGGCTGTAATCCTTTTACTACTTCCTAATCTCAGACTTTTATTTTTAAAGACCCAAGTAAATGAATACACCACCCCACTTAGTCTTGATGCCACTTAATCTCTTTCATATTTCTCTTTCCTCTCTGTGGATTATGTTCCAGGTAAACATTTCAGGCCTGTCTTCCAATGACTGATTCTTCTTCAGGTCTTACCTGCTTTTTTTTTTTTAAACCTGCCATTTAGCACACCCATCATATGGAGTATTCAATTTCAATTATGCTTCTTTGTTCTTCAGCAGTTATATTTAGTTATAGGTCAGTCTTTCTAGTATACTTTGTAGTATCACACAGTCCATTTTTTATTTCTCAATAATGATTTTACTTTTTTGTGCTGTTACCTGAAGGTCTTGGTTTCCACTGGCTGTTCCTCATAATGGCATAATTTCTTTGCATTTATGTTTTGATGACTTTTTGTCCCCCTGAAATTCTGACAAGTGTGGGTTGAGGAAGCAAACTTTCATAAAGACAGAATGGAATAAAGCTGTTAATGCCAGGACCTAGCATAGTTTTACTCATGTGTGACTTCATTGCATTAATTCCTAGGTTTGGCATTTTCTTTTGAATCCTTACCCAAAGAGAAAGGAAGCCTAAGATCTAAAAGTTCTGAAGAGGGATAGGACAGACAGGTGTCTTTGATGTGCTGAGTAGCTTCTGTCTACTCTGCCCCTACTCTGTAAAGAGTCCCAGCTTCATTCTTAAGTTGTGGATGCTACTCTCTGTATTGTTAAAGCCCAAGGATTTGTAGCTTGACTCCTTCACAGTTGTTAACAACTAATGCTGATGTTGGCAAGCATCTGGAGACAGCATTGGCTATAGCTCCTAAATCACAGATCTTGTTAAAGCTTCCTTTGTCTTTTTTCTCCCTCCTGCTTCCCTTATTTTTCAAAAGTTCAACTGCGAAGTTCATATTATATTTACTTTTTCCCAACATTTTTATGAGTTCTTTTGCATGATGGTTTTATAGATGGCCTACTCTTTTAGGTCAGTCTATAACTTCTTTTTATTTATAAGATAACAGTCCACTTTTTGGAGATTTTTATCAAATTTTACACATATTAAAAGACACAGTATGTAAAGGGAAAAGACCTTTCTCCCACCCTCTTGGACCCTTTCAGTCTCCTTCTCCAGAGACAAATGTTTTCAAATCCTTCCTCATATCTTTTACTATTTTCCTCTGCAAGTCAAAATAACATGGTTATACTGCCATATTTTGATTAAATAATTGTAAAAATTGTTATTATTTTCTTCCCATTACAGATACTGATTTGGCTCTTACTATTACCTTTCCCTAACTCCATCTTTTCCTCATTCTTTTCTTTACTTTCTACTATTCAGGTGAAACTATACTTTTAGTTAAATTACTAGACACTAAATTATTCTGGCCAGGTTAATAGTATCAGATTCTAATTTCAGTTCCCCAATCTGTATTTTTTTCCCTTTTACATGGTTTCTCCAATAGTTAATGGTTGCCTGTGTTTTCCCCTTACAGTTAAACCTTACCTAACTATACATAGTATCTAATTTACACTATCCAGTTGAGATTAGCAACAGAGTTCTGTGTCACTTTATCACATATGCAAAGTCTTGCCACCATTGCTATAGGCAAGATACAGAATTATTCCATCCTCACAAAGCTCCTTCTCCCTGTGCTACCTCTTCAGATTTACACTCACTCCTGTCACCTGCCCATAATTTCTAACCCCTCACAAGCACTAACTGGTCTTCTATCAATCTAAATTCTGACTATGTTGTAGAAATGCGATCATACATCATGTGGTTTTAGGAGATTAGCTTTTGTAACTCAGGATAGTGCCTTTCAATAAATATGAGTTGGCATATGCTAGTGGGATCTCTGCATTATTGGTTTCCCAGCATCAATGTATGAGCAATCCAGGTTGCTACATACTTGCCAGTATCTGGCATTACCTCTCTTTCAAAGTTTTGTTCTAATAGGTAGTATTGCCTTATCACTGTCTTGAGTTGTATTATATGTTTAGTTTTGCCACTATTTTAAAGCTTCAAATGTTCCAAAGGGTGGTTGGTGATGTCTCATTGTGGTCTTTAAGTTGGCCTACTGAGTCATCATGTGAATATCTCTCCTTTGTGTTTATTTTCCATCCATATATCCTCTTCTGTGAAATGTTTCTTCTGGTTTTTGCCTATTTCTAACAGGGATTTTTGATTTTCAATGTTGAGTTCAGTCTACAACTTCTTTCAATACTAAATTTGAGAATTTTTTATACATTCTAGATATAAGCTCTTTGTTAGATACTTGGTTTGTAAATATATTCCTCTGTTCTGTAGCTTGTCTTTTCATCCTCACCATGGAATCTTTTGGAGAGCAAAGGTTTTAAATTTTGGTGAAGTACAATATATTCATTTTTAATAAATTTATTATGCTTTTTAATATCATAACCATGAATCACCAAGCCCTAGGACCTAAAATTTTCTATGTAATCTTCTAAAAGTGTTATAGTTCTACATTTTAAATATGAATTGAATTAATTTCTGTACAAGATGTTTGATTCAGGTTGTGGTTCATTTTATGTCTATGGACGTTAAATTACTTCAGCATGATTGGTTGACAAATCTATTCCTCCCTTCTTTAAACTCCTATTGAACCTTGGACGAATCAGCTGGCCATACTTATATGAGATTATTTCTAGGTTTTCAATCAGTTCTATTGATGCATGATCTCACATTCTTGATCACAATATTACTTTAAAATAAGTATTGAAATTAGATAGACAGGTTTCTCCTCCTTTTCTTTCATTTTTTTCAAAATTGTTTTAGATTTTCTAGTTCCTTTGGATTTCCAAATACATTTTTTGACATTTGTTGTTTATTTTTTTAAATTTTTTATTGGTGCTTTATAATTATATTAGAATTTGTTGTTACATATTAATATAAGCACACACTATAACAATAT
Source organism: Sciurus carolinensis (assembly GCF_902686445.1). Taxonomy (NCBI): domain Eukaryota; kingdom Metazoa; phylum Chordata; class Mammalia; order Rodentia; family Sciuridae; genus Sciurus; species Sciurus carolinensis. Next base: position 104,463,884 of record NC_062220.1, read on the forward strand.
AATTTGGTCAATTTTGTTCCCTACCAAATACCTTTTAGAATTATCTGTAGTCACAAAAAAATGACTAAGATTATGTTAAGTCTGGGAAGTTTGGGAGAAAATAACATCTTTACCTGTTGAGTTTTCCAATCTTCATAAGCAGTATATTTCCATTTTTGTATTATCATTGATCACTTTTATCCACGCTTTATGGTTTTCATCATATAAGTCATTTTGCTGAACTGACAGCTATGTATTTCAGTTTCTTGAGCAATTATAGAATGGTACTGGAACTTAATATTTGGCTTCCAGGTGTCCACTGCAAGTATCTAGAAATATAATTGGTTTTGTATTGCTCATTCTGTTGTCTGCATTCTTGTTGCACTCATTAGTTCTCAGAGAAACTTTGGAGATAGTTGGGGGAATCTTCATATCAACTATCCTAACTTGTTCCTTTCTCATCTGAATCCATTTTTTCCCCTTGTCTAACTGAGTTGGCTAGAATATGCAATATTATGTTAATAGTGGTAGTAACAGTAAACAATGCTGCCTTACTCCCAATCTTATTCACTCACCATTAAGTATGATGGAGGCAAGTTGAAGAAATTCCCCTCTTTTTCTACTTTGCTGCAAGTTTTTATTATGAATGGATGTTGAATTTTGTCAAATAATTTATCTGAATCAATAGATGTGGCCAGGTAGCTTTACTTCTTCAGATTTTTACATTATTTTTCAAATATTGAAACTTTATATAGCCAGGCTAAATTGTGTTTGACCATTATGTATTTTATGGATATATTTGTTGGAACTGAGTCTCTATTTTGTTGAAGATTTTTGCACACTTGTTTATCAGGGATATTTTTTCTGTAGCTTTCTGTTCTAGTTCGCTTTTCCAAAATACCAGATGAGAACAACTTAAAAGAAGAATAGTTTACTTTAGGTTCGTGATTTAGAGGTTAGTGCTCTGGGATTGAGGTGGGGCCAAGTATCATGGCAAAAGAGCAGGGCAGAGGAAAGCTGCTCTCTTCATGGCAGCCAGGAAGCAGAGAGAAAGGGGGCAGGGCAGGAAGTTCCAGGGAGGATGTACCCTTCCAGGGCCTATCCCCAATGACTTATCCACCTGCCTAAAGTTACAAGCCACTCAGTTTTCTATTCAAAGTAGGATGAAGTGATTTAGGTGACAGGCTCATGATCTGATCCTTTCCCCTCTGAATAGTCCTGCATCAACTTAGGAGTTTGGGGGACGCAGCTTAAAACCAAACCGTTGCATTCTGCCCCAGACTCCCAAAAACTCAAGTCCATCTCATAATGCAAAATGCATTCAGTCCCAAGTATCCCTATAATCTTACCAGCTACAGCATTACCCAAAAGTCTAATTCCAATATGTCATCTGAGATTTAAGGCAGACTCAGCTGTGAGACCCTGTAATGATCCAAAGCAAGTTACAAACATCTAGTATATAATGGCACAGGGTAAACATTCCTATTCCAAGAGGGAAGAATAGGGGAACAGAGATAAGGAATAGGATCAAAACAAGACCTAAACCCAACCAGGCAATTTTTTTTTTTTTCTCTATCTCTATCTCTGGCAACTAATGCACATATGGTGAGACATTCTTTCCAAAGGGCTTGTGCAGCCCCATCCCTTTAGCCTGGCTACTTGCAGTGCTCATGGCCTCTCTCTTAGCCTGGCTGTCTCTGCAGCCATAAGTTTTCTTCATCACACAGTTCACATTTTTGGCATTTTTACTTCCTGTGGTCTCCATTTTAACTTTGAATTCACTTTCACAGCTTTATGCATTGCCCTATTGGGGACTGTCTACAGAGATTCTGACACTACTGCACTTTATCTGACCTCCCTGGCCTTTCTTTGAAATCTTGGTGGAAGATTCCTTGGGCTTCCCACTCCAACATTGTGCCTTCTGGCAGAACTAGCACCATGTGAATGACACCAAAATCTGCTACCAGTACACAAAATACTGGGGTCCCCTGGAACCAAGGCTACAGCAGTTTCTGAGTGCCTGGGTGACTGAGTATGGTGAAATACATCCTGGGAAAACAACTTCCTGTGCATCCCTGTGTGAGGAGCTTTTACTTCTACACCCTTGAGTTTGCAATGGGTATCATCTGGTAAACTCCTGAGATGCCCTTAAGTCGTATTTCCTATTGTCTCTGGTCTTTAGCAATTGTGACACAAGTAATCCAAAAGGGATTAAAGGGACTCATGGAGTGTCATGAAAGAAATTTGTAGGGACATTTTTGTTTGGTACATACATGTGAGCATTATTTTTGGGGGAGAGGGAAATTGGCTAATAGCCCAGAATTGTAGTATTTGCTGCTTGAAGACTAAATGACACTTGGCAAGCAGAAACAAATTGAATGGAAATATTAACAGTAGGCTTTCTGATCTGTACACACCTTATAAATTTTCATGTCTACATGCAAATATTCCCACTTGCTAAGTGTATATGGGCACATCCAGAAGTTGTTTGAAGAGAAAAAACAAATGACCTTTTGGGAATACATTTTCTCTGTTATGAAAAGAATATATGACAAGGCTGAAAGCACACTGGACTGAGCTCAAGTCCTAGGTTTTAATTAGAATTCCACAAATATATGACTCTATTAAGTCATTTTGCCACTTCTGTCTTTGTTTCCACATCCATTTTCTCCATTGTGTAGGTTGTAACATTAGCCTTCACTCCTTCTGTCTGACTTATTCATCCTTTCTTTCATTTTCTTTCTCTATAGTCCTGGCTAAAACCCCAAGTATGCTGTTGAAAGTAAGTAATAGGAGCATGCATTATTTTATTGCTGCAATAGAACTCTCAATAGTTTACTTTTAAATGTGAAGTTTGCTGTAGATTTTATTCCTTTGTTTTGGAAACTCCTTATGAGATTAATAGCATTTTCTTCTGCTCCCAGTTTTCAATAGTGTTTGTCTTTAAAGAAAATTGAATTTCAAAATATTCTTGTTTGATATATTTTATATGATCATAGAGTTTGTCTCCTGTATTTTGTTAATAGTGTGAGTTTTATTGTTTGATTTCCAAATAATAAAATAAAATCAAACTATTAGGGTAAAATTAGCTGAGTTACGATTGTCGTAACTTTTTACAGATTGTAAGACTTGATTTGCTCAGGTGTTATTTGTAATTTGTACATCAGGGTAAGATTGGGTACAGTTTTCCTTCTTTTTATTGCCTTGGTTACCCTTGCATTATATCAAGGGTGAAACAGAAGAGTTTGAGTAAGATTGAAAATATTTCTTCTTTAAATATTTTTAAAATTATCTACTGTATTGTTCTTTGCCAAGATAGTTTCTACTATGAAGTATATTTCTATAGAATATTAAAGACTATTCTTAGTTTCTATTTCTTCTTAAATCAACATTCATTATTTTATTTCTCAGAGCATCAAAAGTATCATTCTTCATAATGTGATCCAATGATCTTATGACAGTATAATGTACGTAACTTCTACAGCAATGTCTTCTGGTTATGCTTCATATTGGTAAATTATTTGCATATATTTGAAAATGTTTCAATACATATAAATAAGAATTCTGACAGTTACTTTTGGTTGTCAACTTGACCAGATTGAGGGACACCTAGAGATCAGATAAAACACACTTTGGAGTGTGTCTGTAAAGGTGTTTCTGGGAAAGATTGGCATGTGAGTCAGTGAACTTTGTGGGCAAGTCCTATCTTGAAAGTGGGTGTCACTGTCTGATAGACTGGGTACCCTGATAGAATGAAAAAAGTGTCAAAAGGAGGATGCTAGCTCTCTTTTACACCAGACCCTTCTTTTCAGCTGTTGTCAGATTCCAGGTTCTTCAGCCTTTGAGAAGACTTATACCAGTGACAATTCAGGAGGCTGGAAAGTGGGTTTGCATCATTGACTTCTCTCTCATTCTGAGGTTTCCAGCTTCTTGGACTAAGCATCTCTGGTTTCCCTGGCTCTCCAGCCTGTTGATGGCCACCATGGGCCTATCCGCCCTTGTTCATGCAAAGCAATCTAATAAATCCCCTCTTATAATTTTGTATATTCTATTGGTTCCACTCCTCTGAAGAACTCTAATACAAGAATGCATTCTGAAGTTCATACGTAGTTCAGTGTATGTGAACTTGACCAATATACATAAGTCGGTCAAGATGGTAACTGCATGGTTTAAGTCTTCTGCATAACTGTGGACTATCTGCTTGTTTCATCAGTTACTGTGACAAATAAATAAAATAATCAGTGATCATTTGTTTTAGTATTTATGTCAATTTTTGCTTTACATAATTTATGCAGTTAGTACAAATAAACTTGTAATTATTATATCATTATGAGGAATTAAATATTTAATCATTGTGAAATAGCACTCTATTTCTTATAACAACTTTTGCTGAAACATTACAAAGTATCTGGTATTGCTGTGTCTACATTATCTTTCATTTTGTTATAGTAAATGTGTCTTTATTATATTACATAAGGTTGGGTATTTTTCCAAAAAGAATGTAACTTTTCATAGGAGTACTCATATTGTTTAAATTTTAAAAATCATAATAACTTAAATATTTTCAGGTTTATGAACAGATTCATAGACAAAAATGATAAAATTGTAGTTACAAAAAAGAATATAAATGTTACCTACCTTGAAAACTTAACAGCAAAGTTATAATGAGCAATTAGTGCAGGAAAACGACAAATAAAAATATTTTCATCTCAAAAGTATGACAAATATATATTTTCCCTAATATTTTCTTCATCCCTGGCAAGAGAAATACAGAACTTCAATTAACAAGTTGTGTAAATTGACATTTTCAATGCTATTAATTTATTCTCCAAGTTCTGAGTTTTCCTTTGGTAATATTTCTCTTTGGCATAAAGAACTTTCTTCAACATTCCCTTTAGTACAATGCTCTAGAAAGAAATTGCCCTGTTTTACTTTATATTCAATTTTTTTTTCTCCTTCAATTTTGAAGAGTTCCTTCACTGGGTTGTTAGATTTTTTTCTTTCATTTATAACTTTAAAGACAATGTTCCAGTATTTTCTTGTAGATATGATTTAAAGTTGTTTGTCTCCTGTATAAAATGTGTCTGATTTTCAACATTCTCAAAGTGATGTGCCTAATTTGTGTTTATCTCTCTCGCTCCCTGTGTGTGTGTATGTGTATGTGTGTGTGTGTGTGTGTGTGTGTGTGTGTGGTGTTTTTACTCATTGGGGTTCACTCAGATTTATGAATCTGTATATTTTTACCTCTAATGTAATTAGGGATGTTTTTACCCATTATTTCTAAGAACCTTTTTCTGTCAATTTCCCTTCTTCATTCCTTTGGAGCCTGCCTTAACCCATATGCCAGCATACGCTGGACCTTTCGATCCTGTCTGACAAGTCTATGAAAATCAGTTTATTTTATCAAAATATTTTCTCTCTGTCTTCTTCTTATTGGATAATGACTATCAATCCATCCATGTGGTGAGAAATTCCAGCCCACATTTGTTTACATAAGAAATGTTTAATTGGAGCTTATCCACAGACCTATTTACATATTTCTATGACTGCTTTATCCCTACAAAAGTAGAGTTCAGTAGTCTTAACTAGTGAAACTTACAGTGTATAATGCCTCAAATATTTACTTTATGACCCCTTTTAGAAAAGTTTAATGATCCTGATCTGTCTTCAAGGCCTCTGACATTTCTTTGTCATTTCTTTTCTCCTATTAAGCCTTTCCAACCAATTTTTTTGATTTGGTAATTTTCTAGTTCTAAAATATACATTTGCTTTTAAAAATATTTTACATAGTTTCTGTCTTCTGTGTTTTTCCATTCTCTGCAAGCAAAATGTCTTTTCCATTTGTATAGTAACTGTCTTAACCTTGACTGATAATTGCAACATCTAGTGCACCTCAGAGGTGTCAGCTTTTTTCCCTTGAGTATGAGTAAGATTTTACTAATTTTTCTTAAAGAAATTTATAGCATATCATGAATATTGTGAACTTTATGTTCTGGATATTGTTGTATTCCTTTAAAGAGTAATGGTATGCTTGTTTCACCAATTAATGCCTTACTTAGACTCAAATTGCAAACTCTGATCTACCTCTGATAGATGCACTTTGACTCTCACCTCAGTTCTTGAAGGTGTAGCTCTGATTTTTTTTTTAGTGTGTGGGGGCTTACCCTAGTACTATGTGGTATAGGGTCAACCACATACTTGGGGAGAGTGTGAACACAGAGTACAGGGACTTCTTCAGTTAATGATTTCATGGGATTTGTTCCTTCTTGGTGGCTATGGTCACCTCAGAATCTGTCCTTTACTTTCTTAGACCAGAAGGACAACAGCCTTTCTATCAGAACATTAGCTCTCCCACACTGTGCAGGAACTATATCCCATACCTTGGGTCACAGCCCCCAAAGTGGAGAATCAGCCAACTACTGGTTCCTACCTACAAAATAATATTTCCTTTCAAAAGTCACTCTCACTTCAGAACTCCCTGGTACTGTTTTATTATTTTTTTTAATTTTGTACAGATCTTCAAATGGTTTTATATGTCCATGTTAAACTGTTGAGAGTTTACTACCATTCCAGGATTCTGACATTACAGAGTGAAAACTTCTTATTCTATTTGTTATTCATCCTATTTATTTTTCTTACCTTCTTTTAGATTGATCTCTGATGATGATGATTTCATTTTCCCTCAATTGACTGGTTCACTAAAAAATATTTTTGTATTCACTTAAATTAGTTCATAGATGCAAAATGCATCTTTGGTTAGTAAAGTTTAAACATAAATTGGTGCTTTTTAATCAAGAAATACAAGAGCTTTCGAAAATTGACTCCAATTGCTTTGTTCCTTTATTTTATGTTTAAATATTTAGGTATTTCAAGTCTACATGTTTATGTTAGTATTTGTAACATTGAAATTCATTTGGATTTACCAATAATTTACTTTTTTATTTTTCATTACTTTGTATTGAAAAATTTTCATCCCTTAACCTTTGTATAATAATGTTTTCATTTAATAATTTACTTTTTAATTGAAAAATACTTATTAGTATTTTCTTTAGGTTGAGTCTGCCAGTAACACTTCTGCACAGTTTTCAATTGCCTGAAAATTGCCTTTCTTTCACTTTTAAATTAAAAAAAAAAATACTAGCTCTCTTGCATATGATTTTCTTTAAATCTTTGAAGATATTATTGCATTGACTTCTGACTGCCATTTCTGTATTGGCAATCCAATAGTTATTACATTTTATTACTTTAAATAAAATATTCTTTTCATAATATCTTTCCCTTCTCCTTCTGTCTCTCCTCTCTCTCTCTCTGTCTCTTTCTTTCCCCCTCTCCCTCTCTCTCCCTTCCTTCCTCCCGCCCTCCCTCTCATGTTTTTAAGATTTCTCATTGGTATTACTCTCAGCAGTTTCCCTATAATTCAGTTTCAATGTTATGAAGCTTCAAAAAAATGGACATTAAATTTTTCATCAGTTTTGGAAAATTCTCATTTATTATCTCAAGATTTTTGCTTCTCTAATCTTTCTCTATTCTTCAGTTCCAAGTAATAGATGAGGTGTCTTACTGTTTCATTTTGCTTTTTCTTACCATTCTATTTCATCACTCATCTTTTTGTCTTTCTGTGCTTTATTCTGTACATTTTCTTTCTAATGACTTTCCAGTTTACTAACTCACTTATTGACTAATTTACTTTTAAACTCTCAGTTAATTCCTGAGTTTTTTTTTCATTCTAGGTATTAGCTTTTTTTTTAACATTTCCATTGTACTTAACACAGTTTTCTGTTTTGCATTGACTTCCTTGGATACACTAAAAAGATTTATTTTAAAGTCTATATCTGTTTACTCTATTACCTGGAATCTCTGTGGCTGTTTTTAGTCATAAATCTTGTCATTTTTTAATTTCCTGAATCATCATTGCATATGAAAATTATCTTAAAAGTTGGGGGGAGTCTAAGTAAACATTTCATTCATTTACAAGCAATTTATATTTGCAACACATAGCAGGTGGGTAGAAACATAAAGTCTTAATCACCTTCAAAACAATTTCAAGGGCTGGGGGTGCAGCTTAGTGGTACAGAGCTTGTCTAGCATGTGTGAGGTCCTGAGTTCAATCCCTGGCACTGCAAAAAATAAAAAGAGAAAATTCAAAGGTTGGTAATATTTGAAATATTGGGCTTTATCCCCTGTGAGCCTGACTTCCAAACTGCTCTTGTCGTTCACTTTTAAGTAGAGTTTCCCCTGTTAGGGTCTCCACCTGTTTGCTTTTTTTTTTTTTTTTTCTCCAGACACTGAACCCTAAGGTTTCTCCCTTTAGCCTCTTTAGTCTTTAATGCTCACCTCAGTTTCTCGGTCTCCAAGGCACCTTTTCAGACCCTACAGATAATCAGGGAGAAATGAGGCCTTACAGACTGCTGACTTCTCTCCGAACCTCTGGCTTCTTCCAGAATTTGGTGATTCTTCTCTACCCTGGCAGACTCTCCAATGCCTTGGACAGATTTTTGGTGATTGTTTAGCTTTCCTAGTAGTTGTCAGTGGGAGGTCTGGTCCAAATGACCAAGTCTCCAATTACTAGACATAGAAGACCATGAATAAAACTATATATGCTATTAAACTATTTTATAAAGTGAAATTATTTGTTGTTTCCTGTATTTCCTCAGTGCAAATTTTAATCCTTAAATAATTTACATGTTTTGGAGTTTGGGGATTTAAAAATTTTTCAAAATTTATAAGTCATGTCCATGTGTAAACTGCTAAATGATTCCCAAGACAGGTCAAAATATTTTAAAACCCTGAATAAATATTATGAAAACTGAAAAAGGACATTAATTCCTTCCATTATCTAACATAAAATGTTCTAGAGCTCCATAAGTCATACATTATTTAGTCATTTCTTCAACACACAATGTTGACCATCCTTTTATTTTTTAAACACATTTTCACTTGGATACTGGAGGGCAACCTCCTTTTCCTCCTGCCTCCTCTCTTCCTTCTCTTCCTCCTCCTTCTCCTCCTCCTCCTCTTCTCCTTCTCCTCCTTCTCCTTCTCTTTCTTCTTCTTTTTGTCTCCTTCAATACTGGGAATTGAACCCAGGGGTGCTTAACAACTGAGTCATATCCCCAGCCCTTTTATTTATTTATTTTTTATCTTGAGACAGGGTTTCACTAAGTTACTCAGGTTCTCACTAAGTTACTGAGGCTGACTTGAACTTGCAATCCTCCTGCCTCCACATCCAAGCAGTTGGGATTACAGGTATATGCCACCGTACCCAGCTCATTTTCTCATTTTCCAACCATTTGGTCATTGCTTCACAGTTCCTTCTGGTGACTTCTTCTCTACACATCTTTTAAATAGTGAGATTCTCCATGTGATAATCTTGTATCCTCTCTTCTTGTCCTTTCTCCAGGTGGTCACCTCAAGGTTCTTGCATTATCTGTCATGTCTAATCTGAATCCTCCTAAATTTTCGTTTGAGCCCTGATGAATCTTTTGATGATCAGTCATGTATCTAATAGCCTATTCAATATTGTTTGGTAAACCTACCATGTTTATCCTTCAGGAAGCCAAGGTACTGTATGGTTAAAATTAGAGATTTTAAAGTCAGATCCTGGGGTTAAATCTTATATGTCACGTCATAGACATGGGAACATAGACAATATACTTACTCCTTTAAGTTAGTACATTTGCAAAATGGGGAAAATAATTGTACCTAACTTATAGCTTTTTTTGTAAGGATTAAGAAAGCTATTTTGAAGAAATCAGTTTAAAAATTTCTTTGACTCTAGTAATAATTATAATATTATTACTACTATAGTGTCATCACCATTTTCCCAGTTGTTTGGAACAAAGCTTTAGACTTACACTTGGCACTTCTCTGTCTCTGCACCATAACATTCAACACATAGACATGTTTCAAACTAAAACTTAATTTACAAATTTGAGCTTTCTCCATCTCACTATCTTTTAACTCTCACCTGGACAATTGCAATTTGTAAATTCTCACCTGGAAAATTGCAATTTGCCCTTCTCAAATCTCCCATTCTATCCTTTCCCTCCTACTTTCTGTTCTACATACAACCTATCTCTTTGAAAATGTAAAACAGTCACTGTTTCATTTATTGCTTTTAGATGTACATGATAGTAGGGTGCATTTTGACATATCATACATACATGGAGTATAACCCATTCCATTTAGGATCTCATTCTTGTGGTTGTACATGATGTGGAGTTACACTAGTCATATGTTCATATATGAGCATAGGAAAGTTATGTCTGATTCATTCTACTGTCTTTCCTATTCCCATCACTTTTAAACCTCCCCTTTACCTCTAGGCTCATGCGACATGGGTCCTGTAGCCACCACCATATTCCCTCAACCACATATGTTCTGTCTGCTGCCTTATGGCAGGTGTTCAGGAGTCAAGAATCATTGCACTTGCTGTTCTTTTCTTGGTAAAAGGAAAATAAGTTGTTTCTCTTCTGTATTTACACCAAATCAATCTCTAATTCTCTACAGGCATAGACTGGTGTCCTACATTTTAACTCTTTCTGACACCACCCACCTTTGATACAGACCCTACAAGTCAGTGGCTCAGTCCTACAAGATTGTCCCTCACTTTAGATGATACTCACATGTAGTGGTCTCCAAGTTACCCATACTTTTGTTCAACTTACCTACACTTTGGAGTTTCCCATGACCTCCTTCTTGTGTTCCATAATTTGCTTTCACAGCTCGTAAGAGTTGAGCTTTACTTACTATTGCAAGTATACTATAAAGAATACAACACAGGAACAACCAAATGGAAGAGAAGCATAGGACACAGTGTGCAATAAGGGGTACAGAGCTTTCATGTTCTTCCTGAGTGCTCAACCCTCCCAGCACATCCATGTGCTCACCAACCCTGAAGCTCTCTGAATCCTATCACTTAGGGTTTAATGGAGCTTCCATTAATAAGACATGATTAAATAAACTTACTGACCATTGATGATTGTACTTAGTCTCTGGTCTGTCTCTTCCCCAGAAATCAGGTGGTGTGGCTGAAAGATCCTGCCCTCTAATCTCATACTTGTTCTCTCTGTCAACAAGCCCCCATCCTAATCCACCTAAGGTTTTTCTATCACAAGATATCTAGTTGCCACACAGAGATACTATAACGCTGGAGAATTCAAGGGACTTAGAAGGTCTTGTGTTAGGAACCAAGAATTAAGAGCAAACAAAACAAAAGATGCTTCTATCAGTTCGTCACTCAGAAAATTAGGTTTTAGCAGCACTGTGTTAGAAACTGGAGTCAAAGATTAATTATATATAATTCTTATTGTATCTCAACTGGTGTATTCTTCTAATATCATCACTGAACCTTCCCATTTCAGATATTCTGGTCTCTACTTAAGTGGTACCCCCTTGGGCACACTCTCACTAACTACACTATCTGAAACACCTCCCCTGCATCCAAATGTACCATTTAATTTGTTTTGTGTCTACTTTAGCTCCTATTTTTTAAACTGTTGATCATTCTTACGGGAAGATAAGTTCTGTAGCATATAACCCTGTGGCTCCAATATCTACAACAGTGCTAATATATTATCAGGTTCTCAGTAAATATATTTAGAATTAATAAAGTCCTAAAAGTAAGTGGGGATTCTTTAATTTTTTTTCCAAATTCATATGAAGTTGGTAATTCCATCTACATATTAATAAGATATCTGAACAAAGTAGGTATCTGGTACAAGAACACAGAGTTGATAAATAATGTAGTCAAATTAATTATAAATATTAATTTCTGTGCCAGCTACTTCAAGCAATATTTTACTCTTGTCCTTGAAGGATGACTAAGATTTACATATATGGAAATAAGCTTAGAATTACTAAATATAAAGTCTACAATTCATGGGAATTTTTCCTATTCACAGGAAAAAATGGAATTTATTTAATTAATATATATTTCTATGTTATAGAATACATTCTAAAGCTTTAATCTCTTTGAAATATTAACTCAACCTTCATAACAAACATGAACTTAGTACTATTACTGTTCCTATTTTACATATGAGGAAACTGAAGACTGATTATTTTAAGTATCTTGTTCAAGATTCCTAGGATGATCCCATGAAGTAGTCGGAGGTAGAAGAGGACATACAAACACAAGGACTCCAATCAGAAAGCTTTTCTTAGCTTAGAAACACAACATTGGTTTTGAAAGATTAAGAGAAAATGCTTTCGAATGAATTTTTGTAACGTTCTCTTCAAGCAAAAATCAATATGGAGAAATAGCTTTCAAGGCACTCAAATATTCTTATTTGTAACAACTATAGGTGCCTGCATCTATTTTACCCATCACCAAACTTATGGCAAGACCAGGACAGTCGAGGGTGGATTACTCCCATAAGCCCAGAGGTGAATCAACTCAATTCAGTTCAAACCCACTAGCTGCTATACACTAAATAAGAGAAGAAGATACAGGGAAATCGAGCATAGACTTTACCCTTTAAGAAACCACCAAAAAATGAGGCCAATCTATAGATACAGTTAACACTGATGCAAACATGCAAGATTCACCCTCTGTGGTGGTTCAAGTGCAATTCTGCATGTGGTCAATTAAGAGAACTTGAAGGGACAATTGAAGGGGCAGGGGCAGGGTCTTGCATTATAAAACATGTTAGCAGAGGTTTGGGAGTTGAAGTCATGCCATGTATTTTAGAGATGGAACCTAGTGTAGTGGGCAAGTTCCATCTGAATGTCATGAGAGCCAAGATCAGAGAAGGTGTATGGCTTTACCTGTCACCTACGATCTGTAGATTTCACTTAATAAATAAGAGGAAAACAACATGAATCTACAACTAGTCAATCTTCAGAGTTATATCCTCCTGTGCCACATAAATAAATAGTTCCTCTACATCTTATTCCTCCACCTAAACCTTAATTGGTCTTATGTGGCACCAAAATGAGTCATTTCACAGATCAATATTCAGTAAAATAACTTTTTTCTTTTATAAAACTATAATGTGACCAATTCAATTACCCCAAATTTTCCCCCAAATTTCCATGTTAGAGTAATATTTAAGTAAACTACAGGTACTCAACCTCATTTCACAACCAATTTGTTTATATTGGATTAAAGTACATAGGTGGGGGGAATGTTAGATTTCCATTGTTGGATGTACCCAATGCATTTATTTATGTGGCACAGGAGGACATAACCATGAAGATGGACTGGTTGCAGATTTATGTAGTTTTCCTCTTATTTATTAATGAAATCTACGGATCTTAGATAACAGTGTAAAGTCATACCTCTCTTGTATTGTCATAAGTTTTTAAGTGGAAACTCCTAGGATCATTTTCTTTATATCTGCATACAACCAGTAAGTGTAGTGTCAAGAGAGGTTCTGTCTACTGAGAAGTTTATTTACTATTATCTACAATAAAACATAAAAGCAAGTTAATAGATCAAGAGAGGCCACATATCAAGGTCATGCACATAATGCAAGGAATTCTAAAGTCATGCATTTAAAGATTTCAGTGACTGAAAGAAAGGGCCAAAATGAATGAAGCACCTAAAATAAATTTAAGCAGCTTTAAGATAAGTGTATAGCAGATAAGGTAAGGTGTTCAGTTGTGCTTGCCATAGGATTATTGAGCTTGCCTTTGGATTAGCTGTGTCACTGGTTAATGGAATCCTGGATGTTGCAGGGATTTGGAAAAGGTCATACATAATAGGCAGCAGACATCACAAAAGAGTACTTAGTGTGGAAATGATAAAACTTTGGTGAGAAAGAGTAGATTCCTTCAAATGGAAGCGGTTTGATGTGTTCAATAGGAAGTAAAAAAGTTGTAACTTCAGCTTAGGGAGGATTACCCATGGATTGGAATTCTTCTAATTTGAACATAGATTCTGTTAAATAATGAGACCTGGGGTGGAATTTAAGGAGAAGCTACTAAACTACTTAATAGGATAGTGGAAATATCTATATGAGTTGGATATTAATGTAGATAGTCTCTAGTGGGGTTTCAGATCCCAGATTCTCACATTATATTTCTGCTTCAGTGCCAGAAAGTAGGTTAACTTAATACCATGTAAAACAATTCAAAAGCCCTCAAAACACTGGTTTTCTTTGCTTTCTTTTTTTTTTTATAAATTTATATTTATTTATTTAACCATGTTATAAGACAAACAACTGTCTCATTTGCTTTTTTTACTGCTTCTTTTTAATTATACATAACATTTGGACTCATTTTGAAATAATTATAAAAGCATGGAATATAATTTTCCCTAATTCAGTCCCCAGTACTTCCCCTTTCTCTCCCCTCCTCCCTCCCTCTGTTGCCTTCTCTCTATTCTACTGTACTACTTACTTATAATTTTCTTTTTCAATTAGTGTCTTGAAAATACTGTTTCTTGCTGAAGATATCAGTAATCTCCTTCAAAGAGACAGCCTGACTCTACTAGTTTTTTTTCAAAATTTGAAAGCTTTGCAACATTCTATTCATCCATTTATTGTTTAATTTTCATTTCATTTTAACCACAAAAGGGTGAAATATTCAAATGCATTCTTTAAATTTTAGGACCATATCCTATTAAGTCACAGACACACAGTAGGGTTGAGCAAATGTTTACCTTCCAGAGCCAGCCTAAACAAAGTGCAAACAAAAGTCCCGAGCATTTCCGTTGCAGAATAATCATGAAGCCTGTCTCTCCTGAAGTCTTAATCCTAATCCTAAATATTTGCTGTCCTAAATTGATACAAAGTTATGTCTGCAATCATATTAACTGTTTTTCTTCATGCTCATCATTAATGCCAAAGGGTAATTCTTCCTAGAAAAATCAATCTTTTGTGATAACATGCAATGTGTTTTTAATTAATGAAGTTACTCTCTGCTGGCAGAGTGGAAGTATCTTATCATCACATGCTGGGGGGAATTCATGCAGGGTCCTGTCTGTGCATGCCGAGCCCTGGAGCCAAAGAAAAATCTCCTGTCATTAACTTCTCTGCTTAACTAGCCTACTTATTAAGAACCAAGCCATCAGTCATGCTGGATAAGCATATCAGATATAATGGACGCCAGAAGCTGATGAAATACTTTGGCAAGAGCAATGACCAGTTTTGTTATTATAAGTTGTGGTTTATCTCCAGTGCAGAGGGGGAAAAAAAGTCATTTATGATTGCTCAACATGCTTGGGCAAATTATTACTGTCATCTGAATCCAGTGGTAGAAAAGAGGATTTTTATTTATTTGTTTGTTTGTTTTGTTTTAAAGTGGAAAAGTGGCCTTTTGGTTGAGGGGCAATAGGAAGGAGTTTGGTTTCAAGGATGATACTCACTGGGGGTGAGTCACTTCTCTTTTATACTTACTCTGATACTTGGAACAAGTAACCTACCATCCCCAAGACCCTCTTAGGATAAGAGGTCCCACTTCATGATGAACACAAAAGAAAAAGTTTCAAAAGACATTGTGGACTATAGAGATAAATGTATTGCTATTTCTTCTTGAAATAATAATTATTTTAGACTGACAGACTTCACTAAAGTGAAAGTTAGAAATAAATATTCTTAAATATTCCTAAAGAGAAAGAATAACCAAAGTCTTCTTTTTGTAATTTCTAAATTTCAGGTATTAGGTTATCAGTCTAATCAACAAAAGCTCCTTTTGTTTTTGTTTTATTTTGTTTCTACCAGAATGGAGCCAAAATTAAATACAGGCATGAAATGCAGGGAATTTTCTGATAATGGGGACAGAGAGGTATTTATAGTTTCAGAAAGAACTTCCTGAAAACATTTATAACTATGGAGCCAATAAAATGATAGGTTCAGAGATAAGTAGACTGGAAGGAAGGAATGACCATTGCAACACATAGCCAAACACCCTGCAATTACTCTTCCTTATATTATTAAGCAAATTTTTGCATTAATACAAAGAGTCAAAATAAAAATTCCCTGCTGTGCTTATGTAATACCCAGCAACTGAGCAAAGGAAACTTAAAGTAAGGACAATTAGAGCAAAGTGAAATCAAACTAATTATTTTTAATCATATAAATATAGTCCATGTTGACTCATTGGTAAAGGGGGATAATTTCATAAGCATTGATTACTTTTACAATGTCTGGAGGATTAAGTTGATACTGTTTATAAGTAATAAATCAGTGGACTGAGAATTAAAACCATGCAAGCCAGGTACACAATGGGAATGTATAAGATAAGATAATTACAGATAATTCAGTAACATAAGGATATTGCTATCATAACAGTAACATCTTCAGATAAAGGAATTTATAAAGATAATTGAGAAAAATTAAATTAAAGCAAGTTGAGAAGATGCTAATGGGTAGCTCATATCTTGCTCATTCATTTTCTTGGGTACAGCATATGAAAAAAATCATTTCTGTATAAATTTCATCTGATTTTCTAGTGTGGAGTTGCTGAACCACTGATTTCTCTGCAATTTTTTCATAATCTGCATTATTTTCCTTAAATGTTTACTCCCACCTCTGTATGACCAAACTTTCTCCATCCTTCAAAGTCCACAGGAAGTAGGTTATCCACAGAACTCCCCTTGTCTGCCTATACCTTCACATATTTTCTGTCCTTTCAGTGAACTCTCTCCTGCCATTCACCTTCAGTAGCAAACTCTATGAGGTCTCACTCTAAAATGCTTTCAGTTTTGTATTCCCTGGTATCTCTTGGCAGTATTTACTTATTTTCTATGTAGTCCACATAAAATTGATGAAATAACAAAAGAGTAAAGCTCAAAAGCTGCCATAGCTGGGTGTGTTTTGCAGGGTGTGGAAAGGAAATGTTGATGGTATTGATCATTTTGTGTAAGGAAATTTGATCTCATAAGAATCTTACTCTTCCTTACTAATGAGTTAATATGCCCACATTAACTGGTAGATCAAATTGCAACAGGTGAGAGAATAATCTCAGGTACTACATAACTGTCATATTTCAGTTGATTAAAGGCCAATAAATGTCTTCTCTAAGATAACAGAGACTTTATAACTCAAAAATAAACTGAAAGTGTAATGTAGGCCATGCAAAATGGATAGACATGGAGAAAAGCAGGGACACACGGGAGCAACCCAGGAGAACCCAACAGGCACACTCTCTAGTCCAGTCTTCTCTAGAACACAGGCAGCACTTAACTGAGGGGTCTCACTCACATCTTGCTGAAAATAATGTAGAATACAATATGAAAACTGTGCTGTGTAACAGAAGTCATTTTCCATAAATTAGAATGTCAAATGTAAGGAATTATCATTGCCATTTTACAGGTTTGGTCACTATTAAAGTTTCTATTGAACTTATGATATTTTTAAAGGTATTATCCATTCATTCTTATTTTTATTTATTTATTGGACATAGACTTAAGTACACACCCTCAGACATTGTCTACATGGTGGGGATACAGAAAAGAAATAAAAAGAAATGTCCTTGTGCACAAAGAACTGATTCCCACAAAGGTGGAGGAGATTCACCAAATTTTCACATTTCTTTGATAGTCTTCATGAGAAGATCCCTGAATCCAGTTACATGGCATTAGAACTGACCATGAAGTGGGTTAAAGGAAACAGAGTGAGTTGAGCTTATGATGGAGCGTTGGAGGGAGAACCAGGTATATTATCTGGAGATAGCCCTGCGCTAGCCCCACTCCCCTGCCCACCACTCAAGTGTACAAGTCTTGAGTATGCTGTAGTAGTTCTTTGATACCACAAATAGCATCAAAGGAGAAACTGGGAGCTTTAACAGCCAGAGGAAATGTTATCCAAAAGAAACCAGAAAAAAAAAAAAAAAAAAAAAAAAAAAAACATGTTTTGTTCTCTACCCAGTCATCCTGAAAACCAGGCCTTCCCCTTCTAGACCAGAATCAGTAATCTCATTACCAGAAACCGTGGTTACTCAAAGATGACCTGCAATTCCTGTTATGCTATAGCAATTTGTACACAAGACCTCCTCAGTCTAAGTTACAATATTCAAATAAAAAGAGAAAAACCAAAGAATAAGAAGAAAGCATTAAACAAAGAAAATAAATTCAAATCATAAGCAGAAAAACAAAATTTTGTGAAATATTTAAGTAAATATTTGGTGATAAGTATGTTAGTAGAAGCATAAAAATCTCAGTAGACAGATTTAGGAGGGTTTTATATTTATACTGTAGGCACTCTTCAATAAGCACTGTCAGTGTTTACAAAAATAAATGTTATTAATGATTGAAGACAAGAAGCAATGGCTGACATAACCAAACAGACTGCTTATACATCTGGTGGAGGAAAAGAATTGATGTGAAATGAATAATGGATTAAGTAATTAATAAAGAAAAAAGCTAAACAAAGTGTCGTTTGCAATAAATATGACAAAGATTACAACTATTTAAGAAAAGTTAAGAGATTACAAATTCCTCTTGGGACACAATATGGAGCATTTAGTCACAATTTAAATCTGGACACCAAAGTAGTGATGCACAATGATTATCTGTAGAGAGATACAGAGACAGAGAGATACAAAGATGGAGATAGAGAGGGACAAGAGATGCCCAAGGAAAGTGGGAGATCCAACCCCCAAACATGTGGTGTGTCCTGCCCCAGACAGCAGGCACAGGAGTCAAAAAACCTTAAAGACAATCCCAGTCACAGTCAGACACAAAGGCCCAAGACACTCCAAGTGAAGACTGCCAGTTAAGCCCCATAGATCTATAGATTCTCAGCAAGGTCTATGGTGCCATTGCTTTAAAACCCTGCATCCGGATTATTTGTCACAGGCTCAATGAGGTAACCAGAGCAGATCTGGGGAGTGGAGTTATGCTATGAAAGTTTATGACATGACATGGTGGCCTGTTGACCAGGTGGCAGGTGGAGGTTAGAAGAGTTCTTGGAGTGCTTAGGAACAAGGAAGGTTTGGAAGGGAAGTGAAGGACATGGTATTGAAAGTTGAAGGAAGGAAAAGGAAAAGGACTCTTATTATGAGGAGGCAGAAATTTTAGTAATATGAACATGTGCAATGACAGAAAAGAGCAAATGTAGGCAAAGATCTGGAGTAAATCAAGGAGACTTGAGGAAAGTGACAATTCCTATATTTAGCTATATGTGTTACAATGAACCTAAAGAGGAATAAAAAAAGAGATTACTTCATTTTCATGCAAAATTTAAAGGAAAGAAAAAGAAGTTGCCAGGACTTGCAGATGTGAAAATAAAATTTATGTACCATTCTTTTTTAAAAACAAATCTCTACTTTTTAAAAAAAATTTGTTCATCTTAGTTATATGTGACAGAAGAGTATATTGTAATATATTTATACAAAGATGGAGTACATCTTATTCTAATTAGGATTCCAGTCTTGTGGTTGTACATGATGTGGAGATTCACTATGGTATATTTGTATGTATACATAGGAAAATTAAGTCAAATTCATTCCACTGTTTTTCGTATTTCCTGTCCCTCCTCCCTTCCCATCATTCCCCTTTGTCTAAACTGAACTTCTATTTTTCCCCTAACCCTAACCCTCTTGTTGTATGTTAGCATCCACATATCAGAACCTTTGACCTTTGGTTTTTTGGGGATTGACTTATTTTACTTAGCATAATAGTGTCCAGATACATCAATTTACCATTAAATGTCATAAAGTCATTTTTTACAACTGAGTAATATCCCATTGTGTATATATACATTTACTTTATCCCTTCATCTGTTGAAGGGCACCAATGTTGGTTGCATATTTTAGCTATTGTGAATTGAGCTGCTCTAAACATTGATGTGGCTGTGTCACTGTAATATGTTGATTTAAAGTCCTTTGGGTATACATTGAGGAGTGGTATAGCCAGGTCAAATGGTGGTTCCTTTTCAAGTTTTCTGACTAATCTCCCTACTGCTTTCCATAGTGGGTACCAATTTGCAGTCCCACCAGCAATGTATGAGTGTACCCTTCTCCCCACATCCTCAACAACATTTGTTACATGTATTCCTGATAATTGCCACTCTGACTATAGTGAGATGAAATCTCAATGTAGTTTTAATTTGCATTTCTTTAATTGCTAGAAATGTTGGACTTTTTTCATATATTTGTTGACTGATTTTATCTCTCCTGTGAAGTGTCTGTTCAGTTCCTTTGCCTATTTATTAATTGGGTTATTTGGGGGTTTGGGTATTAAGTTTTTTGAGTTCTTTATATATCCTGGAGATTAGTGTTCTATTTGAGGTGCAGGTGGCAAAAATTTTCTCCCATTCTATAGACTTTCTCTCCATGCTTTCAATTGTTTTCTTTGCTGTGAAGAAACATTTTAGTTCGATACCATCCCACCTATTGATTGTTGATTTCACTTCTTGTGTTTTAGGAGTCTTGTTGACAGATGTAGTCAGTTCCTAAGTAAACATGATGGAGTGTTGGGCCTACATTTTCTTTTAGTAGATGTAGGGTCTCTGGTCTACTACCTAGGTCTTAATCCTCTTTGGGTTTAATTTTGTGCAGGGTGAGAGTAGGGGTTATATTTCATTCTGCTACATATGGATTTCCAGTTATCCCAACATCATTTATTGAACAGACTCTCATTTCTCCAATGTATATTTATGGTACCTTGCCTAGTATGACATAACTAAATTTATGTGGATTTGTCTTTGTATCTTCTGTTCCGTTGGTTTTCATATCTGTTTTGGCACTAATACCATGCTGTGTGTTTCTATAGCTCTATAGTATAATTTAAGGTCTGGTATTCTGATGCCTCCAGTTTCATTTTTCTCACTAAGGATTGCTTTGGCTATGCTGGGCTCTAATTTTTCCAAATAAATTTATGATTGCTTTTTCTATTTCTATGAAAACAGTCATTGGAATTTTAATAGGAAATGCATTAAATCTGTGTAATCCTTTCAGTAGTACAGCCATTTTCACAATATTAAGTCTGCTTACCCAAAAACATGGGAGATCTTTCCATCTTCTACAGTCTTCTTCAATGTCTGAAGAGGCTGTTTTTTAATATTTTTGGTGGTGCTGGGGATTGAACCCATGCGCTTGTGCATGCTAGGCAAGCACTCTACCAACTAAGCTATATCCCCAACCCCTTCAATTTCTTTCTTTAGTGTTCTGTAGTTTTCATTGGAAATGTCTTTTACCTCTTTTGTTTGATTGATTTCCAGGACGATTTATTTATTTTTTGAGGCTATTGTGAATGGGACAGTTTTCCTAATTTCTCTTTCAGTTAATTCATCATTGCTGTATAGGATTGCAATTGATTTATAGGTGTTAATTCCATATCCTGATATTTTGCTGAATTCAATTATGAGTCCTAGAAGTTTTTGGTGGAAATTTTGGATCTTCTCAATATCTCAATAGATGCAGAAACATCATTTGACAAAACACTAGAAAAACTAGATATGGTAGGAAAATACCTCAACATTGTAAAAAATATATATATACATTAAACCCAAGATCAACATCATTCTAAATGGTGGAAAACTGAAAACTTTCCCTCAAAAAACTGGAAAAAGACAAGTATGCTCTTTTTTACCACTTCTATTCAACACAGTCCTTGAAACTCTAACCAGAGCAATTAGGTAAAAGAAAGAAATTAAATGATAGAAATAGAAAAATAAAAGTTCAAACTTATATGCCATTTTTAACAAGTGCAAATGGCAACCAATGCTAAAATGAAGAAAGAACCTCAAATTGAAGGTCAATGTAGACTTATAAGATCATTCATTAAGACCTTGGAAAGACAGAAGTAGGTGCCTTACTGAAACTTTCAGAGAAAGAACTGATAATCTAAAGACTGGGCCTCTCATATTCTGCCTGTTAAAAGTAGGTCTTCTAAGAAGACCATCATTCAGGAACCCAGAATAGAGAGGATCTTACCTCAGAGACATCTGTGGCTGGGCATCTGCTATGTGGAATATACTCAAACTTGTGGGAAATCCATAAATCTTTAACATGGTTGCTGTATAGAAACACTACTGCTTGGGCTAAAAAGAGCAAAAATAATACACAAGGGAACAAAGGTTTTGGACCCCAAACTTCTACAGGTGATGTGGGGGGCAAAATTCTAAAATATTTCCAGATTCCCAGTCCCTAGAGAACTCGCACCTACCTCCAGCTCTTTGATTCAACACTAACATTGCTGCACCTTTGAAGGAATTTCACAGATGTAATTATGGTCCTCAATCAACTGACCATAAAGTTGGGAGATTGGCCAGGTGGGCATTATGCAATCAGGGGGGCTTCTTAATAGTGCTCTCCACGTGGTGGCAGAGATGGAGACTGACTGTGAACTATCCTTAGGCCACAGGGAAAGATCTGTAGGCAGCTTCTAGCAGCAGAGAGATGGCAAGAGAACACAGCAATGAATTCCACCATTAGCCAAAGCACTTGGAAAATGATCCTGACCTGGGTTGAGAACCTTACTCTGACCAATGCCTTGGCTACAGCCCAAGGAGACCCCAAGCAGAGAACCCAATTACATTGAGCCTGGACTTGGGAACCACAGACACAATAAACTGGTGTTGTTTGTAAGCCACTAATTTCTAGTAGTTACACAGGGCAATCAGACTGAGAAAACCACTCAGGGTCAAAAACCCATTATTCCTCATGGGACACAGAAGGATTATTCAGAGCTCAGATGATTACACCAGAAACCATGAGGAAACATTTCCAGGCAGTGGGCCTGGATGTAGTGCATGGACTGCACAAGTATTTGATGGGTTTTGAGATTATGCAGGCCAGGGACAGTCCTGGTACCCCCACTCCAACCCTTTCCTATAAAAGAGTCTGTAGAGGTTTCCCTATTTCTGTCCCATGGTTGTAAATGGATGAGGAAGGGGCAAAGAGCCAGTCTTGCTTATCCCCAGGTCTTCAAATGAGGAAGAACCCCATCAAGAAACCTCATCTGCATGCAGAACTCACTCAGAGGACAATGAGACTCTGGAGGCTTGGGAGGGCGAATATCATTTTCATGGAGGAAAAATGTCTTGTGACCATAGGTCTGACTGGGGTGGTTTCAAAGTAGATCCCTCAATTTTTTAACATTCTTCCCATGTAGAAATGGTCTCTGCCCCACTCCTGCCCTGGGTGGTCTATGTGACTGCCCTGGTGTGGAAGTGATGTTGAGTGATGTCTGATGTTGGTTGGAGAAGGTTGCAGTAGTGCCAGCTTTTTTGGACTCTCTCTCATCTTCAGCCTTGCAAAAATCCCCTGCTCTGAGTTCACCATGTGGAGAGGTCACATAGGGACACCAGAGAGAGAAAAAGACATTAAGTTTTCAGTCACTCTGATACTTCTCAGTCCAGGATGAGAATTGGGAGTGAAGGAGACTTTGAGGAAGACCTGACTCAGTCACTGTCTGATGCAACCACAGTCAGAGAATGAAGATAGCTACACTGCACCATGTCAGGCCTCATGTTGATGAGAAAAATCAACCATCTGTATTCTTTAAAAAAATGAAAGATGAGGATATTCAATCAAGCAAACATCATCCAAGAGGATTTCCAACATAGCAACCAACAACCTTACTTCTAAATTGAAATGATCTTCTAGTGCTTAAAAAACAAAGAAATGGAGAACAAAATGAACCATGTTGGAATACATTCTGGTGAGAATCTGAGCTCTGAGGATAGACAAAGAATACACTTTGCTTCATGGCTCCATTAAGATAAAGGACTCCAATTGACCTCTCCCTTCCTTAAGTACTGACTCCCTATACCACACCTCTTTCCTGTGCAGTTGTTTTTTTTTTTTTTTTTTTTTTTTCAACTAAAGTGCATCATTATGGATTTTTTGGGGGGTAGAATTTTTGCATCCTGGGGAAAACTATAGCAAATTTCGTAAAATGAAAAAAAATAAATAGGGCCTGAAACAGGTGTGTTTATATTCTCATTTTGAGAACTTAAATAGTCTGAAAAAAGTCTTGTCAAGAGCAAGGGTAACTGTGCAAATAAGAAATTAAAACAAGCAGCCACAAAATCTGGTGCAAACTCTAAACTTTGTTGAATTCTGGGCAGTTAAGAAATGCTCAAAGGAGAAAAGGGAAAAACATACAAATATTTGTGTTTTGCTTGCACACATGAGTAAAAAAAGTTTAACTTGGTATTTGTGCCTCACATTGTTTTCTCATCTGGCACTGCCCACAATGCACACTAGCTTTCCCCTCTCCAGTTCCTTGCTGTATGATGTGAGGAAATGTGTCTACTCTCTGTCTGCTAAATGAACTTGGTAATCACAAACCCACAGGGAACATTCAGTGAAGGGTAGGTGAAAAGACTTTACACATTAACCAAATTACACTAACCAAACTACTGGCCACACAGTCAGAACTCTGAGTGTGTCGATCCCTTTTGTCTTTCTCTGAACAAAATCAACCTTTTAAAAATTATGAGCCTTTAACTATGATTTTTTGTTGAACTCTCATGTAAATGACATATCCCCTTTTTTTCCCCTCTTGTTCTCTTACTCACATGTCCTTTCCCTCTGGATTCCATAGTACCTGCCCTCTCCCTGGCCTGCCTGGACCCTGCAGGAGATGCTGTGATCATTCACAGGACAGTCAATACAAAGAACTCTCCAGTTCAAAATGGGCCTTCCCTGTGTCACTGGGGTTCAAGTCTCAGGATTTGAACTTTGGCAGCAGACACCAGACTCTGACAATCTATCTTCAACTGCTTTCAAAGCTACTTGCTTCCAGAGAGAAGACTTCAATCTACACATTATAACCAACCAGTAATTATGAGCACTAATGACAGTAATTTAGAAGAAAAAAAGGAGTGGTGTGCAAACAGGTGTACTCTACCACCTCTGGCCCTGCTACAGCATGTGCATTAGACAGGCAGTATCCATGGTCCCTCATCACTAACCCTGTCAATCATATGATTTCTCCAGGACTCAGTATTTCTAGCTCCAACAGAGAGATCAGACTTTAATGTCATTTCTAATCTTAAAATCATGAGTCTTCTTACATCATTCTGCTTCTCTGACTCTTTAATATTTGTCCTACATAGTGTGCTTTAATAAAGCTCATGTACAATTTAAAACAATATTATGACTCAAGTTGTTCTGATAATAAAATTTGTCTTCAATAGTATATTTTCTCAAGCAGCTTATCAATAATGAAAAATACAAAATAAGGTAGGTGTGAGAATTATGAGTACATTTTCTTAACTCTCAGAGATGACATATATTTAAGTTTTAAGTCATATATGTCATATGTCTTCAAATCTTTTCAGAATATAGTTATTATATAAACTCCTATTGAAACAATTGTGCATTGCTATGCATTCTATGATTAACTAAACTCTAAAAAATCGATTATGTTGATGTTAAATGGCACACATTTGAATACTAAATATAAGAAATCAAGAATAGCAGCAATTTAAAATGATAAGATGTCGGCAAAGATGCATTGATTGCCAGGAATGGTGGCACATGTCTATGATCCCAGCGGCTTGGGAGGCTGAGGCAGGAGGATTGTGAGTTCAAAGACAGCCTCAGCAAAAGTGAGGCACTCAGCAATTGAGTGACACCCTGCCTCTAAATAAAATACAAAATAGGGTTGGGGATGTGGCTCAGTGGTGGAGTGCCCCTGAGTTTAATCCCAGGCACAAAAACAAAAACAAACAAACAAAAAATGATGCACTGATCACTCATTTTAAAATGGATGCTCTATAATTCATTTTAAGAAAGTCAAATTTCTGCATGTAGATTTGCAACATGGAGATTTTTTAACTTAGTAGTATCTTGGGTATAAGTCAATTCTAATTAGCACTCTCAAGGTCTTAATAAATTCTAATAGAGTATATCAGCTTATAATCAATTTTACTGAGTAATAGATGTCTGCTAAGTAGACCATAGTCAAACAAAAATCTGAATCATGCATCTTTTTCCTATGACAATTCATCAAGAAAAATTTTGTAAGTGACAACTTTACACTTACCACCTCATAATCTGATTTTTATGACCTTGAATTATATGGTTGAATGCTTCTTTAGTTAGAATCAGGAGAAATTTAAGACAAAGAAAAGTCTCTGTGGATATGATAGTAACTTCAATGTCCTAAGGGCTCTCGTGGGGAGGATGAGCTGCATCTACTCAACAAGTGATGTGGTCTCATTTTTTAAGATTTCACCCCAGAAAAGACATGGACATGTAAAAGTAGAAGTGAGAATGAAAAGTAGTCATTGCTCAAGACCTGGAAGCACCTCACAAAGTGGAAGCAGTAATGCAGAGGCTGAGAACACTCAGCTTAAGAGATAATATCCACATTGATGTTCTGGTGTAGGGAGTAGGGGAGACTGTGACCTAATTATGGTCTGAAGAAGGGTTTGATTTTGAGTGCCTGCTTCACACTAAGTTGACATCTCTTCATCCACAGTGTCCTGTGTGTGTGTGTGTGTGTGTGTGTGTGTGTGTGTGTTAGCATCTCAGAGCTACTCTCAGGGAAGGACCCTAGTCTCAGTCCACAGAATTATGATCAAAACTAATGGTCAACCAGGTCAGGAAGATTCTGAGATGTGGCACCAGAGCATCTTGACTATGGAAGGTAATAGACTGAATTAAC
This sequence comes from Sciurus carolinensis, assembly GCF_902686445.1. Classification (NCBI taxonomy): domain Eukaryota; kingdom Metazoa; phylum Chordata; class Mammalia; order Rodentia; family Sciuridae; genus Sciurus; species Sciurus carolinensis. The sequence goes on from NC_062220.1 coordinate 104,490,372, forward strand.
AACAGAGGCATTCATGAAAAACAAAGGCATTCTTTACCCAACAATTTCAGAAAGACAAGAAACCCTGGGCACTCAGTCCCTCCCCTGATGCTCACTCAGGGGTTGGCCAAACAAGCCCTTTCTCATAAATGAACTAGAGGGTACATAGGAATAAGCTTAAAAAAAAATCCCCAAAGCTGCAAAAACTAAAATCTACATCTGACAATAATAAAAGAGTAGGCAGGAGCTCTAACATCTCACGGCCAGGAACAATGACAAAAATAGTACAACACAGAAAACTCGTTTCTTAAATGCACTTTCTCATTACAAGAAAGTCTTTGAGGAAGCTTAGAGAAATATCTATTTTACTTTAATATAAATTAGATTAAAAAATCAAGACAAGGCGATAATTTAAAAACAGGGAAATCACATGGAGTCAAAGAAAGATCACAACAGACATCATGTGCTACTAGGTTAGCACAAGGGACAGTAATTTGCCTTGAAGTTTTTGGAAAAGGAAACAGAATAAGCAAAGAATTGCCTTTTCCATTAAAGGAGGAAGAGGAGGAACAGAAGAGACTGTTCAGCTGAGCACAGACTCCAAAAGGGAATTTTTCCAGTGTGACAAGTTGGGTAGTATATGATATGACAAACTTCATTGTCAAAACCCCTGTCTTAAAGTGACACCCTATGACAACGCACTTATTCATCCAACTGCAAACTGCTAAGAAGTCCTTCACCAGAGCAACCATTGGCAAACATTTTCCCCTTCCCCATGAAAGAAATCCCACATTACAATAAATCTGGGGTTTGAGTAAAAACATTACTTAATACTGACTAGTACTAAGCTCCCAGCTAAATATTTTACATGAGTTTTTTCCTTTTATAATAATCAGAGAGAGGTAGATCTTTTTGTTGTCCTAAATGAATGGGTACTAGCATTTGGTAAGTCTTGGAAAGGTTAAACAGCCCCAGACTTTAGAAGTGTAGAGAAGCCCCTCATTGAATCCAACCTATTAACCATGACAACCATCTGCACGTTCAGTTTTATAATAATTTGTGATGCCACGTCAGAAATTCAAAATATTGTAAATATTTTGGTAAACTCAATATCGTAAACATTTTTGGTAGCATATATAGGAAAAAAAACTAGTTTTATAAGTCAAGTTTCAGGGAAAAAATTCCTTCTCTGTCCATTTTTGGGTTTATTGAACTGAAATTAGCTGAAGGATGATAGTCTAAGTTCATTTTCTCACCTGGGCCCTTTCTAACCATGTCAGGTTTGCACATGTGACATCGCATGGGAAGAAAAGCCTTTCCCGAGTAACACACACCTTAATTGGTCACTGCCTGCTGGAAGTGGAACAGCTCATAAGGAATTCTGCTCTGGGGAGGCTGTGGCTCAGATGGAGCTCCACACATGCACGGTTGCCATTGCTCCGCACTATTTCAGGAGTGGCCCACTGTTAGATCATCTGCCCCTGAAATTATCACTAGCTCTGCCCCCACTCACCCTTATCTTCTCACAGGTGGACTGTGACTGTGAGCTTTCTGAAGTCAGGAAAGCATTTTTTATTGTTTACTCTGGCCCAGAAGCCTCCCGGAGTACTTTGCCACTGAGCTATGCCCCCAGCCATTTGCTTATTTTTTTATTATTTTTACTTTTTTATTTATTCCGAGACAGGTTCAAACTAAATTGTTGAGGTTGGCCTCAAACCTCTCATCGTCCTGCCTCAGCCTCTCCTGTTGCTAGGATTACAGTCATGTGCCACCATGCCTGGCAGCCCATATTGTTTTAAAGCCAATATTCTAGACATCACACTGAAATCTTCTCTGAAAGAAGGGAAATTAATTTTTACTTCAAAGTCACATTCTTAATACAAATTCAGCAAATCTCACTGTGCCCCACAGCATCAAAGATAAGCTGCCATGTCCCCAGATGGGGGTGGGGGATGACACTATGTTCTCCTACCTGCAGCTAAGAATCAGTGTTCCTGATTCTTGGAGTGCAAACCGGAATAGCATGTGCCATACCTTTTCACTCTGCTTAATTTCAAACTCACCTAAAGGAGAGGAGGGGAGAATGCCTCTCTTTCTACCTTGTCAACTCTGTTGCTAGCCTAGTGACCCTTCAATCTCCTCCTCTCAAAGACTTGATTCTGAAATGAGCTCCTTGCTCCCTCAGCTTCTAGCAACAATCTCCTTCTCCTGAGGGCTCAGGGCATTGAGATAGTCCCACATATTGACCATCCCACCTCTCTTTTATGTTTCCAAGATTTTATTATAATTGGGTGGGGTGGTGCACACCTGTATTCCCAGCAGCTTGGGAAACTGAGGCAAGAGGATAGTAAGCTGAAAGCCACCCTCATCTACTTAATGAGGTCCTAAGCAACTTAGTGAGACCCTGTCTCAAAATAAAACATTAAAAAAAGGCTGGGGATGTGGTTTGGTGGAAAGTGTCCCCCCGCAAAAAAAAAAAAAAATGTATTATAAATTGACAATTTAGCCTTGTACATATTTATGGGGTACAAAGTAATGCTGTGACTTATGAATACAATACAGAATATACATCACCTCAAATACTTATCATTTTATGATGAAACATGGGAAATTTACTCATAGTAATTTTGAAATATACATCACAGTATTATAAACTAAAGAGTTGAATAAAGACTCTATACCCTTTCTGCCTGAGATTCTAATACTCAGACTATCATACCTTCATATGTCCCTCCTCCAGGTTCTGCAAACACCATTCCATTCCCTGCTTCTTTGAGTTTGGTTGCTTTCAATTCCATATATAATTGAGATCATACCATATTTGTCTTTCTGTGTTTGGCTTATTTCACTTAACATAATGCCCTATACATTCATTCACATCATCATGATAGTATTTCCAACTTTTATGACTGAATAATATTCCATTGTGGATATATATCACATTTGGTTTCTATGTTCATCTATTGGTAGACAGATTATTTTCATGTCTTGGCTGTTGTGAATAGTGCTACAATAAACAGAGGCAGATATCTCTTCCAACATATTAATTTCATTTTCTATGGGTATATAACCGGAAGTGGGATTTCTTTATCATTTGGTAGATCTAGTTTTAGTTTTTTGAGGAAACTTCATATAATTTTTCATAATGGCTAAACTAGCTTACGTGCTCACCTAATCGCTCTAACTTCTCGCAGGGGGTACACACATGCAGTAAACTTCAGTCTACCTTTCTCTTCCCTTTCTCAGGGTATAAAGTTCACCAATGTACAAGTGTCCCTCCTCAGTTTTCATGGGACAACTTCAAGCCTGGGCTCTATCTGCCTTCTTAGAAAGGTGGGAGTTTTGATTTAGGAAGAAAAGTGTTATCTGCTGGCACATGTGTGGGTTCATACACAAGCACATTGACTCTTAAAAACAGCAGTACATTTATTTGAACATTACAATTCTTCAGTTATTTTCTTACACTGACAAAAACTTATATTCTACACAATTAAAAGAGAATATTTTTCATAACCAGAGATGGATAGGTTGGGAACGGATGACAGGTGAGATATCTGCTAGGATTTAAAGCATTCACCATTCCAGGTTTATGTGACACTCACTGTTTATGCATGGATGTTTTAAGGTTAGACTTGTTCAAAGTAATGGAAGGGCACACTGATACAGTCAAGGCCAAAGGCCTCACCAGATACAAGAAAAAGTTGACAGGTCTGCTCTTTGTTGTTTTCCTAGACCTTGATAAAAAATGTAAATGTCTTATTAAAGAATGTGGACTTTGTGGCTAGGTGCGGCGGCACACGCTTGTAATCCCAGTGACTCGGGAGGCTGAGACAGGAGGACTGTGAGTTCAAAGCTAACCTCAGCGAAAGCAAGGCACTAAGCAACTCAGTGAGACCCCGTCTCTAAATAAAATATAGAATAGGACTGGGATGTGGCTCAGTGGTCAAGTGCTCCTGAGTTCAATCCCTGGTACCCCCCCCCCCAAAAAAAAGAATGTGGACTTTGTATAGTTATTGAATAGACATCAAAACTAAACCATCAGTGTCTTAGCTCCTAATGCCAAGAAAACTGCACTTGTTCACATTTTGACCAATGTTCTCATTGAAGTCAGAATATACTGCTAGAGAATATGCTGGAATTATTTTAAACTAGGGCTAAATAATTCATATGGCTTAAGTATTATCATTTATAAAGTAATGGAATGAAAACTAGGTGTCCAGGGGTGAGAAAGAGAAAGAGAGAAACAGTCAGATGGATTGCACACTGTCATATATATTAGTACTTATCTTTTTAAATAATAGTCCCTCAAAGATTTCCATGTCATAATCCCCAGAACCTGTGAATATGTTATTTAATGTGGAAAAAGGAATTTAAACCATCTGTCTACACTGATTTATTATTCTCAGAGCAGTATATTTACATATTCAACCAAAGAAATTAATATTACCATTGTAATTGGTTCATTCATTGGAAACACTAACTCCTTATGCCAATGCTGAATAAAAAGAGTAGAAAGTTTGGAGGAAGGCCAATGTACAGTGGTTTGCAGTATCTGAATTGGAACTGGAAAGATGTGATACATAACCCAGAACTGTCACTCATGACTCAGATCTAGCACCCAAAGATGAAGACAGGCAGTGCTTTGCCCAGTCATTGCTGGTGCATAGTAAGCACATTAGAAATGTTAGCTATCATTTTATAAAATGAGCAGCAGATATGACCAGCTTAGTTGTAGCAGGTTAGGCTGCAGATTGGAAAGAGATACCTCCAGGAAGTTTCAATTAGCAGTTCACCTGGGTCATGCAGACAAATAAGGAAATGTGGGATGAGAAAACAGGAAAATGCACCTTTCTGCATTATCTCTTGATCCTCTTTTATTGATAGCTGCAGATCACCTTTCAAAGACTGAGTTCCCATTTTCATGTAGAAGTAACAGGATTTCAAACCACCTCTTGACCCAGCATCTGCACTTGCATTACTTACTGCGTAGGAAGCTGAGATCTTCTGCTGCCCAGCTTTCCTTCCCTCACTCTGCAGGACAAGACAAAGGCTTTGGGGACCACCTTTCTTCATTCAGCAAACACTCACTGTAAATGGAGTTTATGACTTTTAACTTCTGTCAGTCACAAAGAAGAAATTTAATATCTTCTTGTGGAAAAGATGATGCGGTGTATGACAAGATCTTACTACATCATGAACATAGGGTGAAAAATCATGTTCATTTCCACATTGTTTTGGAACACTCAGATTGATGCAAATGATTTATCTTTAATATCTTTAGATTTTATATCAAGAAAATTTAATTTTGCTTACTCTTCCAATCTGAAGAAACTAGTCACAAGGTCATACATCCTGTCTATGTAGACTGGACCCTGAGGTTTCAGAGATCTGGATGTTTTATAGCAAAATACTGCTTATACCCTAAAGCACCATAGCTTTCAGAAATGCCTTGGTAGTTTTGCATGTTTCTTAGAGGGAGCAAGAGTTCAGCTGCTGTGTGTCTGGGTTTAATCAGAACCACACACTTGCTCTGCATTCTTTCAGGTCCCTTCCCTTTGTGTCACTTAGATCACTCACTTTCAACTAATGTGCTTTGGACCACCTTCACCAGACTGTGGAGCTGATCCCTTCAAAAGAGACAAGAATCTCCAGGAGTCTGCAGAGTGGGCTCATATGTTCCTGTGTAAACAGAAATGGCCATTGCTGTGCCCACCAGGCCTCATCTGCCTAGAAGGGTCTGAGCCAGAAGCATTGGAAGTCCATGTCTTCATGTGTTAGGAGTCTGGACAATGACATACTGGCCTATGCAAAGTACTAAGTAGCAGCCCAGGTGTGACACAAAGCAGATCTGTATCTCTCCAGCCTGCCCTTCTCTTGCCGCGGCTGATACTTCTCCAGAACCCTGGAGAACAGAACAACAATAGCATCATCAAACTAGGTGTCCATGAACTTTTGCTTAAGTAATGAAGGCCTGCTGATACAGCCAGTATGTTACCAGAGTGTGAGAATCCATCCTCAGACATCATGATCATTGGTGATTCAGTGGCACTTTGTCTCCAAAACTTCACATTCACTTCTTTGCTCAATCTTTTCTGAGAGGTCAAATTTGAAACTTCAAAAGCAGAGCTCCCTTAACCTTTTGAGACAGAGAGGGAAGGCCTCCAAATACTGATGTGTGCCAAATGACGGTGCTGTCCAAGACACAGATGACGCTCAAGAGAGATAAAAACAAGCCTGAAGAATTTTATCTAACCCTCTTATAAATGGGTTTATAAGTGTAGAGAAAAATACAGTGCAGAAGCCTTCAAATATGACATGATAAGAAATAATGAGGGGTATATGAAAGGAGATACTCACTTGAATTTTTAGGCACAAAAATTAACCTGAATATTTAGGGCAATTAGAAGGTCAAGTTTGAAATCTACGTTTTCTTCCATTGAGCTAATTTTCTTCAAGACTAATTAGAGTAACTATCTATCAGCCTCCATATTGTTCTTGAGCCTCCCTATCCACAGCCTCTCTTCAGCACATGCCTCAGTTACACCTCCACTTATAAAGCATGGAGAGAAATTATCAAAGGAATGCACCTTCATGACTTCTTCCTCAGTTATCACTTAAACCCTGTAACATTAAAGCTCTGTCACAGACAATAGGGTCAAATGGAGTCTTGAAGCTAGAGATGATATTACCATCTTTTTGTGTGTTTGTGTTTTTAAGGAAAAATAAAAGAAAAGAGGATTTACTAATAGTTATTAATTGATATTAAAACACCAATATTTTAATTAATAGTAAATAGCTTTGGACTTTCTTAATTTTGTCTTTTCTTTAAGAATTGTTATGATTCAAATTTACTTAGTCTAAGGCCAAGTTAATATTTGGGAAAATATTTTAAAAACTAAAATGTCATCTAGGAATATAGATTTGATGGTAGCTCAAAGGAGGAAGGCTGCTCCCATGACCACTGGGTAGCATCTCTACTCACCAGAGCGTATTGTACAGTTTTTCCTGCCCTGAAAGACCACTTTATTTTGTTGATAGCATAAGTGTTTCAAAAACATAATTTATAACAAAAGGAAGATCCATAGAGTAGATGGGGGGAGGGGGCAGGGAAAGCTGGGGAATGGAATTGAGAACAAATTTCATGCATGTATGATTTTGTCAGAATGAACCCAACTACTATGTGTAACTATAATGCTCCAGTAAAAAAAATAAATTTAAAGGAAAAAAAACAGGATTTTCACTGCGAGGGGTATAAGGGGCCTCATTTTCCTGTTTATTCCTAATACTCTTTGCTATGCCTTTGACAGCAAAGTCAAGTCATTTTTCAGCATCATTTCTGATGTCATACTCTGTAGTGGGACCAGAACACCACAGATGACCTACATACCAATGGAAGGTAGAAGGACTTGGTGCAGGCAGATGAAGATTTGAAAAGGGAGTATATGTGTAGGACTGGAATTTAGGCCTTTTAGTCAAATATCACATGATCTTCCAAAGTTGTGGCATCAGTTTATACTCTTATCAGAAGTTCCATTCCACTGGTCCATGCTGGTATGGCCTTACATGTTAATTACTGCCAATGGAATAGTAAAAAAAATGTTATCTCACAGAAGTTTGATTTACTAACAAGCAGAGCAACTCTTCATTTTTATTGGTTATTCATATTTTTCTCTTTAGTGAAATGATATTTGTGCCTTTCGTCCATTTTCTTCTTGAGTGGCTTGTCTTTTCTCATTTATTTGTAAATGTTGATAGATGGTTGTTTTAGTCAGCTCTTACGCTGCTATGACTAAAAGACCTGATGAGAACAACTTTAGAGGAAGAAAAGTTCATTTAAGGACATTTAGTTTCAGAAATCTCAGTCCATAGATAGCCTACTTCATTCCTTGGGGCTCAAGGTGAAAGTCTCATGACATCAGCAAAATACAGATAACTTCTCAGCCAGAATACAACATGAATGACTTCTACCCCAAATTCCAATTGAGTCCTTCGAGTCCTTCTCTGAACCCTCTTGAGCCCTGTCTTCACTGTCTATTCTGATCTTTTGAAATCCCACCAGAATTAGCCATTAAGCTCCACTTACAACAATCAAAAGCATTTCCAGTGCTCTGCTACATATCTCAAAACTTCACCAACAAATTCCAAAAAGTTTCAAAAGCTTCTGAACCACACGCTCATGTTAGTCAGAGCAATGGCCCCACTTCTGGTACCAATTTCTGGTTTAGTCAGCTTTTTTGTTGCTGTGACTTAAAAACCTGACTGTGCCAGGAGCCCTCTTCAAAAAAAGATGAAGTGACCTGGTCAGCACCTGTGTGAGCATGCATGACTATAGTAACCATGTGTACCTGCATTCCCTAGACGAAGAGAGGTGACATGGCATTCTGGGCACATGCACAACCCTGCTGACCCCACCATTGCACCTGCACAGCTCTGCCACAACTTTCTTAGTAATTTTTATTATGGAAAACCTGAAAAAATGTATTTTTCCGTGTAGGGAAAACAAAGGGCCTAGTATGTAACAGGGATGGGGAGAGGGGGTCTATCAGGGACTATATGAGACAAAGCCCTACTGCGTATGGAGGCTTGACCTTTGGATGTAATTCCACAGAATACCATTGCTGCATGTAATAAACACTGCTTCCTGTTGAATGCCTTGGTGCTCTGTCTCTCCATGTGAGAATCCTGCAACATGACAAGAACAATTGTAGGGAGTAAAAGTTTATTTGGTGCTCACAGATTCAGAAGTCTCAGTCCATAGATAGAAGCTCCATTACTCAAGGCTCGGGGTGAACAGAACATTATGGAGGAAGAGCAATGGAGGGAAGTGGTTCACCTGATGATCAGAAAGCAGAGACTCTATATATAAAATATAAAATCCAAAGGCATGCCCCAATGACCTACCTCCTCCAACCACATTCTACCTGCCTCCAATTACCTCTCAGTAAATCCCATCAAGAGATTAATTCATTGATTGGGTTAAGGCTCTCATAACCCAATCATTTCTCCTCTAAACCTTCTTGAATTGTCTCATGCATGAACATTTAGGGACACCTCACATCCAAACCCTAACAATGACATATAAGTGACAGAGACAGATATTCATTCAACTTGGCTATATATGTTACAAAGGTCTTGTTCTCATTTTTAACTTAAAAAAAATTTCTAAGAGAATCCGTGATAACCAGATGTTTTTAATTTCCATAAAGTGCCTTTCGTTTATCACATCTTTTGTGATTAGTGTTTTTTGTGCCTTGTTTAAGAAGTTCTTCCTAACCCCAAGGTCAGAGTGATTTTCATCAACATTGCTTCTATTCACTCCAAAGTTTTTCTTCTGACATTTAAGTTCTTAATCCATCTGGACTTAATTTTTCTAGAGCGAGAGATAGAAATCTAATTAATTCCATGTAGAAATGCATTTTCTTTGCTCCATATATTATGTAATCCCTCCTTTGGACAATGACCTACTATAACACTGCCATTGTTTATCAAATTACAAATGGTTTTCAGTCTGTTTCTGTATTCTATACTGTTTCATTCATTCATTTGCTATTCCTGTTACAAAATCAAAATATCAATTGTTCTACTGTCCTAATCAGACCAATCTGGGTAGTGTCTTTCTTCGTTTCCTTATAAATCAGAAGCTCCTTGAAGACAGAATGTGCTCCAAGAAAAGTCATTGTCTGGAACATAAAATGCTGTCCAAAAACATGAGTCCTGGCTATTTTAACACATGACACTTCTATCATTGTGAAGTGAAGACACCTCTCTCCTTGAATCTGGGAGAGCATGTGCTTATTTAACTATTGGGTAGAAGTGATACTTCCTGACTTCAGAATCTGGGTTGTAAAAGGCCAAGCAGCTGCTGCTCATTCAATTCAAATCTTGGTCTTGGAGCCCCAAGTCATCACCTAAGGATATTACTACCCCAAGACCACAAAAGGTGGAAGCCAAAGTCACATGGAGAGGTCACATATAGTCATTCTTGTCCAAGCCTTTTAATGAAACCAGGTAACTTAGAGAAGCATTTTCCAAAATGATTCTAGAACCCAATATTTTGAGTGACCACTAACTGTTAAATCTTTGCAGTTGAGGTCCCAGACTCTAGACAAAGATAAACCAACCAAACTAGGTTATATCTAGATTTCTGGCCTATGAAATCTGTGAGTCTAGCCTAGAGGTTGTTGCTTTTCACCACTAAGTCTTGGAGTTATTCTGTTGCAGTAGATAATCAGGGTGCCTGCTAAATGGAATTGAGGGAAGAGTCAGTATAGATAGAAACTTGAACCACTGTAGAACTTTGTGATTCAGGATCCTGGGCAGCACTTCCCCTACCTGATTATGCACATTATCTTATTTCACGGACCTCAGTTTCCCCTTTTGCAAAACCACTGTGTCACCCTCAATAGCTTAACAGTTTGCTTCTTAGGTCTGTTGTGTCTAATTTTAAATGAATTCTATCTGATAACCCTATAATTTAAAACCAAAAGAGATGCATTAATTCAACTCAGAACAGCCATTTCCAGGATCTGCCAAGTGACTGTGTGTTAATGGTTACTATTAACATAATTCATTCACTGCATGTGTAACATTGATAAAATTTCTAAATTTCTTGATAAAAAATTATTTATCATTCCTAACATATACTTGGATGATATTTAAAAGGTTTGGACACTGAATATACATTTACTATTTAGGAATTTGAAAGGAAACAGAACAGGCTATATACACTAAAATTCATACTAATACAGTTATCATGTGGTAACTGATGATTTTCCTAACAATCATTAAATTCAATTCTGAGTAATTTAGAAGAAAAGGCAAAGCATTATGGAAGTTCATTGATAAAAGTCAGCAAGTAAACTTTTGAACAAAGATCTACACTGCCTAAACATAGCAAGAGTTCTGGAGTGGACAAAGCAACAAGACTTGTGAAGTCTAGTCAGGTACAGTGGCATGCACCAGGAAGCCCAGTGACTTGAGAGGCTGAGGCAGGATCACAAGTTCAAACCTAGCTTCAGCAACTTAGCAAGGCCCTGAGCAACTCAGCAAGACCCTTTCTCTAATAAAATATAAAAAGAAGGACTGGGGATGGTTAAGTGCCCTGGGTTCAATCCCTAAATCCAAAAAAATAAAAAAAGATTGCAAAGTCCAAATATAAGAACTTAATAATACTGCCAACACCCTGTTGATTACACATTATAGCACTTCCACTTCACAGATGAAAAAAAATTGAGTATAAGAGAAACTAATTAAAATAATTTAAAATTATACATTTTCCAAGTGCTAGGAAAAACACTCTAAAAATCTTCATGATCTTAAAAAAAATCACTCTCTTTCCACTGTGCTTATAATAAATTGTGAATTCAATTTAATATCAGGACATTGGTCAACCTATGGCCAATGTAAATTGTATAAATTTGAAGATGAGACTTTTTGTTCTATTAACTTACCAAAAAAATCTGATGTTACAGATATAGAAAAGAAACCAGTAATACACATGTGTTGCTTATGTTAAGAAAGGCTAAGCAAATGAAATCCAAAAGTCATAAAAATGTGCTCTTGAGTACATGGAAGAATAGATGATTGACCTGTCCTTGCCCTTAACTTTTCTGAAATATCAACCTCCTCCTCTAGGTCTCAGATAGGAATTGGAAAGCAAACAATTCAAAATTGGTTTTCCTTGGCAAGTTATAAGAATAAACACCATTAAATAAATTTATGGTGAGTCATTGCAACATGCTATAACCTGTACATGCAATTGTAGAAATGCTGGGTTGTCCAGCAATTTTGGTTGATGCTTTCATCAGAAAAAGGCAGGTACCTTTTAGTTTGATTTCATAGAGTATTGTCAAAGTTTTTAAGATTTAACTTCGGTAAATAAGCATTGAATCATGAAAAAATGTTTTCAAATACTGTGGTTACAGTTGGTCTTCACCAGCCACTCTACTAGAAGACCCACTCATGATGCCCAACATAGTCCAGAGGAAACCAGAGCCACCTGACCCCCTTTTGCCATCATTCTTCATCCCTGAGGCACCATTATACTACTGCTTCTCCCAGCACAGGACTTCATTCCCCACTGGAAGAATTCCTGAATACTAAAAAGGATTGTTTTCAGTTCCAATGTTTACAGGCAGTGTTTACACATCTTCCCAAGTCTTTCAAACTTTTTATTTACATGACTTTGGGTAAATGCTCACTGATGGCATAGCCTCGTGTAAATTAAAATTATCTACACTTTGAACCCAGAAAACCACCTTTTCTTTCCTAAAGATCAGAAATAAAACTGTTGAGCAATTTAGCAATTGCCTTGGATCTAAACTTGTAATAGATTTTCTTTGGAAAAGCATGCCTTGATTTGTAATTTTACTTTCAGTGCATTAATAAGTAGTTTAAACACATCCCTCTGTTCTAGGCCTTTAAAAAGGTTTTGTAGGAATCATAAGCAACATACTGGACTCTTTCCTATATCTGTGTTTTTATAGATACTTCCCTTGCCTAGAATACTCTTTCCTCCTTCACCCTCCAAAATCAGTACAGGACAGAGAAATTTTTGCCTCCTTTTTGAAATTTTTCCCAATTTCCACACAGAATTGGGGTTCTCGTAAGTTTTTCTAAGACCACTATAGTCTTATAGGAGCAATCTGGACTTTTCATTGATTCAACAGTCATTTGTTAAAAGAGGATATATTACTTTCTGGCCACATACAAGGCATTGTCCTTAGAACAGGGAGAGTCTAATTAAAAGACAGATCAACTCCTCAATCTATGGAGGTAGCATAAGAGAGAGGTTGACAAATCACAAACATATTTGTAATATCACCCCACACACACAGGAGAAAGCAATGTGAGGCAGTGTGTACTCAGAGTTCAGGGTTGGGGCCTCATGAAGTGAAGTTTAGTGGAAACTGTCAAGAAAGATGGTCCCCAGTTTGGAATCATGGCTCAGTGGTAGAGCACTTGCCTCACACATGTGAGGCACTGGGTTTGATCCTCAGCACCACATAAAATGTATAAATAAAATAAATGAATTGTGTCAATCTACATCTAAAAAAATTTTAAAAAAAGAAAGAAAAAGAAAAAAAAGAAAAATGAAAGATGGCCCCAGGGAGAGAGAAGAGAAAAAACCTACAAAATTTCCAAAATTTTCTATTCAAGGAACAGCAAGAAGTCAGCAGGGAAGAAGCTGGGCGAACAATGGAGTTAGAGAAAAGGGTTTGGGAAGTGAATGTAGGGTCAAGCACATGGTCATGAAGGACGTGGTCAGAATTTTCATTGGATTTTCCTCTAAACCATTAGACAGTGTCAAGTTGGGAGTGGCATGATTTAGTTTATATTTTAAGAGCATCGATATGCCCACTTATCGTTGCCATATTTAGCATTGCAGCCCTCCTCCAAATTTATTCATTCTGTTTTATTTTTGGACAATTCCCCCTCCCTGCTTAGGAAAAAAAATAATGAGAATATAGGGGTGGAAACTCAGAAACTTTAGCACAAACCTCTGACAGGCAGAGAAGATATGAAGGAGAATTTTGGCAGCCAGGCAAATGAAGATGGTCCAAGAGAGTGGACCCTCAGAACCCACAGTAACCTTCTTAAAAAGCCCCAAAAGTCTATGGTGATTGAAGTCTTGTGGAATACAACCCAGTTTCTCCTAAGCACAATCTCCAAATGGTTTGACCAACAAAGGGAAGGTGAAATCTTTTTAGAGTAATAAATCATCTGAAGGCTTTGCCATTTGAAAAATAAAATAATTACATTTAAAATGTCATTTCATCTGAAAACCAGGATTATATAATCTGTAGCTAAGGAAAGAAATAGATAATACAGATAAACCCACAGGCTACTCAGACGTTGAAGATAGGTGGTTAACACCTTAAAATGCTTGAATTTATTGTTTTTAATATGATGGACAAAAATTACTAGGAAAAAAGAAAAAAATAATAAAATGAGAGTTAAAATCTATCATAATAACCAAATGAAAAAAATAAAATATGATATCTATTATAATATTTAACAGCAGAAGGACAAAACTGAATCAGGGTTATATCTGATTAGAAGACAATCAGAAAATATGCAGTATTCAGTAGAAAATATTCTATCTGAAGTGCAGAGAGAAGAAATATAAATACAGGAAAGAATATTTAAGAAATATGAGATAATAAAAACTTTTGACCTAATGTGGGAAATTGTCTCCAAAATGGATCCCAATGATCCCGTCTCCTGGGATACACACGCTTGTGTAATTACAATCCTTTGATGTGACTGGAACTAGTGACTCACTTGCAACAAGGAGAATACAGCAAATTAAATAAAACTTCTGATGATAAAACAATTGAGGCACAGAGTATTTATGTAATTTACTCTAGGTCATCCACATAATAATGGCAGAGTCAAAATTCAAGGCAATTGGCCCAACTGTCCATTTTTATAGTGATTATACTATGATACTTTTTAGGTTTAGAAGCTCTAATAAACTGAATGTGGAAGAGAATGTTATTAACTTGATTAAAAATCTTCAGTTAGCACTTTGGCCCACATCAAAATTGATTGTAGTATACAGTCAACTATTATTAGTCTGTTTTCTGTTAACATAACAAAACACCCAAGTTTGGGTAATTTATAAAGAAAGAATTTTACTTAGTCCAGAGTTATTGAGAGAAAGGAGCATGGTTCTGACTTCTGAAGAGGGTCTGATGGTGGTTTAATTCGTGGCAGAAAATAGAAGATTAAGAGACACCTGCAGAGAAAGGAATGTGTGTAAGAGAGGAAGCAAGAAGAAATGCTGAGCTGTTTTATGATAACCCAGCCTCACATTAACAAATCCAGTTCTGTAAAACCTAAGTCATTCCCATGAAACCTAATTCAGTCTCCAGAGAGTTAACCTAGTTTCTAGAGAAAGGCATTCCTAATAACTCCTCACTAGGCCCTATTTCCTAAGGATCCTACCGCCTTTTCAATATAGTTACACTGAGAACCAAGCTTCCTGCACAAGATGAACCAAACTTTATCTTTGGAGAACAAACCATAGAAATTACTATTAAATCAGAACTAGTGCAGGTAATTTCTGTCATTGTGCTCAGCTGCTAGCAATTGTAGTAAAGTGATTTAAAATGCAAAGATTAGGTGATATTCATGTTCATTTAGAAAGTTCAAGAGAGTTTCTAGGTGATAGCAATGAAATTAACAGAGTAAGAAACTGAAAATTTGGCTCTCATAAAAGCAACAAAAATACTGGCAAAGCTCTCAGAGTCAAATTTTAGGAACTTTGGAATCTGACCAAAAGCAAGAACAGTGTACTTTGTGATGATTTGACTTACCTCATCTGAACACCGCCCCCCAGCTTAGTAGTAGCCATGAAAATAACAGCCTACTTTCCCAGTATTTGAGAGCAGAATGGACCACATCATAAAGAACTGTAATTTGTTTTTGAACTATGTGGTGGCTATTTGGAAAACTAGCGCAAAGGCTGGACTTTGTCTTGCCTAATTCAGAATTCAACCAGTGTTAAAACTATTACCAAAGGAATGTTTGCAAAAAAATTTTCAAAAGTGAAAAACAAACCAAAAAAAAGTCACTTCCATATATTTTATTGTTGTCTAAGGCAAGGGATAAAAGTTGGGAAAAAATTAATCTATTAAAATATGGGAGGAAATTTTGGAGGATAAATTGTTTTGGGAAAGGAAAGCTTTGAAAAACTCTGACCTATCTTCAGAAATCTAGAAGACCCTGTAGATGGCCAGGGCTGTGCTCACCATAGGGAAAGACCTGGGAAGGCACCAAGCTCTTATAGCTGCTGATCTTGTAGCTGAAAAACAGTATGTTAAGGCCAAGACAGAGTTACAACTCCTTGATGAATTCTGAATGTATGTCCCAACATATACACAGAGCTTCTCTACAAGTATTTGTTGTTGATGTTGCTTTGTTTGGGTTTGTATTTGGATCCAAGCAATAAGGTAATCCCTGCCCAATGATTTGCTAACCACAAAGCCAATAGAACAGAGACTTCAAGGTCACACATGAAAAATACAGACTATACAAAAAATAATTCAGAAAAGTCATGAAATAAGCAAACAGAAAATCATAAAACTATAATAAATAGCAGCAAAAACCTTTGGAATAAGGAAATAACATGATTTCCAGAATTGCTACCTTATGATACATGATGTCCAGTTTTCAAAAAACAGTATTAAACGTTCAAAAAAATGAGGGACAGTAAAATAAGAAAAGACCATTAATGCAAATTATCACTGAGGAATGTCGGACAGCATACTAGACAAAGTCTTTAAGTCAGATACTTTAAATATGTTGAATGAACTAAAAAGTGAAGCATGCCTAAAGGCCTAAAGAATGATTTGCCATCACTGAGAAATTCTAGGAGTAAAGGCATATTACACTAAAATCTCTGTATGTCATGATTTAAAATAAAAAGAGAAATTCTAAAAAACAGCCAAATACAAATCTGGAGTTAATAATTTAAATGAAAAATTCACAAGGGGCTCAACAGAAGATAAGAAAAGCAGAAAAAATTAATCAATTAGTTTGGAGATAGGGCAACTGAAAATTTTCAATCTGAGAAGCACAAAGAAAAAATAATGGAATAAAAAAAAAAGGAAGAGAGTCTAAGAGACCTATAGGGCACCACCAGGCCTACCAACATATGCATAATGGAAGTGTTAGAACAAGAGAAGAGAGGAAAAGATGCAAAAATAATGAAATATTGGCCAAAAACTTCTTAAATTTGATGAATCACTTTATACACCCAAGAAGTTCAAGATCTACAAGTAGGATAAAATTCAAAGGATTCACAGTAAGGCACTTCATAAATGACCAAAGTGACACATCACATATAGTGATCCTCCAGGAGATTGACAGTGGTTTCTCATCAGAACCTATGAAAATAGGCAGTAGAATGACGTATCCAAAGTCCTGATTGAACAAATAAGACTGTCAAGTAACATTAGGCTTTTGATCTTCTGGAAATGGTTATCCTATGAAAAATTAAGGAGATATTAAGAACTTTTTGGATAAGTCAAATATTATAAGAAATACTAAAGGAAGTCTTTCAGGAAGTAATTAGATATTAACTCAAAGTCATATGAAGAAATCAAGTACACCAGTAAAGGTCACTAACAAAAAAAAAAAAATCAAATTGTATGCCATCTAGAAGAGATTCATTTCAAGCACAAACAGGTTAACATTACATTGATGAAAAACAATATCCACACAAACAGAAATTTAAGAAGAGCTGGAGCAACTGTACCAATATTACACAAAATGGAATTTAAAACAAAAATTTCCAGAGACACAGAGGAGACAGAAGTACATTTCATAATAAAAAAAAAATATTTTATTACAGCCAGATGCCATGCACATCCCTGTAATCCTAGTGACTAGGGAGGTTGAGACAGGAAAATTGCAAATTCACTTAGCAAGACCCTGTCTCAAAATAAAAAGTAAAATTGGGGATGTAGCTGAGTGGTAAAGCAGCCCTGGGTTAAATCCCTAGTACAAAAAAAGGAAGGTGAAGGAGAAGGAGAAAGGTAAAAGAGGAGGAGGAGAAGGGAAGGAAGAGAAGAAAGAGGAGGAGGAGAAGAAATATACATAGTATTATATACATTACATGCATATATAAACCAAATAATAGAATTCTAATAAGCAGAAAGCAAAAACTGACAGAATCGAAGGAAAAAAATAGACAATTGCATAATAGTAGTTGGAGATGAGAACTCACAACTTTCAATAATGAATAGAACAACCAGACAAGACCAATACAATGATAGAGGACTTAAATGCTATGAATCAACTACATCTAATGAAAATCTATAGCCGACTCTACCTGGCGAAAGTCACATAAATTTTGCACAAAATGCATTCTCTAGGGTAAACAGCATGTTAGGCCACAACATGACTCCATGAACTTAAAAAGACTGAAAATACCCAAAATATCTTCTAACCCCATGAAATGAAATTAGAAATTAATAGCAGAATACAATTTGAAGTATTCAAAATATGGCAGAGTAAGACAAACTACCCCTAAGTAACCAGAGTCAAAGAAATCACAAGAAACACATGAGATGCAGTGCAGTCAGTGCTCAGAGATTCACATCAGTAAATGCCTCCTAACATCACCTCAATGAAGTAGAAACTTAGTAGTAAACTAAACCTAAAGAAAGCAAACAGAACAAATTAGTAAAGATGAGAGCAGAGATACACAAAATAGTTTGAAATTTACAGAGAAAATCGATGAAACCAAAGACTGGTTCCCTGAAAGAAATTAACAGAATTGATAATTCTTTAACTAGATAAATGAAAGAGAGAGAGAGAGAGAGAGAGAGAGAGAGAGAGAGAGAGGCGGGGGGGTGAGACTCAATAACTCAGGAATAAAAGTGGGAACATTATTAAAAACCTTCTAGAAATAAATTCTAAAATAATCGTATAAACAAGCATATGTCAAAAAATTAGATAAAACAAAAAATTATATAAAATATATGAATAAATTCCTAAACACATACAAACTATAAATCTGGCTGAAGGAAAAAAAATAACAGCAATATAATGAACCAATAATTTTAAAGATCCAACAAAATAATTTGCTTCACTAGCAAATTTGACCAAATATGTAAAGAATTAATGTTAAATCTTCTGAAAGTCCTCTAAACACAGACAAGGAGAGACCATTTCTAGTTTACCCTTGAGACGGCTATTTCCCTGACACCAAAGTCAAATATATTATAAGAAAACTATGAATATGATAAAACTAAGAAAACTTTATGAATATGATGCATAAATCCTCAGTAAAATCCTGACACATTGAAACCAAGAGCTCATTAGAATTATTTTAAATCATGATAGTATTGGTCAACATTTCTCAGAGAAACAGAGCCAACAAATATGTAGAGATTTAATTTTAAAGAATTATCTCGCATGATTGTAGGGCTAGCAAGTTAAAATCTGCAGGGTGGGCCTTTGAATTGGAAACCCAGAAGAGACTTGCAGCTCACATCGAAATATAGTCTGGAGGCAAAATTCCTTCTTCCTCAAGGTATCTCAGTCTGAGGATAATCTACTTTCCTCAGTGCCTACTGATTCAAATATCATCTCAAGTTAAAAAAAAAAAAAGAAGTCTTTGCAGCAATAGCCAGACTGGTGTTTGATCAAACATTTAAGTACCCTGGCCTTGCTAAATTGACAATAACATAACCACCATTATGACCACATGGAATTGATTCTAAGATTGTAAATGTGGTCCAATATACAAAAAAAAAAATTAATACAATATAATATCAAGAGAAGAAGGAAAATATGACATCATCTCAATTAATGAAAAAATTATTTAGAAAAATTTTACTCTTCAAGATAAAAAGAAGGTAGGAAAATAAAGGATTTTTCTCAATCTGATAAAAGGCATCTATAAAAATGTACTGTTGACATCATACTTAATGATGAAAAACTGAAAGTTTTCCTCCTAAGATCACACCAAAATGAGAATTGCCTCTCTACCCAACTTCTGAGCATTGTACTGGAAGAGAGCTAACAAGCTAGCCAAGGAAATTAAGGGGGGAGAGAGAGGGGAGAGACAGAGATAGAGACAGAGAGAGAGAGAGAGAGAGAGAGAGAGAGAGAGAGGAAAGAAAAGAAGCCTTGCAATTCAGAAAGGAAAAAAGCATGATTATCTCATTTTGCAGATGACATACTGGTACCTGAGAAATCCACACACAGAACTATTAGAAGTAATAATAATTACCACTAATTACCTCTAATTATAGCATAGTTGCAAGATACAAGAGCAAAATGAAAACATGGTATTTCCATACACAGCAATGAACACTTCAAAAATAAAATTAGGGAGACAATTCCATTTTCAATAGCCTCAAAAAGATAAAATATGAATAAAATTTTAAAAGAGGTGGAAGACTACAGAACTGAACACTATGGAGCACCAGTGAAAGAAGTTAAATGAGCCCTGAATACATGGAAAGAGACTTACATTCACAAACTGGAAATGGCAACATCCCCCACATCTTGATATTCTCAGAATTCAAACTGCCTTTTGTTGAAGACTGAAAAGTTGATCCTAAAATTCACATGGAATTACAAGCTCCCAAAATAGCCAAAACAACATTGAAAAACAACAAATTTGGCAGACTGAAACCCATAGATATAAATCTTTGTGACCTTGGATTAAGCAACACTTTCCTAAATATGACACCGAACACTCAAGCCTAAAAAATAGGAGATAAATTAAACTTCATGAAAACTAAAATTTTGTTCATCAATTCTGTGAAAAGGTATTCCACTGTTTCAATGCTATAGCTAAAAGGACACAACCAGAACAACTGTAGAAGAGAAAAAGTTTATTTGGGGGCTCACATTTTCAGAGATCTCAGTCCATAAGTTGCTGACTCCATTCCTCTTGCCAGAGTGAGGCAGGACATCAGGAGGAAGAGTGTGGTGGAGGGAAGTAACTCACATGATGATCAGTAGGCAGAGGGAGAGAGACTCCATTCTCCAGATTTAAAATATATACCTCAAAGCCACACCCCCACTGAACCACCTCCTGCAGTCACACCCCACCTGCCTCCAGTTACCACTCAGTTAATCCCATCAGGAATCAATTCACTGATTATGTTAATGCTATGATCCAATCATTTATCCTCCAAACCTTCTTGCTTTGTCTCACACATGAGGTTTTCGGGGACACCTCATATCCAAACCACAACAAACCATAAACCTACCGCACAGAATGGGATAAAATATTTGTGATCATGAGCCCCGTATCCCAAACATATAAGGAGTTGTTATAACTCAACAATTAAACAAACAGCCCGATTTTAAAATGGTTAAAGCCTTTAGTCGAAATTTCTCAGAGAACATGTGCAAACATACAGATGTACAAATGGCTAAAAACATGAAATGATGCTCATCATTACCAGCATTTAGGGAAGTGTAAATAATAATCACAATGAAATTCCATCTAATAGAATGGCCATTAAAAGTGGAAAATAACAAATGTTGATGAGAATGTGCAGAAATTGGAACTCTTCCATGTTGCTAATGGGAAAGTAAAACTGTACAGGCACTGTGAAAAGCAATTTTGTAGTTCTTCAAAAGGTTACCAATAGAATTAACATATGATCTAGCATTTGTACTCCTAAGAAAATTGAAATCATGTTGAAACATAAAATTGGTCATGAATGCTTGTAGTGGCATTATTCATAATAGCCCCAAATAGAAACAGTCCAAATGTTCATTAACCGATACAAGTATAAATAAAATGTATTCATATGATGGAATATTATTTGACTAAAAAAGGAATAAAGGACTGACACATGCTACAACACAAACAAATCTTGAAACTTCAATGTGAAACAATAGATGCCGATAGAAAATGCCGTTTATACTATTATTTATGTAAAACATCCAGAAAGGGCAAATCCATGAAGACAGCAGATTAGTGGTTTCCATGCACTGGGATAAAAGAAAATGAGAAGTAATTACTCAAGGGGTATGAAGTTTCTCTTTGGGGTTTTGAAAATAAATTATGAATTAGGTCGTGGTGGTGGTTGTAAAATATGAATATACCAGAATATACCAGAAACCACTTTAGAATGGTTAAAAGGGTAAGCTTACATAAATTTTGCCTCCATTTTTAAAAAGCATACATTGGAATGGAGGAAGGAAGGACTGTATAGAGGGAAAAGAGGGGTGGGAGGGGTGGGAGGAAAGGGAAAAAATAACAGAATGAATCAAACAACAGTACCCTATGTAAATTTATGATTACACAAATGGTACGCCTTTACTCCATGTACAAACAGAGAAACAACATGTATCCCATTTGTTTACAATTTTTAAAAAAAAGCATACATTGGGCTAGGGGTGTAGCTCAGTGGTAGAGAACTTGTATAGTATCTGTGAAGCCTTGGGTTCAATCCCCAGCACCTCAATTTAAAAAAACAAAAACAAAACAAACAAACAAAAACATTGATTCATTGATTGGTTGAAATGCATTAACTAGAAGAGACAATGAAAATTTAGAATTTTGCAAATAAGATGATTTAGCAAATATAAAGACACATTTATTGGTTACATCAAATTATTTAAGCTAAATTAATTGAAACTATATGCAGGTGATGTAAGGAGAGGCAAATGTATCAACAAAACAAATAGTTGCATCAAAGAATGGATCCTTGGTGCACAGTAGTGAAGGCATTACAAATCATGCAAAGACGGGAATTTATTTATTAAATAGTGCTGGGATAATTGACTTTCCATAATGGAAACAATAAAATTACAGCAATGACACCCTACTTCTAAATAAGTTCCAGATGGTTATAATAGACTACATTTCAAGAAGAAAATCTTTTAAACATTTAGAAGCATATATAGAAGAATATCTTTTTAACAATTAAAGTAAGGTGAAATGTCTTAAATAAGGCCCCCAAAACAATTTTTAAAATGAAAAAAAACATAACTCTTAAAACGGCAATACAAATTATACCATAAATAGTTACAAACTAAAATAGAGATTTATGGACTTAGCAAAGGACTGTTTAACCCATGTAATAGGCACAGATATGCCCGAATGCATACATGTATATGTACATAGTCAATAAGAAATCATAAAATAAATATACTCTCAAAGGAAAATTGTCAGCATAAAACGACAACCAAAAACATATTCACCAACAAATAACTGACATATGAGGATATTCCAGTCTCACTAATTTAGTGAAGAAATACTAATTAAATTATAGGAAATTTAATTTTTTAACCATGAGATTGACTATTAGGTAACTCAGAATGCTTTCAACTTAATAGAAAATTCAAGCAAAATTGATTTAACATTTCAAATAAAAATGTTTAAGTTTATGGAGCTAGGAGTCTGAAGATAGTCCAAGCTTCAGATTGCTCATTTGTGGGTTGTGTCTCCTTTCCTCTCTGGTTCTCTGTTAAACTGCTTTTTATCTTAAGTTTGCCTCACCTTCATTAGCCTACACTAAGCACTGACCTTGTTTTCTGCAAATCATTCTTTCTAGTAATTTATTTATCTGGCCACACTGTGACTTAGTTACCATTACTGTACATATTTTGCAGAAGAATGGCCTGATGCATCTGTTGAATTTACCCAAGGCTGCTTGGTTGGCATGAGGCAGCCGCATGGCAGACTCCACACACTTAAACACCATGGTGTGCTGCATTTATAATGGGTTAACACTTAGGAGAGCATTCTCCATATGACAAACACTGCTGGATATTTGTGAGTCAGTGTTTTCTTAATTCCATTCCCCGTCCTTGTGTGACTTATAAAATGGGTAGGTAGCCAAAGTACAAATTAATAACTATAATACACCATGGCATGTGCTAGAGTCATAGAAGAACAGAAAATGCTACAAGTTTCTGCAAGGTACACTAAACCAATCTGAGGTGACTGACGATGCCTCCAGGATGAAATCGCATCTAATTGACTTGCCACAGTCTTCTTTTCTGTGGAGCAAGTCTGGGTAGACATCATTGACAATGGGGGTATTAAGGCTCGGTCCTGGTGTCTTGCAATCTTGATACCCCTTTGGGGTATCAAGGCATGTCTGAAACACATCTGGAAGCATTGGAATCCATGGGAAATTATAGCCCCCCATTATAAGAGAGAGATAGGCCCAGCTCCAAGGAAGCTGAGCTTGATAGAAGACCCCCAAATAAGAACCCCATTCTGCTGACACAGTTCCTCCTGTCTCATCACTTCACATATTTTTGTAACGTTTACATTAAGACTATCAAATTTTAACCCATGAAGTTTAGAATATAGGCTTACAGTTGGCAACTTATTTGTCTCATAGCACCCAGAAGAAAATGCTCTTCTGAATGGTTCAAAGTCTCTATTTTGCCCCCACAGTCCTGTTCACTTTACTGGTCTCCTTTCTACTTATCTTTACGTGGTGTTTTCTACTGCAGGGCATCTACTGGAGGTTAATTCCAGTGAATTCTCCAGCAGAAGTATTACATATTCGACCAGCAAACTGAAATATCAAAATTGGAAATCAAGAAAGAAAGAGGAAATACTAACAACTTTTAGGAAATTATCAGGAACCATCTCCCAAAAACAGTGCATCCTTATATGGATGGAGTATAAAATCCCTCAATGGGAATGGATAGCTCTTTATCTTTTCAACCTCAGAAGATGGCCAGGTGCTTACAGTAAAATGGATTTCTCACAGATTTTTAATGAGTTATTTAATCAACTGGATAAATTATTTCAGCTGCCAATTTAGAATTGGTGACATTTGCATAATAATATAGATTATTTGACTTAGGAATTGCTGTCTTCATCAATCTTATAAACAAATAGTATAAACAATATTACTGAAAGATTGCTCTGTTGGGGTAAGAAGAGAATGCAATAGAAAGGGAACAGATTTAAAACTAGGTAAATGTGTGATATACTGGATCCATTCCTTACTGTTCTGTTCCAATCCAGGAGAGGGAGGATTGGCAGATGATGAAGGAGTGAAAAGGGAATCAGGGTATTTAAAACCAGGTTCTCCAGGTGGTCAGTCTAGATAAGTTCATAGCTTGTGGCCCAACACCAAAAACAAAGCTAGTCCACAAAACTGGAGCCAAGGAAGTTCTAAATGAGTTTGAAGTGAATAAAAGAGTTTTTAGAGAAACTGTCTTGTAATTGGACTGAATGAACATGATTTCAATATTGGGCTAAACTGAAAAAAGGCTTAAACACTTTTTATCATATAATCCTGTGTCTGTTTTGAAATAGACATAATGGGTAATGTCTGAGCACCTGGGGTAAGTGGTCCTGTGTTCAGTTTCTACCATGTGTAAAATGGGTTTTCTAGCAGTTGTTCTCGTGGAGGTGATTGGAAAGATGAACTGCACTGAGGTGTTTAACTTACATGAAAAACTTTGGCCTGAAATCCCTGTAAAGCATAATTCATTCACTAAGGCCTATGCTGCTGTCTGCAGGTCTGATTAACTTCTTTGTTAGACAGACTTTCAGTGTGAGTTCTCTTTCATTTCCAAATCCCAGGTTCTGCTGCTATGAGGTATTTCCATTTTTACGATTATTTCTAATTATGCATACCCATTACCATTTGTCATAATGAAATTTTACTGGTCTAGTTACACAGCAAAGTCTTTTTGATATTTTCCATTCACAGATCTTGTTAGAAGTTGGGGAAAATTTTACACACTGAGGTTTTTACCATGTTGCCTTAGGAAGTCTGAAGTCATATTAATATCATCCTCCGTCATTTATGATTATTAAGGAAAGGAGATGTGCCAGTTAAAGAGGACACTGATGATCAAGACTTTCCACTCTGACCAGACAAAGAGACTGAGTCAGTGTCCGGCCCCTTACCCAACATAGATTTTTCTGTTTGTTTCAAAGAGTAGCTTTTCTTAATATGGCCCTCAGGAAGCTCTGCAGTTCGTGGCAAACTGTACTGTTGAAAACCCTGTTCCTCTCTTCTTTGCCAACAGGACCAAGGTTTTGCTTACCAATTAGCCTGGACTACAGAATATCTACATTTCTGATCCTAGAAGAGCCTGAACATGGTCATGTGAGACATAGTTAGCCTTTGAGATCTACTCATTCAACAATATTTCCAAGTTCTTACTATGTGGTAGGTACTCTCTATGTGCTGAATAAGATGTCAGCAAAAGCCTAAAAGGGATAATTGGGAAATTATTGTTGTCTGCCTGTCAGAGTATCTCTTCTTCACTATTGCTTTTTCCTTCTTGTTAGAGGTGGACATTATGACTACAAGCAGTCACTATGCCAACATGAGGGAAGAGCTAATGGAATTACAGAGATTTTGGCCTTCAGATTCAGCTGTAGATGAGTTGTTTATACATTACTTATCATACAAGAGAAAAAGCAATCTATACCAAGATTTATGCCTTCTGTTGAAAGTTACATAGTTTTTTTCTATTTTTTTAGAAGAGGCACAAAAACTTCTGAAACCACTTTCTGTTACTTCCACTCTATTTTAGAAACCTTTCACTTATGTTTAATAAATACCAAGTCCTTGCCTTATGGAATTCTCTAGGATGCAGGAAAACAAGTAGGTACTTGTCTTCGAAAAGCGGGGTAGACTATACATTATAGAATAACAACATCATCAATTTAAGCAAAATCAGAGTATTTTGTAATGTGTTTGTTTTATAAACGAGTAAATTGGAATCTGCAGGGATTTGATAATTCATATAAAATCACTCTGCTTTTAGCAGAAAAGTATAATTATATCAATTTTGGTGAAATCTACTTCAATGTTATTTTCCAAAAACTACACAAATAACCTGAATTACAAAGAAAATGGTGAAAGGAATTACATTTATAAGTCCTTGCTCTTTAGAATAAATTACAAAGATATGATTTCTCCAGGATATTATAAAAGTTATTATGCTATTATTAGATATTCCATTTTCCAAAGAGTTTTGAAAACATTGTAATCAAAAGGTTTGTTGCTGTAAGACTTCCAGAGCCTTTCATATAAGAAGGTGCACAATGAATCTTGAAAAGACAGAAACAATGTGCAGAATTTTCTCAACCTATGAAAACTTTGTCTTAGAGAATTTACAATGACTTTTGTTCTGAAGGATAACCTTTAAAAAACACAATAATTTACTAATTTAACTCTAACTCTTCACCAAATAATTCAGGACATAAAAAGAAAATGAAAGGTATCATATCATTAAATATTTTTAAAATTATAATAAAGCTCTTTCTGATATTGAAGAAAACTTAACAATTAAAAAAATTTAAATGGAAATGTTCTGAGTATAAAACACCCTTGAGGAAAAAAGCTAGATAGGCTTGCTAATTCAAAATTCTCAAAAGAAGAACATAACATGTCATTTTATGCGTTTTGTGTTACTATGTATTATCACATAATCAGTTCAAATGGACAACTGTATAAAATTGTTTAATCCACATTTGCCTATAACCCCATCAATTTATATTGTTAGATACCAAAATAAAAAAAAACTGACTCCATTAAAACAATTCAAACTTTTACTAATAAAAAAATTTACTAATAAAAAATTATTTGCAATTTGGTTTAAGAACAAAGCAAAAGACTTACAGAAGCAAAATGGAATTATAATGACTTGTTTTACTCCTTCCAGCATTTTATTCTCTTCAGTAGCTTGTCATGACAGTATTAGTTCTCTGGTCCTTAGTGTGACATTAGTAGAATTAGTCTTAACGTTAAAAATACATAGTATGATGGCAAGGTACTTTATGACTTTGCCGCCATCATGTGGATAATAGGCTCATTAAATGTCAGAAAAATGCAAGATGTGTTGAGTCTGTAGGTTTATTTAAGACCCAAGAACATCTTCCTGCAAGTTTCTAAAATTTTCTTTTGGAGTGGGCTTGCCTGTAAGGTGTTCTCCTCAGCCTAAAGATGTAATGCCTAGGCTTTTGTTGTTTTGTTCGTTTTGTTTTGTTTTTTTCAGTGTTAAAAATAATTGAACCCAGGGCCTCACAAGTGTTCTACCACTGAGCTACATACTCAGCCCTTTTTTATACCTTTATTTTGAGACAGAGTCTTGCTAAATTGCTTAGGTTGGATTAAAATTTGCAATCCTTCTACCTCTACCTCCCAAGTCACTGGAATTCAAAAATCTAAATTCTAAAACCATAAAAATACTTTATTTTTGATGGAAGTGCTCTACACACTCTTAACAACAACAACAAATATATCACATAACAAAAAAAAAAAAAAACATGTGTATTGCTTAATAAGGTAAACTTCTTTACTTCTTTGATGTGGTCTAGTGTTGATTTTGAGGATGACACACATCCTCATCAGTAGTTTTTGCAAATATTGTTCCCTTTTAGTCATTAGCATTTTATCTTTTAACAGTTGTGAAGTTTTCCCAAGATGTTATATATGAGAAAGACACCCCAAAATTTTGACATTGCAAAGTGAATGGTGAGTTGACAATAAGTCATGGTCTTCAAACCATGACTTCCAGGCATTCGGGGAAAAAATTCCATCATGTCTAATATTCACTAAAATCAAAAGTGATACTTTTTCAATGTTCTGCAACAGCTGAAATCAACATGTTCTCTTGCACTTTCTACTGAAACTGAATATTCAAATAACTAGTGAGTGCCTTTCTTTAAAAAACAATGCTAATGCATTCTGCCAAATGGTAAAGATTATCTGCAAATTAATAGGAAGTCTTTGGAATTTTCTCAACAGCTGGCATAGTTCTCCTCTTATTGTCTTTATGCTGAAATCCAGATATTGGATCTACAAGAAGAATGTAATCCATCTGTGGTGATTATTTAATTAGGCACAGTTGACAGCCCCACAAGGGACTGTTCATGCCCCTACGTGACAATGTATGCATGGTATCTGGTGTGCCTACACTACTCATGGTCACAAACAAGCCAGACAGGAGGGAAACTGGACACAGATCACGTCTTCTCTGGAACAAAGAAATTCTAAGATGCCCCAATGAAGCCTTCAACAGTGTTTCTGGTCTTGTTGCTGTTTGCTTTTTATTTCCACTTTGCAGATTAGAAACAGATTAAGTTTCAACAAAACTCAACTAATTTAGATTTCCTGTGAAAATATACTCTTGGGCGCAGACTCAGAAAATATTATCCATGCAAATCTCAATTTGTGAGATTTTCTAAGTGACACAACTGGAAAGACAAACAGATTTTAAGTGAAAAATGTTAGATTAGGTCTGTACATAAAACATATATCTTTGATGAAACAGAACAAAGTATCCCTTTTTATTAGTGCATCATAATCATATATGATAGTGAGATTCATTATACCTAAAACGTGTTTTTAATGATCAACTGCAAAATTCTTTAACTCAGTGAATCTTTCTGTATTTTCACACCTCATTCTCTTTGTCTTTGTATCTCTTTGTCTCTCTCTAAGTCCAAGGGAACTTCCTGGGTGATCAAAAGTATTGACCTCCACTCTGCCCAAATTTGGCCATGTGGTGCTGCTGATCACTTGAAATACAGTTAAAGTGATTGAGAAACTGAATTTTCAGTTTTATTTACTTAAAATTAACTCAAAGCTAAATTAGCCCTCTCTGGACAGTACTTACTATACTGAACATATCAGCTCTGAAAAACTCAGTTGTGAAATGCAGCATTGCATTTAGTCAAGTAATTTACTTAGAAGATCACCATGATTTACTAAGTGCAATTAACATAAAAAGGGGTTTGGGAGCTGACATCTTTGTCTTTTCCCTCTCTGTACCCTCCACAAGTACCTGGATTTGGAGTGGCCTGAACCTGAGTAAAGAGCCTAGACTAAATCTCCTTTCCATAGACACCCATGTTCCAACATGAAAAGAATCTCATAGACATTTCGCTCTCAGGAAAACTATTCAATTGTTGTTTACAAGTTGTTATGGTTTAGATATGAGGTTTCCTCCAAAAGTTCATGTGTGAGACAATGTAAAAATTTTCAGAGATGAAACATTTTAATCATGAGAGCTATAATTTAATCAGTGGATTAATCCATTGATATGGATTAGCAGGAAAGTAACTGTGGGTAGGCAGGGTGTGCCTGGAAAGTAGGTTCCTAGGGCTGCACTTTGGGGTTTTATATTTTGTCATCTTTCTGGGTGCCATATGATGATCAGCTTTCCTCTACCAAAGCCTTCTACCATCATGTTCTGACTCACCTTGGGTCCAGAGCTAAGGTGTCAGTCAACTGTAGACTGAACCTCTAAAACCATGAGCCAAAATAAACTTTTCTTTTTCTAAATTGTTCTTGTTGGCTTTTTTGGTCACAGAAAAAGCTGACAAACAGAAGTCATTCCTAAAAGTAACATGTTAATACAAAAACTCTTAGAAGAATCAACAAAATGAACATATCAGCTAGCCCCATCGTGCCCATAAAGGACCAGCTCATGCCAGAGGCCACCATGTCAGAGCCCCAGGGTACACAGAAGCATGTGGTTCTAGGTGAATCCAGGAAGTCCATACCAACTGTGAGGAAATAAGGGATGCAATCTTGAAATATTGGTGCAAGTAGACCTTGATAT